>NC_061529.1:14295000-15025000 GCF_022379125.1 Scophthalmus maximus | reverse complement strand
CCGGTTTATTTATGGGGGCTAAGCCATGGCCCGAGGAGACTTGGCTTCAGGGTAGAAATCATTTTGGAACCCCGTTTTTTTTTTTTGCCTCTCTCCTGCAGAAATCCAAGCCACCTTCCTTCTCCCGGGCAAAAAGAAAAAAGAAAGAAGTCTTTTATTCGTCTCCTTCCCTCTAATGATTAAACATGTCACGGGGAGATTATAGCGGTGCGCCCGTGCCCCGAGGAGATGCCTTCATTTGTTAAACCACCAGTTATTTGTAACGGTGAATTTCATGCCACTTTGTGCCATTCGCCTTAATCTGTTTTTTTTCTTCTCCCTTCTCCTTCTTCTTCTTCTCCCCGTGTAAGACGAATTGCTAAAAAGAGTTTTATTATTTTTTAATCACTGCTCATTTCAATATGGCACTGACCTGGGCTACGGGGTGGAGGCATGCCGGGATAAAAAACATGTCTTCTGTTTTTTTTGAATCTCTGAAAACTTATTCACATGTATCAAAAGACTTGCGAAGGTGTCTGATATCATCGATGTCCCTCAAACAAATAAACAGACAAACAAACAAATTGACAGATACAAATATAAAGATGAACGATAAATCGTCCTCTCCAGGAGAACCTGGAGATCTGGCCCGGCTACAGATACAGAGACAGACAGACAAACTTGCCCTCCTTGTTCGTCAGCCCGTGAGCGAGTGCGGTAATAACGTGAACAGCTGTTGACATCTGTAGAGCTCTAGCGGTCTCTACCGGCACGTTTAAGAAATAACAGGGGGGTGGGGGGGGGGGGGGGGGGTCCTTTGTGTGCACCTAACTTATGATAACCAGTACTTAAGAGGAATATGTGAAATTGAACCACACGCGTGTTATGATATGATAATTAGTACGTTTTAATTTATTTATTATTTATTTTATTACCGAGCTGCAGGCAAAAAGGCCTACACATATCCACTATATATTAAGACACAGCGAGGCTCTTTAGTTAATTTTGCCATGACGGGTGTGACCTTATTTATTATGTGAACTGTTGTAGTGTTTCGTTCATAACGTGTGAAGTTTTGTTGGAGAATGACAGAATTAAAAAAAAATTTTTTGGGGGGGGGGAGAAAACATCTTCATAAACTGAACATATTTTAGAATCCTACTTTTTATTTCCAAATACTGTTGGGCTGTTAATTTCTCCTGGATGAGCTCGGACGTGGAGGTGCAGGCCACTATATTCTTACCAACTATGGCTTAAAAACGCAGGCAGGCCTAATAACCATAATTTAAACACATTTTCAAGATAACAAAACCAAAAGAAGCACCAAGATCAGGGTCATTTCACATTAAAAGACAAGGGTGCACGCTGGTGCGCGCACAAATCCGCAGCGAAATAAAAGAAGCATTTTCTCTTTAAGCAGTAAAAAAAAAAAAGGAGAAGAAGAAGAAGAAAAAAGAGAATAGTGTGTATATGCAAAGTGAACCGGAGCGCTTACCTAGGCTGGGAAGGGGGCTGGGTGTGCGTGGAGACCGCGCGCAGAGTTAATGAAATATCTCCAAATGGGAGTCAGGAGTGCGTGCAGAGATAAGCCTGATGTGGTTTATATACCCAGAAAGCGAGTGCTCCTCTCCTCGTATTGTCCAAAGAGCGTTTGCACGGATGGCCAAGTGGCCCCTGCTCCCGCTGACTCGCTCACATTGCGCGGTGTTTGTTTTGCCCTTACTATGACGTGTGGCAAAATATTGGCCATATGTTCATCGGCAATAAATTGGTCTTGAGCGCAAACACAAGCTCCCCGGCGGACGGCGCTTTGAAACCGTGCAGCCAGTTCTCTCTGCCCCTCTCTCTTTGGGGACACGAAACTATCCGCTGTAGTAACTTGGCCCTAACGATAATGTCACAAACAGCCCAGTTTAAGACATAATTGTTCGCCTATGGAGGAGCCCGCAGGTTGATCTTTACGCCGCGACCTATTATTCCCCTGCACAGGGCGCACTAATAAATCGCTTGGTAACCAAGAAGCGGCGCTGGCCAAAGAGCAGATGTGGCATGTTATCCACGCCACAGTTGCGTTTACATTAGATACCCGGATACAATGATTGATAACCGAGGTCACAGGCAATTCAGCAGTGATTCCGGGGACCTGGGCATCTCCCGCGAGGCGGGCTACTAACACATCATGGGTCCACACCGTGTCGACGAGCGCACGAGTTACGGAGCCAAGCAGACGACGAGAGGAAAATGTTATTATGAACGCATAGGCAGAGTTGGAGAATAACATTCAGAAATTCCTCAATCATTGCACAGAAATGCAAAAAATGGGCGAAAAAATAACCCACATTTGCACACAAAATTATTATTATTATTATTATTATTCCTATAATTATTATTATTAGCAGTAGAAATAATTATAATAATGCTGGTAAGAATAATAAAGATGGCACATTTTTGTACACATGTATATATGCACATAAAATATCTATATGATTTTTTATTTAAGTCTTGTACATATATGTATATATGTATACAAACACACACAAACACAAACACACACACACACACACACACACACACACACACACACACACACACAGAATGTTTGCAGGGAGTTCAATTGTGCAAACTTTAGAATTTCCTCTGCTATCCTGTTGTAACCTCCTGCCACAACACAACTGGAGGAGCAGAGAAGTATAGGGACACTTTTACAAACACATAATTTTCCATGTATAATTGATATTTTTATAAATGTGCCTCGAATCTCCCCAGCACATGCAGTTACACCTGTTGTGCTGGCAACATTTCCCCCGTGTAGAAAGCATCCTCGTGCCGAATCAAAAGATTGCAGGCCAAAAGATGTGATGACAGGGAATGCCAGTGATTGTTGAGGAAGAAAGCAATATGAGGCAAACACTGGTTGTGCTATTATGACACCTTGTGGGGTAGTGGGGGGGTGGAGGGGGGGGGGGGGGGGGGGTGGATAACTTAAATCAAGACAATGATTTTATTGTGGGCAGTCTGGAATCTATGCATGATAATAACAGTGTTGCCTAGTAGTGCAGGAACGGCCATCAATCAATAGTGAATACATTACTGATGGGTTTTTGTGCAGGGCCACTTTGCTGATGAAAGACAGAGATTATCCTCCGGGCCATCACTGTGCTCAAGAGTATCACTAAGACGCAGAGAATACAAATAAATAAATTGGCCCCGTACCTTGTCTGAAAATTCCACATTAAGGCAAAGTAGTTAGTTAGAGTTGGAATGTATTCATGAGGTTCGGATGAATGAGAAAAAAAGCTTCCCACTCAGCCGCTCTGTGAATACCCTTGTGCTGTTTGAGATCTGCCACAAGTGCCCCGGGTGCTAAATACAAGACCTCCTGAAAAAGGATGGGTAAGATAGGCCCTGCTGGTCAAGCTATTATCAATCCCCGGCCTAAAGCTTGATGACTAAAGATACTTCAGATGTAGTTAACGCCGGCGTGAGGACACTGATGGCACGGCATTCTGAAATCAATCAGTTCAAGTTTTAATGTATCGACCACTCGAGGAGAACCGAAAGAGGGAGAGCTTCTCGACACACAAACGCCGGGGACACATGGGTTGATTTTCATGGGAGATGCACTTAAAAAAAGAAGAGAGAAAAAGTTTAATTAAACCTGAGGGCTCACTTGTACGCTGGAGTTCTCATACACGATGATAGTCAGTCCTATCGTTTTGAGAGGCTTTGCAATTTTTCTTCACAAATACATGCACTTAAGAGAGGTTTAGCATTAGATCAGCAAGCCCTCAGTGTTAAGGCGTGTGAATGGGTGTTTTTGGCCCCTCGAGAGAAGCGCAGCAGAGGAGAAGAGTCCCTTTTTCTGGCAAAGTAATTCTCAACTCGTTGGAATATTACCATTTCTGAAACGACGGCATTGTCGATTCGAGGAGCTGTGGAACGCAAGGTGAGCGGTCGCGACGTTTTCGCCCCTGCAGTGTTACCCACGGGTGAGGAGGGGAGAGGGAAGGGAACAAACAGTGCAGAAAGTGGTGAGTGGGTGGAGAAAGAAAAAAGTTCCGCCGCGGCACTCGTGAAATGTCTGTTATTCATGGGTTGCGTGGAATGGCTCTGCTGGCATTACTTGACACGAATAACTTTCGGTGCGAATGCCCCTTTTCCAGTGCTTTGCATCTGGTGTGGGGCCAGTGCTTGGCCTTGGAGAGCCATATAGCTGTTTAGTAAACCCGGCGGCTGAGGCTAAGGGCCAAACCCAGAGTACTCGGCTGACACATTCTGGACGCATTTTAGCCCCGGTGGCATGTGGGGTACAAAACAAACGCCCCAGTCAAGCATTCGAGCTTCAGATAATAATGAAGAATGGATCCAGTCAAAATATTTTGACTCACGTCGACTGTGTCACGTACCATTAGAAAGGGCAGCTAATGTGGATGGTATAGCCACTGATGTGAGAGCTGGGACACGAACGAAGTTAGCTGGATGCGTGGACGGAGAGCTGCATTGTTGTCATGGCGGACGTACGTCTGTGCCGGAAGCAACGCGGTCACCTGACAGGGCCGGTTCCAACACTTGGACGGGAGCAGTACCAAATCTCAGCTCTGACCGACGCCACAACAAAGGGCCTTCTCTGCTGGAGAGGGCTTTGAAAGGGACAGGGTAAATAAAACCTCCACGCGAAGAGTGGCACCCAACAATCTCTCACGGCAGCCAGGCTATATTGTGTTTATCTGCAGAGCTGCACAGACTTCAGTGTGAATTTATGAAGAGATAACATGAGAAATTCAGAGGAGTAATTATACTGAGGTTGCTTTAGGTCTTCCAAGATCTCCTCCATCTTTTTTTTTTTTTTTTTTGGAAACAATAAATCATAGCGGGAGTCATGGACATATCATTGCAAGATGGGCGAGCGTGTCCTTGCCTTCACTCCGGCTACAAAGAAGAGCTTTGGAGCGAAGATTCAAAATCTTTGCAGGGATATCGACTGTTGCCTTCAATAGTGGGCACATAGCGAAGTCGCAAATTCTCGTATTTTTAAATAGTACTGCATGGACGAAACATGTTGAATTAGAAGACGGACGTGTCAAGGCCACTTTTCCCTCCTCTCTCCTCGCAAATACATCTTGTTGAAAAGTACATACTGCATTTAATATCCCTCCGGACTTTATTCAAGAAACCTCACTAGAAGGACAAAGTTGCAATCAGCTGAACGTTAATCATACAGACTGGCCTTAAGACGCTCAGAAAGGTCAGTATATGAATATTCTTCAAACGCAAACAGCACACAAAGTCCATAACCGAGTGACAGTGACAGAGTAAAAGCCTGCAATAAGTGAGATTTGACTGCACAACTTAACTGAATATCATTGTGGGTATATACAGTGCATGCACACTTAAACTCAACTTTCTCTGTAAAACTTCTGTCTACTTCAACGCAGCACTGAAGCTGCATCTGCTGATACGTTTGATGATAGATTACAAGAGAAATAACTGTACATTTAGTGACATTTGAATCAGATATAGAGGACCGCAGTGTCAAATTATTTAAAAGTGTTACTCTATTGGAAAAAAATGGTAATTTGTGTCAAACTGTTTGATTTCAAATAACCTTTGAAAGAACTGACATTCATCATCCCCAGGGCTTTAAAATCAACTTGCATGTAGAAAAAGTAGTGAAATATGGATTCAATTTGAGCAGACAATGGACTTTGGCGACTCATTTCCACTGAGACGTACAGAGGATTTTGACCAGCGAAGGAGTTTGATTCGCAGCTGAAGTTTTGTTCTGATGGATGTTTTGCTGCGCAAATCTGTGTCAACGCTTACAGTATATATTGCAATAAAGATGACAAAAGAACCTTTTAAAACAATTTTGTAATGCATTTGTAAAATGGCAAATAAATGCCACTTTAATTTGCTATTCAAGACAAAAACATAATGGTTTTTATATGCAATTTTTCCAAATATCATTTGTTTTGGAAAAAAAAAACACACATTCACCTTCTTAACAATTGGAGAATAAGAGACACACAGCCAACATTTGCATTCATAGAAAATGAATGCCCTTAAAGTTTTTTCTTCTGCATTTGATTTTCCCGGAAAAAACTGGGGTCACATGATTAGAAAAAAAAAACAACTCTCACATTTTTGCAAAATAGGTGAAAACTAACCCAACGCATACAAATCAAGAGTGTTTTGTGGAGGGTGACAGTAACACTTGTTATCTTTTGGATACAATTCATCAACATGACAGTAGGTCAAAAAATGTCCCCAGAAAAAAAGTGTGGTCCCATCATAGAAGGGAGTTGGATGCAGGTTTCAAGACGCAGTCAACATGGAGGATGTTATGGTGCGTACGTAGACTTTCACTAAAAGCGCTCACAGTGTATTTAAATAAAGATGATATAACCATTAAAACAATCAGAGACATTTATTTCCATACAAGATTTATATTGGGGAATTGAAATGTGCAAAAACATATTCCCCATCTCCTCAACCCACATGAGCTAAGTCTCTTGAAACTTGAATCCGACTCTGCATGAAACAGGACAATACTTTGTTCTGAGGTCGTTCTGGAACCTATAGCCTGTCACGATAATAAATCATAAGATAACACGCTAACTCGGTTGAGCGTCTGAGTCATACTGCACGGACAAACTCCCCATTGATTTTGTCGGGCTGATTTGTCTTTGTGCTGGCTTTTTCACACAATGTGAGCCGCCGTGGAGGGATGCTCAGCCGGTTTCGCCTCACAGATCTTTGAGGAAAGTGCTTCCAGGCTAATATTGCATGTTGTTCATCTCTTTATAGTTTGGGGTTAAATTTCAACATTGGCTTTGGTCCCACAATACTTGAAAGCAAAATTATTATTTTTTTACTTAAAATCCACTTAATATCACATCAATAATGAGCGGTTATCACACACTGAAGGCCAAACTTTCATGTGCCTAGGTGTGTGTGTGTGTGTGTGTGTGTGTCACCATATAAAACAGTGAAATTGTGTATCCATGTGTGTGTGAGAGTGTGTGTGTGTGTGTCAGGAAATGTAACCTAAACAACACAATGGAGAGAAACAGAAGGGCTTAGGGGTATGAAACGCTCACCTTGAACCAGGCTGCTCCTTGTAGACACAAGGATTACCCATCTGCACATTTCTGAAGCCTTTTGATGAACAATGTGTCCAAAATGAAAGACGAAGAGGAGAAAACACAATTTAGTAATTTCAATGGCTTTCTGCAGATGGGTTTGCCACCATATTTGGATAATTAAAGTGTAGATATCTTCTTTATGCTGGGCCCATGATGGCAATTAACATGTTTTGTGGAGAGGTGAAAACTTTTTTTGAGGCAGCGAAGATGGGTGGAAATGCATTAGAGGAGGTCACAAGAATGGGCCCCTATTCTTTGCGCTAAAAGGAGGCTTTTATAATGTTTATAGCAATCGAGGAATAAAAAACCCAAGGGCAAATGAATGATAAAGAACTCATCTTTAATTGGAAATCTTTTGGTTTCATATGAATACCACTCCAAATTTCCTGTCCACATTTTTACTGACTGCATGGCAAGTCTCTCTTGAACTGAAATTATGAAAGGCAAGAGGAGTCACAATTCTGACCAAAAATCTCTCGGCAATCCAAAGGTAAACAACTCGCCCACTCTCTGTCACTATGATATAATGCAGTTCAATAAGAGCCGTTATTGCCGGGAACTAGTTAGCACAACCTTCATTCTGGAGACAAAATGAATCTACCGTCGCCTATTTGAACAGAATTGAATTGAAAGATGAATGAGTGCGGTCCTGTTGAAATTCAACACCAACTGGCAAACCCAAATTTCAGAATGTAATCGCCGCAAAATTTTGCCAAAATGCAAGGCTTTCAAATTCAATTTCTAAGGGTGTCTTTTCTCAGTTTTACCTCATGACCCAGTTTGGCTGTGCACTGGTAGTAGTGGTGATGTTGTGCAAGCCATGGCTCGCGCTCCCAAATCCCTCTCTGTCGCCACCTAATGGCAGGAGTTTGTGTGGATATTGAGCTCTGGAGCCCAGCTGAGGAAAAGTGTGCACCACAACATCCTCTCTGTCTCACTCAGGTAATTATGTCTTTTATCTAGGAGACACATACAGCTACTTTAACGTGGGATATCCAGCCGCCCTAATGGCCCATTATTCAAATAAATGGGGGAAACGCTGTGGGGTTGGTGACCCCTTCCGTGCGACAGGGCCCTCCATCCAGGCACACCTGCTGAGACAAGGTAACGTTTATCACTGACACCTTCGCAGGACAGAAACAAAATGGCAGGCGGGGTCAGCGGTAAGGAGAACACTGGGCCTGTCATATTGCAAACATATCCATTTGGTTCGGCTCTACTCTTGTGGTTGCCAGGCTACTGCCTAATATATGGTGACTGAGTGTGCGTCAGGAAAACAGAAGTAAGATGTTGACTTTGAGATAAGCACCTCTTCAAATTAAACAGCAGCATCACATTGCATTCAAAATAACATTTCCAAAGGTCAAATTTAAATGGTCCCCATTTGGCAGAAAAAAGAAGAAAGATCATTCTGTTCTTCAACTCACCGAATCATCAAATTTGCATACCAGTTATGTTAGTTAGTGGCATTTAATTATCTAGGTTTTAATTACACCGAATGAAGGGGATAATGTCACTGTGATGTAGTTTTTCTGTGTGCGCTCCCGTCATCGGAACACTCGGATGTCACCTTATTAAAGTACACAAAAAGATAATTATGTCCGCCTCTGTCTAAACATTGCCATGCTGCTGCACTAGAGAATCATCGCTGAATTGGACACAGGAGAGGATTGGACCTCTTATGATTAATGTGCTTGGTCACACACACACACACACACACACACGGAGACGAGTGGTAAAGGCATGTCAACTCCCTTTCTCCCTCTCTTCTCCCGCTCTCCTCCGAAGTCAAGGGTCAGAAAAATTGTTTTGATGGCTGTGATTGCCGCATCAGCCAGACTTATCATGCAGTGGGCTCACCGACGGACTCCAGAGTGTAGAGCTGGCCAGCTGACAGGCAGCTGAAGCAGCAGACCCCCATGTCTGCAGGAGAACATCAGTTGGGGATTAACAAAGGCGTACAGGTTGAAGATCGATAGATAACCTACTGTATCAAGGTAAAGATATTGTATGTTCCTATGGTTGGGACATGTTTATGGCATGAGTGTTGGGGTGGGGTGGGGTGTGGGGGGCTGCGAATCTATTCGCAAGACTCATTCCCACCGTCTCTCCCACGAAACAACCGTCACCTGGAATAGCTCTGCTGAATGGAGTTGCTCATGTCATTGGAGAGATGGTATTGATTGACCAAGGGGCAGCAAAGGCCAATGCAATTAAGGGACAAGAAAACATACAGCGTTAAAGACTGTGTAAATAAAGGCACTCTGCAGTGGGGCCAGACAAAGGGGGGTCCAGGGTCCATTCAGGAGCCCCTTGTTCGCTGTTGGCCTGGGGTCTTCTCTGAGGACTGAAGGTCTGGGTGGGTGCGGGGAGAGAGAGGTTGGCAAAGAAGAGAGAGGCTGTGTGTGGGTGTCCGCAGGGATAAGGACAGAGGGTGTTGCTAGGCTGTCTCCGAGAGGTCGATGAGAGCTTGGCCCTCCCTGTGTCCGGAACGATCAGGTGATCACGGATGATCTGCATCTCAAGGACGAGGCTGTTGGGAGGGAGAAGCGGTAGTTTTTATAGGCCTCTGTCTGATTTGCTTTACTTCCTCACCCTTTCCGGTTTTGTATCTGATTATACCGTAGGGGCGAGTAGGTTCTAGTACAGATCACGCTGATTTTAATTAATTTAATCAATATATTTTTCACATCATGTTATTATGTTATTGTGTTATTGTGCTATTCTACGCTAGACCACACACAAATGCCAACCTCCTGGTGATGCTAGAGGAAATGTTAGGGGATCACCGAAGTCTTTTGTCTGGGACCACTAATTCTTTTATAAGAATTCATCTATTAGTTACTCATATATTTCAGATAGTGGACCAAAGTGGTCAACCAACCAACCAACCAACCAACCAACCATCCAACTGGCATTGCCATCCGTTGAGTCCTGCTACTGATGTAGATACAAACCATGGACTGTGTATATAAAAATGGACGCCGGGTCTGGAAGGTGAAGCCACCTGCTGAAGCCTGAAATCTCTCGAATGACCATCAAAGGGCGACTCCACTGGTTGCAAAAATAAATCTGTTTTTTATAGAAGTCTATGAGAAAAGGATTCTACTTCCATTACAGAGACACAGAACCATTCACTCCTATGGTCAATTTAGACCCTACAATTAACCTTACCCCAATCTGCATGCACAAATACATCATACAAACTCCACACAGAAAGGCCCTGGATGTTTGTGTTTTTGGGAGGTCCAAACCATTATGGCTTCTTCAGTACAGCACAATGTTCATTTGGGAAACGATGGTCCCATTGAGAGTAGATTGGATGACAAAGCACTGTGTGTATTCGGAGAACCTCTCAGTCAGGCCCCACCCCCTGCTGCTCCAAATATGGTGACTTCTGGTTTCCAAAAAAGCCAAGATGGCGCCGGCCAAAATGCTAAACTGAAGGCTTCAAAACAGCAGTTCACAAACCGATGGGCGATGTCACGCTGTGTTGCCACTTGATACAAGCGTGCAAACATGTGTCCGCATGCCCACTCTTACCTTGCAAGTATGAGCTTGATTGTAAAACGTGTCAGCTGGCTACATGTGTATGTATAAAACACTAGCCGCAAGAGACCTGTTCTGATGCGCTCCACCATCCTCTGCCCCCTCTCTATCTGCACTCAGGGAAAAAAACAATGGCCTCTACTCCATCCGTCTCCCAGGTGTCAGTGCGAACATGATCCTGGGATAATTTACCCCGCTCCTCATTTCTTGCTCCTCAAATGAAGGCCAGTGTGTGCCCGTCCTTGGTCTAATTTACATTTTCTCATTAGCTCCTCACTTTTATTATTCAAATTCGCATGTTGTCGAGAAAGACGGATGGACGGACGGCCGGGTGGGTGACGCTGGCGCCCTCGCCTATTTATGTGCATCACGGTCAACGAGAAAGAGGCAGTGGGTGTTGTTTGAGGTGTCTGCATACGTCTCGTAAGGCACCTGAGGATGGAGGCCGCCATTGTTTCCCCTGGTTGGCAGGAAAAATAATTTAAAAAAGGAGGATTCTTTGTGTGGCTGCGTTGCGTTTAAACATCTTGGATATGTCACATTTACAGTGCTTCAGGCAAACCAATAAAGGTGATGTCTATGGCCTTCTTTTCAATAGCGACAATACATAGCACCTGTTTACGTCTTTTCTGTAAAAGTGCTGGTGACATCAGAGTGGCGTCCCGATGCATAGAAACTGCCGTGGACATTGATTCTGGTAAATTCAATGCCTTATCTCTCAGTGATGAGAGCTCGGCAGATATTACACGTTCTCCGGTCCATTACCAGCAAACAGACTCTACTCCTTGACCATGATTTTGAAAGGTTTGCCACTTGACCATGATTTTTCCCCACATTCACTGACAGTGAATGCACTTTGGACCTTCCCTTAAAGTGGAACGTATACACTGCATGCTTTTTGCCTCTACGTTTCAAGGACGTTTTTCGAGAATAAGGAATGTGTATGGGACTTCAACCACATTCATTTATGAAATCATTTAGGTCGGTACAGGGAGCCCTGAGGAGACATAACTCTGAGCATAATCTATAGCTTTGGTTTGGCTCTCATTTTTTTTTGGTTTCCTTTCAGCTCTGCAGCCCAAACAGGAGCATCCCAACAATGCTGCGAATCCCCTCAGAGAACAAGCTGGTTATAAATGCAGTGGGGGGGGGGGGTTAAAAATCATATACACGCACTAAGTCAAGCAACTTACAGACAGCGAAATGCAGCGAGAGTCAGCAGTGATGGAGAGAGAAACTGCGGGACTTGATAGGTTCAATCTAAGGAGATGGGGAGCGATTAGATTGGGGGAGCTCTTTCGAGACATGGGGCAATATTCCCAGACGTCTTTCTACAATAAATATATTTTTAATTTGTGCTCTTTTATTAACCAGCAAAATCACTTCAAAATGAATAGCACATTATTAAGTCTTCTAGTGGCTCTTACTGTTCTTTATCATGAGTTTGTATCACTGTGCAATTCATCTCCAGCCATTCTTCACACTAAATATGTTTTATATGAGCCTTCATTTATCATGGGCTGTCAGCTCTTAACTGTATCATTATTCAGTCTAGAGTTATAAATTGGAATCATTAAACGTTTTTTCATATAATCTGATGCAATAACTGCTCCCCCTTTATTGGCCCGTGAAAGGAAAATAGTAAATACAATTGTCTGTCAAGATCTTTGGAGATAGCCGTCTCTCTCAGGCTGAAATGAAATTAGGCCAGCCGAGGAGACAGGATCAATGTCAGCAGATTTGTTCGACTTTCATCGTGGAGGGGACGGGGCTGAGCGGATGAAGGATGGAGAGAAAAGGAAGCTGACACGGCTGAACCCGATGAGGAATGTGGGCTTAGCCGTCAGTATTTCTTCTTTTTCCTACTGTGTCACATCGATCAGAGGCGTCTTTTCAACTCCTCAGCGCAGTTCTGTATTTGTGGACACTCATAATGGAAATATTGCATTCCCTGAACTCAGCTGGATGTGTGGTCCCAGCATCTTTTTGTCCAGCCTTCTGAGACGTTTTCATGAAAGGAGGTGTAGTGATTAGCAGTGATAGTGTGAGGTCACATTTCTTTTTTCATAACTTGAATCACATTCTAATCAGAGGAGAACCTTGGCAGCACGAGCCACCCCTGTGGCCGCTGCATAACTCCAAACTGTAGAGGGTAAAATCCAACACTGCACAGTCCAAAAAGGTTTAGAAATTAAACGTAAACTTTGCAGAATTATTTGTGTCGCCACAATTTTGTTTCACAACACAGACACAGTTTGCAACAGAAGGCTCAGAATGAGGGCAATTCACACGAGGTAACTGACACAATAACAAAATCATTAAAGTGGTTACTATCACAGTTTGACTCTTGAGAGAAGACGCCTGCTGTTTTGTGTCATTGCTTCCTCCTTTCTCATCCCATAAAGAGATGGTGATAAAAGATGGTAAAACCCACCCTGAGAATTGTAGGTAAAGACTGCCATCCACTGGCAGCATCACAGGCCATACTTCTGTCTACATCCTATGTCAATGGTTTGGGGCTGTTCTAGCACATTTCTAATTCAAGGAATGATGACGCAAACAACTCTAATTCAAAACGGTGGGCATATTCTATGTATTACTATTATTTTTAATTAAATATTAGCAACTTAGTCGGAAGGGAAAGAGGACAATGTAGTATGAGACTCGTGCTGTTTGAGAGCATACGCACATCCTTTCCGATGAGCCTATGCTGCCATCTAGTGGATGGATCATGCACTGAAACGTTGGCATGTAATTTGAGATTATACTAATCTCTTAAAAAAATTGAGCATTACTGCACTTGTCAGATTTTGAATTTGACCACCAAGACATTGTGACAAAACATAAAGAAAAACAAAGATCTAATTCAAAATCCAAGCCTGTGTGAATATTTTTCTTGCAGCTTCTACAATGAATCATGTCATCACTCACTCACTCACTCACTCACTCACTCACCAGTATGTCGTCTCTCTCATTTCCTCATGTTGGCCGCAGTGAGCTGCTCGTGCAGTGTTGGATCGCCACGGCGACGCACCCCTGAAAGTGTGAAATCTGAATCAGAAGTACATTTGAAACCCGGCTTCTTCTTGTTAAGGTCAAAGGTTATTAGGAGTTATTTGCTGAGCCACAGGCAAACTCACACCAGCAGGTTGTCAGCGGTAATATGCCACAGGTTCTCTCAGTCTTTGTCAAGTGAACAACTTCCACGTTTGGGCCAGATGGTGGCGTGTGTGCACCAGGTGGGCAGAGCAGACACAATATGCAGGGACATGAGGCACAGTTGCTGAAATTATCCGAAGTGCTGATGTGGAGCTACTTCGGATAATTTCGTAAAGGATGCAAAGGATTTTAGCGTGTTGCTGCATGATTTCAGTGATTAACCAGCTACATTTCTTGATAAAATATGAGGTCGTTTTTTTTTTTTTTTTACTAGTTAGCGTGCAAGTCCAAGTTTATCTAAACATTCCATTGTTTGCAAAATGCTCAGATCTCCAGGCCAGGGCTATTTATTTACCCCCACTGGCCCGTATTTCCACCTGCATGTCGAAGGTGTTTATGTATAAACTCCCCCAAAAGAGAGGTAGTTCACTCCAAGGTCTCTGCTCTGTCAGTCTGCCTATGAAGCTCGGTCATGCTCTCTTTCCCCCCTCTTTGCCCCCCACATCTCTCTCTCTCTCTCTCTCTCTCTCTCTCTCTCTCTCTCTCTGTCTTCCATAACACTTCACCATCCATTTGCATGTGTCATGTGAAGAGGCAGGAACGTTCTGGAAAAGTGAAACCAAATTGCTCAGGATGCTCCACACGGGACAAACGAGCCAATGCACATTTTTCTGTGGAAGCGGAACACGCCTGTCGCTCTTTAAAACGTTCACAACAAACAAATCTGTACTTACTCACCAGCAAAAAAAAAAAAACCCCACTCCTTTAAAAGTCAAAAGAGCACACCTGAAGTATCGCATGATCATTCCGTGCTGTCACAATATTGGACAAGGACCAATTTTTCTGTTTCCTGTAAACTCCACGGCTCAGTGACAAAAGTTTAAAACCTGACGAATGAACAGGGAGAAATGATGATGATCTGATTGGAAACGTTTGAGTTGGTTAGGGTTGTTTTTGTGGAGCTGGTGCCACACAGTGTTTCCAGGTTGTCCAAAGGAGCTAACCAAGATGTGCAGCCCTGTGACTTTTGACGTCTTTTGTCTTGACATGCTCAATCTTAATACCTCTGCTACATAACTAGTATAACTTGTTTGAGCCTAAAGGCCAGAGTTGGTAACCTGGATGACTTTTTTTCCAGCCAACAGGAAGAGCATCATCAAAATATGAGCTACTTAATCGGCCGCCGCTTGAAAACTCGTTTCGCTCCGTGCTGACATTCCCGGCAAAGCCTGTGGCTCTCTGACTCCATCTGTTGAGGTCGAGCTCCGTCAGTGAGCTGTGCCGCTTTCGGCGAAACTCTACCCCCCGACATTTCGGTCTGCATTTTGTCATGTTTCTCAAGAGAAAACAGAAACGTGCAACCCCTGCCTTTTGTCTCGACGACGCTCGGAACAGCGGTGACGTGACCGAGCGACTACGTGTTCCCGGTCACCCCCACGCATGGCTAGGCGGGCTAGTTCTGCGAAACGTGTCATCACTTTGCACCATCTTGTCGATGCTATCGCAACTATTTGCATTCTCCCTGAGAACTTGATATGACCCAGAGTGCTGTGAGGTGAAGGAAAGAGAAAAAAGAAGTGGTAGGAATGTCTGTATGAAGGAGTATGAAGGGCACAGTTCATCGGGCGTCACAGACACACAGCAAATGTCATAGGCCGCGGTGTTTAAAGGTGCCCCAGTCATTTTATTTATTTTAAACAAAATCCATAATCATAACTAATCCGGTATGCTGAAACGACAATCTTGTCCGTTTCGTTTTTCTCCACATTTGGGTGGAAAAACGGTTGTTTTTCTTTCCCCGGCGTGCATGCCGAGAGAAGAAACGATTAAAAGTTGCCCATCAAACCCGTCCTCCGGGACTTGCTCGCACTTGTCTCGGGCTCAAGTTCAGAAAGAGAGAAAGAGGGGCGAAGAATGGACGAAAATGAATCATCCGAAGACAAGGAGACAGTGACAAATCCATTTTTAGCTTGTCCTCAAACATTTTAGCTCCAGAATGCTAATAACGTCTCGCTTGGTTTGGCCAAACGGTCTCTGAAGAGTGAGTATCACTTTCAGACGGTTCCCTGTCTGTTGACAGGTCTCAGCACTGCAGCAGAACCCCCCCCCCCACAGCATTAACACTTCATACAGTATAGTGTAAAGTTATGATGAGTAAACTGAAGGTGGATTATGTGTGCTTCAAAATCAGGATCAGTCACTAGCACCTTTGAATATAAATCATATTTTCAGCACGATGAGACACCTGAAAATGATGTGGTTGCTCAATAAGCAATCCGTGGAGATCTCAGGGGTTTGTTTGTTTTCAGCGTGTGTAAAAAAGTCATAAATGTTTTACTCTCTTGTGAAAAATCATTGAATCACCAAAAACTAACAAATTACAGTAAAACAGAAAAGGGATACTTTATTTTGTAATTGTAGGTATTACAACGCAATTATGTTGGTGATTCACACAGACCAGAATAAGTTACAACTCCAATTACATCTATTTTATTCCTGATTACATTTGTTTATTTATATAAATAACACGGCAATGCACAGTAGAAAAAATAAAGAGGCAAGGGTAGATGTGGATTGATTCAATCAATACATAATGACAGCAGCATGATAAGACAGTTACTTATGGCACAGTTTAACATTGTTTATATGAATCATGTGTCACCACATCACATCCCGACCCTATCTGTCCAGCCTATAAGGGAGATTTTGAATCAATATGAGCTTCGCACATTTGATGAATCTCAGCCAAGCAGCGCCGAAGCGGTTTTGGAAGAACTCTGTTTTTTCTCCGAGTTTGTCTCAACATCTACGCAGATGGAAGCCCGCTCCTTCCTGCCGCGCATAACAACATGGGCCTCCTAATATCCACACTGCTCGTTCTGTGACTCATTCGTACTTATGGCAGACGTGAAGAGGCCGCACAGAGAGGCAATGTCTGTTCCTCAAGTATTGAGAGACAGACTAGCACTTGGATGTCAAATCACACAAATCCTCAAGTCGTCTGGTGCGATGTTCTATCTCCAGATTCATTTGTTAACTCGTATTTGCATCAGACATGTTGTCACTAATCTGGCACCAATAGAATCACCCCACTGATTTATTACATCTCCAAATAACGGGGGGGAGACAAAATGCATGTATAGCAATCATCATTACAATGACAAAGAGCAGGAGTGCCTGGGTTTTTCAGACCACAACTGGCTCGATCTTCTTATCCTCGGGTAGGTATCCCGCACACATGTGTCACGAGGAGATCCTGGCCACGTCTTTGAGTGAAGGGGGCTCTCAGCCAGTTTCACCGCTCGCTGCCAAGGAAAGACTCAATCCTCTGATCCTGGGACGTGTGCCACACTCTGTCTATTTGACGCTGTAATTGTTTCTCTGTCTTGGACAGCAGGCCTGGGATGTGTGTGTGTTTTTTTTCTTCTGAAGGAGGAAACACTTGAGTTCCATCTCTGTAGATGTTTTGGAGATGTGGCAGCAGGTTGTGGTCTGCAGCATATGGGCTCACTTTAAAAAAAACCTCTACAAGAGCCTCTCCTTTGAGATAATTGTACCTTGAATTAGACCGGGGAGGCTTTGATTTATCAACACAGTTGCTGACAACAAGTTTCCACCTCTTCCGATTTTCCATTGACAAACCGGCTGCGATAACCAAAACCTGCTAAAATAACACAACGCAGCATGACACGATACTTAATTCATCATCCTGCACAAATTGTCTTTGGTGCGATGAGCAAATGAAAGGAGAGTCGCAGCAAGGTGGAGGAAAAAATAATTTCCTCATGTTGCAGACTTCAGCCGAGGCTCTCCACGTCCTCTAATTACACCGGATGGAGGCAAGCTCTCCTTGACATCCCATAACACCGCGAGGTCTTCAGGCAGCTCGCCGGGACCTTTGACCAAACACACAATTAGCTGTAATATGGGTGTACACGATTCAAATATGGTTACATCAACACTGACATTGAGCAATCACGCTTTGTCGTTTTCCATTTTCCAAAGCTGTTCCAACAAATAACATCATCGCATGTGGACTCCACTGCAAACACCATCATAATTACGACTGATGTCAACAGCATTTGGCATGAATCGTGATCTGGTTTGTAACTGGAACAACAAACTGTTTATATTTTTCCGCGGCCCTCGCTGGCCACAGTGTAGGGTGAGTTTCTGGGACGATATTACATTAAGTATAATTTGAAGTGACACTGTGTCAAAATAAAAACAACTAATAACTGAATAGATACACAATGGTTTAATTGTGAAACTCCAAATGTTGTTTGTATGTTTCTCTGTTCTCCCTTGCTCCAAGTAGTACTGAAGCAATTCGTTCATTTAATCGATCAAAACAGAAAATTAAGAAGCAATAATTTTGATAATTGATTAGTTATTGAGATACTTTTTTGAGCGAAACAAACAAAACATTTGCTTGTTTGAGCTCCTCAAATCTGCATTCATTATCGTTAGGTTTTCGAATGTTGGCCTGACAAAGCCAGCACATGGAAGATTTAACCATTATTCTTTAAAATAAAATTAAAATAAAAATAAACTGGTGACCTGTCCTTGGTCTCTGACCCATTGTCAATTGGGTTTGGCTCCGGTCCACCCGCAATTAGCAGAATGGCAAGTGGATGGATAATAAATTATAAACGGATTAACTGAAAAGAAAATTATAATTAGATTAGAAAGAGAGAATACTTGTTTTTGGCAGCGCTTGCTATCATGAAATGAGCAAATGTGAAGGCACTTTTATTGAATACAATAAAATAAGAAACACAGGTAGCTGGAGCGAAAAAGAAAAAGAAACGAAACCACAGTACGTGACCGTGGAAAAACAAAACACCACACATGAAGAAGAAAAAAAGAAGGAAATAAAGAGGGGGGGGGGGAGAAACGTATCATACAGTTGCAGACCAGGCCTCATTGACAAAATGGAATGCTGTTTCGAGGCTGCATTCAAGGACACCAGATACAGTCAACAATTATATTGACAAAAGACAGGAAGCAAACATGGAAACGGTCCATTCGGTTCTTTTTATTCCAGTGCTCTCTCCCTGTTTTACTGTATCACACAAACTGCATAGTCATGTGCTTTCAGTTTGACCCCACTTCACCTCGCCTGTTCTTTCACCTCCACTGCCTCCATCTGTCTGTTGTACACAACGACCTTTCTGCTGCCCGTTTTCTATTCTGTTCAGCTTTACAGTAACAGTCAAAAAGTGCACAACAACAATTTTGTATTTATTTCGCATACAGTGGTTACATGTTTTCACACACTTGTCTCGTTTTCTGTAAACCCAGTGACTGAGTGTGTGTGCGGTTAGGCATGTACATTCATACAGGAAGGGCCATGCTCAGGAAAATGGGGGAACTATGAGGGGCTTTTTCTTGGCCAGCAAGTCCAGGCTTGGTTGCAGGCCCGTCTGTCCCTACTCAGCGCAAACATGTCAGACATTTCACCACCAGCATGAGTGGGCTGAGGTCCCCCATTCTTTTGCTGCAGGTTGAAGAGATCTCCAGTCGACGCTGCAGGCCCGATTTGTCCTCAGCATGATTAACTTGTTAAGGCGACATAATTAGCCTTTTAAAAAGGCGTATGCTTATTTTTTTTTCTGAAACCGGAAAAGCCCGATGAGAGACACGAAGGGCTCCTGAAATATCTGCACACTGTAAAACACACACGCGTATATTTTTGAAACATGAAAAGGCCAATGTGTCCAGGTGTGACCGAAAAATAATCATGCGGGTTGAGTCCCTGACATCGGTTGAGGAAGCCCAAACTGCTCGTTTGACCAGAACCCGGGGTCGGTTTCCACTCTCAGGCCCTCGGATCTGGACTCCTACTGTACGGCACTACAATGCACGGAGGGGAGACGTCCAGTTGATTAATCCAGGGGGTGTCGGGACAAACAGGTCTCCATTATGCAGACACTGCACTGGAATTATGCGGCTTTCAACAGATCGCCGCCATGACAGACGACCGCAGGCAGGAATTCATGTGCATTTCAGGAAGTCAGCACAGCTTCTCCTGTGAGGAACGTGAAAAGCGTGGCACTGGATGGAACATACTGAGAAACACCCAAAACAAACCCACTTCCCGGCCTAACTGGCATCCACGCAAGGGTAGAAATAAGGGAATGTATTTATGAGCATCTGGCTGTGGTTCAGTGAGGTCAGCGCACTGATAGACTACAAGGACAGATCCCTGCACCTCTACACGTTGCAGGCGAAGAGGAGCTAGTGGAGCAGCTAGTGTGCCCCCCTCCCCCGCTTCTAAATCTATGAACTTATATTTTGGCGTTGTTAATTATATTATTATTTGTAGCAAGCGCCATCACATTTATTGGTTTGCATGTGTGTTGACCATGCCATGGCTACCGGCACCTCCTCGTCCTGCCCACCAAAACACTGATTCTGATTCTCCTGTGTTGTGACAAGAATATTCAACCCTTCTTTGGGATTTCTTTGTCAGCGCGGCACGATAATGCTGGTAACACTGACTGATATTGAGCTTGGCTTTTGGAAGAGGACACACGGTTTTCATAAGCCCATTAATCTTAAAAGGAACAACTGTCAGAATACATACAGTACCCCTATCCCTGACATAAAAAAGGCCCGTCCAAGGCCTTGATTTTGGGTTTGGCGGAAAACGATATCACACCGCCCCCAATTGAAGGTCCTTGAACGTCCCCTTGCAGAATTTCCCCAAGTATGAATCTGGCATTCTTAAGCTTACATGCAAGGGAATATACCACAACTGCGATTCATGACACGCGACTGGATTTACAGTTCAAAGGGGGACGATTTCAGGAACCACTGCTTATTATCACCATCATTATTATTATTATTATCATTATACAAGTCTCTGAGTCAAATAAAATTAAAAGGGGTCTCACCTGGCTGACGATGCAATTAGTGGAAGGAAAAGCACTAAAACTAGAAGTCAAAAGCCAATCACCGCAGCAGAATTGAGAATTGAAAATACGAGGTCAGTGTCAAATTTTCCACGTGACCTGCTGTTTGTTTGACTCCCTGGGCTGATTTCCAAGTAGGGCAGGCACGGATCCGCAGCAGCCGCGGATGGAGTCTGAAGTGCTCCAAAAGTAATTAAGGTAAATTGACAACAGACCCAGCCCAGCGAAGCCCCACTGTCGAACAACAACCAAGCATGGGCGTATAAAAAGGTACAATTTATAATGTCTCGAAAAAGCCTTTTGACTAGACAGACTAGGAGCGGCGGTGCTTATGATGTATGGTAACAAAACAAATGAGAATATGCAGCCAAGGTCAAAAAGTCGGCCTCATTAAAAGGCTTCTTTCCCCTCTCAGTATCTTGTGAAGTTAATGCGATTCAGTCCTATACTGCAGGTGTCGCGGTCTATGTTCTGTTCTCGGAAATATTTTAATCAACCTGGTCACCAGGCATAATGACAAGCAACCATCATGACCCTTGGGACTCCTAAAATTGCCAAATCAAACACATTGGAATAAAAAATATTCAAATTTTTACTTGCTTTCTGCCTCCAAGTAAGAATTTATCAATCACTTCTTCAACATGCACGACCTTTCTGCCTCCTGCCACAGAGGGAGCTCTTCAATATGCTTCCATACAGTTTTATGATCGTGTATTACACCGGTCTTAACTCTACGTCTCGTGTGCGAAAATGTTAAGTCATAGTAAAGAAAAAATAAAGAAGGACACATCATATATTTAAACTTGAAACAATATATCAACGCTGCCAGTGACTGTTCGTGATTGAATTGCGGACCAGAAAATATGTACAACACAAGAAAAAAGTTATAACAGCTGAAGAAGTGGAAATAATTCATCTTTAAATCAGGCACAACGGACATTGACAATGCTTAGTACATTTTTCCTTTGGATATTTATAGGAAGTAATGTAACATCATTTTCCAATTCAAAGTAATGTGCATCACATTTGACCTCTTGATCTTTATCTAGATGGTGGTACATTAAATCAGTGTCCGATAAGGAGAACAGGTCACTTTGAATCTTTATTAATCTGATAGCAGATGCTCAACATGTGTATACTTAAAAGTTATCTTCTCCAGAGGAGGTTGTCGTCTAACTGGAATTATTGTTCTGTTTTAGACATCACAGATTTGATCCTAATGAAGTGCACCACGATAAGTGCAGCCTCTTTTGTTCAGTCCTAGAAGCTACTGTTGTGCATGGAATATGGAAAATAGCTCCTGTAACACAGGATTCACAGGACTTAATATTTGCACTTAAAAATGAGTATGAATCTAAACATCTGCACTTGGTGTAAATGCTAGCATGCAATCTCACACCAACATGGACAGTATTGACGGTTTTGAAACATTGTCATTTAATTGGGGAGCTGATTGTCGACATAACTTGTTGCTGCAGCAAGAAGAAAAAGAGGTGCAGGAAAGACAGGGGATTAAAATCAAAATAAAGATATTACTGCATCTTTTTTTTCATCAGATTTGTCATCTCATCGTTGTTGGAGCACAGCGCTTGGCCCAGGAGTCTTTTCTACTTGTATTCCTCAACACAAAGAGTGACAATGCTCAAATTATTTCCAAGAAGTGGCAGACAAACGCATTACTTTCATTTAGCAGACGCGACTCACAATAAGTGCAGTCAACCTTGAAGATATTACCCAAAAAGTGCCAGAGAGTACATTGAAATGTATCAAATAGGCAAAGCTGCTTCAACTGCTCATTTTGAGATTATTTTTGAATTTTTAATGATTGTCTTAATGATTCGTGGACTGAGGTGCAGTCTGAACATGTGGATTTTGAGTCTGCCACGAAAGCATTGAAGGGAATCTGCTGACCATTGTGGAACCAGGACAGCAAACGGTGGCTGCCCACTCCTCGCAGTGAGGGAGTAGCAGAGCGGACGGGCTGGGGTGTAAGGTTTGACCATGTACAGTACACAAACTGTAGTGAGAAGGGACAGGAAGTCTCCATTAGTTAAAAAAAAATGATAGTACACCCATGATCCACATAATTCCACATCACAGATGAGTGTCTGAATCCATAACACTCAGGTCTCTTCACATTTTTGTGGTCACAGGTATTTGAATCACAGCAACAGAAATAAGAACCTGTCTGTTGGATTTTCCTCAAAACGTGTTTCCACTTTAAATCAGAACCAGATTCTTCCCTGTAACACACAACAAATAGGCCATGGATTTCCAAGGACAGTCAACGGTATGATATTAAAGCAAAGGGGGACCACTCATTCAGTAGTTTCTTTTGTGACTTACAGATGGCAAACCATTGTAATGAGTAAGTGACAGGCCTACGTATGAATTTAAACATTGCGTAGTCTCATATTCATTTTGGTACAAGGCAAAGAACTCATTTCATTTACCATTGCTGACAAAACATTTGGAGGAATACTTCCGGTCAATGGCAGATTTAGAAGGGGTTTTAATCATGTTGTCTTTCCCTCAGCCTTCCTTGTGCACACTCCTCTTCAGGTGCCTCCCTTACTGTAACAATTAGAGCTGCTCTCGGTACATGAAGACACGAAAACCTGTGTTCAGCCAGGGTCGCGAGCAATTACCCAGCCTGGTAAAAGCAGGCATGTCTGTCGTGGCACCGCTGAACGCCCTCATTAGGCGTGTTCTGCAGCTCGGAGTGGGTCGTGTGGCTATAAAAGGAACTGAGCTCCACCGCCTCCCTACAGCCTCTGCTCAGCACAACCTCGGCAGCGGGGGCACAAAGAGACTACACATCAGCACCTCTGGATCAGATAGGAGCAGACAGGGAGGAGAGGAGAGGGAAGGGGGGGGGGGGTATCTTTACAGGTTGGGCAGGTTGGTTCTAGACAGGAGCCAACCTGCCCCCCCCCCCCCCCCCCCCCCCCCCCACACACACACACACTCCTCATAATAGGCAACAATGGTTTATTAGCTTTTAGACTACAATTTCAGGTTTAATATGTAACAATATAATTACAAAAAAAAAAGGTATTCTTAAATAGACGAGGGCCTGCATACTTACCACAGCAAACAAAACGACACAAATACATATTTGCTTTCGCCTACGCTCTTTGGGGTTCTCATGGATGTTGTAAGGTTTTAACTTATAGCTTAATTTTAGTCCTGGTGCACTTAATGAATGCAAATCTGGAAATTGTCTAATACTTGCCATACTGAGGACTGAGATCACTAAACTCACATACACTAGATCAAAATTGTACAGCACAGTAAAGGCTCTTCAACAAAACAGTATATGGTTCATCAGTTGTGGAAAGAAAAATGTAACCATATCAAAAATAGATTATGTCTAACTGTATCACATACCAGATATTTTTTACTTTAATATGAACAGTCCAGGAAGCTAGTAGGCCTATTGGTTATACTAGGTTTGCACACACACACACACACACACACACACACACACACTCAACTCGGATCCTGTGGGAGACAATGAAAAATTTAAACCTTTAAATTCGTCCTTAAAGACTTTACAGACAAAGCAGATCACTCGAGGGAGCGAATCCTTTGATGACACTTAAAACCAACTTCAATATTGACCGACGGGGGTCGTTGCACCTTGCGAGTGTCAGGTGTCGATATGTGTGTGTGTGTGTGTCTGTGTGTGTGTGTGTGTGTGTCTGTGTGTGTGTGTGTGTGTGTGTGTGTGTATGTGTGTGTGTGATGTTAAAAGGCAGATCTGGGAGGACATCTGAAGATCCCTATGTCTATTTTTTTGAGAAAGTATTAATTATCCTATGTGTGACTGATAATAAAAAAATTTAAATAAAAAAGAGCATTAAATCATTTAAAAGGAAAACGCTTGCAACAAAAACAGGCCTGGACGAAATGAAGTAGCCACAATTTCCTCTGTACGACAATAAAAAGTGAGTCAGTTGCAACTGACAGATTTCTCCATCATTTCGTTTAAATTTGAGATTTTGAATAGACCGCCTTGTATATTTGATGAATAAATGGAATAACCAGTGAATAAATATATAACCCGTGCATTTGGATTTACTTTGGGAACGCAGTCTAATTCATATGTTTTTTAAAGAGAGGAAAAGTAAATTCCCTCAGCACTGATACTCTATCTCATCTATATATAAGGAAATATAACCTTTGGTCGGTGATCATCATGAGACAGAGCCACACGGATCTGTTGAAAAGTCTCATTTAATTTACACCCACTTCCTCAAGATTTGATGAAGTGCACAATGATTTGAATTCAAACATTTCCCCGACAGAAGTCGTCTGAAAATAAACATTTGTTCAGAGGTCACCCACAGTCACACCAAACCTCGAAGGATAGAGAGAGAACGATCAGTCATCCTCCATTACTTTTAAACTGAAATGCGCAGAGTGTTTGTGTTTGTGCCGCACTGTCCATGCGGGCAGATATTGTGTGAATACACGTTTGCATCCCTGTACAAAGCGGTTCAACGTTGTTGTTGTTGTTTTGTCACACATGAGGAACCCAAGTCGACGGTTGCAAAGTCTCATGCAGCCTCCACCATGATGTGCAGAGTTTATACCGGCTGCAGTCTCCTCCAACCCCGTGGGTGATTCATTTAACAATGGATCTATATAATAATAATAATAATAATGCATTCCCTTTAATTGTGTAAATTTATACATCATTATAACATTTATTTATTGAGCAAAAAGCTGTATATTACAACAGTAAAATCACCGATGAATTGCTACTGTTTATTTTTGCCTGAATTTAATTTACCTGCAGTCGAAATGCAAATCTGCTCTAACGCACAATTTTGCCTCAGATGTCATTTAAACGCCAGAAATAAATATAAAAAAAACAGGTAGAATTTCTCAGTCATAAACCAATTACTTTAAATGTGTAAGAATGTGTTCGCATTTTCATCAGTCGACTCTGTAAAGGTGCATGGCCAGATTAAAGTAAAATAACAAAAAACTAAATAGTAAACGATTCTATCCTCGATATACCAAAAAATGTTGTTAAATAAGAAAAAAATATATATTCAAAAGTGTGCACAAGTATGACACGGGATTTTTTTTACAATCTCAATTTTGGATTTATTTTTTTCTAAATGTCGCAGAGGTCTTTGAGGCAATTTCCTCTCCCAGGAATTATGAAGCGTAATTCAACACGTCTCAGCAAGAGCATAAATGCAACGGGGTTTTTCCATCGAAAACGTGGTGACACGGGTTCACCTACCGAAAACAGTATCCAAAGTCAGAGGCGAGGAGTCAGCGTGAGGATAAAAAAAAAAACATGCGTGTAATTCCAGTGTTGTCCAGACGAGGGAGTCCTGCCAGCCAATAGACGGCGAGGGGAGACGGAGAGACACAAGAAGGCATGGGAGAAGGAGAGGGAGACAGTGACACAGATCTTTGAGCACCGGTTAATACAGTAATACTTTATACTCAGCAGCAACAGATGAAGATAAAGATACCATCACCCACCCTGCATCATGCATGCAAATGCATCATGCAAAACACGACACACTCATTCTCTTGAGTTGTTCTATTCAGACCAACACAAAAAGTCCACGACGGAAACCCCCCCCAAAAAAAGTTCATCGTGTTACTTGAAGGCGACCTGAAAGCTCCTCTGACCCAACCTGATGCTTTCCATGTGTCCTGCTCCCAGATCTGGATGGTTGGAGCGGTCCGGAGACAGAGAGGGGTGGGCTGGTGGAGGTGGTGTTGGGGAGGAGTGGGTGGTGGGCTATACGGACACTGCACCTTGTTGCCATTGGGTCGACTGTTAAGTTTTACAAGTCGCGTTTTGCGAGCGTATAAACGCTTGGCTTCTAAAAACCCGCACAGGAAACTCCGCAAAAAAACATGCTGTTATAATGCACGTCTGTGGAATCCAGTCGATACCCCCCCCCCCCCCCCCCCAGTATAGTCTGGCAGCGCTGTGATCTACAGACATATCGATTACACGAGGCCCCTCCCCCCGCGTGTGTGTGATGCTCTCACGCCATCTTATAAAAAATATATATTTATACAGAAAAGGACTCAGTCTGACCGTGTGTGAGTCTCGTGATGCTCTGATGGTCAAATGCCTCGAATCTGAAGGATCCCGCATCCTCAGCCTCATGTCCCACGCTGTTCAGAACCAATATGCCAAAAAAAAAGAACAACCCCCCTCGCCCAATAATCATGAGGGATGAAAAAAGAAAGAAATAATATCAGGGTAAAACAGAGCTTTCTCGTCCACTAATGGGGGAAAACAAACATATTTGTGTTTTGTTTTTTGTAGGACTGGCATACTCAGCAAAGATGGCACCGTCTTCCACAGGTGCAATTTCTGTTTTCAATTCGTCACGTCATACTTATAACTATTTACAGTTTACACCAAACACCACCGCCCACGCGAATAAAAGAGATCCAAGTTCATCATTTTTACGCACGAATATGAAAAAAAACATTTTCTTAAAGTAACTGATGCAATTTAATTGTAATTTAATTACACCCTCTAATCCAACGTCAAATTGATACTTCACTCCATGTGAAGCACACTAAAGTATGTGCCAGCTCAAGTGGTTGCAATATATTTTAGAGCTGAAAACATTTGTAAGCATGTCCGGGGAGGTTTACCCTCCACTGTCATCCTTTGTGTACATCTCCTATGAGATGTGTAGAGTCCTGACCGTGGAGGCTGCGTGTTGGGCTGAAACGTTTCCCTTTCTGCCACTTCCCCTATGCAAAACATATCCAAGGAGGCTGCACGGGCTCCAAAACCGGATGGGCTTCTCTCATTGGCTGACGACGTTCCCAGCAGCGGGGGCGACCAATGAAACCGAGGCAGTGGCTCCGCGTATAATAGCAGCGAAGATTGACGTGGAGTGCGCGTCAAATTAATTCCTGCAAACCTCAGACTCCCCGGGACCACTTCAATTTACTTTTATCGGCTGAAGATCACTTGGTCGCCGCCGTGCCTCTCGGTCACTCGCTTCCCGAAAAAAGAAGAAGAAGAAGAAGAAGAAGAAGAAGAAGAAGTAGAAGTAGTGGGGCCACGCGCGGCACATTCGGAGGAGATTTCAGGAGGTCTCGTGTTCCTCTTCTGGGGCTCATTCCTGCTCCGGTTCCCCTTCCTTCTCTGCCTTCGCGTCGGACGCGTTCAGCCATCTGAAAGGGGGCACCTACGTTTCCCCCGCAGCATCTCCACACGTATAGGCAAATGGGTAAGCCTCGCGTAACCGTCTGCCTGCGTCAGTGGTCGGGAGGCTCACGGGAGCGTATCCAGGCTCAGCGTGCCCGCGTAAAAACAGAAACAAGCATTTGTTCCTTCTCCCCCCCCCCCCCTCTCTCTCCTCTCCAAGTTCACATTGTGTACAATTGAAGACGTGGTGGATTTTTTTTTTTTTTTTTTTTTTTTTGTAGTGCTCTGCCCAGCAAACACTGCTGTCATGCCTAAAGCTTTTAAATCTTGACTGGAAACGTTCTATGAGCAGCTCGTCTCTTTGAAGAGAGCTCCCGGTGTCTGTTCCTCACGGCTCGCCATTTTATATGTTGTGTACACGCGGAGGAGTTAACCCAGCCACACATTTAACACACTTTTTTTTTTTTCCTTCGCAAAAGTTGCAAAATAACCGTTGCCAACGTTGGTCACTGCTGCGTGTGAGCTGACACATGTCGTACAACTCCACAGCCGCAATTTACGGTGCAAATTACAGGCGCTGGCCTGCGTCAAACGGGCACAGGCTGAGCACTTTGAGGTCGCCTTTGTCTATGTTTGCTTGACATGGAAATTACTTTTTGACAGGCCATGAGTGACTTACAAGATGTTTTTTTTTTAAATATCGTATTTGACTATATTATTCAGATAATTGTGTTCTCACCTCAGACAGTGTTAAAATGTAATAACCCGTGTGTCCCCTGCAGAGCAAACCTATGGAGAGGTGAACCAATTAGGCGGCGTGTTCGTCAACGGGCGACCCCTGCCCAACGCCATACGGCTAAGAATAGTGGAGCTGGCCCAGCTCGGGATCAGACCCTGCGACATCAGCCGGCAGCTGCGAGTCTCGCACGGCTGCGTGAGCAAGATCCTGGCGCGGTACAACGAGACGGGCTCCATCTTGCCCGGCGCCATCGGTGGCAGTAAACCGCGGGTCACGACGCCTAACGTGGTGAAAAATATCAGGGAATACAAACAAAATGACCCCGGGATCTTTGCCTGGGAGATCCGGGACAGGCTTTTGGCGGACGGGGTCTGCGACAAGTACAATGTGCCGTCGGTGAGCTCGATCAGCAGGATTTTACGCAACAAGATCGGGAATCTTTCTCAGCCCAGCCAGTACGAGGGCGGCAAGCAAGCGTCCGCGCAGGCCGGGCTCTCCTACAACCACATTTACCCGTACTCCTACCCCAACACCATGTCGCCCAAGATGAGCAGCCCCCCCGGAGTACCGGTGACGGCCGGACACATGAGCATATCCAGGGCCTGGCCCTCTGCGCACACCGTCAGCAACATCCTGGGCATACGAGCCTTCATGGATCCCGCAGGTGAGGAAAACACATCCCCTCTGTGCTCTGGGAGAAAAACTTAGGCCTCTGTGTCTTTTTTTTTAATTTAATTTTTTTTCTTTTACAATTACATGTACACCTTCAGCTCTCGTTTTTTCTCTACTTCAAATTCAATCTCAATAAACCACTGCAGCTGGTCGTTAGTGTTCCATTTCCCCTCCTGCACAACCTGCTCTGGCAACAGGAAGGACAATATGTCCATTGGAAGTGACACAGGCCGCTCGTTGTAGTCACAGCTCAATGGGCCTTTTGATGGGATGATGCGTTCGCAAACACCTTGCTCACCTGCTGTATCCCGCTAATCCCCCGAAGAGCCACTGCATGTTCTCTTTGCCTTCCTGATCCTGTACACTGTATTTATTATCCACTGTGTACAGTGTTGCAGCAAATGATTAGTCGCCTCAATTGGACCGGTGCATTATTTGTGCGAGGAGGGTCAGCTCATTTATTTATACAAATTGGATACGTACAATTACATATTAATGTAACTAAAAAACATATATTTTCTTATTGAAATAGGTCAACACCGTAAATCCCAATTGTAAGGAAATATTGCTTATTTTTTATTTAATTTGCCCAAACACCCGACGGGGTTTTGATGGTATAATAAGCCGGTATAATTACTTAAAATTAATTTGAATTATTAAATGAAAGGAGGATATTTTTTACAATGAACTGCTGTTTCAAGTAATGTTTTTTTGTCCTGAAGTCAATACTCAGGCCTTAATTTGTTATATTACATAATCATTACGAACAATTAAGCACTTTCAAAATTATGATAATTCTAACATTAAAAAAAACTTTCAGAGTATTTGAGTGTGCCATCATATGATATTTAGAAAATGCAAAATGCATAGTAAGTCACGAGGCCAATACCTAAAGCATTTAGAAAATGGGTAATATTTCCATAATTAATTATGAAATTAAAAGGGGGGCAGTACTTTTTTTCTGCTCACATTTTAGTGATTTTTTTTTCTTAAGTTTTTCATAAATTTGACATGAAGTTACTGTTTCTGAATCAGCCCTCGCTGCGACGGAGGGATATCCACCAAAAATGGAGGAGTGGAGTAGCGTCAACAGAGCAGCCTTCCCAGGGGCGCACACAGTCAACGGGATCGACAAGTCAGCCATCGACGCCGACATAAAATACGCTCAGGTAATAATCATAACGATAACAAAGACATGTGTACAGCCTGTGTAATGTTCCTACACCGAGTCTGCACGTCGTGTATTGTCATATACCCACGCCATTTTCTTTCTCTGTTGGAAACAGTCCAAAATATTTGGTGCCAAAATGGGCTGAGGCCTCGAGTGAGTTATTGCTCTCGCTATGTGGCAGAGCTGTGAAATAAGTTTCCATATCAGGGAGCCTCAAACGAAGTCACACCAGGCCGCAGGCTTTCTGTTAGATATCAGATTTGACCCACAAGAGTCTCGGGATTTTATAACATCCGATTGAATGTTTGCATTTATGTCAAGACTATAGTTCACAGTCAGAGGAAAACTATTTGTGTGTCTTTACTCTCATCAGTGTTGGTTATTGTAAAGTGAATTTGATCAAATCGTGTGCAAGATGTTCCTCAACTTGCTTCCCTCAGTTCCATGTCACGTGCAGTACGATTTTTGGTTAAAAGTTGCTCTGCGCTTATTCCTGTCTCATCTCGTTCGCCCGCAGCCTTCCTCCACGCTGTCCAGCTATGTCTCGGCGTGTGCGTACTCTCCCAACAACCAGTACGGTGTGTACAGCGGGTCAGCGGGCGGCTACGTGTCGCCGGGACACCACCACTGGCAGGCGCAGAGCCCGGCCCTGTCCCACCCGGGAGGCGGCATGGGCATGCACGCAGGGGAGATCCACTCGGCGATGGCCTTCAAGCACCAGCAGGCCCGAGAAGGTATATACAGCAGTGTGTGTGTGTGTGTGTGTGTGTGTGTGTGTGTGTGTGTGTGTGTGTGTGTGTGTGTGTGTGTGTGTGTGTGTTTGCATTTACAGCTTGATGCAAAAACTGTTGATGTATGTTTAAATATATATATTTTTCTGTAATGCAGTTGATTTGTATTTGATTGATTTGTATTTGTATTGATATTTGAACATACTGTATATTATTATTAGTATGATGATGATGATGACGATTATTATTATTATTATTAATAATAATAATGATAATAATAATAATATAATAATCATCATTATTATTATTATTAGTAGTAGTAGTACTCATTTAGTCTTTACTACATCAACTTGGATCCGGACTGAACTGTTTTGTCATGGTTCTGTCGTTCCCTAATCTCACACACTTTTGCAAAAAGCACTGACGGCAGCAGTGTGTAAACGTTCACCAACTCCCGAAAGGAAATCGATGCATATATCGATTATTAAATGCTGACCCTCCAGAAGTGTCCATGCGTCATGTCTGAGGACAACTTTACGCACATAGGCGCTAACGTATTTCTAACTAAAGTTTGAAGCAAGTCAACCCCTCGTGCACCTTGAAGGCTTAATAGATGCGTTTGATGCAATTTGATGAGGAGTTGCGTGCACAGGCCTCACATCGCTTCCTCCTTTGTGCTGTGCAGGAGACAGAAAACCGCCCAGTCCCCTGAGCAAGCAGCAGCAGCAGCAGCAGCAGCAGCAGCAGCACGAAGACTTGAACAGTGTGCATGGACTCAGTCTCCCTACCTCGTCGTCATAACCGGGACTTACACCACAGTAATTACCAGACCCGTCTAAATGAACTCATGTCAACAGCTCCTACAGTAAGTCTGAACTCTAACAGCCCCCCTCCCCTCCCCTCCCCCCCAGGGTGCTGTAACTCACAAGTCAAACACAGGCCTATTCACATGCATTATGAATACAGTATACTGTAGCTTTATCGGCCTTCGTGGCCACATGAATGTAAGCTTGCATGGATGTATCGGTGTCTCCCCCCTCATTGGTTGATAGACTTTTTTCTTCATTGGAATAATTCGTGTTTCTAAAGACTGTATATGGAGACTGCAGGATGAAAAAAAGAATTCAGTCTGTCATCGATGTTTTATTAAAAATGAAAAAGAAACCAAGGGCTATATTCTGTAACCTGACATATATCACAATAACATGTGGCCATGCACGATCTCGATCCTATACAGTGACAAAAACCATGTGAACAAACGTGTAAATTGTCTAAATGTAAAATATTTGCCAAAGCTTTAATTATATATTTTTATAATTCCATTGTAAATATTCAAAATAAATAAAAAATAAAGGCTTTTTTTTCATTAAATGCCGCACTGTGGTCTCTCAGCTCACATTATTTCAGCGGAGGTGCATCTGCACGTGGGATTGAAGTTTTATTCTAACTCGGGTGGTTTTTCGGTTTTGTCGCAACCAGCGAGGGCCTCGTCCCAAAACCCCATCGCCTGCTGCACTTCTTCCAACTGGATGTGACAGAAATACAACGTGAATCTGAATGGAGGTTTAATCTGGGGCTTTGGCAGTGACATTTTTTTTTTGTTTTGCTTTCCTTATATGGCCTAAGACTCATTGTGGTCAGTCAGTGATCTTAAATTTGAGATCGTCTCACGTGGCAAATTTCTCAATTGGATTTATAAGCCTTTTTTTTTTTTTTTTAAAGAAAAGAAACCGATATAATGATGCAGTAATTGCATCGCCGGTGGGAACAAAAAGCGATGTCTTTAGATCAGGTGTAACCTCCTGCCCACACCTCCACGGTGCAGCAAATCCACCCACATGCAGCTTTCACAGTCAGGTAATGTGTGTCCCGTCCAGAAATGAAGATGTTTTCCCCCCACACAGGCCTCTACAAGCTCTGCTCATTCTCTCTAAACTTTTCTTCGTTTATATATATATATATGATTCCGTTGTCATCGCGCTGACAAAAAGCCTCCTCCAGTTTTACCTGTGCGTCACTGGATATTAAGATAAGATTTGTCTGATGTCACCTCTCTGTTTGACTCATTTCTGTGATGAGCCTATTACCTAAGGTTTAAAAAATTACGTTTGCTGAGCAAGAATGTATACCTACGTAACGTTTTCAAATGAGATATAATCGTATTCATTGTTTTCGTTACTTTTAAATCGAAGTCCTAACTAAGTAGAAAAGGGAGTCTTGACAACGTCTTATGTTGGCTTGCATTTTTATTCCCCTGCGTTTATCTTTGAGGTGGAACAAAAACTTTTGTTTAAAAAATGATTTGCTTCTTATTAATATCAGCAGCCCAGAAAATATTCATAAAATTAAACTAATGTTTCCTTTTGAAGTTTAATTTCTATTCTGATTGTGAACCAAAATTACAATTGAGCATGGCTGTAATGACAAAAAAGGATTTGCATTATCTTTAATAGTAATTTATGAAATTTTTCTTGGCAGCTTTGAGCCTAACATTTTAATTTACTTTCCCAAAAATTCTGCACACATCTCGCATATCTTCTATTGATGCAGTGGGGATGTGTGGAATTGGTGAAAGGCACATTTAGTTTGGTGGAGTGACTGAGCACTTCTGTGGTTTTCTACAGTGTGAACATAATCAGAGAGAATATATCTAAGGATCACGTTTTATAACCAAGACAGATTGATTCAGTATATGTTGTACAGTGAATGGAGTTTTCCCTCCCATTTTCATGCCATAAGCTAAAAAAACACAAACTTTATAATTTTCATTGCCATAAGCAGAAGAACATTAACGTCGATCAAGAACACGGTTTTCACTGAGCAGAAATGAGGGTCGATTATTAATCCTATCTGTTTATCAGCCAAACCAGCTTCAAGGTATTTAATGCGATCTAAAAAGAAAATATAACAATTGACTGAATAACATGTTAATGAAGCCACTTACCAGTCAGTAAGAGTATAGCTGTCAGACTGAGAGTATTAAACCTCCACGTTTATTATAAAGGTGATTGATATTCATCAGTTTATCGCTGGTCTTTGGGTTCATTGCAAGGTATTGTCAGAGATGCAAGTCCAGTATATACCAAATCATTTCAATGTAAATTGAAATTTTGTGGTTGAAAAATGTCAAGGTAAATGGATTTGACCTTCCCCTGTTTCCGCTGGCAGTTTGATATATAATATATGGCAACGGTCATGGCTTAGAGGCCTATAACAGAAACTTCAAAGGGGTGAATGTGTCTAATATACCGTACAGAAAACGATTCACGTCTATCGAGATTTCTGAAAAAACTATCTTAGAAAAGAAGAGTTTATTTATGAAGAGTGCGCTGTTAAAGTCAAGGTGCAAAACACAAAGAGCTGAGGTGTCACACTGTTTCGGGTTTGATAGCACGTTTCAGAACACACACTGGAATTTGGATGCCCTCTGAACTCTATTCTGCAGCCTCTGATTCACCCCCCCCCCCCCCCCCCCCCTTTTTTTGCACCAGAATCCCAAGTGACTCAGTGAGTCCAAACATTAAGATGGCCCATTCGCGCACACACGCTCCCCGACTGGAGTCGCTCATGTTTTGCCGGATACCACTTGGGGTTCGGAAAACACTCCTTCATGGTGGCGGGGTTACTTCCTGCGGGACCTATGCTCATCAATCAGGGCAGCAAGTGATACCCCCCACTGTGTCGTCTGCAGAGCCTCGGTGTTGGAGGGGCAGCAGGTGGGCTGGTCCTAAATAGATATTTCCTATATTTGTACAGGGCGCATAATATGTCTTTACATTTTTAGTGTGTATACCTTGAGGCAGCAGCAGCAGCACTGGGGCCACTTTTTTTTACATCCCAGGATGACCGTTACAATTAAGCTTTTGTGTATTCCATATTGTTCACATAGTTGCCACTGAGCCGTCGTGTAAGTTCCACAAGCTCCTGTCGTGGAACCATTTATTTCAGTGAAATGTTTGTTTGCCACTACCAGTGTGTTTTGTTGTCTTTACATTGGGGTGTGCAGCGTGATGGAAGCTTACTTGGAGTCAAGGCCGGACAAGATACATCAGAAAGTGGAGGATATCATTTCCTATTTGTGTAAACCTTACCTGGAGATAATCTGTAACCATTGTAACCACTGTATATTTGCAAAAACCGCACGCTCGTGCGCAAAGGAGACAAAAGGAGACCTTAAATCGCAAATGCCGAACGCACGATGAAGCCAGTGGCGCACAAGTGCGCAGATGTCCAGACTTAAACACACCGCACAGTGCTCGGATCTCCAGGCCCCAAGAGTGTTACCTCTGCGACTCGGAACTTGAAAGGATTCTCAGATACCACAAGCTTAAACAGATACTTGGGGAGACGGATAGGGGACTCGGCCTCCTTGATCCTAATGGATATGATATTAAGCACTGGTTCACAATCCAAGCAGCAGCGCAACGGTGACGAGGATTCCTTTGAAAAGCGCGAGCAAGGCGGCGCTATCTTCAACCGTCACAATCCATCAACGTCTTCGCGTGTGTACAGCAGGGGTTGAGTGTCCTTTGCGGACCAAAGTTCCGTTTATGTCTTTGACACTTTGCCCGGTATGATTTAAGACATTTCACTTTAACCCTGCGTTCTGTGCTGAGAGGTGGGGGGAACTCAAAAAAAAATCCACACGAGAGCATCTCAGGACAGGCGACACGGCCGCTCAGACAGGCCCCTGCATGGGGGGAAGAAAAGGAGAAAAATCCTTTTAGGAGAAGAGAGTGGCGAGCTGGCAAAGTATCAAATTATGAGAAGGAGGGGGGGGGGGGGGCAGCGTCGGCAGTTGTCGTGCCTAAAATGTCCAAGAAGTGAATTGACTCGCCATGGAAACGCAGTGGAGGCAAACAGGTCCAACGCCGTAACGTGTGCCTGTCACGCTCTTTGACCTGCAGGGATGTTTTCACTGCGTGACAGAATGTGAACGGACAGAGAAGGAAACACAATCATGCAGGGACTACTGTAGGTTACAGTACACAGGCTCAGAGGCAGACAGATCCACAGCGGCATATTCGAGTTGGATGAATTCGTAAGCGATGCATTCATGACTTTACCACCCAAAAGTAAACCAGCGAAGCAGTGGGTCCGTAACGATGTCATCCTTGTAAAGCAATCACCAGTGTCCCCCCCCCCCCCTCCTTTGACTGTCCACAGGATTTCCAAGCAGGCAGAGTTACAGCTCTGTAGTCTAGAGGATGATAAATGTCTCCCTCCCATGTTCTTACTTGCTCTGCCAGCTCACCACATCAACCAGACGCCCTAAAAGCAAAAGGGACAGAGACATGATGATGACATTTGGCTTTCTAAATGAAAACGTATCATTTCACATTCGCTCTCCGGAGATTCCGCCGCTGTTTTTTTTGTGGGGGGGGGGGGGGGGGGGGGGGGGGCTCGGAGGACGCACAGCAATACAGCAATAAAGACAAGAACCACAGGATCACATTGAATTGCAGAGCCCAGCTCTGATTATTACATACAGATGACTAAAAGAGCATGAAATTATGCTCGCAAACACAGTCAAAATGCAGTCTTTGGACGCGCTGCCAGGAGAGCGGGCATGTCTTCCTGCAGAATCTGGAAGAGCGCATGTGATTTGTCGTCCCCCGTGTGTTCAGCCAGTGCAGTGTGTCAGTACCGACGTCCGCAGGAGTGCGCAGCAGAGGAAAGTCCACATACAGACTTCCATTATGGAAATTTGTCAGCAGTTTTGTAGTGGAAGTCTATTTTAGTGGAGATCTGGGCAAAGTCAGAGACAGTCCTCAGCGCGGGAGGATCCTCTCTAATTTGTGGAGACTATAGAATTAATGTTCTGCCCGACTGCCCATCTGTGACTTATTTAAAGTGTGCGGAAACATATACTGTGCTGAATGTTGCCGCACGCATGCCAAGGGCTACCAGCGAAAGAAAGAAAACTACGCAGCGTTGGATTTAAGGGTTGCCTTCAAGTTAATTTGTGGCTCAAATTCTTATTAGGTGATAATAGGACGATGACTCTTCTCCCCAAAAATGCGAGTGGTAAACCACTGTACTGTCTGTTGGCATGGGGAGGAAAAATCCCGCCTGGAGCTCAGTTGGAGCTATGAAATGGGTGAATATACATTTCTGCGTTTGGACAGAAGGGTCCAAAGGGAGCCATCTCCCTCACTGTATCTATTTTTAGATGCCTCGTGACTAAATGAATGTGTTTCTTTTATTTAAGTGCTGGTATTATTCTATATGGGGGCTTTTTTTTCTACCCAAAAAAGACCAAAACCAACACTTGATGAACTCCCTGTGGCTCTCAGCGCCGAAACCTACTCGTTCCCCCTGAACGCATAAATCTTCAAGCGTGGGCCACAACCATATACTTTTATTTTAAAGGACTGGGTGTGTAATCTCCCATATGTAGTATTTTGCGTATATATACTCGTCGTGCACGCCGCAGAGATTTTTGACGTGACATGGGGACCTTGTGAACAAACGGAGCCGAAGTGGCTTGCTGAGGGCAAAGGGGCCGACGCAGACACTTCACTGCAGTAATGACCGCGGGGCCCTTTCTGAAGGAGCTCCCATTCTCCGGGAGCAAAGAACACAACGCAGTCTGTGGACCGGCGGTGATTGGTGGTGGTTGGCCATCGCCTCCCTATTCAGACGAGCCACCGATAACGCAGCGCTCCCGGCTCTGCGGGGGGGGGCAGGTCCTGAAGCGAGCGGAGCCACAGCGAGATCAGCTGCGCACACGTCAGCTGGAGAGATAAGGCAACAATGGGCGGGACAGGGGGAAACAACGCTGACTGTCGTGAATCCACCTCACGACCGTGCCCCGCTGCCGCGGCCACTCCCCGGGCCGTTCGTGACAAGGGCGCCAGTCGGAGCTGCCGGCCCCTATGAGGAACTCGTTTGGCTGATAACCAAGAGGCGCGCACGTCTAAATCAACACAGCCGTACACACGACCTACTGCCGTCTGCGACACTGAATTAAACATTGACACAACCGCCCGACCTTTCCCATATTGACAGTGTCATCATGTTTTCTTAAAAAAAAAAAAGAAAAGACAAGAAAGAAAGAAAGAAAGGAAAAAAAAAAAGGGCCAGCCATTTTCTGTTTGGACTGTGCGCGGGCAACGAGGAGCGGGAGGAGGCCCGGTCCGTGGCTCGCCGCTCACAGTGGAAAGAAGCAGGACAGGATGAGAGTGAGAGAGAGAGAGAGAGAGAGAGAGAGAGAAAGAGAGAGTGAGAGAAAGAAAGAGTGAGAGAAAGAAAGAAGGCCCCTTTGAAGGACACGGAGTGCAGCCAGTCGTGGAGAACCATGCACGTTGCTGTTATTGGTGCCTTCCACTCGGACACGCCTCTCCCATCGCAGCACTCCTTTGACCCAAAGGGTGGCTGTTAATTTGGCATGGCGAAAAACATGGGTTCAGACTGAACGAAGGCAGAGCAAGCCACACCGGCCGACTGCACACCAACATCGAGAGAACTGAAAGACACCAGGACATGGTGTGCAGACAAGAGGAAGAGGGAAATGAAGATGTCCGTCTGCTCAAGCTCAACTGTGCACCGTGTAAGAGATATAGGGGAATATTTAGATGTTTTGGCTATTCAATGGATCATTCAGTTATGCTGTTACTACAGCAATTTTGTCAGCAATTTTTTAAATAATAATTTTATTAGGTAACTTAAACTTAATTTATGTTTTGCGGTTAGTAAGTTAATCTTCAAAAGACCAAATGACTGTAGGATAAATGTACAGGGGAAACGTATGATGTGTGCCTTTGAAATATACTGCAGTGGAATACAAAGTACTATAAGTACTGCAATCAACGGTCTAGTAATAGAGTAAATGCAATTAGTGAAGGGATATTGTGAATGAACATGTAATATACAGTATGTGTTAAAGGTCAGTATATATGAAATGTTTCTTTATTCTATGTCCATTTCAAACACAGTATACTTTCTCTACATTAAACAAACATTAAAACCACAGCGCTGTGTTCAACAACAACAAAATATATATATGGTGAATGGACTGTATTTATATAGCGTTTTTTCTAGTCATATAGACCACTCAAAGTGCTTTACAGGAAAGTCACATTCACCCATTCACACACATTCATACAGCGCTGCTATTTGCCACATATTTTTCTGTCACATTCATACACATGAATGTGTGTAAGCCGTCAGAGGCAAGTTAGGGTTAAGTGTCTTGCCCAAGGACACAACGGCTATATATATATATATATATATAATGTGACATATTGAATGTGACAAGTAACAATTGCCTTTGTGATCTTATTGTACAGGAGTAATGACAAGTGTGCACGGCCCATGTGCTGCAATGGAGAAACTATTGCTGCAATGCAGTACACAACAAGACACACTGCCCGGGCAAATCGGTGACGAATCAGTGAAAGGAAAGAAAAGAAAAAACTGGCATATTTCTGTTTTTATGAAATGTATCGGACTCATCTGCGGACAAGACACAAAGCCATGTGGGTGGCTGCTCCGCTCTGGAGATCCTCTCCGTCATCACCCTCCTCTGCAGACTGAGTCAACCACCAGTCACACTTCCAAGCCACAATGGCAAGGTGGGCCCCTGCAGAAATGCTTAAACTGCGTTCAATTGTCTGGTGAGCCGTCTGTCTTTCAGCTCCAATCTCCTCTCGGTCACGATGTGAAACCCTAATGAGAAACACAATCTGTTTTTTTTTTTTTGTTCTCTGGTTTGACGAGTATTTTAGCAGCTTAGTAAAGAAAACGTGGATGTTTTGTAAAAATGCGGCTCAAGTGCTTCTTTGTGTTGTTGTGCGGACTCAAGTCTACACGTGACATCAATTCCTATTTTGTAAACGAACAAATGATGTCACGTGATATCATTTTTACAAGTGAGGTTTGATAACCAAAAGAAAAATATCTCATGGTGTCTTACATCTACATATGGTATATACAAAGCGTACTGTATGTTGCGTGAGTTAACAGTACAGTCTTGTTTATCAGTATTCATTATTAACATCACACACACCCGACACAAAGCAAAACATTTCCTTTATGCGCTGCTTCATGGGAAAATCCAAAGAGGAACCATTAACCGCCTCCACCGCCCAGAAAGAAGCTCCCTGTGCCTTGCACACGGAGACAGACAAAAGGTGAGTGTCAAGAGTGATAAAGGAAGTGCTCCTCTTCTCTTCCTGCTCGCAGTGGCTCAAGAATGGAGAGGATGTCTCCGCGTGCACCAGGGCTATCCATTACTGAGCTAACAAGGTCTCTGCGACTCTATAAGTGAAATCCAAGGCTGTCCGTCTGTCCGTCCGTCCGTCACGTGGAAGAAGAAAAAACAAATAAACACACACATGAATTCGTCGGGGGTTGCACCCGGGGGCCTGATACGTGCCAAAGAATGCTGAGGCTTTGTCCATTGAAAACAAGACACTGTATGGATACACCATCATGCCATCTTTGGTCCACCTGCAAATGCAAACAGGGAAATTCTTGTAGGGAGGCTTGAATTCCCCCCCAAAGAAAAGTCTGTCCTGCCGGACGGACTGGTTGACCCAATGAAAACACATTGAGCAGAGCAAGGCGAGGCGCTTCTGCACTGCTTGGTTTCACTCGGAGCGCGGCAGGTTGAATCACTCCACTTCGATAGACCTTTTTAACATAAAAAAAACAAAAACATATAAGACATTAGAGCAGCTGAGCGTAAGTTGTCAACACAATCAAAGTAAGTTCATGTTTGACCTTTCGGAAGGGGCCCAACCTCCAGGCTGGGAATCCTTGAACCAACCAAACATAATTATGTCGTAAGAATTAGAAAATATATATATATATATATATATATATATATAATTTTTTTTCTTCGTTTGACTTAATTCTGTTTTGTGCGTGAGTTTGAATGCAATAACGAGACGGCTTGATGTTCCTTCAAAACTACTGAAATTCAACATAAGTTGGACATGAGCATGACATATTGCTCACTTTTGTTCATGTCTGGATAACTGGTGACTGCATGAATCGAGTTTACCTAAATCTCTAACTAGGGCAAAAGGATGATAATGGTTCAAATTGAGGTCTCTGCATCAGTCAGGGACTCACATGCTCTTTCTTTCCACAGTAATGACGGTGGAGGATTTTCAGGTCTTACGTTCTCTCCACATCCATCTGTCCTCCGGGCTCAGAGCGCGGCCGTCTCTACTTTCATTGCACAGAGCTAACGGGTGGGTCAGGAGAATCTAGTTTCTCTATTTGGTGTTGATGGAGGGGCCAAGAAAGATTGATTCCCCCAGTTTCATCATCACAGGTGTTTGCCTTCATGACCACTGGTTCTCTACAAGCAGTTTCTCATTACTCTCTGGTGAGAGGGGAAGACCTTCAAGTCTTGTGCATTTCGACAATGCTCTGAAGGGTGTGTAATTTTGGAGACTAAATTTAGGGGGGTAGGCAAATCAGTTTTCATTCAAAGCAGACCTGACTCAAATGGAGATTCACCGCACTGTGGTCAGACTTCAGACCAACTCGTTACTTGCCTTTTTTCATGTACAGACTTCTGCAAGTCTCCGATCCCTCTGAACGCAGCTGAAAAAAAAAGGAAGCAGGCTGTTGTTGATTTTGTTTTCATCTCTGTGTGAGGCTGCCTCCTTAATAATGTGCACATGGGGCGTCTTAGCCCGACACTTTTGCATATATTTAGATTTTTATTTGACAGCAGCCAGCGCGTGTTTTAACCAAATTCTTCTTGGGGCAGTCAAAAACTTCTGTCGGCCAAAACAGTTTCTAGTCGCTTCACCTGTGAGTGAATGCTGCACAGCGCTTTCCGAAGCGAATCCTTTCAGATCAGGCTGTGGGGATAGGTTCGATTTCATCATTAGAGTTAATCCATCAACAATGCCAGAGCGCTGAATAAAGCCAGAGTGAATGAGTGTGTTTGCTCTGTCTAGGAGTAAATATTAGTTTGTCCAGATAATGCTACGGGGCTGCTGAGGGGTTCCACAATGCTTAGGTTACACCAGCGTCTGCGCTTTTCCACCAGAAGAATGGTTTCCCACTCTTTCTTCTTTTTGAAAGCCAAACATCAGTAGCAGTCTCAAGTGGCTGAAAGTTTTAGTTGATAATTCGGTCCGTCACTAAGTTCCACAGTAAGATTGATGGGCAGGGGGAACTCCTCCCTGGCAAACATCCCACTCCATCAAAACAGATACCTCGGTTTGACAAATTGTTCTCAAACGCAGAGCGGAAGCGCAACTTGTTGCTTTGCTTTGTATGGGAGCATGTTATGGGGGACAAGTTTTTTTAAAAGGTAGAAAAAAAATAATGATATGTAAAGAAACAGATGGTAGTGATGTTGGGCCCGTATGTAGTGTTTAAGAGTGTACGTTGAGCTGTAAAGAATGCTATCAAAATACTCTCTCAGGGTTAGAATTCACATTACAGATTGATTCATGTGAGTTTAGACACGGTTATTTGTGGGGTCTCTCCCTTGGAGGTGACCAGTGTCAAATTGGGAGCCCCGCAGGAAAAGGGAGCCCTCTACTGCTGAGTCAAGCCACCATGCAGTCCTGAGCAAACACACACTCTCCTCAGTCTTGCTGCCTGTAGCAAATGAACCAGGAAGTGTTCGCTGCTTCATTAGCTGGGTGAGGGTGCGTGAGCTGCTCAGAGATCAGAGCTATGACTCAAAAGAAAGTCCTAAAAAAATGTATTGACTGCCAACAAGCATTCAAACTTTTAATAACACATGCCTGAGAAATAAATGACCTTGCCTTCTAACTTGAACATGCAATCACTCGACCATGAAAGTAACCAACAAAGATCAGCTTCAGCTAAACCACAATGATGCATGAGCTGCTGTATGAACAAAATTGTGCAGATTTCCAGCTGCAAGATAGACAGACGACTCGGTAATGGAAAATATAAGGTCTAGATATGATATTCACGGAGATAATAGCAGCTTCACGCTACGCTGAGTCCAACGGGGGGTTCAGCACGTCTCACTCCTAGCAGCACGGCCTTGATCTTGTGTTGCATCTGCAAGGTATTTTATGTTTATTTGTTATGGGATTTTGGCAATTCCGTATCCCTGTGAACGTATTTTGTGAGTGCAAACTCATTAGTCCCTCTTTTTTCTCTCAGTGACATCTAAGGAGGCAAGAGGATACCTGCGAGACTGTTTTAAGTCGTGTAAATTGTTAAAGAACATGTAGGAAAATGTCGAGCAAACCAATCTTGCATACAACCCCAGGATCTCGACCTCGTTGACTGCCCCTGAAAACCCTGCTCTCGCCTCAGACCCACCGATAACCATCTTTAATGAATAGCTGTGTGCTTCAAGGAGTGCTGGCTGATAGACATCGTTTCAGGAACAGTGGGGTTCAGGTCTCAATAGCAATCAGGGAATTCCATCTTAACCATTTGGATGTCCTCCATAATGCCACACACCCGGAGATTGCTCTCGCAATGGACCTACACCAATATAAAACCTGGCACTGGCGAGGCATTCTTGCCCAATTCCAAGTCTGAACACCACGCCCCCCCCCCTCCCCTCCCGGCTCCGGGATCTATCTTTCGATGTGAATGCTGACTCTTTGTTGGAGCGTTCTGATCTCAGGTGGAGATACTGCACAGCGAGGCTGGCGAACTGGGCGCACAAGCACAGCTCCCTGTGAGTGCGTCTGAAAGGCCCAAATTGAGCCATTTCCCCAATCTCCAGGGAGATTCCTTATCGTCGGCAAGTTCCAGAGTAGACTGTGTATAATTTGCAAAATACTATGCTGATACTGCAAATGAGGTTTAATAGTTGTTGAGGCACAGTTAAGCTTCATAATGTAGGTTTGTGGTCTTTGATAAGCAGTAGCGGGGGCATTTCCTCGTAGACAAATAAAAAGCACAAGAGAAAAGTCAAGGCATCCGTCGGTGGGTGTCTGTCATACTTGACTGATATTTGTGGGATTGCTCATCCTGTCATGTCAAAAATAACTAGACGTGAACAACACAAGCAAATTGCTCTGTAGATTCCTCTGGCCCCAGGGTATAGATGATGAACTGTAATTAGTCAGTCCCACTTTGACAAGCTGTCAACCCTTCTGCCATGTTTTGCAACACACACGGGCCTGTTTTCTAATTTCTAACACGACCTAGCCCTGAAAAGGGGGTGTAGTGAATGTAGACTAAATGACTTATTACTGTAATCGTGGCTAATGCTGTCATCGCTGCAATCAATCATGCCCAGCAAGCCTACTTTAAACAGCTAAAAGAGCATACCTGCCCAATACCTGATGTTTGTTGACATTAAAGGATTACTACTTTGCAGAGATCTTTTTTTTTTAAATTTGCTTTTGCATTTTGGTAACTTTTTGGAGCTTCCTGTTGTAGTTCATGGGTTTAAAGAGGCAGAATGTCAACCAAATATTTATTGGCTCATTTCAAACTGAGGTTTTGAGGTGACTGAAACATGGAATATATATATATATATATATATATATATATATATATATATATATATATATATATATATATATATATATATATATATATATATATATTGGTGGTGATTTGACTACAGCTACATGAGGCATTTAACAACTCTGCTGTTCTACACCCTTGCTAACATCTCTGTGAGACTGCACATAGGGCTCTGAGCTAAATGCTAACATCACCCTGCTAACATGAGCACAGTGACAATTAAAAAAAAAACACCAAAACCTTTTACCATCTTCATCATCTTGGTTTAATGTATTAGCGAGCTAACGTTTGCTCATTTGCATTGAACATAAAGTCAAGCTAAGGCTGATGGGACATAGAATTCACTATGGGGGGGAGGGGGGCATCCAATAGTTTTCAAGACATGTTGGTGGACATGAGCTAGAGTAAAATGTCATCAGGATGCATCCTTTGGGAACATGAATGTGCCAAATGTCATGACAATATTTTTGTCTTGTCCTTCAGCATGGCTAAAAGTTAGTTTATTGTGCCTTATTCTATTCAGCATTGCCATGGGCAATCTCTCATACACCTGGTTTAGTCTCTTTCTTTCCTCTTATTTATCTTAATAAAACTGCTGTATTAAGTTTCTCACAGATCCATTAAAGACGGGCTTATCTGAGTGAAGAGCAGATAAAGCGGGAGATGAGATGCTGCTGAGAGAAGAGCTTTGCCGGGTGTGACAGGTGCTGACCTGCCCTGAACAGGTAGCTAATGGTCTTCTCACCTCTGCTTGTGCAGCTAATGAGGTTTGGGTTGAAGTCTGAGAGGCTTAACTTAATTCCAATGATCCGAATTTGTCTCAAGATTCTCAGGATAGTTCAAAGCAGGCGCGGCATAGAAACTTCATTGGTTAGAGCTAATTTGAAATCAAACAGGTCCGGCTTTTTGGGCGATCACGATGAAAAAACGCTCGAAGATGCTATCGACGAGAGATAATACGCTCAGGATGAAACACCTTGGGCTTCCATGAGACCGGAGATAGGCCTGAGCAAACACATTCCCATCCGCTAGTGAAAATGGATATGTTGTTGACCTGTCCAGCCACACAAAAGACATTCCCAGCGCTCAGGTGAGTAACCCTCCTCCAGACTGAAATCTCTTAACTAAATATTGTGAGTGTCCCTCTTTGCATCCGAGAGTCTTTCTGTTTGCCTTCAGATCCAGGGGATTAGAAGATCAGCACTGCATGTAGGTGATGGTGGGATGGTGGCGAGGGGGGATTCTCAGGTAGGCCGAGGACATTTTGAGACAAGAAACGTGCAATCAAAATGTGCTATATTTTTTTAATTAATCACAAATTTAAACAGTGGATCAGTTAAAATATGTAATCTAATATAAAAATTTGAATCCTAAAGTTGCTTTAAAAAAATTGCGATAATCCCACTAATTAAATTCCAATCCCTGTGTATGTTAACTGAGTCAGCCTCCTCAGTCCAGTTAATATTACCCATTCAGCAATATCTGTTGTGAGTTGGATTTAGTTCTGCAATGACCCAACTGAGCTGGCCTGCACTTCAGTGGTGCACAGTGAGCCAGATGGGAGCGAAGATCCTCCTCTGTGGCAAGAGCGATGGAGCATGGAGCCAACATGAGAATTAGAATAAACTTCAGCATGTCAGCACGTCCTCATATCATTTATTTTCCACTGGTTTGGATGGATGTGGCTAAGATGATTGCTGATGATTTTCAGAAAAGTCCCAGGAACTCGTATAACATGATCTCTCATGTGCTCTTTGGAACAGCTGCAGAAAGACGGACTTTCCAAAAAAAAAATCTCAGATATTCAAACATTCCTTACTCATCTATGTGAAGTAAACGGCAAAAACCTTATCACTCGCCGCTATTCTTACTGCACCTCTCATCTTTCCAAGGGCCATCAGCAAATACGTGAATCAGTAAAATGCAATTAAAAAATCTGCTGTAGAAAAATACCACCCATGCAAGAGCAAACCCCGTCAGCAACTGCATCATTCTTTTGCTCAGCGAGTGCAAAAGTGCCAAAATGTGCTTTATCCAATCTCAAGAAATCTGTATAGGCCGTGGTGCAACTGGTTGTGTCTCTCATGGGGGCGCATTCACTGTTTGCAATGAAGGGGGGTATCTCGATCTAGAGGACAGCCACGTGGGTGGTCGAAGAGAAAAAAATGTACAAAGGTGTCCATGCTCGCTTGCTGGCTACATGTCAATGCAAATACTGATTTCTATTCATGCATTATAGTTCTGTTCAGCAATCATCTAACGCCCGTGCATGGTTTTAAAACTGCGAGATCGCAGTGATCGGTCCTCAGCTCTGTCCAGCTGCTGACAATGCAGCTGTACTTTCACGCTGACCGGGACATCTGTGTCCACGGGGAAGCACAGTGGTCTGCGTATTTCCAGCCGCTGACCCCTGCTGCCAGGCCGCCACAGATGGAAAATGTCTGTTTCCAACAGCTGCCCCTCCAGAGGTGAGCAAGGTGGATTATCTCTTTACCTGATACCATCTTCTGTACTCCCGCGAAGGATTTTTTTCTGAAGATAGATAACCCCGATTAGACCTGCAAGGAGCCAACGTTGTACAAACGTCTGGCACATACAGCACCAGTTCACGAGCAGTTGACTGTGAATTGTGGGTGTCAGTACCATAATTCGATATATACGATCTACCTTCAAGTCGACGGCACAAGGACAGAATTGTGTTAAGTGTGTTCCTGTGTGCAGAAACTGAAATGTACAGAAGTCAATTGAATTGTTACAACACTCTCGTGTATTCATGTAGTTGAAAACATGATTAATTATATCAGTTCACATATAAAAATGATGTCAGTATATATATATATGAAAAAGTTTGTGCTATATTGCTGCATACAAGACACACTGACCAAAACTTAGTAACCGTATCTGTTCGAATTCACCCAGCGGTCAGTGTTGTGCTGTAAATTTTTTCCTTCACTCTTGTGGTGAGCCCTTTTTTTCCAAGGACATTTACCCTAATCCGCCTCAGCTGCCTTCATTCAGAGTTGGTAAAAGACGCCTCGACACCGACTCTGCTGGTGAGACTGGTTTTCATAAAACATGAATATCTGCTAAGAGTCTGGATGTGATCCACTCTTATGGAATGATGAGTAACATTTCCTTATTGTCGCTCGCGCCCCATGCCGCGCTTGTGAGAAAGTTGCCACAGATACAACTCTCATTACACTCCGCAACCAGAGGATAATGATCGTGCGGCACAGTCCTCAGGAGAATCATCATCTTCCCGCTTTCACAATAGCAAAAAATTTCCACTGCCTTTCAAAATATACAGCATGCGATGCAATTTAATATCTCCCTCTTAACAAAAGTAACATTTAAGTTGTTTCTAATAAATGGATATGGATGAAGTGCTGTGTGATGCAGGAGGCAAAAGAAAACCAGATGAAATGCCACATCTTCGTGGAAACTTTTTATTGAATTAGATAAAATATTCATACAGAAAATGGATACATTAAATGTTTGCATAAAGCATTTATTACAGCAATTGAATGGACATACGCTTTGAGTTGTGTTTTGGACTGTGTTTTGTGTTACAGAAATGTATTTCCAATATGAATGTGAAAAACGTGCCCATCCTTACTCACGGCGCCTGTTTTGCTGTCATTTTTCATTTTGAAAGTGTAAAATATACACATCTATTGAAGCAAGCGCTCCCTTTTTAAAATAAGCAATTATGTGGCATCTTCATCATTTGGGATTTGAACATTTGGACAGCTCTATTCCTTTTCCTTTGCGCTTCCTTCTGTCAGTGTGCTCTCTCTCTCCTGAAATGGGATCTGCAGGGAGCATGGGTACAACACTGCTGGGTATTCTACCAGATGGACACTCGGTATGAATCAGGTCTAGGTTTCAGCCAAGGACCGAATGTGTGTGTTGGACTGCACATTGCATATCTGGAGACCACACGGGTTCCACAAGCACATCTAAATCTCTCTGCTGCCCTCTATCTTTGTCTGAACATCTCCCTCGGGGATCAGGGTCACAAGTTCAATAGCAGCGGGGAACCAGAGCCGAGACGAACACATGCTGTGGAGCTGCTGATTATCCTTCAACATCCTTTCACCCTCTATCAATACGACTAAGATTAATTGCAGTTGTACTTATAAAAACAACAAATAAGTAAAAAGAAGTTTGCTTGTACTTCCTAAATTCTAGGGACACATTCTAAACAGCAGATATTAAAAGTTAAAAGCTCTTACCAAGCCCATTGATGATCCACAGCGACGGCACGTGGTCCCAACCTGCCTCATCTCTCATATTATCTTAGTATTGTGTTAACAACTGTGGGAGAAGAAACTCAGCCGTGTGCGAAATGCCCCCCCGCCCCAGCCAGCACTTGCACACCAACAACAGTGATCCCCGGTCCAACGTGCTCCAGCACAAATATACAGACAAACAGATGATTTCATTACCTATGGAAGCTCGGCGTCTGGGCGGCGAGGGAGCGCAAGGAAGGCACGAGTGATCTCACCCGACGTGCTGAAGCCTCACCATCATAAACGAGTTTGTCATACCACCATGGTTGGCCATAAATGACCTCACCAGACGTGCTGCTGTAATAAACTAAACTAATAAGAATGTGCGGGAAGGAAAACACAGCCTGCAGTGAGCACGGCTACTACGAAGCGAGAGCCGGCCGCTGGAAACATAAATCTTGCCCTGATGAATCTCAATGGACGGCTGTCACTTGACATGTGTAGAGGGTCGAGGTGTAAGGCGGGAGCGGGTATGTGGTAAAAGGCGACCGACACCCTGGACATCCGCAGTCAGGGAGGAAAAACGCTCCCTCTACTGTGAAAGAGACTTCCATATGTACTTGTACCTTCTGTGGCCCTTTAACCTAGAACAGATGTCATCAATAAATACCCCTGACCCATGGAGGCATTCCAGCATGTGATCGAGGCTTTTTTTTGTTTTGTTTTGGAGCATGCTAGACTGACTTGCCTAGCTGGTCAACACCTGACCAAACTGCAAGGTTCACATTGTCGATGTGTAAAAGCCTCTTTGCGTGTTATCATGGGCATACTGTAGGTGCTCAACACTTTAAAAAGAACTCGTTGGGTAAAGTCACAGCTCGGCCTACGCACACTGCCAGCCCCCGCGGCTGCAGTGTGAGCGCTGCCACAATCTGCCTCCAGTTACAAGGTCTGCCACTAAGTTATGACCTATTGCCTCGCAATCCTAATCTTTCCACATACATCTGTAAGGAGGGATTTACATGTCCGCGAGTGATTCATTGTGACATGTTTTCCGTTTGCTTTGAAGCCGGGGACCTGGTTTTGCGAAACGTGGCATTTCCATGTTATTGTGTCTGTTCGAGCTCCTTTGTCTTCGGTGAGACATGCGAGACTTGACTTCTGTGTTAATATCGTGATTCATCTTCAACCGACACCAGTGTTGCGGTGCATTGTGACACACACACACACACACACACACACACACACACACACACACACACACACACACACACACAGGCCAGTCTGGAGTTATTTCATCCTTCTTATTATTTCCTTTTCTTCTTTAACGTCAGGAGTGAGGGGTCGTCTATTACGATGTCGGATGTTTGTTTTGATTGGTTATTAGATTTAGGACGTTATCGTGACTTTGAAACTATTAGCTCAGTCCTCAGTGAAGGTTGACCTGTGATGCTCATTGAGCCGCGTCTGATAACCGCCACAAATGACGCATTTAAAAGGACACAAACTTCCACAGAAGGCGGCTTCAGCTCCTCTGGTTCTAAGGGTGGTCTCTCGTTGTCGGCCCTGCGCGGAGGTTAAAGACGTGTTCACATGCTATCATACAGTATCCAGGTCGGACAAGTATGATAATCTATCCAACATGTAAAATGTTTATTTTATGGAGGGACCTCGAACAAACTGAACCAATATTTACAGAGAACGGCCGCCAGATATTCTGCCTCTTTCCCAGACATTACTGCTCCCTCATTTATCTTCTATTCTCTTGAGCAAAATGTCAACAGGAAAACTAATGCGTCTGAAGCCTTAAGGACACTTTTGTTTTTACTGCGCTATTTTTGCATAGCTCACAGACTGGCGAGTTGAAGAATCCCCCAATTCCCGGATGTATTTGTCTGTCTTAGAATACAGTGCATCTTCACATTACCTGGGTATTTTGCAACAACGAATGTCACAATGCTTTTGTAAATATTGCCGCTGCTGCTGCTCCTTTGTAGACAAAGAAAAAGAAGATTACCTCTTAGGTAATCTTAGGTAATCTTAGAAGTCCTCTTAAGCCTAATTAAGGCCTTGTGTAAACATTGCTGTACCTGCTGCCTCAAGGGTAACTTATGTTGCCCCCCCTCCAAGGAATAGGATATGCATCAACCGTCACCACAACCCTTTTATATTATGATACAATTAAAATTTTTGAAGCAAAATGAACAGAGGGGGAAAGTGCTCAAAATGCTTTGCCAAAGGTAACAACGATGCGATCATCACCAACAATCAATCACAAATACACACACGGCCCTTTTTTAAATTAGACTACATTATCATTCACAACCAATGAAGAAATCAAGGAAACAATATAACTTTTGAATCACCTGAAGACTAATTTAGTATTATCACCAACATAAGAGAGTGATCAGAGAGGAGCTTCCATAGTCTAACTGTCGCTACCCACAACTTTTGTGAATGCTTGAAGACGCGTAGAACGTTGCATGCCAAAGGCGGAAACCTTGGTGGTCCATTGTTGGTCACTATTAAATCTGCATTATTTTTCTTCCTCTTGACCCTTGGAAATGTCTACAACACCAAGGTGCCCTCTCTTGGAAATAACAGCTGTGTATGGTTACATAACAGGAAACAGCTGTCAGAGGCAATTCCAGTGTCTGGCTCTCCGGGTCCGGGTCTGGACTCCTGTACAGGTTGTGCTGTTTGTTTTCAGAGCATGCTTGACTCTTGTAGGGGCGTCCCGGACTCAATGGACTGGAGAACGTCCAGGGTTCACAGAGGGGTGCGGCGTGTCCGGGCATTGGACAGTGATACGGCTTATTAGACGATCCATCTAATCTGAAATAAGATACTTTTTCTATTAAATAGTTGTTTCCTTTCCATTTCTGTCTTCACCCTCATTGAATGAAACAACATATATTTACTGGCTCAAACGGACAAAAAGCTCTGATACAAACCTTAGGTGCATCGCCGAAAGCAAAGCGTCCCTATATGGCGGCAGGCGTAGCAGACGCTACAAGAATAAACATGCGGTTGGGCTGATAGAGCAGTCATGGTTTGGTAAGGTTTAGGCACAAAAGTGACTTGGTTAAAGGTTCAGCAAAGGAATCGTGGTTTGGGTTTAAAGGAGTGCATTCTTATGGTTAGGGGATCTTTGTCATCATGGTGACAACACTAAACACATTGCAAGGGTTGCACAACGGTCATGGCTAGAAACAAACAACAATGAATATCGGTTTCTCGCAGGAAAAAAAACACAGTAATCATCGATTCAACAAAACCTCTTATGCAGACTTTTTCCCTCTTTTTACTTTGTCACCCAACTTTCTACTCACCTCCCTTCCATAACTACAGCCCCTAGAGTTTGCCCAGATAAGCTGCTTACACAGACAACCTGATGGGCTTGTCAGGAGGACAGTCTCCTCCCATACTGACTCTTTACAGGAGACTCGACGCTTAAAACGGCTGTATTATCATTCTTATATATACTGTATGAAATGACAATGCGTAATGTGAGAAGGTTCACTCGCAGCAACAACACTGTCTCTGTTGTCTCTGGATTTCCTCAACAGCTGTACGGTGTGTTGTAGCATCTTTCAGCTGATTGTTTTGGTTTTACGGCTCTTCCCTGTCATCAGCATCATTTCCAGAAGCAGCAAAAAAAAGCCAAAACCTCTGACCCATTGTGCGCTAACGGCACAGCACAGCACCGAACAGCAAACAGACACTGTTAGTGATGAGCTGGCTCATTGAGAAGCCAATGACCCACCCAGAGACCAAACTCTACTCCTCAATTCTGATTAGAATCAACAGAGCATAATGTAATGGAAAATATGCGTATGTAATAAAAATGACCACACTAGTCATGTGAAGATTTAGAAACAAATGTCCTCAAAGTCCCCATCGTACAGATACCCCTTTGTTTTGCTAACATTTAAATTATTCTTATAATGCTCGATGCTCTTTTATATTCTTCCTCGGTTTTGCATCATTTGATTCTTGAGCAATTTTAGCTAAACTGTCTCACATATCCTTTTTTTTTTTTTTTTTTTTAAGTAAATGAAAGGTATGAGAATAAAATTACCGACCGTGACAAAACCTAACAGAAGTTACGTGAACACGGCACAGTAAGGTTGGTGTGCCGGTAGTTTCCTGCTGTATATGTCTGAGGATTTAAAGTGCAACCAATCTGTCCGTGTTTGTGAGATTACCTGTCCCTCCTTTAGTTGGCCCTCAGGAAAGCAGTCCACTAAACCCAAAGGGCGTCCATTACGTGTGATGCAGAATTCCTAATGAGAGCCGAAAAATCTAACCGTTGTGTAACGGGACACTGTACTGTACACAGTAAAGATTCCCCGACTCGTTTGCCCCTGAACAGCTCCAGGACCTGATCAAAAGTTTGCTGAGGGTCATAAAAATTCCTCACCTTCAGTTAAATTCATGGCCCCACTCATTAGTTGAAATAAAACAGATTAATGCAAGTGCAATTAAATGTGACCTATAGGTTTAATAATGAAGTGGAGTCTACCTAAGCATGTCTTTTCCATTCTGCCCAGCCATCCTGGAGCTCACATAAAACTCTGTTTAGGGAAGGTGTGCGCTGGAAACCGTGGTGAGGGAGAGTGCAAAAAAAAAAAAAAAAAAGGGTTTTACTGCCCCCGGGTTCTGTTCGCAACCTCACGTTCGACAGCCGTAGGAAAAAAAAAAGGCTCTGAAACGCATATTTTGCGACACTGTTGATATTTTTAATACTTCTAGTGTATATTTCTTCTTTATGCTTGTGCCGCAGCTGTCTCCAGATCAGAGGCCATAAAGTTTAATCCTTTTTTCTTTGGAGTTGGAAATGGGTGCTGGGGCCCTCAAGTGTCAGTGTGAGATTTTTCTGTTGATCTCGAGTGTTAGTCCACATCATGCTCTCCCGCAGGGATGGGGCATTAGTTTGGAGAAAAGGAAGCCACTACCTCATTATGCTGCTAATTTTAGGCACCAGGAAAAGATGTTTGGAAACTCTTGGCCCAGATTCCAAGTGCTGCAGTGGAACCCGCTCCGCTCTCTGTTCCCATGGGTGAAGCAGGGGTGATTTTGGTACTTGGGCAAGCTCAAAGAAACAATTTACAACATATACAGTGGAACTTCAAAAGTGTTTTATCGGAGTCCGGCATCAAACATGAATGATTCCATATGAAATAGCAACTTTCTGTTTACTGTAATTAGGGGAATATTTTTCCATTAGGGAAGTAAAAATAAATTAACGTGGCTTCGGTTTGGGAGCTGACGTGTGTAGCTGCACACGCTTTACTCTGCTCGGCCATTCTTCAGGAGGTGGTTCAGGCAGATAACTCTGTAGAAAACAAAGTTATTGTGATGCTTTATTTTGTCTTTTTTTAAAAAATAGATATATCAGATGGATATTTAAGCCTTTTTTCAGGAGAAGCTGAATTAGCTGTAAACACAATACTGACATCACACAGAGGTCATATGGTGAATATGTTAGCAAAAAGTTGCCAATTTAAACATCCAGATTTACTGTAAAACCACAAACTAGCATTGCAAATAACTCCTTTTTGAAGTTAATTTTGTCTTCCGTGTAATTGACAAGAATGTACTGGTGTGTTTAAACACAGAAATGATATAGCTATTTGTGCATGAATTAAAGTACTGAAGCAGATATTTATTTGTAACTTATAAGGTACATTCTTTTGAAACTCATTACTCTTATTTCATTGTATTTCATTTCACTTATGTCTTTTAATGCAATAATACCTTTTCTGTAAAAGCATTCTTTTTTTATTTATTTTTTGCTGAAGCCGCTTGCTGCAGCTGCAAAACAACACTCACGAGAGCAGTAAGAGTTAAAGTCGCTACCGTCAAAAGCACTGTAACGATGAGCTGAAAGGCACTAAAACGCTCCATAGACCAAGAGGAACCGCAGGGTCGCGTCATAATTATGTGTGAACTTGTCATCGTACGCGACAACTTTCATATTATGTGCAAGCAGCCGTCCATTTAAAATGACCTTATCAACTTTGGTTTAGTTTGATTTTCACTTTCCAGCTGCATTTCTCTACTGTATTTCAATTCATTAGATGAGTAAAAAAGAAAAAAAGAAGTCATGTCACATCTAAGAGGCAGAAAAAGTCACATGTTGCCTCGCGCAGTCATCCTTTTATAGAGTGTAAGAGGAGGATAAAAACTTGAAAAGCACGTGGAGTGGTAGGACTCTCTTAAATCCTGGCGTCGGCTCTGTGTTGACCATAAACCTGGCGGGAGCATGTGGGGAGGGACGCGGAGGTAAACTCAACAAACGCGCGACAAACATGATGGTTGATTAATGGCAGACGAAAAGAAAAATGGACACTCGGACACTGGGCTCCAAATGTTCCGAGGGAGCACAGCTGACTCGAGAGACGTTGCCCCCAGACCCTCCATAGAATCTGGAATGTTCATGAAGATTCCGTCTGCGATAAGGAATTGAAGATCCTGCAGGTTGGCATTATGGGAGGAAAATCAGATCGCTGTACATGACTATACATTGGCTTTAACCGTGTGGCAAAAAAAAAAAATGTGTAGAGAAAGGAAACTGAAAAACAAAATTAGAACACAATGTGACACTGAATATTATCTGTGGGAAATCACTGGACTAACCTCTTCTGCGGGAAACAAACCCGCCGCAACGTGACCTAATCCGGTGCTTTCCTGGTACGGCAAAGAGCGAAAAAAAAAGTGTTTGTTGTTCCGCCCCAAAACATCCATTTACTGCACCGTACATCAGAGTGCTGTCCGTGCCCGGTCGCGTCGGACCACCCACCCACGCGCAGCGTTGAAACACCATCAAGAAACAGTCATTAAACAGTTTCCCCGGGTCACTCAAAATCAAACTTGTTAAAGCTGTGAACTGAGGGAAAGGAGACCCCGCTGGTGGGCGTCCAAGCTCTGTCAGTGTCAGCACACTGACAGACATTGATTCATAATGCCCCGTGTTTTCTCGCGCTGCAGGCCCAGCTGCAACGGTCGTTTCCATCTCATCTGGCTCCTGTGGGGACGTCTTTAAAAAGGAAGGGTTGTTTGAATGGCTGGTGTTGTAATATTTGCCACAATAGGAGGGCGTGTGAATGCAAAACATCGGGCGACATTTTTTGACATTGTCTTTTTGGAAAAAGCGGAACTGGGTCATGAGGCAAAACAAGACCACAATCACAAGCTGAATTTTCCTCTGATGTGTCTGCCGTCCCTCGTGGGTGCTGCTGTCTTCAGCGAGGAGTTTTGCAGGAACAACACATACCACGATCCATATTAGTGGTGGTAAACTGTGGATCAATGTATGGAACAATTTACGGGTTAGGGGTGATTTGTTATTTCCAATGCGATATTTACCAGAGGTCAGTAGGGAAACGTCTGCCTCGCTTTATTCTTCTTCTCTTGCTCCTGTAAATAGACGGTGGCATACCAGGGGAAGTGGGTATAGCTACGATATGTTTTGCGAAATTCTGAACAATGGAAAATCCAGACTGGTTCTTTTGCAAAAGGCCATTTTGCAACTGACCATCGTGACACTGCAAACGTGACACTGCAAACATGCAGATTGGCGTACAGTTGAACTCCGAAGAACTTGCTATTGTCACCATATCGCTAAGATCTCTCCTGTCCATCACGCCCTCATCTCCGACAAACTATTTGACATGAATAACCACTGGCTTTGTCTTACGCCGTGTGCAGCACATGAGCACATGGGCCACTTTCTTTTGACAGGCGTCGGCTCTGCAAAACTCCGCAATGCGATGAGCCCTCACTGTGGCCGCCAGCGCCGAACCCATCACGTATGCATGTTGTTGTTGTTTTTCGCCCTATTCCCAGCACACTGGGGCTACACAGCTGAAGAGGTCGGCATCAAAGTCCATACATTTTCTTGTCAGCTCAATCGAGAAGTGACTTACTGTCCATGAGGGACTTGGCTTCTGCCAAAGGGAAATAAAATCTACGCAAATAGGCCAGACGACCCCCGAATAGAAAACACACGTACGTCTGTAACAACAGCCAACAGGTCCATTTGAAATATCCCGAGCTGTTAATGTTCAAACAACATTTTCTAGCGGCCATTATCCACTTCATTCATTTGTTGAACAATGAACGATTCCCAGCGCGGTGTAGAGTTTAGACGCACAGAATTTGTTTTGCCAAATTGAAACAGTCAAACTCTGAGATTCAGCGCTTTAACAGTGGCTTCATAGATCAAAAATAACAGGGTGAACGGACATCACACGGCCATTCACAGCTTAGCCCGGCGCTGGCTGGAACGTTTTGACTGTTTTGGCTTTGAGTGCGCGAAATAAATGTCATTTTGACTATTGGACTGATTTTCACACAGATAGCGCGACGGTGTTTGCATACCTGGACGAACTGGTGAGAAAGATTAGCTAATTGGCATCAAAGCAGGAATGGCAGGGGCCGCGACGTCTTCCCATGCATGAGCGGCAGCCTGTGCAGGTGAAGTGGAGTTCATGACGTCAGCTCCTCAGCCCTGTCACACCCGCGGGGAGTTCACACGGCACAGGACGAACCTCACACGAACCGCGGGCGGGCAGTCGCCGCGGAACCCTTCCTTGTAGAGGTCGCCGTCTTGCACCCTCCAGAAGGAGACCCCGCGGCGACAACAGGGTCAGGATCTTCACGGCTCTCTGCCATGTTTGAAGTTTTCGGGAAGAGGCACCACCTCTCCTGGAGTTGTCACCATATCTCCTTTGGACGACTGCACCGAGGCCGATGTTGTGCATTTTCTCAGACAATGCTGACTCACAAATACCCCAAAAACATACACCACAAAAGATATTAATTCCAAACACCCTGCATAATGCCACAAAGAGTTGGACGCACATGCATATAAGGAGAGCTGTAACCTCTGTATAACTAAACGTATCCATCACCCCTCACGACTGCACATCAAAAACTCGGCCTGGAATCAACTGGAAATTTAAAAGATGGTACTTGAGCAAGTGGAAATGCTGTATTCTAGATGAGCAGGGTTTTATTTGAACAAAAAACAACACAAAAGTTAAAAGGGAAGTCAAAATCATAAGAGGGGAAACCAATCAAAGCGAAGTGTGTTACCAAATCATAGCCCTGCTGCCTCTGTTTTAAAGCCGATGGCTTTGGAATGATGGATGAGCTACACAGTCAATGAGCTTTTTTCTCCCCAGGAGGAATTTCTGTCTGGCAGTAGCAGAGACCATAAATAGGTGCCAGTTTGAGACTGGTTTCTCCCTCCGTGGTGAAGTGTGGGTGGCTTTTTGGAGCTGCAGTGCACGCACACAAAAAAAGCAACAAGGAAAATCTCGTGTGTGGCCACATTTTTTTGGCTTTCTTGTCGCTCGCTTTCACTGTCTGTTCCTCTCTTTGCAAATTCTGTGTGATAATTCTCAATTTGACGCATAGCAAACATGTGCAGGATATCCCTTCTAATGCTCGAGTGCAGGGTCCTCTCAGGGCTCTTTTAACCAAAGCAGGCAGACTCACAAGAACATGGGGTAGGACTTTGGTTGATGGTTTCTATGGTCCCTTCTCTGTCTTTGATTTTTGTATATTATATGTTAACATGCATTCCGACAAGGATTCCATCGGACTGAGTCTCATTACTCTGCGGTGAGTAGATCTGAAATGTAGTCGACATCTTGCAAATGTTAACGTTTCAAAGTAATCTATTGAGAAATAAATAAATAAATAAATGAGCTGCCAGAGCCGCAGTAACAAATAGCTGTTAATATGGGGCCAATAATAATGGGGCTTCAACACTATTTCTGTATCAACATCATGCTGAATTCTGTGCACAGTTTATATTTTTAAGATACATTTAGGTTAATAAGTTTTTTTATTTTATTGTGAATAATAAAATATACTTTTATGGGAAATTAATTTTAAATACAGGCATTACTGTGCCGCTTTGAACTATTTTGCTTTGCAGACCACTGGCGCCGGCGTCTAATTGTACTTACCTGTGTGTAATAGTGTTTTGTTAATGTTGGAGGAAGGGGTGGGGTGCTTGTTTCAGATGCTGTCATGATAGCACCGCACTGTGAAAACATTTGCTTGGCACAAAATGAATAGGTGGCGTGCTTACTGTACATCATAAACATTTTTTATATCTGTGTCTAAATTTGGAGTTGTTGTGATAGTCAAGACAGGTTAATAACAGCAGTGTGGTGTGAATTACCATGTGATTTACATATGTTGTACGTCCTTGCGCGCATGTCATTATGCATTTGCTTCTGTCTCTGTCAGGAAAACAGGAAGGAGAGTGTGAATATTTACAGTACATGACACAGACTGTCAGCGAAACAATCAAACCAGATCAAGACAGCAAAACTTTCCAGAATCTATTTGCTGCCTGTCAAAGCTGCGTTGGCAGAGTTTATTTTAACATTAAGAGATGATTTATGAACACTTATGGATGAATTCTTTGGCTTTTGCATCACTATGCAGGTGACTGTTCTGCCAAGACTCTCGCAGCCCGGGCTGCATGCGCAAGAGTCGGCCTGCAATGTGGGCCAAAGATAACGTGTTGTTTGAATGTTTAGGTTTTCGTTTTTTCCCCCTCCTACTTCGGCAGAAGGTGAGAAACCAAGCTACCAGCATTGCTCTTGTATTTGTAAGCACATTTTCTTCAGGAGAGATATGAGGTCTGCAGAAGCTGGGGGTTGTTATAAATTACCTGGTGATGAAAGCGATAATCCTTGTCAAAACAGCTTCGGCGCTGGCAGAGTCCCGATCCCTGCCCATCTTTCCTTGCAAAGCTTTGTCACATATGATTAGATCATGATCTGGTTGCGGTTGACTGAGGGGCAAAAGACTGCAGTCGCATTGGATGAATATTAGTAAGTGAGAACACAGCTACAGCCGCAGAGTTATGGCTTCACTACTGGATGGAGATACAGCAAAAGGTCACTGATATCAAAACTGATTTCCCATGCCAAATGATTGTGAATCATTGAACTTTCAAACCATGTTTGCGAAAACACAATGGGTCATTAGTCTACTGTGTTTAGCAGCTCTTCACACACAACTATCAATTTCTTGGTTCAAAGCACAGTCTATTGATGCTTCTTTGTCGCACAAAGGGATTAGTGTATGAGATATCGTTTCAGGATTGATTACATTGCTGAACAGACATGAACCCTGAAAACGTTAGTAAACCACTACATTAAGGGCTTGGCTGTACTGCGCCTTACATTTCCCAATGTCAAACTTTTTTTGCCCCCCCCCAAATAGCCAGACGTTTAAACACGTAATGATTGAGATAAACTCTCTTTATCAGGCCGCAGAAAATGCTTTGAGGGTAAGGCTGCGCAGATAATTATTAAGATGATGCAGTCAGTCGGAGCTTGCAGAGGGCAACTTCATGTTTAATTGCTTAAATCAACATGATAAGATGCTCTTTAAATGTCTGCGTGGCTCTGACAAAGCCCGCTGACATTGTTAGCAGACATTCACTGTTTACTTATTCAAGACCTCCATTACAAAGATTCAATCAGCAACAAACACCAAGATGAAGAACAATATGAGGGCCTGTGGGATCCCCCCCCCCCCCCCCGCCCGTAAATCTGCAAAAACTGAAATATATCTCGTATTAAGTCTAATTGCGGCTCAATGCGTGGGATGCTTAAGTACAATATTCCAAAAAGCAGATGAAATCTCAGCTAAAGCCGTCATGTCATTCCACTCGCACTCATCAGACTAGACTGCTCAGCACAAACGCAATCTCATAATCATTACCATTACAGATGAAAGGCAAGGCTCAATTAGAGTGGCTCCAATTGCCGCAATTAAATAAGTGTGGTTGAACGATAATATCTTTTCCCCTCAGAAATAAAGGGAAAAAGACGGCAGCGCTGAATAATCATACAATCAAAAACAATCACGTCGGACTTTGAAGTCGTTGCGGGACCAAATCTTCGAAATACATCTGGTGAATAAATGGTGTTCTGGGCTCAGCCGGCAGGCGCCGTTGGACCACTGTGTCGCGGGGCCACGGGGTCGGCCCGACTCACTCCAGCACTGTAAGGGCTGCGATTTGGGTCGCTGAGGACACCGTAGTGTGCTCCCACCCACAGAGCGTTGCAGCACACCGCCAGAGTCCGCAGCCCTTTAGCGAGCCGCCCGAGACTCGTCCCACGATCCCGTCCCCGCATCAAAAGCAGCTGAGTGTGAGTGTGGCGCGGCGAGCACTCGTGCTCACACATCATTTGCAGTTGCCGACTGCTAACTCTCGCAACCAACTGATCGCTGTGTACACAAACATGATATGGGAAGGGACCAAGATTTTGTCTTTGTTTTACGTTCAAAAGGCTTTAAGTTGCCTCTTTTTAAAAAAAAAAAAAAAAAAAGCATTTAAGTTTTGATTTTCAAATGTTTCCGCCGCTCTGCCGTCGTTGCGTCCAAGCCCCGTGCATTTTTTACTGCATCAAAAAGCACACTGTCCATTTCACAGCTGAAGAGCTTCTCACAGGGCAGTTTTCCAGCTGGACTGAAATCCAGTGTAGTTCCCCTTCACCCTGTGGACTTCAGGAGCACTCATGCGTGCCAAACAGAATACACCCTGATTGCTCCAGACTGGGACAGCAGATATTTCTTCAGTTGTTAGACATTACTGGAGCAAACAAACACTGCAGCCAATTTACTATCCTGAAATCAACAGAAAAATGCTGAGGTGGACCCATCTCAATAGAGCTAATCATCATTATGATGGTGTGCAGCTGCAGGAAATGCTAGAGCTGCCATTGAAGGTGCAGGTCTCTCGCTTTTTTGGTGGGACTTTCTGGTCGTGCCAGTCCTTTTGGAGTGTTTGTAGTGGCTACTGCCGTGTTGATTTTTTTGACTTAACTGACTGCCTTGTGGTTTAAGCAGCATAAAAACGCCTGACACTTGAACTGACCGACTTGAGCACGAACTGGCATCGATACTGAAACTAACCTAATGCTTTCTGAATCGCCCACTTTGCGTTATCAAACCTCTATCTTAAACTAGGAATAGCTGGCAAAAGCCGTTACACATGAAACACAGCGATTTAACTCGAGTGCAAGAGGGGCATTAAAGGACAGTTAGGAGCTTTTGAACCAACTCTGATCTCGAAGAAGAAAAAAAAGGAAAAAAGAGAGAGAGAGATTTAACGTCCGATTAAGGAAGACCAGAAGCTGAAGTTTATTATTCCAAAGGTTGAGTGGGTCTAATCATAGGCTCCAGTACTTAGGGATTTGCTGCTGCTACTGGGCAAAGCAGCCATTTTCACTGTGTTTACATAAACTACCCAGTTACTTGCATCGTGTACTTTAGCACCAACATGTGGGTCGTGGAGATTTAGTATCGTAGTCAACATAATTGCCTAAGTTATTTAAAAAATATTTGTTTAGTTTAATCAAAGCCACATCGAAAGCTGCAGAAATGGTCATGGTTTACAGCAAACAGATAGTTATAAAAGGAGGAGTCAAAAGTCTAAATAGGGAGGCTATTAAGGTTTAAACTCCCTGTTCTGTTTGGAATGAGTATTCACATTAAAATGATTAGACATTTTAAGATTATAGACTTAATCAATAACTTTCAGATGCAATAACCGGTCTTATATTACATACTATATATGACTAATGCCAACATTAGGGTGTACACACAACACACACTTTTCACAAAATTAGGCTCAGTTGTACGCTTCCTTCCAGTCCTTCTTTGGGGGTATAATCTGTCACATATTACGAGCTTTAACAGAAGTGTGAAGGAAATACATGAAATTTCCTCGGGGGGTATCCATGGCCAAACTTAACCACAAACAGACCGTGCCAGACCTCTCACAACAGGTATTTTTTGCAGGGCCCGTAGCACAACTGTGAAGTGAAAGTCTAGCTTAAGTTACTTCAAATGAGAAAATGCTGTCACGGGCCTTTCATGTCCTCCACTCGGACGCTTTGTGTTGCTCTGCACGGTGATAGCCATGAAAAACCATTTTGATGATGATGTCACTATGTCCTAATCTGATTGCTCTTTTTTTCCCTCCCTGCTCCAGGGCACTTTGCCTACATCCTGTCAGAAACACAAGTCAGTTAGACAAAGATGTCCCCACAAAGAAGTGCTCACAAAGGCTCGGTTACAGTAGGTGATGCAACTAAATTTAGCAATATTTATAGGAGGATAGTTTCTAAATTTAAAGAAAGACACACCTCTGGCAACTCCATTAGCTTACATAAAACTGTTGAATGGGTTTGTACTGAAATACCTGTTTGTGTCCAATAATAACAATAATTTAAAAAATAATATAACAAAACATTTTAATAATAAAATATTGCTTTGTGAGAGTCACACAGACATTCAAAGGGCATAATGGTGATTAAAAAGGTAAAGGAACAAGGTAGAAAAAAAGTAAAGACCACCCTTAATCTTAAAACTGTATTCCTTTCCTTTTTGACCACATGTGGACGACACATATCACCCTACGTAATGAATGTACAAGCAACCAGCTGCCTATTATCACATCCAGCATACGCAGAGCAAATTTAGGAGTCACGTCTCTGGTGGTCTCAATATTCTCTGTTCTTTTGGCTCCGTTTTGGTCTCCACCCTATCTAAATGGATATATCTGGGTCTTTCGCAGCCAAATGCTAACTTTGTCCATCTGCCGTTCGGGGCAGGTATGAATCAGAAAGAGTAAGAGCTTTTTCACACCATATTCATAAGGTTTGAGCCAAAACCAGTGAAGTTGTGTGCTGTAAAACAAGTTTGCTGAGAACGTTTCAAATTCTCCATTGATCCGAGGGAAGTTTAGGAATAACCAGCTGTGGTCCTCTTCAAGATTTTGGGGGAACAGGCGTACTGTACCTGTCTTGTAAGCCCGCGCTGAGAGTCAACAGTATTATCTCAACGTTATGTGTGTAGCAGATACACAGCTCCGTGTAACTGTCAGAAATAATGACACATTGGCCAGGTCTGCTTGAGAAATACACGAAATATGACATTAGAATAATATTCTCCTTCGAATAACCACAGACCACTAGCCAGTGATATTTCACTTCATGACACAAATCAGCAGGCTGTTACAGAACTGACAGAGTTTCGAACCTCAACACAGCTCAAAGTATAGAGCATCACCTTAGAATTGGACATCGGGGGATTTGTGGGTGATATTTGGTAATAAGTGATAATATCTAAGCCTAGTAGGCTACCAGCTAAGTTTTAATATACCCCTACAGCATTTTGATGAGCCTCCAAAAAAACCTCTTTGTCGCTGAGATAGCGCCTTGGTGATTATCACTCAGAAGAGATCGATCTACCAGGAACACAGATGATTTTAGCATTCATGCCCTGCACCAACGGCCAATCATTCAGCAGGTCCAGTATTTGTTCTGTAGCTGTGAGCTACATTCAAGCTGGCAGCACAAGTTGCAGCTGTCAGCACTGCAGCCGTATTGCCGTGGACACTCATTCAGTTTCACATTGACTCCTAGTATTTTGTGAGATTTATAGAGTCACAGTATCCCCTCTGCGCTTCCTCTCTCAGGTCGGCTGTCCTCCTTTATCTGGGGTTCAAAAAGAAAGGACCTTCAACAAAACAGACCTGAAGTGTGTCCCGACCTCTAACAGTTTCCTGTTACATTAATACCGACTCGTTTTCATTTGATTGTTTTTTGTATTTTCCTTTATTCCTAACTCACTTTTCAGTGGCAAGGTACTTCCTTCCTGACCCCGAGCAAAAATGTTTCTGTGTGTGCCGTCGTGCATGTCTCCAGGCTTATTTTCTGAACATGTCCCTCTCCAGTGCAGAAAATTGCATTACAGTCCTGGCAGGAAAAACATTCGCAGGCCGACCGCCCTCTTGACTCAGTTTACCGCTTTTGTTGCAGGAAAAGGTAACCTAATCTTTCATCCTTGATGAGGACGAATTTCATGGCAAATGCATGATCACTTAAACAGTTCACCTCGCCCTTATCCAAATCACATTTTTCTTGATTGGCACAAGTGATACTCACACATTTCCAAAGCACATGGACGTCCGAAGGCCACAGGCTCAAAATGATGTAAAGCAGAAGAGGAAATAACACGAGTGTGTTACAGCTGACACACTGAGAGCTTTTTCATTCATGAGGTTTGCCTCAGAGGACAAATGTCCTAGACTGACTTGGACATGAGCTTAACAGTTAGAAATCTATCTTGTTGGCTCCAGTTCATTTTCACATATCCTGTCTCAAAGTTAACAAGGTGCAGTGTTTGCTAATGCAGCCCATCACTTCTGTGTCTTTTGGTATGGCACAGGGAGAGGAAGAAAGACGGCACCGTGGCCTGGTGTTCATTTGATAGTTTTGAACACGGGCAGCCCACCTGGTTTCGATTTGCGCAGCCTGCGTGCTGGTCAGAGTTGCCTTGTTTTATTGGAAATCGTGTTCTAATATTCCCTGCCCAGACCTCGCTGACTCCTGACAGCTCCCATGGGGCTCATGGGTACATCCTGGAAGCACTAGGCCGCCGCCTTCCGCGGACACGGATGTTGTTCGCCGAGATGACGCTCGCGAAGTTGTTCAACAATTTGTTCAAGTGTATTTCAGAAAAAAATATTTCAAGTACGTACTGAATATATGATGATTGCTTTAACTTTGATGATCAAAACCCTTTTAAGCTTTTCCAAAGAGAACAATGAAATGAATGCATGGACAGATTTTAAATAAAACTTGGAGGAGAAACCTTACTCTCACATTGGTACCTCCCTCTGCTTCTGTGGCTATAACAAGAGTGGCAGAGGTAGTAAATGGTTTGCAGATATATTGAAGAGGACGCACTGCTTCAGATAAGGCCCACAAATCCCATATGATTACTGATAGCCATTACAGCGCAGAGACATTTTCTGGCTCTGCGGGAGGGAGCAATAGAGTGCATCTTACTCCATACCATATAACTTTAATGAGAAAAATAAAGATTACAACTGAGCACAATATGACTTTGGTTTACTTTATGCTCTTAGTTTAATGGGTTCCACACACGAATGAGGAAGGCAGAAAGTGGACATTGTTTTTAATCTTTGCAAGGGTACAATTTAAATGCCAAATTTCTAGTTTGAAAAAATAATGTGTTGTGTGTGTTCTAGTTGTGTTGCACAACTTCTCTTGTGTACTTACATGTACGTGTGTTGTATATATGTATATATTTACAGTATATATAATATATATACAGTATGAGTTTACTTATAAAGTATACACATCAATTGCCTACTTCAATATGTTTTTGCATTTAAATAAAAAAACACAACACACAAAGCCAGCTGTGTGACTTATTAAACATTGCTGTGTTTGTTTTTGTTGAGAATAAAACATATTAAATCATTTAAGAACCCACAAATTGCCATATCGCAACTCTTGTTGCCATGTGCGATGTGGAATAGTGAATAACAGCCTTGGACTTAGTGGGGATAGACCCTGACACTGGGTCGTTGCGCTTCAAACATACCGTTTCTTTTCCTTGACATGGATCACTATCCCGATGTAAAGCTGGCATTCTGTTCCGATTTAGCCTAATAATTTATTGCATCTGGCACCAGGGTCTGCACAACAAGACCAAAGGCACAGCACAGGCTTTTCAAAAGAACCTGATATTTCTGCGACCTAATCAGTTTAAGATGACCGTCTCTTTGCGAAAACGCTCTATATGTGCCATCTAACAGGCAAAACATCTTTCTAGACTTACAGAGCCATTAATATAGATATAATCATAGGTCTCTTCCAGAGGAGTTTTACCCTCAGAGGGAATTCCCCACTGGTGAGTGCCTGACTCCCTTCAAAGCCAAAGTGTGACTTACAAATGACTCACTGCGAATGAGTGACGGAGGACATGAGATGGCTGACATCCCCTTTGTAGAATATTAATTTTCCTAAAGGGCTCCGGGAGAAGCACACGCGTTGAACACAACCAACCACCAGAATATGTTCAAATAAAACTCATCAAGACGCCATCAAACATCAGATTTGTGACAAAAGCTCCTCAAAGTGAAAAAGTGTTTGTCCCCTTTGAATCTTTATAATATCTGAAAGACCTCCAAAAGTGTTATCATTCGTCCCATCTTTGCTTCAGTTTGAGATATTTTGCATTTGAACACAATGCCAGCTTAACACATTTCAAAATGAAAACAATTCTAGAGTGAGAATGTCAAGTTCATTTAGGCCCGCTACAGCACATTTGACGTCCTGGATCACCTTACAATATCATGGAGGCTGCAAGACTCAGCAGATTCGGAAGAAAAGAGACTCATCCGAATGACAAAGTGAAATGTGGCCCAACTTTTCCCGGCCATCAAAGCAAGTTCTGAGCTGCCTTTTGAAAAACAATGGCGCAACTGCTAATGTGGCTCATTGAAACGCTCGGCTGGCCGTGAATGGCCACGTTTCCCCACGTTAAAAGACATCCTCAGAGACGAGCTTAGCCGAGGTGAGACTGTCTGTCACTGCGGCTGGCGCCTGGCCTCACCTGGCTGCATTACTTCACCAGTGTCAGGCCAACAATCCCCATAGTCAAGCAGACACGCTACTGTATATATTAGTGCTGCCAAATAGAAAACACTTATGACACTTTCCTTTGGCTCGCCAGTCTCATGGTTTTTCTTTCATACTAAATTCCCGAAAAGCATAAACTTTTGGAGGGTATGCTCTACATATTATGTAGTTTTGTTAAATTGTGATATATGTATACATGTCTGTGAACTTTTAACTGAGGTAATATATATATATATATATATATATATATATATATATATATATATATTCAGTCAGTTATAATTAAATTGCGCTTAATGTTTATTTGTGTATGTATTAATTCTGAATTAATCTGAGTATGTATATGTAGATGCATGTATTGTGTGTGTGTGTGTGTGTGTGTGTGTGTGTGTGTGTGTGTGTGTGTGTGTGTGTGTGTGTGTGTGTGTGTGTGTGTGTGATACCACAGGAAGTATATAGTCTTACCTCTGGTTACACACAAATAGACGGAGCAATGGGTTGTGCACGGACGACAAACTTTGAGCCACGCTTGGCGAAATAATACAGCTGATCCACTGATCCACATACTTGCTTAAAGTAAACACATAAATATAAATGAGTGAACTCAATAAACTTTGCTTGCAGAGAAATGCTCATATTCATCCCATACATATTTAAAGTTCAGTTTTTCTTAGTTTTACTTCATTTAATTGACCTTTTTTAATTTTAATTTTAATCAGTTCAGGTGATGAACAGTGGTTACTTTATATTGTTTTAGTTAAAAAGAAAATAAAAGAGTCATCAGAGTAGTGAGTGGTGCTTAGGGATAAAATTCAATTCACATTTTCTATTTTAGAGTTTCCTTTACAAATTGTTGACCAAGGAACTCCAGCTTCACCAGAACCGTATCATGGACAGAACATCTTGAATGCCCGGAAATATTTCAATTGGTGTTTTCATATTTACCTAGCTGCAAATGAAGCATTGAAATGAAATAATGTCTTCCACTTGTGCCCCATAACAACCCATAATGTTGGCAATTAAGCTATTAACTTGAAAGACGCAAAAAATGGTGGGAGATTTACCCCCCCCCCCCCCAAAAAAAAGGCAGACAAACTTCTCAAAAAAGATATTGATCTTTACAATGACCTGATGTCTCTGAACACACCACACAGATTTGGTTTCACATTGAGGGAATTTCCCAGACTTGTTACAGATTTTATTTATTTTTATTGCAAAACAAATAAGGGGTGGAATTAAAGACAATTCATATATGCTTCATTTGGAATGATGTGATTTAGTTGGCAATTATTTAAGATTAATGACTGAATGGTCTTTCTCTGAACACTAATGTTACTGTACCTCTTCACCACACATGTTCAGTCCCAACACTGGGACAATAAACCAGCATCAATACTCCCACCCAGTGGCCGTTGTCTGGCAGTGTTCATCCCTCCAGTCCTTCTGCCTCTTTCCCAAACCCCCCTCCCCACCACCACCCACTTCGAGGCTTCCCTTTCTGCTGGAGGAATGGTAAAGTGATCTGTTGGTCCCTAAGTGCTTTTTGCTGTCAGTGGTGTTGACGTGGGATGCAATAGAAACCCAGCTGAGGCCACCTTGATGTGGAGGAGACCTGACGGGCTGCACAGTGAACACAGTCATTCCCAGACATGTTGGATCTTTAGTGATTTTTCGGTCGCTCCCTCTGTCTTTCCACCATTGCTTTATGGCGATTCAACAAAAGCATTAAATATTTAGCTAACTGTAGGTGTAATAACCTACCGTGCACAGAAATGTCTCGACGTCGGCTGCATCACTGTGTGAAGGATGAACGTGAACGATGATTTCCTTGCACATATTGTAAACGTGTGTTTTGGTTTCCCTGAAGCGCCATCCTGGAAAAAAAAACAGGGCCTCTCCAGAACGACGGACAGCATGGGAAAATCCCCCCCTGACTGGAGGAGGAAGCCACGGACACAAACAGGGGAGAATTGGGGACTACCTGCTGTTTAAACAGATAGCCGGGGCCTGTTTGGCCGAGGCCCGCAGAAGGCCCCTGAACTTCGCCCAACTTCAGATGTTTAAGAGTCCCAGGCGAGGCCACGGGAGTTCTCCCGAGGAATAAGGAACTACTTGGCCAGAACAGCCCCTGGATCCCAGCGAGGACCGCCGGCGGCGGTGCAGAAGCCTTTTTTCTCATTGGTTAGAGGACATGCAAGAGCCTCCTCCAGGGAGCCGGTGCTTGGGTGGTTCAGGAGATTGCCAGGCCGCCACACAATTAGCCCAAATAAGCTTGTGGAGAATTACTTAAGTATAATGTAGTGTCATCTACTATCCATACTCAGGGAACCAAACAGAAATCATTCAGCTTCACGGTCTTTTCTATACCACTGTGTTCCTTCAATTAACAATTTCGCATTAGAAATTGCATGTAAATGATGGGAATAAGGACGCTGAACATGATGTTTCAGCGAGCAGGAGCTTTACGTCTGTTGGGGGGCTGCACTAGCAAAACACCTCCAGCCCTGCGAGGACAAGCACTGCACTTTGTACGCTGTGTGAGGGCTCAGGGCATGACTCCCTCCGCACAGAGCTGATGACTGGCCGGGGACCCAGAAGAGCAGTTGTAAAAATAGATGCAAAAACAATACCTGCCCAGTCATGGAAGACACCTCCCATGAAGAGAAAGCACCAGGTGATGAATTGACATGATGTAGATACAACATGTCACTGCAGAGGGTTTTTTTTTAAGTTGGAAATAGATAAATGAGGAATTTGAAATCCCTGCAATCCATCATTTTTCATACAGACTATTCGAGAAAAGGAGAACGCCTCTCACAGCTTTCTTCATAAAACTCACATTGTTGGGTCGCAGAATAACGCCACATTGATATGTGGTCGCTTTATAGTGGCGTGACCACCTAAGTTGATTTTATTGCACCCATTTCTGGTTCACGGGAAATCTGTATTTGTTTAGGTACACGTGAAGAGTGTCAATAAGCAAACGTATTAATTGGGAGCCACCCAACCTCGCCTCAACAGTAACGGGCTGTTATTCCAGAGGCCTGCCCCTGCATTTCCTCTAACTGACTGTGGTACCGAGCTAATCATAATATATTAACTGGCCGTACAGGAAGCCGTGTCCCACTGTGCCGTTTTAGTTACCACGTTTGCCTTTCGGTTTTTAAAGGCCATTTAAGGTTAAGGCGGTTAAGACGAGCATTTTTTTTTGTTTAACCAGTCTATTTGTTTGCAGATGCCGAAAAAAACCCACGGCCACAGTTGAACACAGCCGCTCTCACCATCTAACTCCACCTTTGAAAAGAGACAATTTTATGGAGACCCAGTGACATCATTTACACGAATATGTTGTTTAAAATCCAAGAGCAGCCCGTTGTATATTTGATTTGGCCTCGGCCACCTCAGCTGACCAATACATCACATGTCCCGGGGCTGCGACTATTTAATGTAGAATCTCCAAGACTCACAAATGCAGTATGACCAAATGTTCCAGTGATGTACCAGTATACTAAACAGGCCATATATCTCGCTCTCGTCTCCGAACAGAAATAGATTTCGCTGAATTGTTTGATAAATTCGGTCAAGGTTTTCCAGCCATCCTTATTGGAGCTCCTACTGTTTTTCTGGCTGTTGGTGGCCCAGGCCCTAATCACCCTCCGGTCCCTCCGAGGCCATAAATTACTCCGATGAGATGGTGCTTTGTGTTCCTACTGCTGGGGAGCGGGGCGAATTCACAGCGCCATATTTTGACAACCCGTACTCTAAATCATTGTTTTATGACAGATGGGAAAACTTCTGCACTTTCACCGGCCTGATTTATGTTCATTTGGGTCTGGAGGACACTATAATTTGCAAGTAATGTGAAAACAGATGGATAGAGAGATACCAAAGGGTAAGACTGACCTATACATTCTCAGTGCAGCTTACAAATGGCATCCATATGCTGCGAGAACTCTTCCAGTCACATCTCCATTACTGTGCGTGTGCTTATGAACGTGTTTGTGTTTGAATGCCTGACTTGTGCTTGTTTGTTCTCTTCTTTTCTTTTAAACAGAAAATAAAGGGAAACTTGTGAAGATTTAACGCTGAACTGGGTTTTTTTGTTGAAGGAAGTTTGATAGCCTACCAAGTCATCCAGGAACTTATCAACGGCAAAATCAGTAGTGTAATATTTGTCAAATGCACACAGCCTTGATTCGTAGTTGGTCTAATAAGCAAGTGACGGTTACTCATTTGGATATGTTTAACATGAATGAGGAAATCGTTTGACCTTGGTTCACAGTGTAGCCTCCCATCTCCAGCGAGGCATGAAAAATGGAAGTGAATTAATTTAAGCCATACTGGAGTAGATTTCCTCCCTGGTCAGATGTCAATGTAGAGAAATTACAACGTTGGTCTGCTTCATTTCCACCGCCTCAGGTCAGGTAGCAAGGTCTCACACTCTCTGTCACACACACACACACACACACACACACACACACACACACACACACACACACACACACACACACACACACACACACACACACACACACACACACACACACACACACACACACACACACACACACACACACACACACACGCACACACACGCACACGCACACACACACACACACTCATCACCATGTCTTCACAGTCACATAGCAGCTAAGCGGGCTACTGACGACATCTATTCTGCTAAAGTAGGGTTGTTTCCTTGAAGAGAAAAAAAAAGTACAGCCCCACTGTGCATAAAATTATAAGTAGTTATTTATGAGTTACAGTAATGAGATCAATTTGTCAGACCCTCCCTCTCTTGTGCAGAAATAATTTCGGGAGAGGAATACAGACAGAAATCGATGAAGAAGTGCATTCGTCTTCTGGCAGAAGACCAGCGAATGTAAAGTAATCTGTGAGGAAACACAAAACTCAAAATATATCATGCACGGCGTGGGAGCCCTGGACGACTCGTGTTTTATGGCTTTTCCAATGAGGCAGGACAGTATGTGAGTGAGCAGTGTCTGGTGCAGCCATTGTATTCCAGCAGGGGGGGGGCGGACCACCCACATGAAGTCAGTGATGAAGTAAATGCCGTTGCCTTTCCCCTCGCTCACAGAGTAAACTGTGGTTGAACGGCAGCGCTCTGGAGATCTCAGTTTTCCTCCAGATTACACAGGGCATGAGGCTTGAGACAGGGAAGACGATCACGCCAGCCCCTCCCCCAATCCTGGTCAGGGATCCGTGGCAGTCGATGCCTCTGGACTGGGTTGAACTTGGCAGAGCCCCACATCCCTCAAGCAGAAGACAAACCGCCCACGCCCCTCTGGAGCCGGGAGGCAAAGCGAGGCCCAGAGGGAATGAGGTGCCTACTGACGCCCGTGTCACAGGATGACGCCCTTGGGTTTTCTTCCCTTTAATACAGGACGTGAGGCAGAGTGCCTCATGGGAGGATGCCGCACGCTCAGATAACAGGCTTTTTGTTGAAACCCTGTTCCTAGTCTTTACGTCGCAATCGTAGAGCAAAAACTATGTGAAATACTGAAGTAAAGCGAAGTGAACTAACAATCAAATGTCATGTGTCCCACATACCAGAGCCCTTTAATCATATCCTCTCTTTTTGTTTATTTGGGCTGTTTGGATATCAAACTTTTCAAGGGGGAATAATATCCCAGGAGCAGGGAGGAGGAGCGAGCCAATTGGCCTCGTACTGGAGGTCTTTGAAGACCACATTTGTGTCCTCTCCTTTGTCCAATTTTTTCTGAAACAGCATGATTCAGTGAAAGCCACATGGCAAAATGTCTACCGACACGACAGCCAGTGACAGTTATATGTGAGAAGGCTGTCCGTACAAATGGGCGCTTTATTGGTCTTAGATGATAGCGTCGACCACTCTCGCCTTATGCTTTCATAATGATTTACTGCTGCCTGGTGGGATGAGCTCAGTGAATATGTGCGGTTGGCTGCCAATTGCGCTTTTTCCTCTGTTTCTTTTTGGTCTTTGTGGGCCCTGGAGGTTTCTTAACTGTTAGAGAGCCATTTGGATGGGAGGCCGGCAGTATGAAGCTGTATTTGGCAAAAGAGCTCGCTGCGCCTCCAAAAATAAGAGAGAGCAGGGTGAACATATTTGTCTACGTCTGCATATGTGCGTGTATGTGATGTGTAAGCACACATGTGCGAGACAGACATGCGGTCACACTGGCCCAGTAACACGGGTACCTACAAATGCTCATGGGCATTTTAGAGTTAAACCAACTTGCAACCTTAAAATTTGAGTTGTGTTGTCAAGACCTCTCATTAAGCATTTATATGAACCATATCCGCTTTAATTTGTATATTTAGCCAAGCCTGTTTGAATGTTAAGAGAGGAGGGATTGCGATTTTATAAAATATAACTTTCACATCGCAGTGTTAATGTTCATGCACCAGCTGTGGTAAGTCCTCTACCTGCAGCTGGTCCTGCTGGTAGCCATCTTGAGAGGAAACGCTGGTGTAAGAAAAGAAGAAAAAGAAAAAAAAAAGGAAAAGAAAAGGAAAAGGAAAAACGACAGACCCCTGACCCGGCCACCGCTGTTGTTTTAGAGGGAGCGGGGTGAGGACCTTCCTCCTGAGGGACCGCTGGTCTGACCCGGGGACCAACGGTCAGGGACGTGAACCACAAAGAGCAAGCAGGAGGCCATGTCTTTATAGGGAGCTTCAGCTGGAGGGGAGGGGGCGGCGGGCAACATGTGGCTGCAGGTGAAAGGAGGGTTCTCTTTCGGCAAAGATGGAAAAATACACATTGCATAACCTTTTTATAGCAGTTAAAGCAGTAAACTTGATTATTAAAAAATACACAATTCCTTATCTATAGGTGATGTATTCTACACTGACATGCCCTTGCAAATTTATGCCATGCAAGGCAGACAGTGCCCATGCCTGTGCGCCTGATCATGTGACGTGCGGCGTGTCTGCTGCGACCTCTAGTGGTCGCTGCCTTTATCCCACCTCACTGTGCCATGTGGAAATGGTTTATATCAGCGGTTAAATATGCTGCACCACACATTATCTGGCATGTTGGGCAGAAGTTGTGGCAACCCCTACCTACGAATCATATGATCCAAAAAATTTGTTGCACAAAGTCAACTCCACAGTGAGCTTCTTTTTTTTCTTCCTTTTTTTTCTTGCAGGGAATTGTGTCAGCCTCAAAGCAAAGGGGTCATACCGAAGGGGAACTGAACTGGAGCATTACATTTTATTACAGTCATCGTCAAGCTGCTCTGTATTTTCCTGGCACGAGTCATTCCGGCGTGGGTCCAATCATCCAAATGCATAAATTATCCTGGTAATTGTTCCGTTTTGCTCCAAATGGCTAAAAATGAAATAAAGCATCGCGGATGTGTTTCATTGTTGCTCTGCGGCAGTTACTTTAGCCAAACAGACGTCCCCTCCCCTCAACTCAGTGAGCACGAAGATGTGTGTCTGTCTTTCACCTGACACAAAATGTTTTGACTGAATATAGAAAGGCTGCCCGGGCTGAGGCCGCCCGCCTGCCCGGGCAGCAGACAAACAGAGGCCTGTTCATCTCTGTTTTCCCTGGCCACCCTCAAACAGCGCCGTTACATCATCCGAGATTTCTCTCTCAACAGGAAAGTGGCATTTATGTTGCGTTCGCCCTCCCTCGCAGCGCATAAGATAGTAATCACATGGTGAAAAGCCATTTGTTGGGAGACGTTGTGTTGCTGGCCACCCCTGTTCAAGCGGCGCCCTGGCCCGGGGCCTGCTGATGACTTTTCCAATCTTTCCGTCACAGGCTGGCAGGCGGAGTGGAGCAGAGCAGGCGGCCCCAGTCCCCCCCCCCCCCCAACCCAGACCTCAGGCAGGGTCCAGCCTTCCAGTTTTCAGCGTTCACGTTTGTTCTACTTCACCTTGATCCCTGTAAGAGTCTACCGTCTGATGTACAGGTCACCAGGAGAGGAAATGGCAATCCCAGCTGAGGACGAGGATATAACCTATTAACTTTCTCATCTGTGGAGGGGAAGAATGGATCGGTCAGTAAGTCTTCTCCTCGAAACTGGTGGTCGGTTTCCTTTCCCAGAGGACATTAACGGTTAGTGTAGAACTGAAAGGCGAGAAACTGTGTGTGTGTGTGTGTGTGTGTGTGTGTGTGTGTGTGTGTGTGTGTGTGTGTGTGTGGAGGGGGCAATTATTTGCTGTAATTTGGGCCAATCTTTTTCCTGCAGTACAGCACACTTTTGTTTAGTATTTCTGCAAGTCCAAATGTTTTTGTTTGAAAGGAGATAATTTGGTGATTTTTTTTCTCCCCCTCTCTCTCCTGGTCTCACTGTAGATTTCCTACGGCAGCCATTGACGCTCGTGCCGTCCAAAATAAAAATATGGAATTTATTGGTGATTTATGTCTGTTTAGACAAGTGGTTAACAGAGAGATGTAGGATTATGGAAATACTGCTTTCATATTAAATACGCAGAGCACATCATGTGGCCTTCAGTGACCACTTAATCTGTTGGCAGGCCAAACCCCCCCACCCCCCTCGAGCGAGGCACATGCACGGTGCTGCTTTTCACTCCTCACACTGAATATTTGACTTCCTTGTGAACTTGACAGTTGTTGCCAGTTGGAAGTCGTGAGGAGCTGCACCGGAGACATGACATGAATCCCTGCATGAGAGAAACGTGGATCAACACGGAGGCTGCAGAAGAACAGCATCACCGTCATAATCAGTTAATGTCAGAGGAGCTAAAGACAACGTCGGAATTCTTCTATAAACGACATAGGATCAATGCTTACCACAGAAAACACAATAGATGTAACAATTAGCCATCATCTTATCCCCAATAAAAAATATGTAGATATTATGAACCACATCTTATGGTTTTAATAATCAAGAAGTGAAACCAAATTCAATTTTTAGGACATTTATGACTCCCTGGAAAATGGTACAGGGGATATGATGACATCCAATATGGTTCTCCCCACTCACATGCACTTTTGGAGAAGGCACATGTTTGGTTGTCAGCGGCTGCCATGTTTCTGACGTGCTGAAAACGGGGGGGGGGGGGGGGGGGGGGATGTCACAGGCTGCAGAGAGATGACCGTCTGGCCCACCTCCTCCCCAGCCGCCTTCACTCAACAACACTGAAAGGGCTTTTCTCATCGCAGCGGAGGTGGGAGCCCGGGAGAGGACCGGGGGTCAGACTGACACGCAGACATGAATTTTTTCACCGCCATATTTTCTTTGGGTAAATAATCCAGCAGAACGTTGCCCACAGGCAGATGGTAGCTTATAAATCTTGGATCAGAAAATAAACACATTTCAAAACAGAAGATGGTTTCGGTGGGGGGGGGGGGGCTGATTGTTGCTGCCAAAAATGGAAAATTGTTTACTTTTTATGGGACTTCGCCACAAACCTGGAAAGAAAATCCAATGGTCGTTCTCCTTCCAGGAAAAGACTCACTCAAAAGTTTATTTATGTGTTTTGGATACATATTTCTGAGCTTCCGTCATTTTTAGATACAGATCACTTCGTGAACTTGCATTGCCTTTTCACACTCGCGGTGCATTTAGCTTTTATGCGGAGACTCTTTGCAACTGAACTCACCCATCAAATCTACTATGTTGAAAGATGACAAAAAAAAATGACAGTGATCATAAGAAAAGAAATGTGGCTAAATGCACAACCAATACTTCCACCTCTATCTCAGTTACGTGTTAGAACAGCAGTCTTTATGCGCATGCCAGCAATCAATTCACACTTGTACAACTCAGATTCTGTATTGATACGAGTGTATTTGTGCACCGATTCAAAGAAACAATGCCCAACATAAGCTATGTCTGCAGCTGGCACACACACACGGAAGAAAGTGGAGGGAGAATGCACTCCGACTGATCAGTTTATATACGCCCCAAACAATTGAAAAACCCGGAAGTGGGCGTGGCTATCCCTAGGGCCTCCATGGAGGGACATTTGGCTGACTGCTGCACTCAGATAACATGTTGGCGCAAACAATTCATACTTTTTGTGATTCTGATCCACACTGCTTAAAAGTTGGTGGCGGTAATGTTCGTTGTTTGACAACCGCCATGAAACAATGAAAGAAGAACAACAATTCATATACCTCCCAGCGGTAAAAACAACAGCGTTAGTATTCCTAACGGAAAGGAGAAATCGACGTCCCACAATGCATTGCGGCAGCGACATTAAACGTGACGCGAGATGCAAGGACGTAAACGATTCAATCCGAAGTAGAAGAGTATGAATATGACCCAGAAGAGACGCACGTCATCATGTCAGTTACTGCTACATATGATTTACATCCGATGTCAGGTGGTGGTAAAACACACTGACACACGCTGATGGAGCCGCTGCGTGTTTTGTTGTCGATCTTCATAAATTTCTTGTTTCACCACGACAGAAGCGCGTCAATAACATCCGCCGTCGCGTGATGACGTAGTTTAGTGAAAGTCGAGTCGGATTCTCTGAGCAGCGCTGTGGGCTTTTCCTTTGAGTCCTACGAGTTCTCCTTTAAACCTTTCCTTGACCTCATGACACTCTCCACTGAGGTCAAAGAATAGTTGATAGAGTGGACAATTCGACCGCACCGCAGTAGGAGCAGGCAAAAAGGGAGGTCCAACGTCCAAAAAAGAAGAAGAATCAGTAAGAAAAAACAAAAGGCTGGAGGGGCTATAGGTTTACACGCTTAACAATCTGGCAAAGAAGTGAGGGGATGGACCGGTATATGTACTGAGGGGCCGACTAGCTGATGAGGAGCAGGTGAGTGCGGGGGCGGGGCAGGCCAGGTAATTCAGAGCAGTCATGTGACATGAGAGTCAGTGTGGCAAAAACAGGGAACAGACCATGAAAAAAGAAAAACTAAAGACCGGCTGAAGTCGTGACAGCTTCTCCGACAAAGATCGCTGGGAGATCCTGAAGCCTATGAAATGTTGAGAGCACAGTCCAGTAGCATACCACCAGGTCCTTTACGCGAGTGTCCCGATACCTTTGATGGTGGAACCTGGGGCCGTGCCAGCATCTCCGCGGGTGTGTTGCAGAGGCGTGCCACACGTAATGAGTTCCACTCGCGGGGCGGAATGTCGTCCCTGCAGCAGAGTCGGAGAGACTTCCCCCCTTTCTGTCCCCAAATAAATCTCCTTTAAAAGAAATACAGCAGGCCGGCGACCGTGGCCCCTATGTCTGAAGTTTACTGCGTCTCAAATAAAGTGTCTGAGGCTCATAACCTCTTGAAATCTAAAATCATATTTGGATCTCCTGGCGAAACATCACAGACACTCCTGCCGTGATGTGCCCCTGGTCTTGTATTTATTAGTCTCCCACCTGACAGTAAATGTCAAACTTTGGACATGTCCTGCAGGGCTCGGGCTGCTCGGTGTGTACAAGCACAAGCACTTGAGCCATATCAAAGGTTTTGGCTCATGAGGACGCGTGATTTCATTTTCTATTTCCAGTCTGATGGTTCACCTCTTGGCTCTTGTGTTGTTCACGAGCAGCCTTTGGATCTCATTCTAAATATCACTTTTTCTTTAAAAGGATGGGAAAAAAAAAAGGAAAAAGAAATCCCCTTTTCCTTTCATCCCCTGAGCAAACACTCTCGGGCTTGCTTGGGAGAGTCATGTGTCTTTGATGAATATTTTTTTTCCATTTTAGAAACTCTGAAACATCCCGTGTTTGCTCGAAAAAGGATAATCACCCAACCCATGAAATGTTGATGAGCAAAATGAGCAGAGCTATATTTACCGTGCGGGGGAGGCTCATTAGAGAGCCAATCCCGCTGACGAGCCGTGCGAGGTGGCCAGCACCTGCCTTCTGCCTGAGGCATGCCACTCTTATTGCGCTCGCTTGTATTTACTCGCGCTCAAATTATTTTGGGCCCTTAGTTGACAAAGATAAATGGGGGGATTAATATATATTGGACTAATCTGGAGGCTTGCCGTGGGGGTAGCGGAGAGTCTGGATAGTATTCCCCCCAGGTAACCGAACGCAGGCCCACTGGATTAGGAGCCATTTGCAGTAAGGCTTAGCCATGATCCGAAGCCATTAGCAGAACATGGATGTCAGAAGAAATAAAGGGAGGAGAACCAAAGAGCCTTTTAATTGCCTCCTGCTGATTATAATTCAAGGCTGCTCCACATTTGAATAGACATGCTCATCGTTGAAATGCGTGAACGTGGGCTCAAAAATACAAGTGGAGAGAATCAAACAAAGCAAAACAAAAATCTGATTGTTTGTTTGAGAGAAAGAAGGAACGGAGACATCATAGGAAAAGACTCAGGATTGACTTGAAATTCATTTGGAAGTGGGGGGGAAAAAACAGCCTGTAAGTGAAGTTGCATAACATACTGTGGACAACAGCAATGCCTAGTTGTGTTAATGGGGAAGTATGAAATACACACAACAAATTCAAATGACGTGGGTCATTTCAACGAGTCATTGCACTCTGTGCTTCCGAGGTTTAATTTAGTTTTTTCAACGAGAGACTCCGATTTTAGTTTGGTTTCTTCTCCCTGCTGTGAAAAGTGCAACTGTGCCAGATGTTTCCGTTCAGCTGCTCTTCAGAAGCTGCTCTTCAGAAGCTACTCTTCAGAAGCCAACCCGGCTCATCGGAGGCCACCGTTGTGTCACGACGGAGTTGCGCGGTTGATGCAGCAGATGGCGCTGTTCTAAAGATGTGTATTTTCTTTGAGAGTTAGTCATCCCTTGAAGAGGATTACATGAGAGTGATTCTGATGAAATGTTCCTTTTCCCAATCCAACAGACATTCTATCCAAACTTGTCTAGTGTTTTCTTTGAAGTTTAGTCATCGAAAGATTCCCTGAAAAGTCAAAATCAATCTTTTGGTCGTTTGGTTTTGGTTTATCGGTCACTTAAGCCAATATTGGCACCAAAATCATTCATACAGTTTTGCTCCTTCAAGTGCTCACTACAAATATGACAAGAAATTGTATTCATCCCAGGCTACATTTTGTTGGAATCCCATGTTTCCCATATGACCCACATGAGTAAACTTGGAAGAATCTTGGCTCTGCGGCAGATAGAGAAGAAAAAAAACCCACATTCAATCAGTGGACCCATTTGTATCTGTTTTTGTTTTCATGGGAGTTGTGTTTTTTGATATATGTTTTTAAACCTGTTGTTTAATGCTTGTGCTGGGAGCTGAACGTGTGCAGGTAACTGGACGGATGAAGACGATGGTGATCAGGGATTGTCTTGTGTAATGATGGTAAAACAAAAAAGAGTGAGTTACTCTTATTTGATTGGATGCAGTGAAGTAGGAGGGAGTTTAAAACAAATATTTAATAATTCCATGAAGCAGATATGTGATTGAAAAAGGATGCAAACCAAACACTCACGCCAGATTAAGTGAAAACACCTGTGTGTGTGTGTGTGTGTGTGTGTGTGTGTGTGTGTTGATTTTGATCTTGCGTTTGTTACAGTTGGGCTATTCCTAGGCATACATACATTACCTTTGTTAATTAAAAAACAGCTTTTTCAATTAAATTAAATATTCTACATTAGCGAAACTGAGCAAACCACTAAATAGCCAGTTTAATCGGAGCTGAGGTTAAAGATCTGAGTTAGTGAAAACAGCTGGACCTCCATCTCTGTCTGGAGAAATTGAAGTTTGACTTTGTGGAGTATTGAGTGGATATTGAGCCTGAGTGTGACATTGAATTACTCCACTCGTTTCTCTGACACGCATGTTTCAACAACTCAAACAAATCCTTGACTTGTGGATAGCAGGGTGCCGCTCATGGTTTGCACGGACAGTCATTTATTCCCTGTGTCAAACTCATCCCACACACAGTGATCCCACACACAATCCTGCCTCGTTGGCTGGTGTTTGTTACATCTGCTGTTGTAAGAGCTGGAGATTTTCCTGTGGTGTCCTTTCTGTGTGTTTTAGCGTCTTCTGCCATATCAGTAATTCACTCCGCGACGGTTCTTCAATTCAAACTGACACTTTGGCACAATTTGACTCTGTCTGCTCCGCAGCAGCAGCGCTCTCCCTCACAAATCTCCGTTCTGAGTGAGGTTCCAGCTCAGCTGTCAGCTCGCTCACCACAAAACCTGCCTGCGTAACATTGTCTCCGTCAGAACGTGGTCTCATGAGGGCTACTCGCTGGGCAAACTTCACCCGAGAGCATTTCTCCTTGCAACTCGTCCAGTTGAGCCGCGTGTTTTCAGTTAACGTTCACTATGTGGTCTGCAGAATACGAGAGGGAATTGAACAGAGCAGGCAGGAGCTCCCCTGCTGGTTATGGTTTCTTTTCTTGCCCGGTTGTAGTTGAAACATACACGGGGCGCGGACTTGACATTCGTTGTCTTTGTTGTCCAAAGTTTGAGTTGCCGTGTTGGAACACACAACCCAAGGACCCCGACACTAATACTTGTTCCTTTCCCACTTTGACATATGATACATATGTACATTTGGGGTTTCTTATTAGCGCTGGTCTTTGTCCAACATGAAACAAAATGTGCATCTTGCAGGATTGTGTCACTAATATAATGGGCACATCTATCACTCGTTGACTTGAGACATGAATGCATTACCCTGATCTGTCCACCTCTCCTCTCTCTCACCCAACAGCTTCTGCCACCAAAACCTAAAAACTACAATTTAATAAGTTATAAGTTATAATGAGACACCAAACATTCTTTTAGAAGGCCTATACCCCCCAAAAAATTACTTTTACATTCTTTTAACACTAACCTGAACATGATCTTTAGTGCAACAAATAGTTTTTTACCATATGGCTTTCATAACCCTTACCATTGTTTTTTTAAGCCGTGGTATCAGAAATGTTATGAAATGAAACTTTGAGAGGAATAATGTTTCAAAACACTAAATATATATATAATTTAGATTCCTTGAGTGAGACAAATCAAAATGTGGCCTTCTGTTTAGCTCTTGTGACAGAGAGGCAGCCATTTGTAGTATGTAGATTGTTTGGTTTGTTTGTCGCTGTCCTATATAGGGTGAGGTCGAATTGTCAAATTTGCCTCGGAAGTTTCCTTAATCTTGAAGTGACCCCGAAGTATTTGATCAGCAGCCATGATAAGAGCCGTTGGGATTCTCTGAATGCATAGAAAAGGAGCTTCAATGCTTCCTTTCCTATCTCCGTGTGAATATGACCCAGAAGTGACGCACGTCATCATGTCAGTTACTGTTACATATGAATCAGTTACATCTGATGTCACATGCTGGTTAAACACACCATACCACGGCGGACGCACGTCAATAACATCCGCCGCGGTATGATGACGCAGTATGGTGAAAGTCGAGTCAGATTCTACGAGTTCTCCTTTGAACCTTTCCTTGACCTCATGATGTTTTCCACTGAGGTTAAAAGGAATAGTAGATAGGAAGGACAATTCCACCGCACCCGATGTGTCTCTGTGTGTTTGATATGCTGGCTGAATGTTATATTAGTGTGCTGCCAAGATTAAATGTCATCAGCATGTAACATCATTTGAGAAAGTGACTCATGAGTTTCGACGTGACCGTGTTACATTAATAAATGGATTTGAATCTGGTGGTCACGTGTTATCTTCAGGTTAACCACAGTTTGTGGTCAAAATGTGGGTTTTTAACATAAGTCACAGATTGGAAAAGGAAGTTAAAATAAGTAACTAAATGACACTAGAAAGCCAGCTGAAAGATAAATTCAGTTTGTTTTTTTATCTGTAGGTCATGATAAGGATTCCAAGGTTAAACTTACCTGTAGATTTGACTGCCTTTCATTAAAAATCAAACAATCACTCACTTCTTACTTATTATATCCCTTATTATCTTATTTGTTTATGTATTTATTTATTTCTAAATCCTCTGTTTACCTCTTTAATTTCTTTCTAAATGCTACGCTTTTTGTTACATCTCATCATGTTGCTTCTACAATTTTGTCATGAATCCTTTTATATCTCATGTAAAAGCACTTTGAATTGCCTTGCCTTGTTCTGCCTGGCAGTACACCAGACCCGACACCAGGTGGTGCCACAGAATAAGGTGTGACGAGCCCTGTGTCACTCCTGCTCCAGCAAAAGAACAGAAAGGAGGAAAAAAAAACTGAAACATCCAGAATTGGTCCTCTGTTTTTCCTCATACAGACCAAAGCTTGGTGGACACACTTTGTATTTTGTAATTTCGAAACAGATGCGGACCCTGTTTCACACATTGAGATGATGACTGGTTCTCAATTTCTTTTTCTTCCTCCTCCTGACCTTTCCTGCTAATCACTGCCACTGTAAAAAGAAGTGCTATAAAACACTGGCCAGCTGGTGATAAGGAGCCCTCACATCTAGCAGGTGCTGCTCCGTATGTAACGTCCCCTCCATACAAGCAGCCGGTTATGGCTTTATTGCCCGCCACACATCCCCTTCGTATCTGCCTGCTCCCCGGCCACAGCCAGGTAAGACCACCTGTCGGGCCCACAATGAGACAATAAGAGGGATTGTGTGGGATGGTAGCCTGGCAAGCGCTGGATGTGACTGCGGGCATAATAAAGTGTGTGTTTGGATATCTGTGGCCATGTTGGACTAACCTCAGTTCATTTAGTCAAGGTCATAATATTTACAGTGGGATGTATTTTCATTTCCTCACATTATAAGATTTGGTCCAATCGCCTATGATTTCCACTGGAGGGCAGTGTTGCTCACTGTCGCAGGATCATCTTTAATTATTTTCATCGCTTTTTGTCATTGCACTTGGTGTTCGCCCCCAATGATGTTATTTCGATTGAAAACATCAGAAATGTCAAATTAAGCGAGAGAAGAGGGAAGTCGAGACTGGCATGGCTACTTCCAGCATATGAACACAGCGTACGAGCAAATGTGGCTCCCTGTCGTCCACTTTGCCGGGGAGATCACGTAAAGGCGCCGCAGCCGTCGCCCGCCGCGGCTTGGTCAGCTTAGGCCGTTACACAAACAGAACATGGCTGATTATTTTTCTTGCCTTGATTTACCAACATGCCTCCGAGATCAACAGATCAACGGCCATAGCTTTGCGAGCGCGCCACTTCTCGGCGCGCTGCGCGGTAAGTCCGAGGATCTCTGTGCAAACAGCCCCTTTATGACAGAGAGTGAGGTGAGTGGCTTCAGACACTACAAGCCAGACAACTCATCAAACAAACACACTAAAGGCACTGAGCACACTCACCATGTACCGTCTGATTCGTATTATTAGAGCATTTATTGACATTAGCACAACATGAGAGCCGGCTATCAGTCACCCCGGCGCTGGTCCTGTGCGTTTCACACGTGTGTGTATGTATGGTGATTTGCATTATTACCTATAGAGAATAAAGCAGAGGTGTTTTTTTTTCGCGTCTGCACCGCACATTTTTCTCACCCCTCGCCCCACGATCGTGATAAGATCATAAGCTGCTGACTTTATTCCTTTCTTGACACTTGTGGTATTAAGAGGCATTTAGTGTTGATACAGCACATAGGGAGGTGCCATCTTTTCTACACGGGCCTTAGCACCTTTCAGCACCTCGCCAGCTGGCTCGACTCGCTATCTGAGTCTCGTCCGACGGATTCGCACAGGCTCCCGTTTCTTTTCACCACATCAACAAACCTGGCAGCGGCTTCAGCAGCTCGTCTCTCACCCTCCCCTGATTCCTCTATCAGTCGTTTCACCTTATTGTTTCTGGAATGTGAATGTTGAAGACTTGTCACCTTTCAAATCTCTCAGTGGGCCTCGTCCCAAGACGAAATGCCTGCTAATGGTTGAGGTGAATGCAGGTGCACGCGGTGTTCCTTTGCAAATCATCGCGGGGACAATCCTTACAACCACAGATGTATAAACTTAAAGCAGGCCGCATGTACTTTGAAGAAATGTGCAAAGATTTCTGCCTGCCAAAAAGAAACAAACGAGCTTAACATTAAGAATACCTGCTATTTGAAATGAAATTAGTCTTAGTGGTCAACACGTAGCACAAGCCCTGTCATATTCTCTTAGAAAAGCAACCACAACAGAGAGTTCAGAGAAGAGGCAGCCGCATCCGAGTCCGAGCAGCGTCAGCAGCCCGTGAGCGGGATGATGCTACAGCCACATCGGGAAAAACACACGTTCCCACTGGGTGAATCGTTCTCTATTTGAGTGTTTCAGAGCGAGCGCTTGGATGCGAGAAGTCCAAACAAAGGACATGGCGGCGGCCTCACAACGGCCAATCAAATCAGACTAATGCTGATGATGCAGGCCCGTCCGCATCGTTTTCCTCATATCCATAAACGGATGTTTTCGGAGCTGCATTCAAAGTGCGTAAACCAAAGTAGCAGTCAAATGAGCAACAACATCTGCTATACGTTAACGCCAAAAACGATTTCCCGGAGACAATGCAACGACCAAAAAAAAGATGCGACCGCGGATTCAAATGCCTCTATTTTCTTTTCAATTGCCGGATTTAACAGGGTTCCATCATTCTGATGACCATTATGAGGAATAGGTAAATATCATTCACGGAATCAATATCTATTTCCATATGGCATCAGAATGATAAAAGGGCCACAAGCTCGTGCAGATGGGCCGGCGTGGGCCGGTGGTTGGGGGGGCGTTTCACCGGTTCGCGTCCATGAAAACACGAGGTGCTATGGTTGAATCCTGTGGTCGCGAACAGTGAGGAGAGGAGCAACTGCCACAACTGTCAGTCTGGTGCCTTTAACTCCGCGAGCAGCTTTCTAACTGCCACCATCCATCTCACTGACATTCATCCTGCGCTGAATGATCAACGCAGCTTCTCTTCTTCTCGCAAAGTCTCCAGTTGCCCAGAATTGGGAAACAAATCTCACTCGCGTCCACACTGAATAACCCTTGAATGCGTTGATGGACACGTTAAGCGGCATCGGTGGAAGCACTGAGATGGCCCCCTTGTTTTTGTGCTGTTTTCCTTGGGGTCTTTTCCACGGTGCCAAAGTGGGCCTGGTCTGCAGCCATGTGTGACCGGGGCACTTACCGGCTCACACTAATGACCCTAATTGGGAAAGTGGGCTCCGTTTCAGGGTCACTGACAGACTGACTGGCATGTGAGGAATGTGAGCGGGTGGCACCCGCCCATTGTCTGGGCCACCATATCAATTAGCTGCTCACTGCAATGGACACCTTCCCTCCTGCTTGTCTCCACAGGTGGAACAAAAACTGACCCTAGTGTTTTTAAACCAGCTCACCAAGCCACAAAATGTCAAAGTGTGCAGCTTGTGTTTGGCTTGTGTGTTATATTTACCCCCCCCTTCTTGGAACTTTTAAAGATGCACATGTCAGAAACACGCAAGAGTCAAAGCGTCCCTCACACTTTTGTCTGAAACCTCCAAACCACAGATCTCGCTGTCATGGGAAACTTACTCTCACCTGACCTGGGAGGTTTCAGCTCATTCAGCGATCACCTCTGAAACCCATCGCCACGGCGCAGACGTGCTTTGTCTCCTTTGTCACACGGCTCGGCCACCGATTGATGCGCTTTGTTGCTAAAGGGAGTGGTGGTGGGCTACGCGCTCGTTGCTTCACTCTCGACGCGGAATCAGGTTTTCGGCGCGGCACTGCGTGGGATGACGTCCAGGTGACAAGTTCGGAGAGACAAAAATCCCGTCACTGTGGGGAGAAACCGTTGCGCGGTAACGATTCCGTGTTGCAACCCCCGGTCGGGAACACGTCGCCAGTTAATCAAGTGTTTTGATGTGGTTGGCCTCTGGTTGTGCCTCACGCCCTGGAAGCCTTCATGAATGAACCCGTTGTAGCAACTGCAGTCAGGAATTTTCTGACACTTCTTTAGTTTTGCCCTGCAAGATTAATATATGTTTGCACTTCTATGTCAGTCGCGATTGTGTGCCGTCTTCTGCGACTGGTTTTGATTAATAATCAAAAATGTCTTTGAAGCTTTTACTTGTTGTATAAAAAAACGCACATTCTGACTCCAGTTCAATAATTCAAGTAACATACAATGTGTTGTTAATCACTATCTTTATGATTAGGGTCTCTAGGAGCATTTTTACCCCCTATAGGCCACGATGTGCACCATAAACAGGCTTCTGTGTGAATCTGTGAATCCTATGTGGCTGCCGAAATCCATTCGGCGCTCTTCCTGAGCGTGCTACTCTCTGCCACCTGCATCCCCACAGTGACGCTCAGATGTGGTTTTACTAATACCCGTGCTACGCTCCTCTTATTTCCGACCCAGACATGCCTCAGAAGATTGATAGGCGTGTATGAAATGAAAGGCCCCTCTTTGGAAAATGCACTCTCTCATGACTTTAGGACAATATAGCCATCGCCACAATTGTGTGGTTGGTCACATTGTAGTTAACAGCAACCGTGTGGCCCTGCGAACGTGATGGGAACCCCTTTATGATCTATAAAGGAGATTTTTCCTCAGCTTCCAGCAGTAATATCCCCGAGAATCTTTCATAGAAATAATCGACGCCATGCAGCTCTTGATGGCGAAGAGTTGACATTCTGTGATGATTTATTTTTTCCCCCCCTTGCTGCAGCTTAGCACAAGTCTCTGAAAGACATGGGTGTTAGCCACGCGCAATAAGGTATGTGTGTCAACAGTGCTGGCCTGGAGGTGAACCCTTGGATACACCTTGTGTGCAGGGAGAAGAAAAGGGAAAGGCAGTGAGAGAGAGAGAGAGAGAGAGAGAGAGAGAGAAAGAGAGAGAGAAAGAGAGATGGAGAAAAGCGGGTGGAGGCCTGCTGTGCTAAGTGACTCGGGCCGGAGCCTGGAGTCTGCTGAGTGACAAATCAAATGCCGAATGACAGAGCGCACTCTGGCTCCAAATTCACTGGCTCCCTCCACTGCACAGGTGGTCTTTGTCTCACACATGCACACACACACACACACACACACACACACACACACACACACACACGCACTCGCTCGCACACTCATGAACACACAGACACACACACACACACACACACCTACAAACCACAACACAGTGCAACCTCAATGGGTGATTGCTCTCTGCATTAAACAGGTTAATCTCTCTGCAGGAAAAACAATACTATTTGAGTTTGGCAAACATTCCTGATCACACAAGGTGAATCAATATTCAACAGGAAAACAGAGACACAATTCGCACTTTTTCCTTTTTTTTCAGGTCTTTTTTTTTCCATTATTAAGACATTGTGGGTGTAATCCAGTGCCCTGCACATGACCCAGCAGTTGCAACACTACATGCCAGGATCTGACCTCATCCAAACTCGTGACACTTGATTAATGGGCTCTGAGGTGAACCCTGTGTGTCTGTCCCAGGTCAGTCTTTTTGTGCTGATCCTTGAAGGGAGTGGTCAAGTTGTCCCCAGTAAATTGATGGTGCTTCCAGGAAGGAGGGAGCTAAAATAAGTGCCACACAGCGAGACTCGCTCAACCTCTTTCTCTCTCTCTTACTCTCTCAGTCACACACACACACACACACACACACACACACACACTGGAACAAAGAGAAACCACTTTCAGTTGTCAGTCACCGGTCTAGTTTGCCTTGATAACTTTGGCATAATGTCAAACTTTAATCCATAATAGGTGTGTTTGCAGAGCAAAGAATCCCTAAGAATTATCTATTTGCTCTATTTCTTAGGTCTTGTTTAAATAAATGCATTACATAAACTCTTTCTGTATTTGTTTGTAAACACCAGGAGATGACGTGCTGAGCAAATTTACTCGTGTGTGTGTGTGTGTGTGTGTGTGTGTGTGTGTGTGTGTGTGTGGTCACGGGGGCGCTGAAGTAGCTCCAATTCATAACGCCATGCACCTCACAGCTGTGGGACTTTCGGGCACATTGGCATTTTGAAGATTTCCCTTAGACTCGGTTTTTCATAAAGTGAAGGTGAGTTTGTAAACATGATGGACCTGCTGAATGAAGTAGAATCAAAAGTTTCTTCTCTGACTGGTATATGAAAAATATGAACTAGTTGTGGGTGTAAAGTCAGAATGTGAAGCGCTGTGCCACTCCTAGCCCTTAAACCAGTTTCACAGCATCTGCAAAGTCCGATGGGAAATCCACTCTGCAGCATGATGCCCCCTTTGTGCATCTCTGCACACCATTGTACGAAACCGGATTTCCACTCGCAGGAATAACCAAATGTTCCGCAGCCTCACGCTGATACCATTTTTTGGGGGTAATTCTGTACATGTGAAATGCCCCGTCACGCTCGGCGTGTTAAACATCTCATGAACAGACTTGCAACCTGCCTGCCTGGCTGTCTGGGTTCCCTGTCTGTACTCCACCTCGGGAGACGGGGATTAGAGGCCTTGGAGGACTGACTGTATGGATGGTGTATGAATAACTTGGAGAGAGAGGTGACAGACGGGACAGATCGCGTCTCATCACCAATAAAGCCTCGGGGCTCCCATAGGGGACCGGTGCATCACACAGAGAGCTGCATAAAGGGCCGCCGCAGACGAAGGCCTGGTCAAGGCCTAAGCTATAGAAGCCCTGACATCTGGCTTTCTTCTATGCTTCACCGCCAACCTGCTACCCCAGTCTGGCAGCTATATGCACTTCATTATTGTGCCTTAATGCGCTTTTGAATCACAGTCAAAATTCAGTCCGGATATGTGTCTTTATTGCCATAAGATACACAGTAAGTTTTACCGGCATACAGTATATGGCGCCGCCGGCATCATTATATGGCCCACTTATGTACAAAATGTGCAATGTGTGTTGTGTTTTGGCCAACGCACTGTAAAGATGAAATTATGATGAAACAATAAAGGCAGGCTCAATCATTTTTGAGAGGGAAGACACACAGCAGGTGGTATGAAAATCTCTGACAGAACCCCTGATTTGTGCAGAATTGCGTTGCTTAAAGGATATGGCCACCAGATGCCCATTTGGATGAAAATCTAGGTTTCAGTCTAATCTGTCAATTTCCGAAGCCAAAAACGTGTCGGCTCTGTGAGCAACGCAAGAAACTTTGGTGCGAACGCGGTTCCAAAACACTTTTTTCACTTTACTAGATTGAGAATTGTCAGGCATGTGTTAACAATTTTATAATTACAATTATATTTTATTAATCTTATATACAAATATCAAGCAATAGCATCTTTTGGTCTTCCCATGGAGTAGTTGATTGCCTTTGTGCCGGGTGCACAGGACCTTAGCAGTCCTCGGAACATAGCCATAGATGGCAGTGTTTTGCCTTATTTTTAACAGCCCAGATCAGCTCTGTGGCTGTGCATACATTGAATATTGTTGAATACTGTTGATGTGGGGTGGAGGTTTACATTTTATTTAACAATTCGGAAATGCTCTTCTCTAAATTACTTCAGTACAATTTACTAAATTTATGAAGCAATTTATAACTGGAAACAGTCATTTCCATTACATTGATGTGAGTGCCTCATATGCTACGTCTTCCCACTGTTTTAAATTCTTAATATCAGATCATACACTGTTTTTCCCACTTTGAATTTTATAATTATATAATTCAGAAATGTGTCAATTGGCTTTTATATTTTTATTTTGATAAATCATTTCCATGATAATTTTGTCAATGATATATAGTACCACTACGCTTTTTCACTGAACATACTATTTTATTTGTTCGTATCAAATATGAATAATATTTTATAATGATCACGGATCCTGGAATTACTTAAATTGGAAATTTAACACAATTAAACAATTAAGACATGAACCTTCAAATACGGATTCTGCTAAATCCACTTTCAGTAAAAACATCCTGATATTCTTCTTCTTATTTGCCCAGTGATAGACAATTTGTTGACAAGTTCTACTTGAATAAATAGTGTTTAGACAACAGTACATTTCCTTGGTCTTGTGCTCCGACTGGGCCAAGGTCGGTTTTTATATTCGACTGAAATCATAAATTGACACTTGAGATAAACAGAATGTTTACCCTCCCCATGTGAGCTGAGGCTGATATGTAAATGCAGCCTTATTCTTTCATCAAATTTGCATTTACCCTCTTAACCAAACACTACAGGGCTCCAATTCAAACACCACTAATGATGGCTGGCCCTTTATGACCGATTGCCGTATCGGCGGAAAAGGGGAAGAGCAATTTAGCCCGGAATGAAAAGGAGTAAAGCATAGTAGCTATCTGTGAGCGGCTGACAATAATTGGATCAACTTTGCAGAGAAATGGATGTGTTTTGATGCTCTAGTGGCTGACTGGCAATCGGCTGGCTTTTCGCCTATTTATCATTCCCCTTTTATCTGCTGCTGCCAGACCTTTCCGCAGCCGCCATTCCAGGGCCGGCTAATCAAACAACTTTTTAATAAGACTAAACAGCATCTCCACCACCAGAGAACAGAGCAGGGCTTCACAGCGCAGGGAGGCGGAATCTTGGGGTGAATATCAATTAACGCTCCGACACGCCGGGTTCTTCCCCGCGATGGGAAGTTTGACACAGTATCAAGGGAGATTCGGCGGACTTTGTTTGCTGCTTGCAGATCTGCCCGGCAAGCTGTGCTCCGCAAGGCCACGGCGTTTTGCACATTAGGGCCACTTAGAGCTCATCAGCGAGAAAAGACCCCGACATCGCCGGACTTGACTTGACTCTTCGGCCTGGACGTCGACCAGAGCTGCTTTGTTTGCCGCAGCTGAATTCACACCTTCCAGTGACAGGACTCTGCTGCTGCTGACGCATTTGCCTTTCTTTTGCATTCTCCGAACATTGCTCAAACACACCAGGACATCCAGATAAACCCCTGCAGCCACTGTCAAAAAAACTAAGTTTTTGTATTTTTATTTTGTGTGTGTGTGTGTGTGCAAACTCAATTAAAACATTTTTTGAGAAGAAGCATTTTTCATAACATAGTTTCAATGGGCTAAATCGCCAATGCCAGGTGACATTGCCCGTGGTATTTGCACCGTTACACCTCTCACCGCTCACTAATCTGTGCTGGACTCATGGCTCCTTGGCAACAAGGACGGATGGCGTGACAGCGAGGAGGTTCAAGGCGCCGTCGAACGCGAGCCAGGCCCTGTTTTTACCTCCTTGTCCCGGGACAAAATTGATGCCTCGCAGTCCCACCGCGAGCTCACCAGCTGCCGCCTGTCCGTGCGGCTATAGAGAAGTTAACAAGCTGAAAACAAAACAAGTGACAAAACGCAACAAAGGGCAGCAGGGAGGGAACGGGGCCTAACGTTGCTGTCTCTTAGGGAGGATCTCCCCGTTGGTCGCCTACCACCAAAGGAGGGCAAGGCAGGAAAGGGGGACCTCGATTCGAGTCCTCGCTAGGTAACTGAGGGTCTTATGTTTGGAATGTGTCCTCCCTGCTCTTGTGATATCCCACCCTGCGAGTCCCGTGGCCACAGGTCACACAATTTGTCTTTGTTCCCAATGCCTCAATTATGTATTTCCTTTTTGAGTAAAAAAAAAGAAAAAAGGAAAAAGGAAAAACCAAAAAAACCGAGGTGGTGCCCTTGGATGAGAACAACAAACTCTCATTTTGAGTGTGCCTGTCAAATTGCTATCTAATTGTTGCAGGGCTGCAGGGGGAGCTGATATCTGCTTTTCTCTCGCCGCCGGCTGCCGGCCCCGGCGCTCACAAAGCCCGGGGATGCCACACACATTCTGTTTGTTCTACATGAGCAAACAGATTGTAAACTGGCTGATAATTTTTGTACTGACAATGTCATTTACGGCTGTCAGCCTTTTGTCTGCTCTGTTTGCTTTATTCAAATATGAACCGAGTGGACCTCCCCTCCGCCGCTCACTTCTGCATTAAAATCACATCAATTCCCTTCCATTTTGTCTTATCTGAAATTCATTGGAGGCAATCACTTGGTTGAATGCCCCGCCGTTGCCGTGGCGACCAAAGGTCCCGCGTGGACTTCAGGAGGATTAGGAACTTGTAAGATTTAAGTCTTGAAGTACACAGTTGCTTTGTTGTGTCTTCCTTTGATTTGATGGGGAGGAATTTGCCTTTTCTAACTTTGGACTGAGGTGAAATAAATCTCTCCCCATATTAGCATGCTGTGACAGGATTGATAAATATTCATCTACGTCCCCCCCTTGAACTGATTTATCTCTGAATTTATCAATTTCTGTAGAAGGCACTATAGTTATTTGCCTGACCCTGATCTTCATTCATATGGCTTAGGGAGATCCCAGCAGTCCGAAACAGACTGCTGCACCGCTCGGCTTCATTTGACAGGCAGCCATCTTTGTGCTGAAACTATGACAGTCCAAGTGGCATGCAGTGCCTGGGTGCCCTGGTGGCACCTCTCCGCCCTGCCGGGGGACAATAACTCCAACTCAGCGAAACGAGCAGGGGTGCCTTCTGGGTGCTCGCCTCCCCGGGCGTCCCGCTCCGATCCTGAGGCCCCCCCCCTTTGTTCGCCAAGGTCAGGGCACAAAGTGCTGAGTTATTCACATATTCACATCAAACTGTCTGGCTGGAAGCGGCTGCAGATGTTAATGTTTTTGTGTTTGGTTTTGTCTCCTCGTTCTCGTCTTTGCATCTTGTCAGCGCTGGCTGCCGGGGCGCTTGGCGTGTGAGTTTTTAAAAAGCTGAAAAAACGTGGCCAGTGAAAGAGACGTTGAGGCCTTGGCTCCTGCAGCTCGTGAATTGGGTTCCTTTTTTTCTTTCTTTTTTTTTTTGTGACTTTCTTTGCCTTTACAGCCAAAAGTACAAAGTAAACAGTCTGAAGTAAATGGATTCATTTTTAGTTGCGCCAGGCAGTTTGTGCACAACGGAGCGCTGCTTCTTTTTGTCCCCTTGACCATCAATGCTAACATTTATTAGGCTACCCTTTATTGTCGGCCATGACAGGCGGTTTTCAGAACTTAATGCATTCCAAATATTTTCCCCACTTTCTAACAAAGGTTAAGGACAAAGGGAATCTTTTGAATAGTTTGTACATTTTAACCAACAAAAGGATTGTCTAGATCAAAACACTGAATAACGTTTCTAAAATATGCTGTAGACATATGGAGTAATTTGCATCTCATTTCCTTATTGAATTGCCCCGTAGGCACTGGCCAGCACAGAGACAGCCAGAAGAATAGTGAAGATGCCTGGATACTATATATTATACTTTATACACATTTGACTAACAATGTGTTTGAAAAATGCATTTTATAGAGAGCATGTATAGGTGCTGTATTTCTGTTTTTGTCATCATTTAAAAACCTTTTATTTTTTTTAAGAGGGTTGAATTTGACGTGTAAGATTTATTGCTTAATCTGTCTTTGAGCACTGACACTTTGGCAATGTGTCAATAACTTTTTAGTGCCACTTCAACGTTCTGTGAAATTTGAGGGGTAAACAAAAGTTGTCTCTCTGTTGGCGCGGTGTCACCTGGAGCATCTAAACAATCAATGCACATTTGCAACTTGGTATTTACCTCGTGTTGACGTCAATGGCAGCCCTTTAAATTAAGGTCACTTTGTCAGATATTGCATGACATTACGCGTGGCATTTTGAGAGGATAACGAGACGCTGAATATAAAACAAAGGCGTCAATTTCACCTGCGTGTGTTAATTCAAACCTGGTAAAGTTTCGGAATGACGGGAAATCAGTAAAGGACATGTAAGTTGTTTATGAAATACATTAATTATGTATAATGGGAAGAAAATCCACTCTAGAGGGAAGCAGCAACAGTGAACAAAGCAAACATCCAACTTCTTGCCAGCGCTTTAATTGCACACTTCCTGTACTCAAAGCCAGGTGGCAAGTTTACATCATTTGTTTTGTCATTAAAAAGACATATTTCAACCTCGATCTTTGCAGATCTCACTAGGATTCGCCCCTGGAAAGGTTTTGACAGAGTCTTGCCGCTGCCTGTCGAGGCACTATTTCATCTATGGAAGGAGGATTATTCTCAAATACCAGCCCCTGTTTGAACAAAAGAAGCTGATGATGGCAAATTAGGCTTGGGCTTTTTTGACTGTTGGGAAAAAGAGGAGAAACCTCTAAAGTCTAACTTGGTGGTCTCCATTTATTCATAATGATATATCCACCTATGGTTTACATGATCACAGAAGAGAACGATCAAAGTAAACAGTAATGGAGAGTTAAATCTGCTTTCTTTTTTCAATGGATCACTGCACCAGGAACAAGGTTTTCACTGAGTGAAATGCTCCAAATCCAAAGCAGACATGGCAAAGCGCTGCATGTTACACTTTGGTCAAGGACACATCTCACGGGTTCGTTGACAGTCTTTATTGTGCCAAGAGGGAATGGGAAATCAATGGAACTGACCTGTCCAAGCCAGTGTACCTATAGGCTGACTGAGGTCACTGTCAGGAAAGATCCGGCTCAGCAGAGTACACAGAAAACTTTGAAAGGTCCTCAGGGACATTTTCCAACTAAATGGAGATATGGGCACATCAATATTGCAGCTGGACTGCGGCGGCGTTCCGTTTTTCCCACACAGCGAACTGCAACGGAGTAAAACGGATTGAAAAGTTCTCTATGAAACCAGAGCATTGCACAAGTAGATCAAAGATAGAGATCTGACAATGTGTCAGAGTCTGATCAGCTTTATCTCCTCTGTGGCGCGGCACGGCGCGGCTGCGGCCGCTGGCTGCTGCGCAGTTGTCTGTGCTATTGATCTCATTGAGGCTAAAGACACTTCATGTACCCTGAAAGCCTGCCACACAAAGCGGCGACATTGATAGGGCCACACTGAGGTGGGTCTTTTTGTGCCTGCCTGTGTGTGGGAGCTGGACTGAGGATGGGGGTGGGGACGGCGCCTTGTGCTGACCCACGCAGGACAACAAACAAAGTTCAAGAAACTCAGAAACTGCTTCGGGCTTCCTTTTCAAATCTCTCAATTTTATTTCTATCTTTTTGACTCATTTGAGGTCATCAGAGTTGCTGAATGACTAATCCCGTCCATCTACTGCGATATCTGCTGTAGACTTGTCGTCTTTGGAATGCTGAGCATCAAACGCTATGTTGTGAAAAATGTAAAGTGAATGTATATCATCGCATGCACAAAACACAGCATGACTGAAGTGCTGCCAAGTTCAACTCTCGCAGTGTCAGCTATGTTTGTACATTTTGTTCGTTACTAAAGGGTTAAACCTTTCTTTGTACAATGTCTGAAAGGGAAAGTCCGTTTGCAAAGCAATGGCTGTTGACAGGGCTGCACAAGTAGCCTGCGTGTAGCCACATGACACTGCTGCCTGCACATCTGGCCTTTATTTTCACAGCTAAGGTGTATCTAAACAGTGCCCAATTCGAAAAAAAAAACGGATCTGTTGTTTTAGGCCCAGGTGGAAGGGATGTCGGTCGACGCACAAGGAATTTTCGTCGCGCGCTGATTTCTGCCTCCGCTGCATTCCTTGCGTAACTTATCACTGTCATTAGTGCACACTTGCTCTTATTGTTTTCCTAAAAGGAGTCCATTTTGATGGGATTAGCCATCGCTAGCGGCCTTGTTGTAGTAGACTTAGTTTACCCAAATGTAGGAGCTGCATTGTGCCGCTCTGAAAGAGCCGCGGCCACCCAGATTTCTGGTGTTGCAGGGGATGACTCGGCAGGCAGGGCGTGACTGATGCGCCTCCCAGAGGAGGACATCGCCTTCCGAAAGGCAAGTGGGTAATTGATTTGGTGCTTTGTTAATCGCTCTTGGCTAATTGGGCACGCCGTGAGTGGCAAAATCAACAAAAGTACAGAGTGGGTTCACCTGAGGCAAAACGATCGAGAGGGCTCGATGAAGAAAGGCTTGTTGTTCTTATTGTTTTCTAAGGTTGGAGGCAGAGCATATGTCGTGAGACGTGGTGCACTACCGTGACTTACCCCTGACCTTTTCATCATCTTTTATGTCGGGGAATGGCCCCTTGCTGCCACAGAACGGCGAGAGATGAAAAAAGGAAAACCACTTTAGGTCGGGTCTTCTTTTCTTTTGTGGTAATGAAGGCGATAAATCAAAAAATCTTGAAAGTCCTGCAGTTAATTCAACTCTGCCTCATTTAACTTCGCGGAATTCAGTTATTTTTTGGCAGCCAGAGTTTGGTCTCGGATAATGCCACAGCATTACATCCAGCCTTTTCTTCTCGTCTCGCATTTCAATGCCATCCTCCGCTGTTTACAACGCCCTGACATTTCATCACTTCAGTGGCACATAGGGTGTCCCTAATTAGATCATAATGCTGATCTGCTGTCCTGATTAGCATTGAATAGACTTTGATCAGCATGTATTATCAGATTACCGTGATAGCCCACCTTTTGGATTAAGACAAGGTCCACGCTCATTGTGCTGTCTTGCTGGGAAGAAAGAAGGGGGTGTGGGTTGGCTGAGGATTAAGCCCGATGCCTCCTTTGTATGCGGGAAATACCACTTTATCAGGGAGGGCTGTGTCGAGCGGCGGGGTCCGGCAGTGAGAAGGGGGAGCGGGCTGCTCTTTCAGGAGACGCAGTCTTCTGTACCCTGGCCTCTCTTCCAGGCCCCAGCCTCCCTTTGTGGAGGCCCAGTGAGCAGCAACTTGCACAAGGTATGACACCTCTCGATCTGGCCTGTTTACCCAGGGAAATAATCACTAATTTCGGAATAATCACGCCTCCCGCTGTCCGAGACTAATTGAATGGTGGTATGCCATGGAGGCGCTGGGCCAGCTTTGCATCACGTCCGCCTTGTCAGTGGTGTTTGGCCAGGCAGCTCAGAGTGATTGATCCCCAGGGCCAGAAGACGCTATTGAGCTCTGAACATCGAGAGGCGGAGACGGAAGATATAGAAACATAATTAGTCTTGAATATGCCTCCATGCCCCTGCTGTGATGATCCTGAGATTTGGGGATTGAGGAATGCTGGATTACCCATCAGTGCTATTTGGACAAGCTGGCCGCATTGTGGCACTCGGGGATAGTTGGAAGAGAAATGTGACCCCAGCCTAACCCTTTTTCTAGAAATCCAAATTTCATATGTAGAGATTCTCTATTCATAACCATTGAGAGCACTTGCATTTCGTCATTATGATGTGATGCCTCGATCTTACTGCCAGCTTTGGAAAAGAAAAGAACCATCCCTTGCCAATAAATGGGTCATTCCTGTTGACATTTTTCCCAGCATGAGCCATTTCAAACACCCAAAATATCTTTGGGTTCAGACTCAAAAGAAAGAGGATTTAAGAACTTTATTCCGTCATTCAGCTGATAGACAAGGTATCATTCAATCTCCTCAGTCATTTTACCGTCCAGCTCATTCACTGAAACTGAAAGGGCAGCTTTGAGTGAAGTAATGGAAAATTTCAATCCATCTTTTCGCACTCACAACCCTTCCCTCTTTTACACGCAGCTTAATGCCACAAAGGCAGCTGATGTGTGTGTTTCATGTGCTTTGTGTGGTATTTTTGAAAGAAAAAAAATAGGCCTCTATGTTGAGATTGTTGTGAAGGAGAGCAAGGGTTTGATTTAGAAAAAAAAAAGTCAAAGAACATCATGTCGCATGTAAGTGTGAACTATTCTTTTGCTCAAACATTTTACATGTGATATTGTAAATAATATTCAAAATGAAATTGTACACTGTCAGCCCTGTTGCTTTTATCTGTACTACTAATGGAAGAGCAGATCATACCACTGTGTGCTCAAAGTGAAATTGAATGTGAAATACTCGGGATTAACCGGCGAAAACAAACACACAAGCTGCACTTCAAAATATTTTCGCAAACACATTTGCCATAAATATTCTAAAACATGCACATACATAAGAATACACAGACAGGGGGGGAAACTGAACGGCTGATATCAAGGTTCCCATCTGCTGTCAGATCAATATTTTGTGCAAGCCTTGTAGGCCTGTCTGTTTACCCTAGGCATCTGTGCCTAGCATACCAACCCGGTGCAATGTTTGAGCATGTGACTGTGTAATAATGGCAGATAGGGGAACTAATAGCCACTGCAATATCTGTAGCTTGACCCAGTGTGCCTCTCCCTAATTGATCTATAGATTAACATCAGACACATCAGTCAGGGGTTAACCTTTTCCGTTAGCTGCACTGTCTTTGCTGTGGATTATCAAGCAATTGGATGGCTGACAGCGGCCGGCCAAGAAGGAGAAAGCCATCCGCAGCCTTCATTTTAATTTGTTTCAAAAGGATGAGGTGCAAAGAGAGAGCAGCGGGAACATTATAACCACATCCAATGATAGACGAAGAAGGGTTAGGGTTAACAACTGTTTTTATGATAAATTTTGTTTTTTGTTAATCCTCGATTTGCAGACGTAAACTTTATCTGTAGACAGTCTCTCCCCTCTCGGCCCAGGTCTTTGGGTAATCTTCCTCCTCTGTGGCCTCTACTATAAAGTATCCGTTTCACCAGTATGGACTCGCCGAGGTCAGGCCAGTTCAGCCCCGCTCTGCCCCGCAGTTCTCCTGCCCTATATGTACACTTGCTCCGGCTATGCAAACTTTGACATGTGGGTGTCAATCTCTCCTATATTTACCATGGGCTTTATCGGACCATGATTAGTTTTCCGAGCAAATTTGGAGGTAAAAAAGGAAAACACCACGAGCAGTGTGTTGGCCAACACTGCGTGTGCCACTGTTGGACACTGCATATTTACAAGGGTCCTGCTTGTTTTGCTAAGGCTTTCTCTGTAGGTACATGTCAACTGAGGGCTTTTGGAAGAAGCAGGGGTTTATCAACAAAGAAAGGGTACGGCCGCGCACGCCGTCCACCCCGGCAGCTCCGTGTTTGTTAGCTGTGCCGTTGCTCTGCTTGTACTGTAAATACTTCAGACGTGGTGGATGTCAACAGTGGGATCCAGTGAAAAACCATCGCAATATCATCAACGAGTTTGTCCGGCACTGGGACAAATAGAAGAGGGACTCGGATGAGGTTCATAATGTACTCGAAAAGGAGTTAGTTCTATATTAAAACAAGCCAGATAGGATTATTTCCATTTATTGCATTATGAAAACAAAGGCGTAGAACACCCTAAGATTGAACTTGATAGGATTATATTTGTGGACACTGGTCAATGACATACGAGGGCCCTAAGTGTTTGCCTCAAACAAATGGTCCCCACTAAACGTGTACTCAAGCCAGAGTAAATTTGATTGTGGTGAATGGAGAGAGGAGGGGTGGCCTGGCCATTCCTGTAAACACTGGAGAAAGAGAAACATTTGCCATGACACGGATAAAGCAAAGATGATAATAGCATGCAAATGTTGGCAGATGCAACAGAGCAGTTTGCTCTTACAGACCTTGAAGAGTCCTCGTGGAATAATGACACTGGCGGCTGTTTGCACATTCCAGTAATACTGCGATTGGTCTGCAATGATGTCAGGAAATGAATATGTATTTTGCAGGGAAAAAAAAAAGCTTTTGAATGTCTAATGTTGTAAATCACACTTCCTTCAGAATGACCTCTGATTATCTTCTCAGTGTGACTTATAAACGCAACTACGAATCCGCCTCCCTGTGCCGAGCCTAATCCAGAAGTCAACTCCATGTATCCTTGTGCAATCTCAGCGCCATTGACTCGCACTTTTTAAAAGTTATTAATGTTGAAGTTCGACTTTCCTCACTCCCACGTTGCCATCTAGTCTGGACCAATCCGCTTCCACCCGGCACGGTGTCATGGCAACCAGAGCGGAACGCTTGGTCTCTGTTTAATAAACGTGGTCGGACCACGGCGAGGGTCCCATATTGACCACTCAGGAAGAGATTAAACGCCGTTGACATTTCCGAGGTGGAATTTGCAATTTCCACAAATATGAGGGCGTCCTCGAGCGCGGCATGACGGCACATAAAATCAATACAAATAACCTGAATCCCTAATACCATGATCCCTGTTAGTGGAGGGATGCATTACAACTAAGACACTGGGAAGTGGAAAACCCAGCCCTCCATACCCCCCCCAACACACACACACACACACACACACACACACACACACACACACACCGCCTCACCGCCACCAACGGGCTCTCTGCTGATTCCTATCGACTGTCTCCAGGCCAAACACAGACGCAATAACAATTAGGTGGGACACCGGCCCAATTCTCTCCCTCACCCTCTTCTCCTTCCCACATACACAAACACACACACACACACACACACACACACACACACACACACACGTCAGAACCCCTCATAAAACACACTTCTTTAAATAAATGGGACAAGTGGGAGAAATCAAATATAGATTTTCAGATTTGTTCGTTTAGGCGTAAATATACAGATATAAATGTAGGACGAGGTGATCGGCAGCCACTAGAAACTATTAAATGCCACACAACATGATTCACAAAGCCAGCATAAACATTCCTATTGATATTCACACTGTGGAAGAGATATCTTCTGGAACACATTGGCCACACCCGTTGTGAGTCATCACACCAAGCGAGATTAGTGGGCTTACCCCAGACTTAGCTGAGGGGAGACACAGAAAAGAAAACAGCCCTCCTTCTCTATAACCTTTTTTTTTTTTTTTTTTCCTGTGTGTTGCAAGAGCCAAAATTGTGTGTGTGTGTGTGGGGGGGGGGATTTTGGAGGTGTACAGGAGCTTCTGGGCAGGGTCTATCTGACACTGGAACTCTGGAGTTTTCTATTCACTAAGCCTTCGCAGAAGGGCAGGTGAGGAGAGGCAGGTGGCTCTTTTACTGCGTGGAAAGCAGTTGGCTGCTCTTCAAAGCCGGCGCCCGTAAAATGTCACACCGCTTTCTTGCGTCTGCGTGGAGCTCTCATAAACAAAAGGGGATACAACTGCGAGGGGCACGGGAGTTGGGAATTTCCCCCCCCCCCCCTTATCACGAGTGTTGATGTCTGGTCACGTGCGAGTCCTTTTATACATGTCTTAACTGTTGTTCGGTGTCACAGAGCGGCCTATCACCCTCAGCTGCTCTGCTTCGTTTCCTGCCGATTGTGACGTGGCCTCATTACCTTTCTATGGCAGGTGATAACGGTGCACCTGCTGCCTCTGCTTCCTGCGTCTGACCACGGCAGGCCCGAGCCCCTCCCTGGCAGCATGGTCGTGTGCCTACAGGTGGCGGAGGAGCTGCTGACCCCCGCGGCACTGCCAGATACACACACACACACACACACACACACACACACTCATCGCAAACAGCTCTTATCACCATGACTTTGTTTTCATCTGGGATTAGCCGTTATAGTCATTTCCAAGAACAAGTCAACTGGTTCAAATATGTCCTGAACATGAACTCGACAAATGAAGGTCAGTTGTCGTGAACGGTCCACAACTGCTCAGTTTGTGAAAAGAGTTATATGATGTTGTCTGCGGCTCTGGAGGGAGCTCTTTCCAAAATCTGAAACAACCCTGATGATTTCACGTTGTTGACCCCTTGTACTATCTTTTTTGCAGCTTGACCCCACTCAAGACTCTCCTGCCTCAGTTTTGACTGTTCTTTACCCTCTATAAGTGATGCTTACAAATATCTTTCATAAGATATGGAGTTTTGCATCTGCTACTTTTCAAAGTTTGTTTTCATATAAATTCTCAGTAATGGCAGTTATCATTCCTCTATATTTTACTGAACTCAGTGTCAACCATTGATGAACCCTTTCCACAGGGCCGGCCTGACACACAATAATAATTATTTGGTCCATTTGCTTGTGGATTTCGTCTTTATGCATGTCCGCGCATTTCTATTGCATTCAAATCTTCCTTAATCAAACACGTTCACTGAAGTGGGTATGTCATGATCCACCTCACTTGCCAACTTTCCCTCTCTTTAATACAAACACAGACACGCGAGCATCACTTTTCAGTAGGAGCAGTTCCTTCATCCCCTTCCCTCATGTGTGCGGTGAAGTCCGCATATTTATGTGAGTTGTTTCTTTTTCCGACTGCCTGAGATGAGGGATCACTGATGGATGTGAGAATCTGAGGCCCCGGCTCTAAAGCTCGCCTGTCAGGAGGCATTACTGCTCCGTCTTGTGCAGGAGGACAGTTGGAATCCTTCCGCACTGAAAACCCTAATCTGCGTCTTTCAGGAGCGCGACTCCTGATGAAGTGGTCACTGGCGAGGGGAGGGAGGGGAGGGAGGGGTGGGCGGGCGATCCAGGTGACCCGTGACGTTTCACTCGCAGGTAAAGCTGCGGGACATGACATGCCCGGACACAGAGACTCCTCACTCCTCCCTCGCCTTTCACCCCTCCACCACCTCCACCTCCACCACCACCACCACCTCCACAGGAGAGTGTTTGCAGGAGAGGGATCTTAAAAGCTGTGCCCCCAGTTAAAGCTACCATCATCATTACACTAAGAGGTTGAACTGTGGCGGCGTAATGTGTGTGCTGAGTTACTCTGTCTGTTTGAATGGCCCTCAGCAGAAGTGTGTCTGCTGTTGACACTCCCCATTTAATATTGTTTGAATTTTTCATCAAGATCCCAAGCCCCGTTGCAAGAGCCTTTTGTTTTCCAGCTTGTTTGTACATTCTTTGTGTGTGTGTGTGTGTGTGTGTGTGTGTGTGTGTGTGTGTGTGTGTCTGTGTGTGTGTGTGTGTGTCTGTGCGTGTGTCTACGTGTGTTTTAGACATTTATTAACTTATAAACATTTGTTTAGCTCGCAGCTAACTTAGTATGGCTTTACATGTTTCCGCATGCATTCGGATATCAATTATTACCAGTAGTTATTTCACCAACGTATCTATTCTCCTGTTCTGGTCCATCCAGGAGGTCTGAGGTGGTCTGTGGTGGTGCATGTGGAGGGGATTCAGACTCTGGACTGGACATCCAGCTGCAGACATCCCTGGTCCCCTCTCCTCCAGTAGCTTTTGTGCAGGGGACCCTGACGCAGCCCTGAATGCAGGTCACCGCAGGTTACCGACAAAGCTCGGTGAAAGGGGGGTTTTGTGTGTGTGTCTGAAAGACGTGCACGCGATTAAAAACAGCCTGCCCTCCTGTCAATGCATCGTCATTAAAAACAGCTGGGCCGGGCTCCTGTCTGCATTCAGCCACGTGAAAGTTGATTCTCCCTTTGTGCCGCTATCTTGTCACAACTCCCCTTTTACTGCCGCCCTTTGTTGGCTGCTTTGTGCGGGCGCCATCGCGGAGGCAAAGTCAGCCTCATAAAAAGAGTTCATTTTGGATTCACTGGCCTCCGATGAACACTGGGAACTTTCCTTTTTGTGCCCTCATCCATAAATTGCTGCTCACTCACCGGGCGCTGTCAGTCTGCCTCAAAAGATTCTTTATGGAGCATTTCCTACTTCTTCCCCTGGACACGTTTTGTCAATTCACCCATGTAGGTAATCAGCCGGCTCACCCTCTGTTGATTTTTAAGGCCGCCAGGACACCAACAATTTTGGCAACAATGATAATTGAATTTATGCAAATAAGGTGTGGAGAGAGAACAAATCCGCCGGTGTGTTTTTATTTGTGCTGACAGCGTCTGATTCAGATTAATTAATCAGCTCCGAGCTCACCGGGTTGTCAGAGGAGCTTGTGGGTCCATGAGAGTGTTTTCATTTGGCTGTCAGTTATGACACATTAGAGCTTTCATTGGCTTTAGGATGAGTCCTCTGAGTCTACAGGTAAAAGTCAACACACCGGATCCCACCCATGGAGCAGCTGTCGGCCTCAATGAATCAGCTCTACCTGGGCAACCGAGCTCCAGGGGTTAATGGAGGAGGAGGAGGAGGCGGAGGAGGAGGTGGCGGATGGTCTCTCTATGAGGCACAACCTGGTCTGTGAGACGTGAGGCTTTCAGGAAGCCTTCCTTTACCTGGCCTGTCATTTTCAACCACCCCCTCATTGTTCTACCCTCTCTGTCTCTCTCTCTCTCTCTCTCGCTCTCCTTCTCCCCTGGGCCCTCTCTTCGCTCCATCCAAGGCCTATTCTGATGCCAAGAGAGCACACACAAGCAAGCAGCAACATGCATGCTCACATCTACACACACACACACACACACACACACACATAAACACACAGTCTCATAAAGACAGACACAGAACAATCACACACAATCAGAAAGTCTCTAAAGGGCTTCTCTTATCTTATCAGTATTGTCATCGCTCTATCATCCACAGCCAATCCTCTTGTCTGATTACCCAGTGACTCCAAAAAGAGGAAGTAGAATGTAGGGTGAGATGTGAAATAAGCCTATGCTTGGATAAATTAAAACAATAGGGCTTTTTTTTTTGTCATATGAATATTTTCCTAATTTTTTTTTTCAATTCGTACAACTGTGTGTCATTCGTTGTTATGTAATCATCTTGTTTGTTGCTGATTCGTGTTTAAGCTCAAACGGGCCTAATCAGTTACAAATACAAATATGTGCAGTCAATGTGTGTGTGTGTGTGTGTGTGTGTATAACTTAATCTGATCAAAGATTTTTAGACTATTTTTAGTAGTTGCTGTACCAATTCATAGTGTGCACTAATAGTTCTACATGTTCTCCTCAGTCATAAGGCAAGTACAATCAATATAGTCTTACAGTTAGACGTAAGTATCCATGAAAGTTGATATCACATTTGTTCATAATTCTTATGGTTTTGCATGACTCCCTCTGTTGTTTTATGAACATCCTTTTTTAGTCATGATGAAATCAGACTGCTGAAATGAGACGGCTAAATGTATTTAGATAATGCAAGGATCAGGAAATGACACAAGCAGCAGACGTGTGTAGATGCTGATACCAAGCCCCATTTTTTTTTTTATCCTTACTAATTCACTTTGAGACATGATAATATATCACAGGGGCTTACAGCAGCTTGTGTAAGGCAAGTATCTTTACTACATTATGGATTCGGGCGTCATAAAGAGTAAACTCATCCTCTCATCCGGCTCATTTTCTCTCCAGCTCTCGGCTCTTTTGTTCTGTCTACTTTGGCCTCTGCTGCTGCTGCTGCTGCTGCTGCTGCTGATGGAAGGGATTGTCTGGTTTTATTAATATGACAGGTGAGCCTACCCAGCTGCTACCTGAGAGAGGGAGAGAGAGAGAGAGAGAGAGAGAGACAGTGTGTGTGTGTGTGTGTGTGTGTTTGTGCGCGCGCGTGTGCGTGCCAAACAGCAGCAGCTGCCTCATACACGCAACGCACACATGGTCTCACATGAACCGGTTCACACTGGCATTATTGTGGCATATATAGACTTTTTTATTTTCTACGATGTCATTTATTTACAGGATTCTATGGCGTGAATATGGCAGCAACACATCTTGCCAAACTGGTTGGAAAGCAACAGCTGGCCAGATGCTCTCCACATGGGAACCATATTTGTGCGTTATTACCCTCATATATTACCACTCTGTTTACTTCCTGGGCTGCAAATCACCAATGTAATTTCCACTGCCCCTCTGAGATGGCCATAACATCCCTGGTCTTGTATATAACACTTTATGATTTGACTCATATGTTGGGGGTTCAATACATTCATATTGACTCAGGTAATTGAACACGAGGGACACGGGCTGTAATCATAAAGGAGGCAGGCAGACAGTTCGGTGAATAGAGCTGCACTGGAACAGAAGCATCTGGCAGGTTGGTCGACGTGGTTTTTGCTTTGAGTGGGGCGTCGGGCTGTGTGTCTGTCATTGGACTGCACTTCAGGCATGACGGCGGCAGCGCAGAGGTCTTCCACCTGAGCAGACTGCGTCGCTCCATTACCTGAGTGGACCACCACCTTGTCCACCGCGATTGTGTCTTTGTGTGTTCTTCCTCAAATGTTTTTTTGAATATTTACGTCGAATGATGTCGAGCACAGTCTCCCCTTTGCCTTGTAGTAGAGTAGCGTGCTGCCCTTTGCTGCTGTCCGCCAAGTGGACTTTTGCTTAAAGTCACATCAAGCCACATTTTTAAAAAATTTAAAAGGCCTTTGGTGCAAATTACCCTACCTGAAGTTAACAGATACAGAACTGCCTCTCAGACTAGGAGACGGGCCTATTTCATTTGCATTCTCCATGGAGTCATTAGACTAGTTGGCTGATGGACCCAAATTGGTCACCACCAACAAATCAGTTGTTGTTTGACGTGCATGTCGGAAGGACCCAATTCATCGCCACATGATTAACAATCTGGCTTTCAGGAAACTGGGTGGATTTCTGGCGTGTCAGAAATTTTGGTTGTCTGTCTTTCAGTTTGAACAATTCAATAATCAGATTTCCAACAGGGCTGCTATGAAAATAGCCATTATCCATTAACAATACAGAACTGAACTTGAGTCAAGAACAGGCAGACACCATGTTCCCTGCCCCTCCATCCAATATGATCCTCCCCCAATTTTTGTTCACAACCGGATTGCACAGAATACCGCCTTCCTTTTTCCCCCTGAATGATGACGATGCAGCCATCTTGTTGCAATAAACCTTATTGGAATTGTCACTGAGTGCGAGCAGAGAGATCCTACGTTCTGGCTGTGCAGAAGAAAGTGAAGTGTGAGTTCAAACAACGCAGAGAAAGGCAACTTCCTGTTGTATTTGTGATCTTCAATCAACTGACGGGACGAGTCGTAAAGACTTTGAGTGATGACACTTTCACCCTCCAGTTAATTAAATCATTGCTGGTACAGTACAAGTAAGAGCCAAGAGAATGTCGCTGGGCAAACTCTTTGAATGGAGGCCATCTCTGTGTGTTGATCGGCCGACCTCTGAAGGCAGCAGGTAGAATTAGCACAAAGGTCTCCTCCCCTCGAGGAGGCCGTTCCTCGCGCACCACATTTTCCATGGAGCCGAATATTTCTTCTTTGTAGGTGTGGGCCTGTCAAAAGACAAGGGGTTAATGCAGTGCATTGCTGCTTAAAGCACACTTTGCTCTTTTCAAATTTTACCATTGTGCGCTGGCGAGATCAAAAGGGCCCCTTTCAACACGTCGCGGCGTTCAATGAGCTTTCATGCCTTACCTCATTACTGGAAAACTTTTCTTTGATTGAGCCGAGGTCTGAGCGGAGTTTGGTCAGACAATGGGGCCGGACGACTTTCACCGCAACACAATGGCGGGGCAACAAAGATGTTGTCTCAAATCCCTCTCGAGATGCTGGGCCCCCACGCTTTACTGTGGCCAACAGGCCTGTGAATTACAGTAAGACCCCTAAAAGTGAGGATTTGTAACTCCTCTGATCAGACTCAGCTCACGACCAGCGGAGGCTAAATCCCTGCAGGGAGGCAGCGGCGGAGCAGGAGATGAGATGAGCTCCTCTGAATATACCTCTGCCCATGTTAAACCCTTCCTGGTAGACTGTGGAAGAATTGCAGGTTAAATTCAACTTTAAAATATGCGAATTTTAGAAGAAAAATTGTAGCACAACTGTACTTTCAGGAGGCTGTTAAAATGATTTTCATTTTTAAGGGAAAAAAATAACACACAACACTTTCTATTATAAAGAGAATATTTTATTTATGCAGTTTGTACAAAGTTGAAAAGAGTTTTTTTGTTTTTTCACTTCTGACAAAGTCCTAACATTTCATGCCGGGCCACCAATATTTTTTTCCAATCATTTTTGGGGGGAATGGAGCAAACAGAGCCCTGAGTGAATCCCTGAGCATACACACCCTTCTCTGACTCTGAGAATTAGCCTGAGAAAAAAGGAAAAAAAGTCAGACAGAAGTGGAAGGGTCTCTGTGGAAGCTACTCCTGACCTTCCGCCTTCGTCATGTTTCCATCTCCTTCCCTCACAGACACACACAACATTTTTTCTTTCCGCCAATACATACGTACATCGGCAGTATATATTTTCACTCACTCACTCCCCGTCACTCTTTCGTCTTCTGCCTCTCACTTTTACAACTTCATTTCCTCTCCTGTTGATTTAAATTGTTTGTTTTAAAGCATTTTATCATCTTCCAGGTGATAACTGCTTTATAGGCTCAGGTAATTGCAGACTGTGAAACTCCAAAGGGCCGACAGGAGACAATATAAATATTTGAGTGATGAAAAAAATAAGAATTTAATAAAAAGCTGTTCTCGTGACCTGGGGTAAGTAGAAAATTGAAAATGGAATAAACTGCACCTATTGTGAATTTTCCAGCCCCGGTAATTTTCCTTTCTTCAGCGGGGCCAGCCAGCAAGAGCCGAGCTTTTGTTCTTGTTATCGCACGTGGTTCATTTGTCTCCCAGCCGGAAAGCCATGTTAAGATAACGCCATCCTATCATCTGATTGTCTTATCAAAGTTGAGCGACACAGCCCCCCCACCCCCCCCAACCTCCAGTCGCTCCGAGCAGTCAGTCCACCAAGTGCTCCACACGTCTCCTGCTAAAGTTGGCGGGTCGAAATACATCAACAGCAGAAATAAACAGTGTTTAGTTCACACACACAAACAATTTATACGAGATGTGCGTGTCTGATGTCAGTTTGAGGGCGTCTCACCACGCCAGGCTCACGTTCGGGGCCGGGAGACTCGGGTCCCGTTTAATTTCTTACGGCCTCCTCAAGTGCAAGAGTGTGCGACCCCTTATACCGCATTTGACACCGGGGTCAGTGGAATTGCCCCACTTGAACTAAAAAGGACATTTAGTTTGGTTTGGAAAGTGAAAAAACCAGGCCACCATTAATTTGTTTGCTCTCCCACTAGTCGTGACCACAGCAAATGCCATCACCTCAAAGAAGTGGTCGGCCGTCCTCTCACTTTTATTTGTTTGTTTCTCTGGAGGGTGTGAGAAGTCGTGGAGCACGGCTGGAGCGGACATTGGACTTGTCGCGGGGGGTGGGGTGGGGCCGGTTGGGGGGGGGGGGGTGGACTCTCCAGAGGGTCAGCTTTGCGGGGAGAACGCCATTGGGATCCAGCAAACAAGTTAGCTAGTGACTGAGAAGGGGTTGGGGGTGGTGGCGGAGGAGGCGATGGTGATGGCGCTGGGAGGGGTGGGGATTCATTTAGCCAGGCATAGCTGCTCTTGTTTGTGGTTGTCCCTGACAGCGTCGGCAACGCTGCTCCAAAGCACCTGTGTTTGCTCACTAGCTTTCCCCCAATCTGCTCGAAAAATGCTGTGAGCATGTCACATGGCGGCCAGATAGCCTGGGCACCATGGGAATACAAAAGCCGGGGCTTTTAGAACAGTTAATCATTAATGGAGGTCTCTCTTTTGTTCCCATTCAGCTCCGCGCTGACAGAGGCTTTGATATTACATATGGCGGACAGGTCAGACGCAGATATGGCCAAGTACATCGACAGGAAAGTGCTTTTGCGTCTGCCCGACGCAGGGTGAGGAAAGTGGACGGGGGGGGGGGGGCCAGCGTGTGCATCTTTGGAGGAGAGGGAGAACACACACAGGTCAATTTCGCACAAGATGTAATGTTCTTTTTTCTGGTAATATTGCACTTGTATCGCGGCTCTTCACCGGTAAAAGTTAATATGTGACAATCAATATACGGCGATTGTTCGTAAAAGCTCAATAAGTTCGCTCATGTGAGTTTCACAAGGAATCCTGAACGATAAATATTCCTGATTAAACCACCGTCACTGATTGGCAGGACGGCAATAAACAGAGCAGGTCTTCCCTGGGACGGGAGGCCAATTTACCAGCCCCGCAATTAATTAACATGCCCTAATCTCAGTTTGCTCTCCATCTTGAACTGTCAATGAGAAGTTCAGGACTCATTTCACGCCTGTCAAAGTGGGCTTTGGAACAGGAGGGGATGGGGAGAAAGGCAATGCATGAACTTGCTTTCACAAAGCTGGGCCAGATCTATCTAAAGGGGAGATTAGGTTTACACAGCCACATTCTTATTAAGCACTAAAAGGGTCAGAGACAAACTCTTATCTCCCATTTACCTCAGCGTGCCAATGGTTCTTTATTGAAAGTTAGTCTCGACCCCGCCCTGCCCTCCCCAGTGCTAATAATACTGTATGGGACTTGGAGCGGAGAGTGGGACCACAAACATTTACGGCTGAAAAATGCGGCACAAGAGCGGGGCAAAGTGGCCACTCAACGCAGGATGCTCGGTGCGCCGAGGTTCAATCATTAACGCAGCACTTTAAGTGATATCTGCTCTCTCGCTCGGCGTAGAAGTCAAAAGATAAATGAAGGTTGTGTTTCGGGGGGAGGAGGGGGGGGGGGGGGGGGGGTCATGAGAAACTCCAACTTAGGTGCTTTAGCAAACATACCAACCCACACATGGGTTTCTTTTGAGACGTTTTGTTGCCAGTTCTCATGTGAGAGTTTCGCCCAGACAACACGTCCTCAAGCTGGCCAACAATGGCCAAGTGTTGTGTTTGAGTTCATGTCAGAGTGACTGAATTCTATGGAAACACCTCAACCTCTCTACCATCAAATATACTAGCTTCTCATATTTGTCTTACACTTCCTTGTTCATCTATGAATAACTGGTGCGTGCATAATGAAATGGTTTTCTCCGTGAAATCGACTGAAACCCAAACCTAAATAGCATTTTCGACATTTTAAGCATCAAAAATAGAGATATACATGATTGTCTTCTCATTGTCACGTAACATAATGCGGACACTCTTAACGTTTCATACGCTCTTCGTCATGTGGGAGCGTCGCGCAGCCATAAATCCTTATTTTCCTTACGTGCAGCTTGACTTCACCACAGTGTGTTTATTTGCTAACCCTGGTCACCGATGATAAGGGCCCCCGGCGTCCCCAAACTGTAGCTCGCAATCGCTCTTCGTGACAGCACGCCCATGTTTCCGCCAAACACATCTGCTCTGTGCAGCCCACAATAAGAGGAAAAATAAAGAACAAAACATAGGTGCCAATAAATCCCCCGTCCCAGGCAATAAGGAAATAAATTAGGTTGAACACAGTCAAAGGATGGGTTTAACAAGTGTGTGCTTCAAACAAAAGTTCCTGTTTCAGGAGGGAAGGTGCATGGGTGATGGATGGCTTGGCAAACATAGCTGACATACCTGGCCAATGCCATGGGCCGGTCACAACCCAGGACTGAGAGGGACATTGTGCGAGTGTTTGAGTGTGTGTGTGTGTGTGTGTGTGTGTGTGTGTGTGTGTGCAGCTCTTCAGCAGCTATCCCTCTTCCCTCTGAGGCTTCATCTGCGTCCTCTCCTCCACTCGGCCCGTGGGGATCACTTCAGTCAGCAGAGCCCTGTTTGACAGAGACACAGCCTCCACATGAATTCCCATCGTCCTATTTATTTGATGTGCAGTTCTACTAGGACGCCGTCGATCCGTCCTCGGGGAGGCCGCATCTCAAAACACTCAAATAGTCTGGGTGCGGCGATAAGCACGGGGGCCGGAATTATACTCCCAAATTTACCAAATCCTCACAGAGCGTCGGTCCAATGCATTTTAAGACACATACACAGAGACACAACTGCCAGAGGATACGGACTGGGAAATTGCAGCAACTTCTGTTGTACAATTTTTTTTATAAATATATTTCTATTTGCACAATGTAAAAGGTAAATGGGGGAAAAATGTTAATATTGGAAAAGAAAAAAAATGCTCTTTTCCCCCCATGCGTGCAGTTTGTAGCGTTTGAGACGGGTCATTGCAGTCTGGTGGATGAGTGGGAGACCTTTATGGGGAACACCCAGGAATGTTTAGTTAACTCGCCCGTCGCATTCAAGCATGTGTGTCAAAGGTGTTTACAGGGTGTTGACATTCACACTCTGGCAGAGAGGTAGTGTGAATGGCACGGCCATGTCTGACTGTCTGAGCTGGGCCCTGAAAGTGTTCGACACGATTAATACGAAACAAACATTTTGCTGCCAAAATGTTCCGGTGTTGAACACTGTTTAAAATCACTCCCGCAATTCACTCCTGTAATTCATTTTTGATGGAATCCAATATCCATGCAACAAAAAAAAATTGTTTGGCTGAAAAGCACAAAATAGATATTTTACTTTTAAAATTCATGTAATTATAAATCATGAAAATCTAGAGGAATAAAGAGGATATTTAAATTTTTTTGGATGTTTTGTCTGTATTTGTTTTTTGTGGTAGTTTTTTCTGCTTCATTTTTTTCCCCAAAGAAATATTCTTAAATTAATAAATCTGAATGAAAAATACATGTATACTTAATTGTGTTTTTCACATCATAATTCATTTATTTTTTTTCACGTTTGTTTTGCAAATTATTTTGCCCCTGAAATAAATTGCAGCCTGTTGTTTTCAAAATGTATAGATTTCCGATACGAGACAATTTTTTGTGATCAATAATATTAACCAGGAAAAATCCATATCCAGTTACATATTGTTTTTATTAAATTTTCCTCAACAGTTAAATAAAATCACAAGTTAAAAGATAATTATTGAGCTCTTTTTAATACCCTTAGACAAATATTATTTTAATTATACCTTTTACAGATGTTCAAATTCAATCCATGTTGTTCATGCGGTTGCAAAATAAACAAAATGCAATTGCTCTGACAGTAAGAAAAATAATACGGTGACATGTGATATCACTGCATTAGCTTGATCGTGTGCGGTTTGATTTCCCTTCATGTAATGGCTCAGCAATAAAAACACAATTATCCAGTCATATATCGGTGAAAGGGCAAACACAAGATGTGTAAATATAAATGTTTAATGGTTTGTCCCAACAAAACAGAAGAAGTCAGGAATCGTCATGTTTTATTATAAATATGATTTCTGGTCATGAACAGAGGGGAAAAATATTAGAATGCCATAAATGTTATATTTTCTTTAAAAAAAGCTAAATACTGATCACATGATCATTTTAGAATATGATGAAAAAAATGATCGCTTACAGTACATTTTGTCTGATTTAAATCAGCTTTACAGCGTGAGTAAATGCCAGTATTTAAGTAACATGCAAGGTTACAAATGCCCTCTCTGGAGGTTTCCCTTACTTCTGATGGGCTAAGGTCTGTCTGTCTGTCATTCGGTCTGTCTGCCTGTCTGTCTGCCTGTCTGCCTGTCCGCCCATGTGACCACCCACTGAGAAGTTTGGAACGTGAACTGAGCACCTCTAACTTCCTCCTGTCAGCTTCATACTGACCCACAGGTGACAAAACACCTAAACTGTCACAGTGCCTCTACATCCAATTACTTGGAGTCACATCACACACTTAAATTTAGCCCAACACACACACACACACACACACACACACATCTCATCGCTGCAGGTATCACTCAGACCACTGCTGTTTAAGGTAATTGGAGGAGTGTTGTAAGTTTCCTCTATGACTCACACGTCTCTCTTTTCTCCACCCATGAATGCTGGAAGATTGTGGGTCGCAGTGAACTTCGAAAACCGGGAGCCCTCTCAACTCATAAATTACACGGCCGCGGACAACCTTAAGCGGTGTTGAAATGCCTCGAACAGAGCTTTATTTCAGCGTCGGTGGAGCGCGACGCTGGGAGCACCGCCCCACAAGGAGCCTGGGCTCTCACACAGGCACAAACGAGACGGCCATTTATCGCCGCCATACCTGAAGTCTGACATGCTGGCAAAACGCTGAGGGTGCACCAAGGGGTGGACGGGAAAAACAAGCACTTACTGTTTCTCAATGATGTTTCTCTTTGAGGTATCGCTTCCGTAACAGGGTCATACGCGGTTTTTGTGTGCGTGCGTGTGCCTGTGTGTGTGTGTGTGTGTGTGTGTGTGTGTGTGTGTGCGTGCGTGTGTGATTAGGGCCCTTCTGAATTAAGTCTTGTCTTAAATGTGAAAAATGTCTGCGTCAAACAAAAGGGCTGTCCTTCCTGGGACCTGTCTTGGCACAGCTACTGGCACTTTGAAATCTGATCTGCCAGATTAAGAGCTTAGCTATTACAATAAACCACTGTGGAATCATCGTGGGTTGTGTTTTCACTGTGGTGGAAGAAGAGCAGTTATCCTGTCGTTTCTTTGAGTGCAAAAGCCGCTTGTAACCGATTGTCCCTCTCTTCAAATACATTACAACTATATATATTCGCATATATGTATATATCTATAGATATATACATATTGAGTGGTTATACTAATTTCGACAGTGAGAATGCAACCCAATTATTCTCCTTTTTTTCAAAGGTTTTTCTTTACAACATCATATTGTGTAGAAATCATCCTCAGTCTGACCACCCAGGGGGTCCCTGACACCACAACCTTTACAGAGGGGGATGGGTGTGTGTGTGTGTGTGTGTGTGTGTGTGTGTGTGTGTGTGTGCGTGTGCGTGTGTGTGGGTGTGTTTGTGTTTGGGCAAGTGTCTGCTCCAAATGCATGAATATGCTCCTTCATCTCATGTGTATTGATCCTCCGGTGACATCCCCGCCACTCTTGTTTATTTGTTTGTTTGTTTCAGACACATTTACTATTGTTATTTTCATTCCCGGCAGACTTCAACCCCGCTACTTCCATTTCCTGCCACGCAGACAACATTACATGTATTGAGTGCGAATACACATCCAGCAGAGAACTGGTCAATGTAAATGCAAACACAAACCAACAAACCAAAACAAAAGAGCACAATATGGATCGTTCTCCGGGCCAGAGCCACTACACTTGCCGTGTTTGCCCTCTCTTCTGGCTGGAGTTGCCATTAGGTCATATAATGACTGCCTCTCATTTCGTTCTCAAGAGCCCTCAGAAGCTTTCTGCCTTTGGCTGGAAAAGTACATCTTTGTTGCGATCTCCTCCCTATTTAATTCCTCTTAAGCACACATTTTGATATTCCTCACTCTCCAAAACCCGGCGCTTCTCTCATTTTCATTCGTATGGAAACTGCTCTCAAATGAAAATTCGGTGTCGGCCCGGGGCAAAAAAGAAAAGAAAAGGGAAGGGAAAAGAAAGCTGTTGGGTTTTCGTTATCGCAGTGTGTGCTTGACTTGTGCTGCCTCCTCTAAGAAGAGAAGAGGGGTCAGCCGCGATTCCCCCTCCCCGCCTGCCACCCTGCCATTTATAGCAAAGTGGTAGCGATTCAATGCCTAAACGGGTACACATGCAAAGGTGAACCGAGATACACGCGCGATAGCCCGTTCAATTAGACAACACCGTCGTGGCAGGCAGAATGTGGACAGATAAATGACCATACAGTATGGTGTACAATGGGAATTAAAAGTATAGGGCAGCTGGGCTCTTATCTGGCCGGGGAAGAAGAAACCAGGCAACAAAGGGAGGCCTAAGACTAAGAGGCTTGATGCATGGGAAAGCCATGGGCCGGCCATTGTGGCTGCCCTTCTGCTGAGCAAATAGTCCAAACTGTTCATTCCCCATCTCCCATTCTCTCGCCGGTACATTGTTTGTGTCCTTGCATTTCATTCTGACTGGGGAAGATTGCTCTCAGGGCCAGTGAGCAAACAGTCCAGAAAAGAGCCAGCTATCTCCTGCCGTTCCCAGGAGAACTAGCATTTTTATTTCAGCTCCAAGCTGTCAAAGGATTGGAGAGTTTACGTCAGGATCCTGAATTAATTGCTTTAAGCCTTGGGGCCGACGCCGGCGTTTTTATCACCAAATGTTCGGTAAAATGTTTCCTCGCAAATTATGCGCCCGACCCCGCCCCGCCCCGCGCACCATTGCCTGTCTCGGTCGCCAAACATTTGGTATTGGATACATACAGGATGAGTTTCTGCAACACAAATGATGTGTTTAGTTGTTGTGACAGCACAATGGTGTGAATAGTGATGGGGCTATAGGACGGCTGTCAAGGATTTGGTGCAATGAAGGCAAACAGCAAACTTTTGTGTGTTTGTGTGCGTGTGTGTGTGTGTGTGTGTGTGCTGTTTTTTTCCCCCCCTGTCCCTCTCCATGACGGTAGGTACACGAGCCAAGCTTGGCAGTAAAATGAATAAGCTTACAGATGCCTCAATAAACCATAGCTGTTCAGACATTTGGTGGACGGAGCTTCAAAGGCTCCAAACTGTCCCCTGAACTGCCAAAGTGACTTCAGAACCGTCTGTCATCCACATAACACTCCTGTGCCACTGCCCGATAACTATACACAGTATAACATACATTTGCGTTTGCTAAACAATACACTGTTTGTATGCAAGCCGGGTAACCAACCTAGCTCCATTTAGCAACAACTTCAGGATCTTAAACTCACAGTTTTACAACAAACTTTGTCCTACATTTCCTAAAAGGCGCTAAACAAAGTCACACAGTCGATACTGTTGACAACTTTTGGCTGATCACACACTTTCCAATCCAGTTCGTCAATCCCAGACATCCCACTTTTTTTGAGTAAGAGTATTGCTGCAGGGTTTGTTTTTTTTATAAATATCATCCTGCTGGCATATCTGGACGCTCTGCTTTCATTCCCGGTGACTCTTACACCAACGGGGCCAAAAACTACACAGGGACGTGGCGGTCCAACAGTTCCAGCCTCCAGAGCCGCACGTCAACAACTGAACCTGGAGCCGCCATCTGGACTTTTCTTTACTCAAATGCGTCTGACGGCATAGTGGACCGTCACATTTGCATCTCAAAAGACATTCGTCAGATTTCACAGTGAAGCCTGTTGTGCTGGGCTATTTGTATACATGAGCCCTTTGACACACTACCTGTCATTCGCCCGGTGCGAGCTCCAATACAAGGTGGCGAAGCTCTGATCTTCAAAACGGACAGGGAGTTGTGCTTGGAAACATATGGTACAATACTACATTTCGCTTCATATGACAATTTTGCATATGAAAAAATGTCAATGGGAAATTTGCATCGGAACAAAAACGCAACTGTCACTGTCACCGTGAGCTCAAACAATGGTTATCTGTAACAAGTCTGAACCCACACGGCAGATTCAACTGTACCCGAGGCCCTTCACGAATACTTTATGATGTGCCATGCGTGCACCTTTGCCACCATATTGTCCTTCTGTCGGGGGCACTTCAAGATAAGGGCGGTCCCAGCTCGGACCAATAAATATGCCAGTTGACTCCTTAATCTGAAGGGACGTTAAGTGACAAACGGCGCGATGTTTTCTGTCAGCGTCAAGCAGGCGAGGGTTAAATAGTGTGTATCAAGGGACTACTCTGCAGTGGGGAAAACATCCTTCACCGGGATCTGCTCAACAGCCCTGTAGACATCGCCCGGCTCCCCTCCGTCCTTCAGCCGAGCATCAGCCTTCCCATTATAAATGCCACAGCCATTTATATGGGATTAAATTGGGGATTAATTTGATTCAAGTCCGGGTATGGGAATTCATTAGTGGGCTGAAAGTGGCGCTATACATGGGGAGAATTTAATTTGAACCCCCCCCCCCTCAAGGGAAGCACTGTGGGGCATTGGGGCTGTGTTGAAACGGAGGTCTTAAAGACAAGGGGGGGGGGGGGGTGTTGTTCAGATTCAGACACTAAGGTGGCGCTTTATTGCGTGTTGATGGGTTGTTATCAAATTAAGAGCGGCAATGCTATTAGGCGGGAGAGTCCTGAAGTAGAACAGAGAGAGACGGGCTTACCTTCAGGGAGAGAAGGCTCACCCTCACATCTGGCCTTGTCTATCTGCACGGATCAAGAAGAGTTCTCCGCGAGGAAGTAAATACGCGGGGTTTCTTTCTCCACACAGATTTTGGCTCACACTCATGTCGTATTGAAATGAGCACATTATTTGAATGTCAGTGATTCTCATGAATGTTGAAATGGCATATCCGTTGCCGCCATTTCCGACAAGCCGCGCGGTGTAAAGGAAAGGCATTAAGTTCAGCTCTGATGCAGATTACAGAATTCACCCCTGCAGAACACCGCCCTGGCATTCGCTAAATTGGACAAGTCCCTTTGTACGATGGCCTATCACAGTGCACGTATCTGTATGAGGGAACATATGCAGGACAAAATATTCCGTAGTTTGTTATTCCGAGGACAGCACCGGGGGCACCGGGCTTGTTTGCCTTTGCTGGGAGAGGAGATTGGATTGGGGGTTTAAATGAATCGCTGGCGCACCACGTTTATAGGTTTCATTAACTTTTAATGAGTTGGGTGTCCTTCGCCGCGATTGGCTGGCAAGGCGTTGCACTCACTTCCTGGAACTGCAGCCGAGGGGGAAGTGAGGAGATATCGCTGTATGTTCCACGTTATGGGCCATGTGGTGCTGAATGTGCCACCGTGGGTGGAAACGGTTCAGCAAAAGAAAAGAAAAGAAATATGTATATATACATATATATATATATATGTATATATATATAATGTGGTACTTTTCCAAAAGCAGAAGCCTTCGATATCCATCCATCAGCCCTGGCAACTGCTGAATCTAAAACCTGAGGGTGTGCCTCGAGGGGAATAAAGAAACCTTGGAAGATCAATCACGGCCAAGCAGGCGTCCCTTTACCACAGCTGACTGACATATCGCTTTATGGTAGCTTTGCGAACAAGGTTTGATCTCAAACACAGCCATGTCGCCCACTGGGAAATGCCTGAGGAATTACCAAAGCGGGGGCTGGAAACATGAGCGCGTGCATGCGTGCACACCGCAGTCAACCCAGGCAATACCCGACTTCATATTTTTGAGCATCTTTAATCTCCATCCAATATAGTGTCTTTCTACCTGGTTGATCGCACATATATTGCGTCTTGCATGGAGGGTTTTTCTCAAGCTTATCTCCCCCTCCTCAGAGTCCCACTTCAGCTGTCGAGACAAAACGAAGGCTTTGACTGTCATCGCCATTTTATTCCCATCACACTGACTTAAGGAAAGTTCCTCGTCAGAGATTTACATCATCTCCATTCGCCTTGACTTTTGTTCCCCACCTCCCCCAATGCAACCTGTTACTCCGGTGAGTTGGGGGGGGGCGCTTCCCTTCCATCTGCACCATGACCGAGCTGTGTTGCAATACTTTACGAAGATAAACACGGACCATCCATCCACTTCCAGGCATATAAAAGCCGCAGGGTAGTGAGAGGCACCCCGTGCTGGCCTGAATGGATCGCCTCTAGGTCACTGAACGTCCCACCAGCTGCTGCCTCACAGTACTCAATGGGCATTGTTGATGGACCTCTCTCTCTCTCTCTCTCTCCTTCTCCATCTCTGTCTCTCTCTCTCCCTTTCTCTCTCTCGGGACATGAAGGAGTCCTGCACTGGAATGTCACAGAGTCGTGTCAGAAGAGTGCAGACAAATCACAGTCATCGGCCGCATTCTCACCCTGTCCATCCTGCCATCCTGCCCTCACTTTCTGTCTCTCTCTCTCTCTCTCTCTCTCTCTGTAACACACACTTACACGTCTCCTTCTCTTCATCACAACAGAGAACCATAACCTGGCCGTCACACATCTATAGATTTTGAAAATAACAGCCCCATTAGTCAGTATCTTACGTTTCTTTTCTTTTTTCATCTTTCGTATACTGGTAGAAATGGAAATGTTGTATTTTGTAAAAATCTGCCTGTAGATGTTAAAACAGGAAATAGTCACATTTTCGGTGTGAACAGTAGAGGATGACAGAAAAATATGAGCAGAGTACGTATGACTCTGGTTAACATCTGTAAATGTCTGATTATACTGGGAGTATATTTTCAGGATATGAGCAGAAGTTACACTTCTTCTCTCTCCTACATATTGTTCCAAGTATAATTTCTGCACGACATATGATAACCACACATTAAGTTATTAACTGCACTATTTTTAGTCATATTAAAATGATTCAAGCATTATTTACAAATGCTGACAATTTTACATTTGAAAGCTCATCCAGAAATCTATTTCGTTTCAATTCAGGAAAAAAACTGTCAAACTGTGTGTTTGTAACTTTAAATTTATGTAGAGTTTTTGGCAGTTTAGTTTTTATTTTTTTTTCTTCAGATTTTTCAACTGTTTTAATTCCCTTGGTAAAACAGAGTATAAGGAGATTATGGCTTTACCTTTGCATTTGATGCCCCAAAACAAAATGAAGCAATGTGAGCAACAGCTTCAATGCTCACAGTTTCAACTCTATTCCTAAATCATGCACAGATACATTTGCCCAATGTGCCAATTATAGTTTATTTTCTCAATTCATTCATTTTTGCTAAAAAAAAAAAAAAAGTAGTGACAGGACATATAATAATGCAGACCTTTAGGTGTATTCATATTATAACCTTGTAAACTTTGACAAAATAAATAATATGTTTTACCATTTATTTTACAACTCAGCAATGCATTTTCTCTATAATTTACATTTTAATGTTATGACCAATATATTTTCTATTTATGTCAAAAATGTGAATTCAATTTGACTGTTCACTCAACATAATTTCACAATAGGCCAATTACCAGTTAAAGGAAGAGTGATGGCTGATATTAAAGAGCAGTGTAGTAGAGGCTAAAATAATCATTCATGATCAATTATTGTATTTGAGAGACAGATTAGATTGTCATTTAAAAAAATATATATTTTCAAGATGACACACAAACACACACACACACGTTTCTTTTTATATAATGGCAGCTAATAGCCAAACTGATTTATTCGGTGAATATAAGTGCGGAGAAAATTGGAGACACATACGGTCGATGGACGGACGGGACGACGCGGGACGACGCTGCGTGACACCGGGACGGACGGGGCCGCCCGCTGAGAAAACCATGGGTGGCTTTGAGTTTTGACTTCGTGGGCCCTTTAATATACTGAGGGACGGCAGTTTGCCTTGCTAAGATATGGGATTAGGAGTATTGCTGGTGAAAGGGGAGTTAAGTCGGGCTAGTGTGGACGGTCCCTCCCCTGCAAAAGGCTGAGACAGAATTACAGCTTGTTGGACCGGTGTCCCGCTGTCGCCCTGGAGACAGATCTACTTGGGTGTTCCAGTCCGCGGGCTGCAGCGGCGCGGAGCCTCTCTAGGTGCAGCAGACACCCTGCTGTATGCAACACCACGCGACTCCCGGAGATCACTGCACCTGATTTGATCGTATGCAGACACGAGCCATTACTCCTGATTATTTTTTTTGTGTTTAGGCCCATGCGGGAGCATCCTGCACAGGCACGGGCTCATCTAATAGGCCTGCTGCTAATGGAAACCCCACTATAGTTCTCCAACAATTTATATCTCTTGTAATCGTTATTTCAAATATCTTGCATGCGTAAAAAATGCTGCCAATGACGGCACCCACGCGCGCTGCTATATTCAGCTGACGCCCATGGGTGGATGCGCATGTGGCTTATTGAGTCATTGAAAATTGAGGCCCAAACTCGCCGAGGCATTAAAATACATTGCTGCGGGGAAAACGTCTCACTTAGGAGGTCTGGGACAATTAGAAGGTGTTAAAAGGCATGAATAGAAACAGGGGTAAATCGCTTGTTATATTACAATACTGGTCAAATAAGAAGCTGAAATATGATTAACAGATTTCTGTCTGTGATTTTTTTTAAATTTTTTATGAATGCATCATATTAGATTTCCCGGTCACCGACCTGCAGCCAAAGCCCCAGACTCCCTCCCTCCCTCCCGCTGCCAACGACACGTCTGAAAGCGCCGCGGGTTTGTGAGAAAAGCGCTCCACGGCTCCCAGGGCCTTAATCAAGAAACATGCAAATGCGTCCGAACAAGAAATGCAGAGAAATCAGGTTAGCGGGGTAAAAAAAAAGAAAAAGAAAAAAGAGGGGGATCAACAGGCCGGACCGTCCTTTATTCAGTTGCTATAACAACAGATGTGCTCGTCTATGATGGCGCGGCCAGGAGCTGCAGAGGTACAAGGCTGCATCCTCCCTGATGGAAAAGTTGGGAGACTGTGGGGGGGGGGGGGGGGGCTAAGGTGCAGCGATGTGGCCTCGGCGAACCTTTGTCCGTCTGTACAGATTGAGGTCGGTTACCTTTGAACCGGCAAAGCTCCGAGAGGCCAGTCCCCATCTCAGGGAGCGGCGGAGGGGGCTCGACTGCAGCAGAGCCGCATCTGGATACAGCTGTTTAATGTCGGCAGACGGAGTCTGTGGAGAGCTTTCGATATAATTAAGATTTATTGTTTATTAAAAAACGGCCTACTGAATATTATTTCAGAATTAGTGTTGCTGTTTTCATTATTATTAGCTATTATTATACTCTTGTTATTATTATTATGATTATTATTAATGTTTTCATTGTTTGTATTATTATAAGTAATAGCAGTAGTTCATTACTATTATTATTAGTAATAGTAGTAGTGTTATTGTCATTATTATTATTACATTTTGTTTTTAATAGTCTACGATTAAAGGGTTATCAATAAGCATCACCATCAGACTATGAATTTAAAATGGGCGTTATAGAGTTCCCATTTCAAAACAAGAAATAACATGTTTTGGCTCTTATACTTTCAATTATTAAAATCGCCATCGCATCACAGTCACGTTTTATTTAGAATATATTAAACAATAACTAGTCAATAAAAAAAATAAAAACAAAACTTCGATCAATTTGTTTAGGCAGCAAAGCTCGTTTTCATGGCATCAGTGCAGAAACAATGATATCGATCGGCAGCACACTGCAAAAAATATCCGTCTGGACGAGTCTCATATTATTTCACTGAGCAGGTGAAAAGATTCGCTTACTAACAATATGCATTTTGCATATTTTCTCGACACTGATGGTGTGTTACTACCCTGAGACATGTTTTTACCAGCACTGGAAAAAAACAACAACAACTGGAACTATCTCATCCACTTCAAAAAAAAAAAAAGTTTTCAATAATTTCCAAAGATGGTCTACTTTTTTTGCAGTGCAGCAGGATCCCTCTCCATCACGCATGCAGCTCAAAGACACGGAAACCTGAAGCAGCCTCACAACCGCACAAGCCGCAGATCAGCCCTCAGCTTTTGCACCACCCCGTCGTGAAATCCAATACGTCTTCTTTTTCTCATGAATTTCGGATATCAGCCTCTCTCTCTCTCCCCCCCCCCCCTCCATCACACTCCCCCCTTCTGTCATACATGTCCGAGAGAGGCCATCAAGCCTGCCTCTCCCTCCCGGTATAAAATTTAAAAAAAAAAGAGTAAAGTGTCCTAAAAGAAAATACAAGAGTGAGAGCGTTATAGAAAAATAAATGCTTTCATACCTGTGCAAAATAGCCGGTGCTTGTTGCTGGCAAGCCGCACAGGAGCCCATTGTAGAGGCTCAACCCGCTGCCTTCTGCAAAGGGCTCCAGACATCACGGCATTTATTTGAGCTCAAACTCTGTCACTGTTGACTTTAGCACAAAGCAAAGATTTCACTGCCCCGCTAGTTAAAAAAAAAAAAATGATTATTTTACAGAGATATCGATCAGTGTGCTATAAAAAAAAAGAAAAGAAATCAGCTTAGCATTATATGTCTAAAATGAATAGAACGAAATTTAATGTCTGTGTAAATTGACAGAGCCCCGCGCAAAGTTTACACTCGTGCAATTTGGTTTGTGTGTACTCTTCCTATATGCGGGCATAGCCCGCACTCCATTGTTTACTGGCGTTGTTTATTCGCAGATCACGCTGTTTAAAGTGCGATCTGTAAAAGAGGGTCTGGAGAATAAACGCACACTTTAGGCCCCCGACGTGTTCAAGGAGGCGAAGGGGGCGTCGGAGCAGAGATGTGCCCGAACTCCCCTGCGTGGCCTTGGATGTGAGCTGAGGAGACATGAGGAGAGGTTTGGGGAGGAGGTGTGTGTGTGTGGGGGGGGGGTCCTTCGATTCATCTGGACGACAACTAGCCTATCTTATCTAACAAGAGGGGAGGGTCCGGCTACTTTAAAAATAGGGGAGAAGACAATGGACCCCCAGATTGTGGGGAGAGAAGTTAGAGCAGCGCACTGAGGCGGCTCTGTTCCCAAATCAGCCTCCTCTTTCTCCTGCGCCACGGGAGGCTGTTTAATGGGACAATGACACTTAATCTTCGTCACCGATCTCAACTTTTTTTGGTGTGTGTTTGTGTGTGTGTGTGTGTGTGTGTGTGTGTGTGTGTGTGTGAGAGAGAGAGAGAGAGAGAGAGAGAGAGTTTGTGTGGCAGGGAGTTTGAGTGACATTTTCGATCAATTTATATGTGAGTGGGGAATTCAAAAATGATCGAAAATACTCACACACTTGTCGTTTGACCAACTCGCCGTGCATGTAAGCATAACATCGAAAGTGTGTGTGTGTGTGTGTGTGTGTGTATTTGGGTTGATAGCAGGATGTCAGCTTCTGCAGAAAAGCCTCGTTTTTGGAGTGTGATTTATTTATTTATTTTTTCTTTGGAAGATTTTTTCTGTCCCAAATATTACAAAGCGACTGATGTGTTGGATAAACTTTTCCCACCCCCTTTATAAATATCCCAATTTATGTCTGGGATTAATGAGAGTGTGTTGCTTTTGTTTACATGTTCTGAAGACAAACGGGGAGCATTGTACTCAGTGTTGTCCAACAAATCTATTAATCCCTGCTGAAAATATGCCTCTTGCTATAACGGCACATTGATGCCCAGAATTAAAATGAATTTATCAACTAAGGTGGGATGCGTCCCTGTTATTCTGTCATGATGTCATGTCATGATTAGCTGTATTTTTGTAAATAGTTGTATCTTCCTCTTCACGAATATAATTAATTTTTCATGTTTAATGTATTTAATGTAGACTAATCAAAATTGATGTTTGTATTTCATGTGAAATATTCGTGCTTATAATTATTTGTTATATCAATTATACTTTAAAGTTCAAACACGGTTGCTCTTGAGGCCATTTAATTGCTGAGAGGTTACTGCAGTAGCATAATAATAATAATAATAAAAATAAGAATGAGAATAATGAGAATAATAAATAACGGTCCAACACCATCATGTTCAGGAAACAAAACCAATAACACTTTAATATAGATTCTGTTCTTGTCACTACAAGAATACACATATACGAGCCATAAATAGGAATTACACAAATGATTGAAGAAAAAATCCTGCGAGGCATTAAAATTCACTGAGGAATCCAGGTATGCGGATGTGGGCTATTTTACAGCAAGTCTGTGGTTTGTCTTTGGGGATCCATTCCTGAAGCCGACCTCTGAACAGATCTCGTCACATTATCATCACTTTAAATCATCATCATCATCATCATCATCATCATCATTTTAATTATTATCGTCAACACCCCTTCCTCGGAATAATTAGGCTACTAACAAACTCGACAACTAAAACGGTGGGAAACATCAAAAAATATCTGAAATACATATTGTACACAAACTCTATATTTTTTTTTTTTCTCTTTACAAATGTACAAATTGAGAGGGGGAAAGAAAAAGTCCACGTGGGATCGCGGGGCGCGGCGGAGAGTTTATGAGGAGTTCATGATTGGCCTGGAATAGACGCCTTGGTAGTACGTTGTGTCGGGTATGGATGACGGATCCAGGCCGGCCTTCCCCGCCATGGAGCCCATGGACAGGGCCCCGGTCATCGGGGAGCCGTAGCCGGAGTAGTGCATCACCTGCTCGTAAGTCTTTAGGTCCATTTTGTGATGCTGCTGCTCCGACGACATGAGGTTGTTGATGGAGAACGGGTGGTTGAAGGAGTAGTGGTGCTCCGGCTTCAGGTGCGCGTCGTGGCCGAGCACCGAGTGATGCTGCGACATGAGGTGCTGCCCCTGCGACACCGGCGAGGCGGCGGCGTGCTCCGGGCTCAGGGCCTGGCTCGCCTTCATGTCCGACAGGGACCTCTTGTGCTCGCCGGCGGAGGAGTTGGAGTGCGGCGACTCGTTGCCGTTGCAGCTCTCGGAGCTGCTGTTGGAGGAGCCGCCGTCCCCCGCCTTGCGCCCGCCGCCGTCCTTCGGCCCGACCTTCTTGTCGCACTTGAAGCGCTTCTGCCTGCGCAGGTAGCAGCCGTTCTCGAACATGTTGCCGGAGTCCGGGTGGAGAGTCCAAAAGGAGCCCTTGCCCGGCTTATCCGGCGACCGGGGCACCTTGAGGAAGCAGTCATTGAACGACAGCGAGTGGCGAATGGAGTTCTGCCAGCGCTGCTGGTTCTGTCGGTAAAAAGGGAAGAGGTCCATTATCCACTGGTAGATCTCGGCCAGCGTCAGCATCTTGCTGGGAGACTGCTGGATGGCCATGGTGATGAGGGAGATGTACGAGTACGGGGGCTTGGCGTGCGTGTAGCTCCTGCGGTAGGTCTTGGGGTCTCGGGACCGGTTGATGTTGGACTGTCCGTATATGGGGCTCATGGCGTTCATGGTGTTGTAGGAGCTCAGCGCGTTCATGGACGCGGGCTGCGCGGTCATGGGACTCATGCTGGGGCTCAGCGCTGCGCTCATGGCCGTCATGCCCGCGCCCATGCCGTTCATGGCCCCGGTGCCCGGCGACATGCCGGTCATGGAGGGGCTCATGCCCGTGTTGACGTACGACATGTTCATGGAGTTGGCCGCCATGTTGGCGGTGGTGCCCATGCCGGACATGCTCATGTAGGTGTTCATCGAGTTCATTCCCAGGCCCGTGTTCATGTTGCCAACCGAGGTGTAACACTGTGGGTGAGGGAGAGAGGCACTCGTCAGTGTCATGGCACAAGCATTTCACTCATTCATTTTTAAACACAACTGCAACTGCTTAACAAAAAAAACAAAAACAACAACAAATAAAAAAACAGATTATTACTATTTATCTTTCAATAACGTGAAATCCTCTCAAATGTGCACTGGTCGTTCAAGGTTGAAAATAGTTTGAGAATCAAAAACAAAAGCTGGATGTGTCCAACAATGCGTGCGCCTAATGACACACGTTAAAGTCAATTGAGCAAAAACAATCCAGTAAAAAATGTCGACACCTGTAATACGACTGTATATGCTCAAACAACAAACAGCGACCGCAGCACGAATATTAGAATCAATCTCCGTTTGAGGAAAAAAATATCAAAGAGCCCGGGGGGTGTTTGTAGAGGGGAAACGTGAGGGGGGAAAAATAATCTGATTTAGTAAAAATGGATTTATGAAATTATAATCCGAGGGAAAAAAGTCGCCCCCCTCCTTCCCTCCCTCTCTCCCCCCTCTACATGTCAAGCAACTTTGTTAGGATAGTGCGCCGCGCGGAGATGGGGGAGGATTTGGAGGCGCCTCAAGTCAATATTTGATCACAAAGTTAATATTATCTCAGGGCTAATATTGAGTTGTATAAAATGGGATCGGCTTTAGACAGGGGGGGAGAAAAAATATATATATATATATTTAAGGTACCCACCTCGGGCTCTGCGTAGTAGGTGCTCCAGTCGGTGTGTTCGTGTCCTTCCATTTTAACTGCTCCAAGCATCATGGAGGACTTTTCACGAAGCGTCTCCCAGCAGAGGAAAAGCCGAAAGTCTCCCTAATAGCAGGCGACTTGGGACCAGCGCGCGTGTTCTGTTTCGGCTCCGTCGGCGTGTCCAGGTACGTCGAGGACTGGCGCATGTGTTGTCTTACGGAGCCAGCCGCGAGACGCGTCTGTGCGGTGACTGGAGTTCAAATGACGCTCCGAGCTGCCTGTTAGCGCTGTGATATAGCTCTGTGCGCCAGGCAAGCCTCCAATCCCTACTTCTACGCCTTGGGCCCTATTTGAATAATCTCCTCGCACCTAGATGTGAGACTCCTCAAGCTTTCCCCCCACCCCCGTCGCTGCCCCCCCCCCCTCCCCCTCACACACACACACACCCCCTCAGCCCCCCACCTCAACAACCCCAATTGTACACCTGCGCTGCCTGAAAGGAAGAGTTTCATATGAAAAGCTTCATTATAACCTGATCGTATTGTATTTTGGGTAAAAGAAAAAAAAAAGAAAAGAACAATAAAAAGGAATGTGTTGCGCTCTTCCTCGGTGTGCCTTTCTTTACACACATCCTCAAGCAGCGCAACGCGTTTGTTCCACTTCGTCTGAGCTGAAATCATAATCCATTTGTATTGCCTATAGCCTATAGCTATATTTATATATTTATTTTACACCAATAACATCACAGGTGAATAAGGTTGCGACGTTTAGAAGTTAAACACACGCATGGGGACACATCTTTAAATGAAATGCAAATGAAACCATTCACTGTGTAAAACGAATTATATTTCTGACAATAACACTACCGGGGCTGTTTGTGCTGCTATATGCATCCAAACGTGTTCAGCTTGTCCACAGATTTAGAATTAGGGCCTGGTTATATATATTTTTTTCTATCAACGCACAGATGGTCTGATCGCTGGGCCTGCGTGAATACATGTAATGTTGCATGTGATCCATTCAAACACTTTTGGTTCAATTGTGAATATTCTGGTGACGACGACGGGTCAGTTATGCTCATCGTCTTTGCCTCGGATGTTTCACAGTTGATGCTCTGGCAATAATAACAACAAAAGCTGCTGCGCTCCATACACCTGATTTCAATATTAAGGTGGTGCGCAATCTCTCCGAATAATCCCGCTGATGTTTGCGAATAGGTGAGACTTTTTTTGGTTATGCTTCTCTACTAACCCTGCGTGTTCCTAAATGTTTTAATTAGTGCTGAATGGAGCAGACACGGCTCCAGAGCGCCCTCTCTCGGCCCTTGTCTCCAACTGGCTCTGCTGTTCGTGGCACCGAGCGCGGCCCCGAAATTCTTTGAAATGAGAAAACATTTTAGGAGCCGGTGGACTTTTTTCTTCGAATCGATCAGAATAGATGCAAAACAATTCAAACCTCGATGGCGTCTGTGGGTGTTATCAAAACCGCAGACTGTGTTTGCCACCTTTTTATTTGCCGAACTGAACATACAGTTCATAAGAACCTCAGCGACGCCACTTCGGCACGCCGTCGTGTAGGTATACGGAGGTTTGTTCATATTGGTTTTGGTGACGCTCTCCAAATAATGGCAGTTTATTTTATTTCTTTTCACCCGCGGTGTCACAGTATCAGACGAGGGCCGAGGCTCCTCCGCCGCCTGTCTGTACAGTATTTGTATGACACAAACATCAAGGTGAGGCTGCAGTCCGGTGCCAGCCACGTGTCCGTGGTTGTGGATCTATTTGACTGCATATTTACGCAGGAGCATAACTATCAGTATAGAGCCCCATTAGTAAAGGCGAGTAAACCTGTCGTGTTGACGAGGGACTAACAGAGTCTGCTTAACTTGGAAATGAGATCATGAGAAAAAAAAAAGCTGTGTGTGTGTGTGTGTGTGTTTGAGGATTGGGGATTGGAACCGGCGGAGAGCTGCGCGGTCAAATCTGCGCTTTCTCCGCCTCACTCAGTCAACATTATTTAAAAACATTTCTTTTTTTTTAAATCATTCAAGATTTCATAATGAGTTAAAGAAACAACAACAGAACAATTCATATCCAAATATGTAATTCTATTTTATTACATCGACATATTAATATTATAGTTATATTAGTAGAGCTCTATCTAACAGGGATGCTGAGCATGCAGGTGTCCATATAAGGAGGATAAACGCTTTGTATACACTAGTGAATAATGCATACACGAATTTCACATTTGAACATATGGAATATCTAAATAAAATCATTTGAACCCACATAAGGGTTTGTTACTCAAGCAAGAGTGTGAACTGACCAAAAATCTCCAAGTGGGTGTTCAGTTAAATCAGACTTGACTCTTCCTAATTTGTAACCAAATAAAAATATCAGTATTCAAAACACACACACACACGAACACACAAACACACACACACACACACACCCTCAGCACTCTTAAATGCTCCTTGACCTGCTCGACATTATGTTCCTGAATGAGACATGTTGCTAATTCCACAGTTAATCATCAACCTGCCTGTGCCCTCTCACAGGGGTGAAGGTCACTTTTTTTTTTTTTAGATTTTGTCGAAAACAAAAAAAACTTCTCCAACTGCTCAATTCGGACCTGTCGCCCCTTTTTTTGTGTGTATTTCAAAAGTACTCTCCGGTGTGTGTGTGTGCCAATGTACTCGGTGTCCCAATGTCACAGGCGGAGAGGGGATTCTTGTAAACGGAAAAAAAAAAAAGATTTACCTTTCCACATGGGGGGAAAGAGAGTTGGGCAACATCTCTGACATCTCTCCTGGGTCACAGGGCGACATCGGTCAGCGTCAGTTTCACAATATCGAGCCTGAGTCACATATTCTAAAGAACTGAAACGTGGCTCCTTCATTTTTGTTTGGCTTGTCATTATTGTGATAAATAGCAGTATTGGATGACAGTTTTTTGTCTCCACCTTTCAATCACGTCACATGATTAAACCTGTTTTTCACGAGGTATCAGAAATCAACAAATTGTGCCAGCAGAGTACATAGAGGACAAGGACTGTGTGAGGACTGTGGCCACCATGACACCATGACTCCATATCTAGAATTCCCCAAATTTGCAACTTGTGCAGTTCCACCAGCAACAACAACTGTCTGAACATCGACAACAGATTTTGTGGCCACTGATCCTCTGAGATTGAATCACCTCACGTCCAACGCCGCTGAATTACACCCAGATTCAGATTCAGATCTGTTACTGAATGATTCAACATCGAGGTGGCATTTCTGCAGTTGTCTATAATGAGACGCAAATAGATTTAAAATGAACAGCAGCAGCATTTTAGGAAATACTGATTGACAAAATATTGGGGGGGGAAAAACAGGCCCTCGTCTAAGTCTGTTATATTTAATCAGCAGGATTTTTATTTTTAGAAAGATTTCAATGCACAATGAAAATCATGTGATTTTATTGCAGTTTCAACCTGCTCGTCAGATTTCAATCTGGAATGCGCGAGTCTTTTTGATCAGCTCACCACATTAACTGGGGCGTCGGGCTTTTTAACTGCCGGCCGAGCGTTATGCTGCAGCATGCGTTGCATTCGTCGTCGACTCCTCCTGTTGCCGGCTCGTGCTCTCACAACCGTGCGCGTGAAATGAGTACAGAATCACATTTGCTTGTGTTTTTAAAAAGACAAAGTCACGCGGCACAGTGTTCTCTCGTATGGAGCTCACACATTACCACTGATGGCGGTGTGTCCCACATCCCTGCTCCCCTCGGGCCAAACGTGTCCCCCTGCTGATCACTTGGCCTCCGTGATGATCGGTGTGGGATTTCACACATTCAGGTGCCATTCATCACTGGTTATGATAAGGTGGCAAACACAAAGTGTTGAAAGTTTAATGAGTCATTTAAAGAAGCGAAAGCACAACGCCCGCGGGAGCAAGGCCCTGCAGTGACCCCCCAGAGCCTAGTTCTCTGCTACAGACGCTGTCGAGTTTGTGTGTGTGTCTGTGTGTGTGTGTGTGTGTGTGTGTGTGTGTGTGTGTGTATGTGTGTGTGTGTGGTGTTTCTTCGGGTGCAGGGGCAAGGGGGATGGAAACAGGTTGGCCCCTGCTCTGCGAGAGGAAGGCGGAACTCTTCGGACATTCCTTCAAGCACCCAGGAGTTGTTGGCAGGAATGTGTTAACTTTAAGTTTCAACTTTCAAAGTAAGGGCCCCTTTCTTTCCCAAACTGAAATTTGAAGATTCCCCCTTTTTTTGTGCCTTTGTATCCAACCGAATACGCACGCGCGCACACACACACACACACACACACACACACACACAAAAAGGCACAGGGCAAAGGGTTAAGCGTGTAATTCATCAAAATGAAATTAATAACGAGAGAGTGTTCCTCTTAGAAAAGTGCTGGAGAGAAAGAAAAAAAATAATGTTTGCTGCCCACTTGCCTGTGGTGACAGTAAACATTCCAGAGCCGGGCTGGAGTTTGGACTTGCCATTATCTGCCACAGCTGTGACAACGCCTGTTGGCCGCAGGTTTGTGGCTGGCCACGCTGTGTTTACCTGGAAATGAATCTGAAAAGCGGCTGGACTGGGAAGGCACACAAGCCGGCTAAATAAAAGTGAGAGTGCTCATTGCAGCGGGGTGCAGTGGGAGGGAGTCCAGAGTTATTGCACTGGCCCCAGTGGGTCAGGGCGCAAACACAGGCGTAAACGCACTAAGGATATCCTCAAATATGCACCTTTTGATATTGAGAGGAATGCTGGCGAGGAATGCCATTCGATATGTTTCGTGTTGACTGTATCCAGGCCGCTGCAGATTCAATACTTGGCTCTTGTCATGTTAAAGGAGCCAGTGTTGACCGCTGCCCTTCATTTATCAAACAAGGTGACAGTTTATCTATTGGACCACAGGAGTAGAATAAGGACGGTGGGATCCCAAGTGAAGCACAGATCAGATGACACCGAAGAATGCATGTGCACTAAAGTAGAGTGAGAGCCCCCCGATGAAGTTTTTTTTTTAATTACAACAAACGCTTTACTCGTTATTTATAAATCATTCAATGATCCTTTATGGATTAATTATAAGCTACTAATGACACTTACCTTTGGGATGCCCTGTTGTGAAACTCACCTTGACTGGTGAGACCATTTTCTGCAAAAGAGCAACAAATAACACGGATCAAATCCACTTTTAAGAGCGTATTAATATTTATAACCACAGACTTGGTGGCTTTATTTGAAATTGAGACGCCCGTGAGCGTTTTATTAATGAATTACCAATATTTATAACAACATTAATAATAAACAAAACAGACAGACAACTGCCAAAAGGTGGGGTTTTTTTCAAAACACCACAACCCAAAAAAGGTGTTATTTTTTAATGGGAGTCATCCGCACGAATGTGTAAATCATTCATAAAGCAATTAGGTGCAACCTATATGCCTTTTCTAAGTAGCTCTTCATCAGAAAGTTGTGCCCCATTTTATGTATTGTTAAAACATTTCAGTGTGGAATGATGTTGATGATTCATTCTACACATCTGCCCAACAGACAAGCTAAAAGAAAAGAATCGAAACACACACCGCGGCCCCTTGTAACTGCTGTGTGAACGTTATGGGCGACATGGATGGGTCGTGTATTGGGGCCCAAAGATTTAATATCACCAAATCAGCACATTGTTATTCATTAGTGGACCAATTGCAGAGTCAATACACATTTAATCACAGACTGGAGGCAATTAAAACAGGAGGGGGGCCAGTGGTGCTATGCTAATTAAAGTGCCAGGCTCCCATGGGAAGGCCCCTTTGTCGAAATATCACTACAATCAAGCCCAGGCAATAATCCACGACGAGCTATTTCCCGTTTACCCTCGGCCGCCGCGCTGTCAGACCCCGTCAGCGCGGACGAGAGGGCAAACCTGCCGCGGTGATTAAAAAATGTGCATGTATCAGCTTGATGGTCTTTTCTAATCCTAATTGACTCGAGAGAGAGAGAGAGAGAGAGAGAGAGAGAGAGAGAGAGAGAGAGAGAGAGAGAGAGAGAGAGAGAGAGAGACGTGGTCATGAAACACTGACGTCCTTTTCCATGGCAGTGAAATGAATGGATCAGCTTTTATATTTCATATAATCCAAAGTCTTCAGTACAGTATCTTCATCTGATCATCACGATGGTCAATTTCCTCAAATGTGCTATCCTGCGACCGTCGCTGACAGACCTCTTGAGAATACACACACACACACACACACACACACACGACACACACACACATCTCCGTTCTAAATCTGAGAGAGGCTTTTGGTCCATTTCCTTTTTCCATCAGTCACTCAGTGAGTGAGTGAGTGAGCGAGGTTCATATCTGCTGCCGCCTTCTTATCTGTATTCCAGGTTGATGGGGAAATTCAAGTTTGGGATTACCTCAGGCTGCGGACCCAAACCCACCTCAGATGACTGGCCCCGCACCCTCCATTATTCTCGTGCTTCAAAGCACCGCACAACAAAATCTCACGCTCCCGTGAGCAGAGACGCGCTGCTGTCCTATCCAAAATCCCAATGTCTGAATCTTTGTTTTGTATGCATGAGGACAGAAATTAAAAGGTGATAGAGGAATTTTTCATTTTCCCTACATTGGTGTAGAGCATTGACTGTGTCTTCTGCCGTCAAGCAGGCGGTCTCCTTCCTGTAAGGGCTGAGGGCCCATCCATATGCAGATGGCTAATTTGTAGTGTTTACAGAGGAGCATAGAGGGGGCCGACAACTCATGAAGAGGGCTGAAAGGGAGCTACCTACATGTCACCCCGGGAGCCTGGTGGTAAAGCCGGCCCTACCACAGCAACAACATGAGTGTCCAATCTGTGTTTGCTTACCCGTGGACGCCGGTGGCGGAGTCCTGGCCAGGGGCCCCGTAAATTGTGCCTTTTTTTACAGGCCCTGACAGCTAACAGACTATTGGGAACAGGGGCCCAATGACACAGCCACTCAACAGATTAGCACCTCATCAGCCTCCTGCAGCTTCGGACAAATACGGCCCCGGCCTCTTTAAAGAGACAATGGGGCCACTGCCGCTAAACAGCCCCCCGCCAAGACAGCCCCCCGCCCTTCTGCAGCCACAAAACTTCCTGGTCTGGTCTTTCTCCGGGGGCCACAGCTGCATCAAGGGGTCCGTCCCCGGTCCCCGAGCCCACCCCGACCAGATGTGTGTATTTCAGGTGAGCAAATATTGCCACTTGCCTGAGAGTTCAATGGCCAGTCCTTTTTTCGGGGGGGGGGGGGGGGGGGTGCGTATTGCGCCTGCCCCCTTTGCAACGGGGGGCACATGTGGCTTCACACAGCAACCGGTCCACAGAACGGGTCAGGGGAATTCTCAGGGCACAGCTGGAGTCAGCAAATCAAACATACCTATATGGCTCATCTGCATTTTCCCAGACCTAGGACACTGTTCCCAGCTTTCATTTCCTCTCTCCACAGCTTTTACAACAAAGGGGTGACTTGATGTCCCGACCAGCCACCACACACACAGCTTTGACCTTTTTTCCCCCCTTTCAATACACAGTCTAAAAGCATAATTGCCTATCTTTCCATCAACAAAAATGCCCTGCCAATGCACACACACAAGTCCCGTGATACAGACCATTAGGCAATCGGTACAAATGCAGGGGAACCGAAGTTTGCCGACCACTCATCATGTTGCGGACTCCTTTGTCTCCAATACACACATCTAAGGTGTAAATGCCCGCTGGAGTTGCATCCATTTGTCACCCGGCACTTAATGTGGAAAAAACACAGTCAGAGAAAATACACGGTGTGCTGTGAGATGGAGTTAGAGATTGGAGATAGAGTGTTTCTTGGGACTTGTGCCCTTCATCGAGGACACGGGAGGTAAAAGTCCCGAGTGGTGTGTGGCTTACAGTCAGTAACACACAGAGGGCACTGGACTGATTAAAACTTTTTTTTTTTCCTTGTTGTTTTAGTTTTCAAACACTTATCTTGAGATATTGTTTAGCAGCTCCCGTTGATTCCAGGCAAACATTTGCCGAAAGTGTAGAGTATAATACTCATCAAATGAATCCCTATTTACTGGTCACGGCAGAAAGGCGTCATTGTGAGGATGAAAGGCCACCGAGCTGAATGTCGACCCACAGAAAAGGCCAGGCCCGCGGCCGAGGAGAACAGGTTCAGCTTAGGTAAAGGCTACAGGCCTGTGGACGCAGCCAGCTGTGTATTGGGTCAGCGCGGACCGAGGACCACCTTGATCCCCGCTGGAAGTCAAACAAGAAGTGTGGGTATAGCCGTGTCCTGGGAGGCCCTCCTCTGCCGTCACGGCGAAATGACACTGGCCCGGAGTGCAAACAAGATCTCTCTCCATCTCGCTCTCCCAAGCCCGGGCCAACCTTGTCTGGCTGATGGGTTTTTCTGTTGTTCTGTTTGTTTGCTTGTTTGGTCTGGAGCCCACGGATACCCCCAGCATGGAGTACAGAGGGGAGAAGCGGAGGGATGGAGGACGTGGAGGAGAGAGGCTGAGGTGGTGGTGGTGGTGGTGTCGGTGGTGGTGCAAGCGTGCACGACACACACAACAACAGACCTCCCCTCGAGGCGACGAGAGACCTGCCGAGAAGCTACCAGGCAAAGCTGCTCGACAAACACACGCACAGACCTCAGGATCAGGGCAACAAAGGCAGATCGCTGTCTCTCCTTTAGACAGATGTGACTCCTGACACACGTCAAATAGCGCCGTGTTAACTCATGTAAATGGCATATCAGCCCCTCAAACAGGTCCCGCGTCCGCTCGTCACATGAGGAAAACCTCCGACGTTCAGTCGCCCACACATGGACATTTTCTAAATGGGGTATAAAGTGCAACACGTGACATTTTTTTTTCAATTATTGGCCCGATAAATACATCTTCATTCATCTTAGGGTGAACAAATGTTGCACCAAACATGCCGTTTTAGAAATCTCTCACGTGGTCTCTCTTACAATCGCAGTGGCTTAACCTACGGCGAGCGACACTTTCTGGCAGCACGGGGAACTGCTCCCTCCATGGAGGCAGAGCATGATGAGGAGTCATGGGCATATATGAATATATATGCACAATATATATATACAGTACATGTAAATACTTTAGGCATGTAGACTATTCTTTTTATTGATGGTGTTGGCTCGTAATGTCATGAGATACACGTGTCGACTCTTTTTTAATGTGAATTTAAACCCACCAATTCAGTCTGGTCTCAGTAGTGTTTTATAACTTTTCTTTTTACTTTTTATCATTATCATCTATTTAATTCTATTTAGTTTCACTAAAATCTTAGGGTTGATGATTATCATTTATTATACTAACTTAACTTAACTTTTCTTGACCTTGACTGTCTATAATTTATCTTGTGTAGTACTTCTATTATTTTATTCATTGTCATTTTTATTGCTTGTTTTTAATTTTAATTGTGAATTAAAGGCACAAAGTTTAGGTCCTCTCCACATATGTTATACAATATATATATAAATAGTCGGCATTAAATTATCATTTGTGTCTCATATACTTTTTCATTTACCTCCAACCTTAACTACTAGAAACATGATGTTTCCAACTACATGGAGAAGTCCATTCTCAGTGAATGTGTGCTGGAGGCTGTAACTTTCCACATCACTCTTGTTTAAGTCGTTTACTGGCCCATGATTGGCCCTCGACCGACATCTCTCTGCACAATGAAGGCCAAACACTTGAATTGACAGACAATGACAAAAACACATATTAAGAGAGGAGGAGGACTTTAAAATATTATCCCTGCTAAAGCGAAACAACGCAGCATGAAATATGTTAAAATCTTTAAAGAAAGGAATGAACTGCCGAAACGAACATACTCCCACCCAACCAAAAGAGGGAGACATTGCGCCTCATTTCCCAGCAGTTGTGCCCTAAGATCCTCTAAATTACTGATGATACACCTCATTCCAGACGGTAATCCTTACATCTAACAGCGACACTGAAACATGAACTATACTATACCAGGGGTTTGTGTTCATTTTCTTCACTGCTGGATGCGTGAGGGTAAACTCAGCAAACTCACCGTTGTATTTGAGGCCGTCGAGTCTGCAAACGTCTCTGGGGGGGGGGTTAACGGGGTCGTCTGGCCTGCACGGAAGGTCCACATCTTGAAATCATCCAGACGAACACACACAGGAGAGCGGCACTGAATATCTTTGAGAGGGGACAGCAAAAAAACAAAACAAAAAAAAACAGCGTCTTCAACTTCTCATCATTTGGCTATCAGGAGACTGCGCTACAATAAGGCGAGCCGTGATTGCTGGCAGCAGTTACTCGGTATCTACAGTAAAAGCGGGCAACATTGGTGGAGGAAGCCGAGGAGGGCACACTTCAAAGATTTTGCAAAATTGATGACAGCTGTCTATTAAACTGTGCCTTCAGACAATGGGCCCAGTAAGAAGTGCAGCCCAGGCACAAAACATTTTATTCATGCGGCCGGAGTTGCAACACGCGTCTGATTCGTGAAGTGACTCCGTGATAGCATTTTGTCGAGCGATTTCAAAGTCGTCCGCAAACCCCCCCGCCCCACATCACCGCCACCCTCTTTAACTATGTCATTACTCTCTTATGGCGAGCGGCTGGCTCTGCCGACTGCCTCGGTGTGGTGCAACAATCACATCCAGCTGCTGAGAATGGGATCTGACATGTGAAACCACACACACACACACACACACACACACACACACACACACACACACACACACACACACACACACACACACACACACACACACACACACACACACACACAAGAATCATGATGCAACATACGCAGCAAGCCAGGGCTGCTTGTGCGTGCATGCATGCTCGGGCAATGAAATCCAAAATCTGCCGTGAACCTGAGGAGAGCCAAAACTGTGAAGAAAACTTTTAATTCTTAAGTTAAGAAGTTGTTGTTGTTTTTTTAATTCCATCGGTATGAACTGAAATACACAAAACACTGACACCTGCCAATCCAGCGGCAACGAAGACAGGAAGTGGACACCAGGAAACAGGAGTGCGCTCCCAAAAACACCAACCAATAAAGCAAACTATAGAACAGTTGCACTTTAAACTCCCATGTGAACCGAACTGTAATCACACTCAGTTTCTACCGTGTCTACTGTCAAAATGGTCCCGGCAACATTAATAAACAAGAAAAAATGGACACCGATACTTTGTTCCACGTAAAAACTGTCTGCGGCGAATCGATGCAACATTTCGGACAAAGAGCATCGAAGACACATACAGTACATTCAGAAAGTATTCAAAGACCTTCACTTTTTCCCCCAATTGTATAAAAAATATAAACATTTCTAACATGAATGGGGGGACATGAATGTAAATAATTTTAGCGTAAAGCTGCAACATAACAAAGTGTGGAGCGAGGCGAAGGCGTCTGAATACTTCCTGAACGCACCGGGATTTAGAGTCACATTCAGAAAACAACAAACAAACAGTCCATTGTAGATTTTTTCACCTCGTGTTGAGCGGAGGCGTTTGGCTCCATTATTGCATTTACTGAAGGTTTCAGGTCCGTGGTCTTGTAACACACGAGCAATCGACAATATTAATTAAGATAAATAGTTCGGAGACATTGAAATGAATAGTTTTTCTGTCGACGTGATTTGCCACGGTCAGTTTGTCACTTTCTCCGGGGCGAAAGTTGATCAAACTTAACGCACTATTAGCTGCAACCAATTAGATCTGACTCTAATGTTGGTTGAAAATACCTATTCAGGATTTACGCAGAGGCCGATGAGGTGTGGAGCGGCATCGACTCTCCACTGAGCGTCACTGTTTAACCCTCCGCACCTCGAAGGCAGTTTGCTTCTCTGTAGCAGCGAATAGTGTTTCTATTCATTCGCTATGTTCAGTGGTAATATAGTGCAAAAACCTACCATTATTACTGAATACATTAAAAAAAAACATACAAATACATGTGACAGTTCCAGTTTCATGCTAAAGGACAGTCTCATAAACAGAGGACAAACTCAAGTGTGTTCCATTATCAGGCTGTAGATCCCTTGTGGAAAGTGCCCTTTACTCCTGGGGTAAGATCTCTCTCTCTCTCTCTCTCTGTCTGAGCTCATCTCGATTGTACGCACGTTAACTAAACGTACTGACTTTCGGTTCAACCTCGCGTTTTTTGGCGTCGTGACTGTTCTTGAGAAAATCCATGGAATGATTTGGTGTTGTGCAAAAAGGAGGAGAGAACACCCTTCTCTCTTGACAGTTTTTTTTTCTTCTTTTTACTGTTTTTCTGTGGCGTCTCCGCCTGCCCGCTGCTTGCAGCAGTGCATCAAGCTGCGATTTTGGGGGGTTTTCCCCACTTTTAAAGCCTCTGGAGCGTAATTCTCCATCCGATCGGCTTCTCTCTCTCTCTCTCTGTCTCTCTCCGTTTCCACAACAAACAGTCCGGGAGGGGAAATCCGGCGATTCCAATAGCTTCATGCAAACAAGTCCCTGTGACAATCCTTGTCCTCAACACATGCTGTGGAGCAAGCCTCGTGCCACTAGGGGTCCTCTTCCATGTCGTCCAGGTTGGGAGCCATGATGAAGTGCTTGGGGTAAACGAGACTGTGCTCGTCCGCGTACTCCTCCCAGCGCGCGTCGTCGCTCTCGTGGGTGATGTAGCGCTCGCCCCGCCGCGTCTCAAACTCCCTGAGGTCCAGCCACGTCTGATAGTCCTGGGGAAGAGAGACACGGACTCAAAATGTGGTCCCTGTTGTACCTGATATAAGGTGATTGGTAATAAATGAATAACCCCATGAGCTCCAGCATTGTGCCCAGTCTTTGCTCTTGAGCAATTTCACAGTCACACCATGCATGATGTGTTTTTATCAGAATAAATATGGCTGCACGTACCACATGCTCTGGGGGGGAAAAAATTTATTGTAATATGCAACTTTAAATAGTTTGAGTTAGCTGCATTCAGACATGCAATGAAGTCCGGACATTTTCTTCAAATCTTCCAGGGGGCTGTATGTGAGAAAGCAAATTTTGCTCCGGACATTTAGCAGAACTTTTCTTGGCAGCCCCCATGTAAAATTTCCAGAAAGCAGGAAAATATCTTGAAAATTTAACAGAGGGCGTGTTGGTGACTGTAAACCAAAAACACTGATTGTCGCAGCATGTTTGACTTTCTGAGCCTTCATGATATCAGAACAGTTACTGACAGTGCAAAGAGCCAAACCCAGACGTTAATTAGATTTTCACACTCCACTTGTTATACCTTTTTTTAACTTATATTTGGGGTAATTACTTCAAATTCATGAATAATAGATCCCACAATGCTTTGGGGCATGCATGCAGAAAGTATAATATGAATGTATAATGTTACAAGGGAGTCAGTGAGCGAACTACATCTGGCCATTTGTTTACCTCTTGGTAAATTTTCACTTGTAAAATTAGCTGATAGCTATTCTTGTTTGCACTATAATAACTGTTTCAAAGAAAACAATCTGTGAATTACTTTTTGCAAAAAACTAAAGAAATCCAAACATTATCATTATTATTGGGTAAGATATTGATATCCTTGGAAATTATATGTTGTGCTGACTAACGGAAGTCAGTCAGCACAACATGAGGTTTGAGTTGTTGTTTGTCAATTTGAGCTGTTGTTTTTTTGAAACCGTATCAATTTAAAGGGTTAAAAAAAAAAGTCACCTGTAACCAGGGATGGCTGAGACACTTGTCCACGCTGTACCTCTTCCTCATCTTGACTTGGAGAAGATTGTTGATCAGATCTGTGGCTGTGAGGGAAACAGATAATGTGCAGACCGTGTTACTAAACCGATCTTACATCATCTCACATCAACCACATTCAAGAACAACAATGTGACTTTGAAAGAGGCACGGCGGCAACTTGTTCACAGCGAAAGATAAAGGTCAGGAGTGTATGACAACAAGAGCGGGGGGGGGGGGGGGGGGGGGGGGGGGGGTTTACAGTCGGGTGGCCAACTGTACATTAGCATCACAGGGTTATTTCACACTATGTGGGAGGAGCTGCAGCCCGGGCAGTCGAGGGAGATTTGGAAGTGAATCATCTCGACCGCAGACAAGAGAAGGCGACCCAGACGTGTAGGTGGGGAGGGAGGCTTCACGTCTGAGTATCAGTCTGACACGAAAAACACAGGTGCAAACCGGGCCACAGAGTGCTGACAAGGGTGATTCGATCATTCACTGTTCTGTGCAAGTTACCCTCCGTGGAGATGTCTTTCCAGGGCGCGGGTGGGTACATGAAGGCAGCATTCTGGATCTGATCATTAATGTCCTCGTCCTCGTTGAAGGGGAACGTCCCGCTCAGGCTGACGTACACGATGACCCCCACGGACCACATGTCTAAGGAGCGGTTGTAGCCCTTACTGCGCAGCACCTCTGGAGCCAGGTAGGCCGGGGTGCCCACCACAGAGCGCCGGAAGGACTTCTCGCCAATGATGCGGGCGAAGCCAAAGTCACACAGCTTCACCTGGATAAAGGCAGAAAACCATGGTCGGCGGCATAGTCACACACACACACACACACACATGTGGACAGAGCAAAAAAGGAAAGAAAGAGATATTTATTTATTTATCTTTCATACCTGAGGAAAGGGCTCTGCAGAGGCCAGGAGCACATTTTCCGGCTTCAAGTCACAGTGAACAATGTTTTTGAAGTGCAGATGTCTCAAGGCCACCAGGATCTGTTTGCGAACAGAAAGTCCAAATAACACATTAAGCTCTTTAAATGCGAAGAACAATAGTGTCTAAGTGGCCTGAAGGTTTTTTTTTAAGATGAGCGTCTAACTGTTTTCATGTATACAGCAGCATACGGTACAAACAGGGTGATGTTTGTAGAATCTATGGCGCTGCCATGTGGAAAAATCACAGTAGTATAAGCACGCTAATGCCCCTAAATACTTCCATCTTGACCAGTACCTTCGCATCACGACACGTGATCTCGTCTCATCGTCCCATCTATATTCATAAGCTAGCGCTGCACGCATGTCTGCCTATGTGGCCCTGTCCCAAAACCACAGTGCGCCTGGCTCCCCCATCCTGACCCTGGCTTTGACAGAAGTCCTCCTGGCCACATCAGAGCCAGGCCCCGCCACGGCTAATGCAGCTGTTGTTAATGGCCCCCTGCTCCTGTTCGGGACCCGGGATCCGCGGAGGCCCGGAGGCCCCGGGGGTCCGCTGCTCTTCTAATCAACCCCCAAAGCCATCGGGCGCACGGCAGGCTGCAACCCACAGCCAGGGAGGAGGCCGTGATGCCATGCAGACCGATTCCGTAAACAACCCAAACCCCGACACACACGCGCGCGCGCATGCATGCATGCACGCACACAAATTAGCTAACCACAAGAATAAACAGGCCCTGGAGCTGAAGCACAGACTCCCCTCCCAGTGGACCGACACCCCCCCAAAACAGAGCACGGGGAAAGATTTAAGGAAAAATATGATGGAAAATAAAGGGACAAATACAAAAATGCCAACAGGGAGGGAAGGACCATGCATCTTAAAAATGATAAAGTGTGTAAAGGCAATCTAATTGATCGTCAGTTTATTTGATCAGGAGTGGCTACTTTCAGAGAGAATATGGTCACTTTAGGCTGCGGATCACTCAAGTTAATATTGGTGAAGAGCAGCCGGAATCTTACATCTTGAAGAATTGAGAGGAGAAAGAAAGTGGCAGAAAGGGAGGGAGCAACGGGAGGGGAGGGCATATCTCCGCAACACACACACACCTGTGTGACTAGGAACTTGGTGACTCTCTCAGGCAGTTTGCTCTTCTCGCTGGACAGGATCATCTCCAGCATGTCGCCATGCAGCTTCTCCATGACAACAAAGACCCGCTCTGGCGTCTCGAACATGCACTCCAGGTTGACGATACCCGGGTGGTGCAGATTCTGAAGGAAAGCAGAGCATGACATCAGGTTAAAAAAAATGTCTGCTTTGAGAGAGAAGCGGAACGGTCTGCCCTTTGTAACACGTCATTACTCGCTTTAATGCCACGCTATTCAGTTGTTTTGTGGATTCTGGTCATCACCTGTAATATGGCCACCTCGTTCCTTAGCTGGCTCTCCTGCTTGGTGGGAAATCTCATCTTGTCAATGACTTTGATGGCCACATCTCTGCCGCTCTTTCTGTGTTTGCCTACGACATTACGGGGGAAATCGACCACTTTAACCAGCCAACAAATGTGATAGCAATTCATAACAGATCTACAGTGTGTAAAATGTAGGTTGGTGCCACATCACAGGAGAAACATACCTCCGTACACGATGCCGAACTGGCCTGACCCCAGCACCTCATCGGAAAATATTTGGTACACCGAGGCGATGTCCTACACAGAGATAACTCCATTATTTTGTTTTGCTTATACTTGTGGAAACACTCTGTCACTGGAAATCAGTGACTATTACATCATTGAAACGAGGCAAAAACTCTCTGCTTCTCCAAAAACGTTTTCTGGTGTTGCCAAATATTTAACTTTCACTCAATGCAGAAGTGGCACTGACGCCGAAAACCCCTTGAACTAAGACGCGAGTAGGCGGCAGCTTCCCCATTTCGCGCAGCACAAAGGCTTCCACCGCAGGTTTCGGTGAAACGATACAAGTAGGATCCGATTTCTGACGTTACCACAACAAGCTACTTCAACAGCACATGAATGTGTGTGTGTGTGTGTGTCTGTGCATTGCATGTGCCGGGAAATTGTGCTCACCACATTCTCCTGGATCTGGCAGTTGGACACAGATATGCTGATGGACAATTCTTCTGAAAGAGAAAACACATGATGTTTCCACATTCAACAACCGAAAAATGCCACTTTAGCAACGCATGACGCGGCCGGTCAGTCAGTCAGCCAGTCGACAAGTGATTGTAGTCAGAGGAACATTGCTCACATATTAGTATTTTGTTGTTGCTGTTGTTGTTGTTTTTTTTACAACTTTCCTTCTTATCGCAGCTGCACGCAATGAGTCACAGCCCAGCACAATGAGGTAGTTTTATTTCACAATAAATAGCCCACAAAATTGATTCGGAGAAGCTATCGCAGTGTGACTGAGTGGTTGCAAGGACGCAGGGGCTGATTCTGCACAACGAATAGAAAGCCAGCGATAAAATCTAAAATATAATGTTATGATCATTTGACACACAAAAATGAAGATAAGGGGCCACTTCTCATTTGCCGTGGCCCCGGTGCAGCGCTTAAGCCTCCCGACGAGGCCGGTAAAAAAACCCCTGCAATATGTCAAGTCATCAATGAAAAGGGAAACGCAAACTATTATATCAACCAGAAACCCAGTCGCAACCTGTCAAACCTGACTATATTCCTCATTGTTGCATAATACAAATAAACGACATTTGAAGTCCCGCTGTGAAACTAAGTACATTATAAATTGTCTCGATATTTAAAATTGATTTTCATATTCATTCATAATTGTCAGCCATTTCATTCTGTTTCACCCCAGGGACAAATCAGTGCTGTACATGTTCACTCACTGTGATCTTTGCCCTGGCCGGCAGCACTGGCCACACTGGCCTGGGGGGTGACGGGCATCAGGGCCTGTCTGATGGCCTTCTCCCAGCCCTGGGCCACCTCCATGCCGACTCCCGAGGCAGCCAGAGCGGGGCTGTGGTAGTGACTGCCGTTGTTCTCGCCCACATAGTAGACCATTGTTGCCGTGATGACCTCGAAGCAGTGAGGGTTGCTGCCCTGGGGCAGATTACTGTAGTCTCTGGACTGCTCCACCTGGAGGATCTCGGACAGAGGGATTTCCTGCAATTGGGGGGAGGGAGTACAATAATTAAAACAATGTCATATTCTGTATTTTCTTAAAAATACAAAATGAAAAATGTATAGTTCTTTTTCAATTTCTCTTGATTTGACAACAAATGCAGCTGGAGGCATAATGCATTACTTGGCTGAAAATAAATCAACACAACACTCACACATGCCTTCACCTTTTTAAAATTGTGAGTATACATTTTAAAGAAATTAAAACAGAACAACGTCTTGACCTACAAAAGTAGAGCTCAGCCTGCACGAACAAACTTCACAGAAACATTAAATTGATGAAGGCAGTAACACTCACACACAAACTCGCCACACTCAGTTGCTGGCCGTCGACTACAAAATCCAAGCTCTAACTGTCTCCCTTCCTCTTCTCTCTCTCTCTCTCTCTCTTATGGGCACATACAGCGTGAACAGATGCAGCACACTTTAAAAGTTCCCCCCCTTCCCCGTCGAGCTCGCTGTCAAATCAAAGAGAGGGAAGGAGGGCCGAAAAAATTAAAAAACACAGAGAGGTTTTTCAGCCAATGGGGGGCTCCCAGAGGCACACGCTGTCCCCTCGGCGTGGCTCACCGCAGAGTATCAGATGAAGTGCTTGTGGTTAGCGCGGCCGGGTCACGTGAGCTGGGGGGGCCCTGCGGCGGCCGAAGCGCTCTGGTTCCCTGATTACAAGGCAGGGCCAGCCAGAGGCCCCATCTGAGCGGGAGCCGCTGGCGCTACCGCTAGCCACTGAGACGAAAGACAAGGCAACTACCATTCTTCTGCAGGGTAGTGTGTGTGTGTGTGTGTGTGTGTGCGTGCGTGCGCGCGCGACGTTTGATTGTGACAGGACTCAATCTGGCAGAGACAGAGAGAAGCCCCCCTCACCCCATGAAAGGGTCTTCAGAGAAAGCCACAAGTACAGGGGTCTCTTCTTCAAACGGGGAGCCGTTATGGCTTCCAAATGGCAAAAGTGGCTGCCATGCCTGGCGGGCGGGCCACCACACGACCACCACTAATCAGATTGGAGGTATGAAGCAAAAGGGGAGGACAGTGGCCACACGCTGATGAGCGGCGGGCTACAAACCTTCAGAGAAACGAGAAGGAAAATGCCCAAGACGGTCGATTTCAAGGAAACAGACCAAGCAGATGGAGAACCTGTGGTTTTTGAAAATAACCGCTGAAATAACCTCTTTTTTTCACTGTATGTACAGTACAGGAGACGGCCTCAAGTTATCTATCACATCAGAAATCTACTGCTCTGAAGCAACCGGAACGCGAAAAAACTTTGAGCATGAAAAGATGTCATTTACAGCGAGCCTTCAATTAGCCCCCTGAAGGTCATAAACGAGGCCGAGTGCCAAGTTGATAATAAAGAACCACATAAAGCCGCCTGTAAACACACCCTGAGGAGTCGGCCCCCACGGAGGTTTCCTCTCCGAGGCTTCAGTGGCAGCGGCGGCAGGGTGGGACCCAATATCTCGGGGAGAGGGGTGAGGGAAGTGAGCTTGTTTCACAACCGGCCCAAGAGGGAGACGGTAAGAAAGAAGAAAAGAGGGACTGTGCATGAAGCTGCCTACGAAACCACCAACTTAACACACACACACACACACACACACACACACACACACACACACACACACACACACACACACACACACACACACACACACACACACACACACACACACACACACACACACACACACACAGGCTCAATGTGCCTGCTCTCGCCCTGGAAACCCCATCGCGCCCTACACACAGCACCCCGCTGACCACAGCTCGAGGAGGCATCACAGTCTCAAAACATACAGAGCGACATGAACAATAAAATGAATTACACACTTCCCCCACCCTGCACACACACACACACACACTCACACACACACACACACACACACACACTAACAACCGTCCAACACACATGTGGAAGTCTTTACCTTGCAGGCTGTAGTTCCCTCCCTTGTTCCTCAGTGTGTAATTACTGTGCTATTAAGCCCCTGCGGCAGCGTAATGACTGACTTCGGCGCTGGCACCGTGCGGGAAGTGTCACACGCGCTCCACAGCGGATTTTTTTTATTTTGATTTTTTTCACTCACACGAGCACTGCTGACCTCGGGGTAGGGTTGCGCAAGGGACTTATGACCCATTGGGTGGGAGTTGCGGATCGAAAGAAGGATTACTTCTTAGCGACGTTATCCCCGGTTTTCAAAAATCGAACAGTTGATTCCGGTCGTTTTCGCATGGGGCGCACAGTTTCGGTACCTTCTCCTCAAAACCCCTTCAAATGTCCCATCTGACCCGATGCACAGCAGCGAAACTCAGTCGGTGACTGCATCTTTTTCGCTGCTGCACGGTGAAAAAAAACCACAGGGGGAAATTTCAGTCAGACGAACTGACCTGAAGGTACTTTACAGTCGCAGCACCACGGCCCTTCAAGCTGAGTCACACAGGAAGCCACTGATGACATTTTTATTTACACACCGTCTCACCATAAACGTGTGACAGACAATACTTGAATATGGATATGAAATAGCATCCCCTGGTGGTGCCAACTGAGGACTTAAGATATTAGGATATTATTCACCAAGACTCAACCATGGAGTCTTCTTCCATTCATTTCCGACACTTTAATTAATGTCACTCTTTGTAACGGCTAGTTTTGCGCTTACTTTGTAGAACTTGGCTCCGGTGTCGTTCTGGAAGAGACTCAGACTCTTGCTGTCCAGCCTCCAGTAATGTCTCTTCCTCTGTCGAAGGAGGGGGGGGGGGGGACGACGACAAACACCGTGTCAGTCTCAACGGCAGCAACATTTCCCAATATTGCCAGTAGTCTAAAAATTTTGTTTCTCAAGCAAAATACCTTCTGTGCTGAATTCAACACATGCGAACAGCTTTGGAGAGGGAGTTTTCCCCAGCATTAAGGCTAAGCACAGCCCATTTCAGACTGGGCTCCTCTGTTGAGCTTTTGGGGTTATCACTCTTACCAGGTTGTCCCTGCTGGTATAATGTACCATCCAGCCCTCCTTCACTACAGTGGAGCTCCGCCTCTTGGTGTGTTTGATGGACTGGACCACCCGCATTAGAGGGATGTTGCTGCTAGTGGAAGGACTAGACACACACACACACACACACACACACACACACACATAGAAATTAGATTTCATTCATTAATATCACAACTGGTTTATAATATTTAAATGTGCTTTTCTGAGCAGCCAGGTCGTTCCTGACAGAAAGCCTTCATAGAAAGCGACGCATTTTAATGTTTGCAACCGTGGTAACACAGCTGCAAACATTAAACTCTTCTGCCGGTGTAGAATAAACACAGGCATTGGGCAGTTGGACCTGGTGGTTTGAAACACAACCACAGAGTCCCCGGTTTGAATTAGGACGGTGACCGTTGCTGCAGGTCTTCCCCTTCTCTCATTGTTTCCTGTCACTCTAGACTCAACTATCGAAAACAATATTTTAGTTTTAAATTGGGAAGCTGGCACGAGCAATGACAGCCATCGTGGCCGAAGTAACGAAAACAAACAGCGCCACCTACAGAAATCTACACTTCATCGAAAGAAAAAGTAAAAGATGTCAATCTTCATACCTAATGGTCTTGATGGGCTCCTCATCCTTCTCCCTATCCAAAAAGGGCGAGTCCATGTCAAACATCCTCTCGTCGGGTGTCGAGGGTTCCTCTGGGTCGTCCAGTCCTCTGCCGCCATCCATATCACTACTGTCCACCTCCATGGTGTCCATGGTACTGTCTGAATCTGGGCCCGGGCTGGCTGGCTCTGTCCGTGAAGTTTGCAAATGTTTGAAATCACAAATATTGACACACATTCCGTTGTCTCGGTGAAACTGGATGTGGAGCTCACCTCCATTGAAGTCCACCTCCCCTAGGCAGTCTCTCGGTACCTTCGAAGCACATCGCTTATGGCAGTTGAATCTGCAATCTGGCCGATTAAATAAAATCACATTTTAAAAAACACATGATAATTATGGTCAAACGTTGCCACGATGTTCTAAAATGAAGCACAATGTCTTTGAAACACACTTTTAGTACGTATTTTAAGTAGTCTAACCTTTACACTGCATGCCCTGGCGAAAGAGACCCTTGAGCAGACGCTTGCAGTACTGACAGATCGTGGGCCGAGTGTAGGTGTGAATGGCGAAGGTGTGCGGCACCTTGACCCGTCCCAGCACCATCTTCTCCATCCAGATGGGTCTGCCGCTCCAGGACAGGATCCGCTTCCCCGCCTCCTGGTGGGACCTCTGCTGCAGGGGGTTGGAAGGATAAAGAAAAAAGAAAAAAGAAATGGGGGAAGATGGAGGGACGTCAGTAGGAATTAAAAACCATATGCAGGAAGGAAGCAAATGGAAAAATGAAGGAAGAACAGCCTCAAAGGGGAGTATTTGAGTGATAAGGGGAAGACAGTGAATAATGACATGGCAGCAGAAGAATAGAAAGAAGTCAGTGGAAAGGGGGAAAAAGAAATCTGTCACACTGAATTAGCATGACTCTGCGTAGTCTACACAACCCCGGTGGTCGAAACGAGCTTATTAGATTTGTTGTGTTTTTACCACATATGAGCATTTACCCCTGATTTCGTATGAATAAATTGAGCAGTCTGGAAGCTCCGGACAGAAATGGGAAAGGAAGCTATCTCCATTTTTGCCAGCAAGTGAGCAAATACGTAAACATGCACTTCGATGGACTTTTAATGTCATTAGCATAATTATATTTCCTGATGACCTTTTCGTGGGGACACGGACAAGAGGAGAATATTCCAGCGTGGGGGCTCATCCTAAAACCGGTTTCATAAGACCTCATTGAGGATCCCTCCACGCTGAGCTATGTGCATCTCAATTCAATTTTCTGAATCAATGGTGTCCTGCAACAAGGCCCAGGAGATTGGCTCATTCACCGGGTTGATGTCAAATCTCAGGGCCAGCTAATTGAATACGTGAGCCTTTGTACTGATGTCTGTCCAACTTTTTTTTTTTGCATAGTTTGGGGTTTGTCCTTTGATATACAAGCATATGTATATAAGTCACACCTCCCGCAATAAGTGCTCACCTCATCAAGGACAACCACGGCATTCTCGGCAGGTACCGGTCGGGGGACAGAGAGGGACGGTGCAGGCAGTGAGACATTGGACAGTCGCCTCTTCCTGACACCGGTACAGTTATTTGGGATCTTAAAGGCACAGCGCTTGTGGTAGTTTAGCCCACATCCTTAAAACAAACACAGATGACATAAAAATGTCATGAAAAGTAGGAAAACAGTGCAACTGGCTGTCGGGTCAAAACACATTTCATTTGGCAAATCGGGCACAGGATGGATGAAAAGGCGCGTACATTGGGGAATTAATTACTGTGTGTGTTTCACTGGTTGATAAATCTACAATTTGAATTGAATAAATGGTCAGAGATGTCTTCAAATGCAGCCTAATGACAAGGTCATGGAAGAGTGTGATTCAAATTTGATCCAATGATGCGTGCCTGCGTTGCCATAACTCCACTGGGATCTGAATGTCAAGCATTTCACTTGCTGCAGTGCCCAGGCCAAATTGGTCTTGTTTGCTTGTGTATCTCCCCGACACATTCTCGAGGCGTGTTATTGTGCATCTGTGCGGCTACAGTAGGAGGCCGGCTGGATTTTTCTAACAGTTGTCCCCAAAAGAAAATTTAAAAAAAGGTCTAAAAGAAGTCAAAAGGCTCGGGTGAGACAGTGTGCTCCGTGGTATTTGTCAGGGTGTGTGTGTGTGTGCGTGCGTGCGTGTCAGTGTGTGTGTGTGTGTGTGTGTGTGTGTGCGTGCGTGTTTCTAACCTTCACATTTGAGCCCCTGCCGCACCAGGCCCCACAGCATCTCCCCACAGTAATCGCAGAAGGTGGGGGCCTTGTAGGAGTGGACAAAAAGGGCATGGGGTCGGATCTGGAAGTCTTCAACTGTTGCTTGAGCTACAAAAAACACACGAGAAGGTATAAGTAACGCTTGGCAAAAGCATAACAAACCCTGGGAAATGATTTTTCAAATAAAACATTATAGGGAAAAAATATGCGAAGCAGTGACAAAGGAGTCACGGGAGCAGCAGTCCGTCACACATTTTTTTAACGACTATTCCATACAGGTTTTTTTTATGTCAAAGCGATATTGCAGACAATAGACGGTCTCCCCGTATGCGAGTGTGTTTGTTTCCACCCCACTGCAAGCCCACTCTCTCACAGGAGTGCTGTATTCAGACTGTTCCAGGAGAGGGCGTCACATCTTCAGTGGCACGGCTTCGATTTCATTTCATCCCGTGGATCAAAGTGATGGGGCACACCCATGAGACACCAGGGACATGCAGTGTGACCCCCGTCGTATCAGTCCACCTTTGTTATAATGCACAATAATATCAAACTCAACAGAGCTGTGACTTTTCTGCTGTTTGTGTGTCAAACAGACGCACTGAGCTCACTGCTGGAGGCAACGCTCGGTGGATCATGACTGTGGATCATCAAAGATGTGAAGAGGAGTAAGATAAACCTGAGTGTGTGTACGCGTGTGTGTGCGCGTGTGTGTGTGTGTGTGTGTGTGTGTGTGTGTGTGTGTGTGTGTGTGTGTGTGTGTGTGTGTGTGTGTGTGTGTGTGTGTGTGTGTGTCTCCTCTGTTGTGTTCCTGTGCAATCATTTGACCAGTGACCGGCAAGGGGAACGGTTAATCTCCACACTCAGGTTGAGCCGCCAAACTCGTGGCGGCGGCGGTGACGTCACAAAGCGTGTGTTACTGATTCAAACAAACACATTCTTTCCTTGAACAAGTGAGGACCGCATTCTCAGCTGTTGTTGCAGTGATGAGTTGCAGACTCGCATAACAAATATGATATTTGGCCGGTGATTATAAAAAAAGAGGCTCTTCCTTTGTCAAGAATCTGCACAAGCTCCATACAAAATAAAGAGAAAACATGCACGGAGAATTAAAAAAACAAAAAACAAGAGGGAAATCACAGAGATCTTTACAGCCAGTTGAACTGAATCAATCTGATCCGTTAATTTGACCCAAAAAAATCAATTCTTCCTCAAAAATGATAGGTCGAGGAGCAAGTCCCCAGAAAGAGACATTAAATGCGAGCGCAGACAATTCGAGGAGACTCTCGGGCCACATCTTTCTCCACTCAAGAGACAAAGAGCAGCTGGTGGGGCGATGTTCCCCGTTTGATTTGAAAGATGGGGAAAGAGCACAGGCAGGTCACATGTCGCAGCTCCCTGGCACAGGCACATGAAAGGCGGCATTCATGGGCTTTTTCACACACGTCGGCAAAACAACTGGCTGCCTCTCAGCAGTCGCAGTGTTATGAAATGCCCGTCGTGCTTATTAGCATCAAACAAACGGCGAACATAAGCTCGGCGCGTTGTTTTTCGCGGCGCTTCTCACGAGCGGCGGGGCTCACATGAATGCACTATCTGTTCGCTCTGAGGCGGCGGGTTTCCATTTTTTTTGCGGCCCCAGAGTTTCCACTCCGACAAAAACAAGTTGGCCGTATTTATGGCAAACAGAACGCGTTATAAAACACCAATTTCACACCGCCGGTGGTGGTGAATAAGGCGCTTGTGAAAGCGGCTGGGAACTTCAGGGAGTGCAAAACAGAACAAAGGGACGATCGGTCGGGCCCAAAACCTCAAACCTCATGGGCCCTGGGATGGCCCTGTGCAGTGTCCGCTGTGACCAGGGCCGCCCGGCGCGTCAGAGCGTGTTTACACTCCGCGGGTCTACTACAATCACTTACTGCAGCGCAAACAAGCCCTCGTCTTTGAGCACACTGCCAAGAAAAAGCCACTTCTGCCTCCCTCTCGCAGCATGGGAGACCCTCAGACCGTCTCTCTCCCACAGCCGCAGCATCCAACAGCAGGCTGGTCAAGGAGCGCCGAGCGGAGAGGATGACGGGGGGCAAATTGCGGGTCGCAAAAGGTTCATATTTTCTCTGAACCAAATGAAAGGCCTGGGAATGTGGCTCTCGCAGCTTGCGCATCTCAAACAAAGATCAAGGGTCTGAGAATTGCAAAGCCCCCCTCTGAAGAAGTGGGGCCAAGTTTATTCCATGTTAAATGAAAATAAAAAGAAGAAGAAAAAGGAACTTCAACTTCTTATATCACCATCAGGTATATCTCCGGCCGTAAAACTGTGGCGCTCCACCGCCGGGGCTGACACCTGCAGATGGATTTGTTCAGGTAGGAGGGATTAGGGTGAGGAAACGCAAAAGGAGGGGCAAGAGAGCCGCGAAGGCTGACACAAAAGAGAGTACAAGACAAACAGACAGTCGGAAAACGAAAAAAAGGAAAGGAAGTTCTCCAGTCTTTAGTCTACATTCCTCAGCCCTGATGCCTGAAGTATCGCCAGCTCCCGAACCTGCACAATCATCCCACCTAAATCCCCGCAAACAACAGTCTCAGAGAGAGAGAGAGAGAGAGAGAGAGAGAGAGAGAGGAGAAACTCGGCACAGGTGGTGTCAGGCGCTTCCTAGTGGAGACAGACGGAGCAGGGGAACAGATTAGAGCAGAACAGATAGTCTAGGCCATTCGCCGCTCTCAGCACCGCACAGGAAGCCGAGTCATTCATCGCAGGAAGCGACAGAGAGAAACACCTGCGTGGGAGCAACAAGCTGAAGACAATCTGGGGTCCGCAGAATATCTGGCTTTCACTGAGCCGAACATTAGATAGAATAGGAAAAAAAGAACATGAACCACAGTAAATCATTTCCTGTTTTTTTGAAGTCAGGCTAAGGACATACTGTAATAATGTACATGAATTATACCCAAATATCTCACTACAGTAAGTGATTATTTTTGGCTTTCTGCCTGAAGCTAAAAAGCAGAGAAGTAGCTCATGTCTGCTGCATTCAACCCGCCTGGCATGTTCACTCATAATCATTGGAGATGTTTAACTGTGTGTGGATCATTTTTCGGGGGAAAAACACATCAGAGGATTTAATTTATTTCCAGTCACCATCACAAAATCTGAGCTGCATGAACACATTCTTTGTGTTGATGCACTTTCAACTTAAATGAGGCCATAATAGTTATGATGTGTTATATTGAGTGCGATAAATTCTCCCTCTGTTTGTCAGAAGCTCTGTTTTAAAATCCAGAGTGGACAAATCTGCAACAGCAAAAGGCTTTCGACTGAGCTATAAAAATGCTTATTTTTATTTATTTTAATGTTTATTTGATTAGGACACTGCAATGCATCCCAGCATCTGTAGCAACTACTAAAATCCTTATAGACAAGCCATTGCTTTTTTATTATCTGTCAACTAGTTTGTCCTTGTCAGGATCCGGTAGGCATGACGACTCTGGTTGTCAACTGGTCTGATAGGGCAGTGGTTGGGCAGTGGTTGGTTCTGATCCAATCCGCTGCTCCAGGGCAGGGTGGTGTGCAGCATGTGCCCCAGGAAGAAGCGAACCCCTCAGTTTAAACCTGAAATGACCTCGCTAGCCTAACAGAAGTCCTGCCTCGTAGCTCCGACGGGAAACTTTGATGAGGAACAAAGAAACTGAAATACAAGAGAGGAAAGTCCATCGCAAAGTCAAAAAGTGAGTAAAAAGTTGGCAAGCGAGGGAGAGAGCGCTGTGTGATTCAGTCCCACTCATTCACCTGGCGACAGAAAATTGCCCAAGAATAGCGTCAAATTCGGCCAGTGGCGGTCTCAGTTTTGTCCTCATAGAAATACAAGGGTTAAATAGGCTCAGGTTTTCTCACCGATCAAGATTAGCACTTGTGATGTTTCCAACGGCTTCAAAGCCCCATGATGGGGGGCAAAAAGTTACTTGGATATGTAATGAGAATGGAAAATCAGTTGGATACTCACAATCCCTGTGACTGGGATATAAGCACCTCTTATTCAAACTGTACCTTTATATTTGCCAAGAGCAACACTTCTAAAGGTGGGTTGAGTCAAAGTAGCTATTCATTTTGTGTTAACTAATCTGAGATGCTGGAGAGAAAGGACGTGCAGAAACATATCCCAGGCAATACAACTAAAGGAATCGATAGTGTAGTTGCAGTGCAGTTTACGTACCGGAGAGCACCACCTCAATGAGGTCTCCTTCGTGGATGTCTTCTGCCGAGGTCAGCCTCTGCAGGATGTTGTCGTCGTTTAAGTCGTGGCGGAACAGCAGGATCTTGTCGTACATGCCGAAGAAGCCACACTCTGGGAACTGGGGAGAAGTCAAATATATGAGTTAGATAAATGCAAAAATACAAAATACAGAAAAGACCCCCAAAAAAATAGTCTGACAGAAATGCAGAGCAAGTACTCTAATAGTGCAAGTTAAGATGCTAGTGAAACAGTCAGCATGATCAATAATGAGGTAATGTGTGAGCACAATTTAAGGTTACTACATACAGCAAATCTGATAAAGAAAAGAGAAAAAGGTTGTCTGACTCATATTCCCAATAAACACACACACACGCAAATTACATCATTTCCAGTGTCTTACATCATTGTCAGTATGAAGAGTATTATTAAACCAAAATGAGGAAGAGAACTCTATTCAGACCTGCTCCCCTCCCCTCAGACCAATCTACCCCATTCAAGGAAGAAACCATACCACAAAAAAGATCCATTTCCCCTTCCACAATCAAAACGGGTGGAAATTCATTTCCTTTAAGACAAAAAAATCCCAGGTGCACGGTTTTGTGCCATTTTTATATTTCACATTGTTTCCCTTAAAAACATTGATATCTTAATTCAAACCAGGAAGAATCGTGATAAGACACTCCAAAAAAATGTTACCTAGTAATGTACTCGGTGTAAGTTTCCATAAAGGTGCACAAAGTTTCCTTTCGGCGACTCTAGCGGGACCAAGACCGCCGACGACAGCTGTCGCCGCCATTGCCGAATGTCTGGGCCCAAACCAAACCCAGACAAAGCAGGTCATGAACCGGAGAGTTCACAGGGTTATGAGTGCACTGACGTAAAGTCACGTGACCGAGGAAGGGGGGCGGCAGAGGGGAGGGTGGGAGAGCGAGACGCAAAGGAGGAGGAGGTAAACATCCTGAGAGGAGTCGAGGAGAATCAGCGCACAGGAAGTGCAGCGCCAGTCAATACTGAGCCACTTCCTGCACTGACGGCATGCACAGCCTCTTGGAGAGCAGTGTTCTTGTCATACGCGTAAGGCGACAAAACCAATTAGACAAACGCACACTGAACACAAAATGCATATGTGCAAATATCTACAGCATCTGTATATCTACATCACATTCCTTTTGCGAGTGCAGCAGCGGATGGATGTTCAGAGCCGTCCTGCATGGTAGGAATTCAGGAATTGAGGCTCTGTAATTTTACACCAGAAGCATGAGCTCAGGCCCAATGCCAAGCAGGCTGGTGCTGGGCGATCCCCCCAGCTGTTTCCCGCCGAAACAGGGTCACACACAATGGGCCCCACAGAACAATACCACTCCAGCCCAGGAGCGCCGAGACTGGCACAGTGTCCAGGCACAGACGGGGGGACGCAGAGAGACACCTGCAATCTTCCAACGGCCAAGACACACAGAAACAGAGACGGCGAGACAGACCGATGGCCCAGTCAGACACGGGTATATAAGACGACTGGTGTCAACAGAGCCAGAGGAATGAACCGTCACAAGAATGTGATCCTGCACAGACACAGACCGCCGCAGTGGCTTGTCGTGGTCGGACGCAGAGAGATGCTCCGACGTCGACGAACCCGGCGCTGCTCTGTATTCAATTCACCTCACATCACAAATCTCGAAAATCTAAACTATCAGCATTACAAGACACAAGAGGGAAAGACGGGAGGCCTGCGGTGTGTTCCTGTGTTTCTGCGAGGTGATGACGGCAGTTCATCTTTTGTGCTTCCTGAGGTTTTTTGTGTTCCAACTTCGAGAGGAGAGGTCACTTAACCCCGTGGAGGATTTTGATTTCAGCTGCGTGAAAACCGCAGCAAAGACAAACACGAGAACGTGACCTGTTTACACGGAAACACTTTGAGAGGAGAAAGTGTTGCCCAGCTCTGAGTGACACGCAGGGGGCACGCGCCGGCATAATGGAACATTTCCATCTCACCCGCTGCTTCTGACACGGCTACATCCCAAATCCTGTCACCCTCCGAGGTGATTAGTGCCATGTGGCCCAGACCATCGCCACCACAGGCAGGCCCCCCGGGGGACGTGGATGGGGTTGGGGGGGGGGGCATCCTTCCTGAGGCGGCTGCAGTGTCATGGTGGGGTTTTCCTCCGCTCGCCTGACAGGCCTGCTCTCAGAATCACAAACCGGCACGCACATGAAAAATTGTGGGCCCATGCCCAAATCTAGCCTCCTCTTGGCACTTTGCACAACACTTTCCAGTGAACAGAGCGGGTCCCATTCCAGGGCAGGCCGGCACGTAACGGCCGCGAGGCCAGAGGACACTGCTTTTTTCCAGGATCCATTAAGGCAAGAGGAAGCCAGAGGTACAAGAACAATAGTTTGGCAGGTTTATGGAGCGTTATAACAATATGTCGTTCAGATCCGCCCATTATCTATACCCCTCTATCCTAGAACCAATCCCTGCTGACATTGGGCGAGAGGCAGGGTTCACCCTGGCCAGGTCGCCAACGTATCGCAGGGCCAACATACAGGGACAAACAAGCAGTCGCACGCATGGAAGATTTAGAGTCTCCAACTAGTCTAACCCTGATCTGCATGTTTTTGGACTATTGGAGGAAGCCAGAGTACCCGGACAGAACCCAAGCACACACGGGGAGAACATGCAAACTCCAGACATAAAGGCCCCTGGTTGGTTCGAACCGGGATGCGAACCAAGAACCTTCTTGTCGTGAGGCGACAGCATTAACCACTACATCACCGTGCAGCCCGTCATTCCCATCATGGATAAAGGTTAAACCTGTGGGGGCATGCATGCATGCCATGAAGCAGAAATCCCGGCATTGACACACTTCTCCTTCCTGCGTGTAAAAATTTAAACCATTCACCTGCGCCGCGCTGCCATACACACACACGCACGCAACCGCGCGCCACATCACCCACACACATGCTACTGCGTTCGTCTCCGAAGCCCATAGTGACTAAGCACGTCTTTTGTCATCTTCAAACGCAAATCCATTCAGCGGAGCTGCCGCGACCACACACGCACACCAAAGACCCCGGCGTGGAGGAGCTTTGTGTGAGGTCCACAAGTCAGGCCTGGAAGGACGAGTGGAAAGGGGCTTTGCAGTAGTAAGCTTTTGTTAAACGAACTAATCCGCCATTGATATGCGAAATCCTGTTATATGGAAAGAGAGTGAGAGGCCGGAGAGGAGAGGAAAGAAGGGAGATGATTTGGGTTTGGGGGGGAGGGGCAGTCTGGTTTGAATAATCATCTGTGCAATTGATTTTCGTTGTACTACAAAGCTCAACATAATCAAATTAGAGAAATGACTCATGAGTAACAGCTCTTCCATTCAAATCCAATGATAAATGTGACATCAAAACTAGGGGGAGGAGGGGCTAGAGCTTGTTTTTCCGCGTTCCGCTCAATTTCGTTGCCATCCCCGCAAAAAAACAAAAAACAAACAAAACCAATGTGTGGAGGCTCTCGGGCCGGAGAGGACAACAAGAGCTCATGTCGAAACAGAATACTGATTATGCGGTCGGACATCTGAGTTTCTGTGCATGTGTGTGTGATGTGCGGCGGAGGTGGGTCGCGAAAAAAGGAAGCGGTGCTGAGAGCGGTGCGCCGGGCTCTGACAGATGACCATGTGATTACAGTAAGGAAAAGTATGCTGCTCGACCTCAGGCTTCCTCACACCTTTATTAGTCTGGCGGCGGGCCACACAGATGTGGAGGAGAGCGCCAGCTCCGCACGGGCATAAGGTTATTCGTACATGTGCAGCTCTTAAAAACAGGCCAGCCACATACGCAGCACCGCCGCGTGCCGAAGTATTACAGCTAATAGGAAAGCAAAATGGCTCCTACGTGAGCTGCTTTCCTGGACTTTTCCGGAGCCTGGGGACAAAATGTACGCGAGAATGCAGCAGGAAAATCTCTGGAAGATTCACGGCGCGCAAAGGGGGGGAGGGGGCGTTCGAACCAGGCGCACGGCCCTCGCCTGAATGTTCCGGACCCGGACAATCTTCCGCTGGATTCCTTAATGATACGTGAACGGCAAACACCGGAAAAATTTCCAGACCCAATTTTCCAGACGAGTTCATGGGTGAAAACAGCTATACAGTAGTTGCGAGCGTTGCCTATTATCTTCTCAAATAATCAATTAGTAGTAAAACAATTGCTACCACTTTTAAAAAGCCCAAAAACTAAATCCTCATCATCAAATGGTTTGTTTTTTTCCAACCAACACCAAAACATACAGGAATCTGGTTTACCATAACAAATAAGATGAGGGAAAACATCAGAGTATTTCATTTGAAGAACAACAACAAACAAAAAAGCTGACATCAACAATAATTATGTATGTCCTCAGTCAGCAGTGTCACCAACAATGGAGCTTATTTATTAACACTCCTCGAAGCTGGATGCATCAAGGAAAGGAAAAGAGAGGGCCCCTTCAAAACTACATATTATTGTCATGTGACCACTTGCGTCTCGTTGTCATGTGATTCGGTTTTTTTGGACTTGCTGGCTCATTCCATTCTTAAGTCCCGCTCTGGAAAGAATTCATCTGACACAGCCGGAGCTTTAGATTCAAATCGAAATTAGAGTCGTCACTGTACAATGCAGTGCATTTACACTGAGAGAAGCCCCCTAAGGGTGTTCTTTCACGCAGCCCATAGAAGTACTATGGCTTTAGCGTTTCAGTGCCGACGGTGCACATGGAGACGTCAACCTGAAATGATAGAGTGGATGGAAAACCTCGGACGTGTTCTTGTCCTCGCGCCAATTTGACTCCAAAGTCCAGCCGGGGAACACTGTGGAGGTGAATGAGCAACAGGTTTACTCTGCAGCTAACTTCCAAGGTGCCTTTGAGCCAGGCACTCAGCCCCCGGGCTGAAGGCCGCCGTTGTCCTGGTCAAGGGCTCCCGCAGGTGAGAATGTGCAGACGTGATTTAATGAGCAGCAAGCATTACGAGAGCCGGGGCCAGAGGATTATCTCACCTCCCTCGAGAGGGCTGAACCTAAATACTTTTCATCAAGGTACACAGTTCTTGTGAAACATTTAACCGCAGTCAGGAGGGAGGAGGCGCTCCTCCGTTTCGCTGGAGGTGGCAAGATAGAGACTGTCACAAGATCCGAATGGCACAAGGTGCTTTTATTCGCCGGATAAATAAGTCCATTGAGTGATAACATTGCAATTATTCAATAGCGCTAGGGCACAGACCGCACTGCCCCAGAGACCTACATCAGGAGACACAGGATGTTGATTTCTCTTTCCTTGTTACCTGCTTGAAGAGCCCCGAAGACGGGACCAATAAGAGGAGAGCTGAACACAAATGGCACATGTACATTCAAACTTGGTGAATAACTCCGAGCGGCACTGGATGCGATTTCTGTACAGCGGATTTAATAGATAACATCTGCTGCATCGACGTGCTCCTCAGTCAGTCATGAAACCAGAAGTTCCACTGAGCCGTACCGAGGGCTTCACAAATAGGCAAAACAGTGTTTTGAGTCAAAACAATGGGGGGAACATTATTTGACTTTGAGGTGCACGTCGGTGCCCACAACAGAGGAAAATCCACTTCAAGAACTCGTCAAACGAATGCATTGGAAAATCCAATTATGTGCTCACGCGAAACCTTGAGGGGAAAGCTGCGTAATTACTTTGTTCGAGTCACATCAAACACAGTGTGGAAAACTGTGTTAATTTATTAAAGTCAACAGCGGAATTGTATTTGTTTTCATTGCGTATTATTAATGTAATACCAGGCAAAACGTTTTTCCGCGCAGCGCCGGCATGAGAAACACATGCGCAGCGAATCAAGCAGTTACGAGACGCGGGCATCGACGACGGCCAAATCTTTCATTTGTCACTCGGAGTGAGGCATCAAAAGAGGGCACGTTGGAAACACTCGCGTTTTCCACAGCATTGTTCAACACTTAGTGTTTTCTCGGTCCCGCTTTAACAGTTTCCATATCATCTGGCTGCATGATTTCTGAATAATTCCCTTTGATTGCGCACGTGTCCTCACTTGCGCAGTAGAAATTAAGAACATTTTTTCCCCCCATTTTAGATGAGGGGGAATGTTCCAAGTTGGAACGGATATTCTTATATACTGTCGTGAGGAACTGCACTCAGCGGCAAATGAACACGCAGCTAATAAATAAACCTCTAGGTGATGTGTCATGCGTGTTGGATGGTAACTTTTACGCGACGCCTCGCACAAGGAGCAAACAGCTGATGCAAGAATGACACATATTTGTTAGAATCATTAAAATCCAAAAGTTTCCAATGCCACATGTGAAGCATGAAATAACTGTGCTGTTTGAATTTAAGCACGTGATACACATTATGTACTCTCGGACACAGATGGACTAGGTGAAAAAATGTAATAAATAAAAAAGTATCCAGCTACATTAGGTCAACAGTTCATAGACTATCGACATATGAAGCCATTTTCAGACATGAACTCTGGAAAATTTGGGGGCGATACATTTTCCAGGGTTTGTCACATGAAGTCATATGAAGTACGGAGCAGGAGTGTTTCCCAAACCCCGAGATGATGTTTTGATTTGTCCGCACACCAAAGATATTTAGTCTACTGTCATAGTGGAGCCGAGAAACCAGAAAATATTCACATTTAAGAAGCTGAAAACAAAGAATTTTGACTCTTTTTGAATAAAAACTATGTGAACCGTCTAGTCGATTATCAAAGTAGTTGGCGACTAGAAGCCGATTACTAATCGATGAATCGATGAGCTGTCGCAGCTCCACTTTGAACCTTTCAGAGGTTTTCCTGCTGTACTCTTACACGTGCTCACTGGGACGTTTTTTTCCGGACATTTTAATTAGGGGGCTGGCAGGAAACGTTCTGGAAAACGTGCGGAGCGACATTTCATGACCCTTGTGTTCTCTGCACATAGCCCCCCTTGGAAAAGTTCAGGAAAGTGTTCCGTACTTCAGTGCCTGTCTGCGAGCGGCTGAAGACAGAGGACGACCACACCATCTGCCACGACACGCGCTTCTTTGAAAAAGTGAATTTTCGCCCTGACTCGAGATCGTTCACCGACGACAGCCCGTAAGCGAGGCAAGCGACTCCTTGGGCCGCGCTTCCAATCCGGCTCCGCAGCCAGTCCGTGGAAAAGAAAAAGGCATAGGACGCACGCTTCATTTCAGCGGTACATTACATACAAAACGATTTGCTCCTGCGTTTGCAGGCACAGGCCAAGACAAACACGCCGCAGCTGGAAGCAGAAAGGGCGAGCGGAGGGGGGTAGGGGGGGTTTACGTGTAGCCGACTGGCAGAGCACGTGCCCCGATTTGTGGGCTTCAAGGCGGGCGTCATCGATCACGTGCGGGGTCGTCCCTGTCACAAGACGTTCGCGATGCGTGCTGCTCCTGAAGTCAAGTCAGCTTCTTTTTTTTTCCCCACCTGCAGGCGGACGTGTCGGCACCAAGGGTAACCGAGGCGAGCAGAGAGGAAACGCGCGTGGTCGGGAGTGCGGCGGGAGAAGCTGTGACTTTCTCGCTCTGCGGGCCGACTAACTCGTTTCCTTCCATGTGGCAGAGTATGGCTCACAGCTCATTCACAGCTCCTGCTTTTTTTCTTTCTTCTGTTACCGTACGAGTCTGTATCATCGTGGAACGCAAACACTACGTCGTTCAGCGCTACATATCCGGCCGCGTGACTGATGCTGATGCCTCGCGGTGAGCGTCAGCCACGCGTGAAATAAGTCTTATCTTGATTTCAGGCTAAAAAAGAATAAATAAAAAATCTTCTCTGCCACTCAGCTGAAAGTCTTCCTGCCTTGACGCGGCCAACGTGCTGATTCGGCCGTTTCGTGCGAACAAGTGTCAAATGACACAATGACGAAGCAGCTCCGGGGAACTTTGCCTTTTTCGTTGTGCATGTTTCAGGACAAGTGTGAACACGCCAGTCTGGCAGAGATACAGCTCACTGGTAAGATGAGAAACACAGGGGTCTGTGTGTGTGTGTGTGTGTGTGTGTGTGTGTGTGTGTGTGTGTGTGTGTGTGTGTGTGTGTGTGTGTGTGTGTGTGTGTGTGTGTGATTGCAGGCGATGAGAACATAAGTGTATCTACAGTCCTGGTGCAGACGAGGTGGAATCAGGACTCTGACCACCGAGCTCAGGTCCAGACCGCAGCGTACAGTACACCTGTCATCCTAGAACCTCTTTCAATCATCAGGAGACTCGAACAGAGCCATACCGCTTACCCAATTTACATCCGCCACAATAGCGGAGGGGTTCTCCAGCCAAGTTCCCTCCCCGCTCCTACAAAACTCCGTCGCCGTGAAGCTCTCCAAAGAAAATCCCTCAATTATTTCTCCGGGCTTTTGGTTATTTGGATCCAGAGAAACAATACTCCTCTGTGGTAATTTGGCCTCAAGGACTGTTGCACTGAGGTGGAGTGGAGCTAATTGTGGTGAGGTCACCGTTTGGTTACTAGCCACTGTATCTCCGATGGAAGCCAGGTGGCTTTTGGCCTAATAGCAACATTTATTCATTTTTAACATCCACGACAGAAACGTTCTCATCTATCTGCGATGACTTATGTCCTGCACATGTGTGAGTGTTATGCATGTGTGTATATATATATATATATATATATATGAGTGTGTGTGTGTGTGTGTGTGCATGAGTGTTACATGCATTAACAGTGTCCAGAGGCCAGGCGGACAAGAGGAAGGTTGAGTCACAGGAACCGAAGCCTCTCAGGAAGAGAGCAGTGGGATCTAAAACATGCTCGGCCAGGCCACCGCACACTGCCGATGAGTTACAGCCCCGCTGCGCTGCGCCGCAGGGGCCGTCCGACTCTGCAGATATACTGCGGCGCACACTCCATCTCCCCGCCTCAGGTCTGGGGTAGAAGGGGACGGCCACCAGGTTGGCCTCCACACGGGGCAAATAAACGGGTCAACCTGGGGGGAATTCATGTGAGATCGATGGTGACAGCACTTTCTCTTGTTGCGGTGGAGCGGGAGGTCTGGGGCTGGGCAGTAATAGCAGGATGTAGGAACACGCTGCTGTTGCTCAACAGAAACATTAATAATTGCTCTGTGTCCCGTGTAATAAGTTGGGCAGGGATTAGCTGCCCGAGGCCTTTTTTCCTCCTTCTTCAAGATTAATAACTAGAGCTGACTTTTCGCAGAGGTTCTTCTGTTGAATTAGAAAATACAATACAATAATTAAAAAATAAATTCAACCAAATACGCCGGTCCAGCCGAGCTGTCGCCGTCCTCGACGCAGACACAACGAGCGGCCGTTTCTCCAGATCGTTTCAAACACACAGACAAGAGTGATTGCGAGTGCAGTGTGGCGGAGAAGGAAGAGAGCCATTTGAACGCAGGCACACACTGACTGCACAGGCAGAGCTGCTCCGCCGACCACAGCAGATTGGAGAGCAGGGGCGGAGGGAGAATGTGGAAACAGGGAGCGGCTCTGAGGGGAACTCACCCAGCGGCGAGCGAGTGCGGCGGGGGGGAAGAGACGCGGTGACGAAGGGAGACGCGGATTTTTTTTCCCCGATTGGCCCGCTGGTGTTTCTCATTAGGTCAAGTGTTGCTGGTTACACGGCGGTGCCCTTTAACTGAAACACCTTTTGCCCTCACGGCGCTCCGAGGTCTCTTATTCCATCAACGCCGAGCGGTATCAACGTGTAATTGCGCTTCCCCCCTGCCCCCTTCGTATCGGTTTGACGGATCACCCTCTTGCGCCGAAGAAACAGGAAAGGCAAACAGTGCCGAGAAGAACCACAAAGAACGAGACAACATGCAACCTGCTCGGACCGCGGGGATCAATAATGCCACACTGGGGCGACTGTGTGGCTGCAGCGGAGACCACATGCTCCACGTTTACAGATCTGCTGAGGTCACGATTATAGCATCTGTACGCACTAATCTTCTGAATTGAGGGGGGGACATGTTCTTGTTATTAAGAACCCCCTTCATTCAGCCTTCGTCACGGCTGAAGTCCTCCAAGTTTGCTGAGTGTGTCAGTGAACGCAGCCAAGGTGGACGGGGGGAAACTCAAGCCGTTAATGAGTAAATTAATAAAGGGGTGATGAAATATCCTCTTTCAGCCAACCGTGTTGCGCCGTTGCAAATTTATGAATGGATACAAGTGAGTGGGTTTTCAGGGTGTACTCTGAAAATCAACACGTGCGGTCGGCTTCACAAGGACAAAGTCAACCAGGATTCCTCGAGTATTCAATTGTTCTGAATTACAGCTGCCTACCACTCCAATACAATCGCAATCAAGCGAGATCATAAGAGATTGGAGCGACGCCAGATTATCACCCGCCGCAGGCCCGGAAGTCAAGTGCGGTGAAGGGCATTCGGTGCAACCTGGAAGCAGCAGCAGCAGCAGCAAAAAAAAATAAAAAATAAAAAATTCAAAAGCAAAAGCCGCGCTCGGTGGCGGGGGCGGCGTTCCGCCGACGGCTTTGGCATCAGACATCGGGGACACGGCGGCCACAACCCCCTCTGTGGCCCGCCTGAAAGCCAGCCAACGGGGCTGTCCCGGGCCTCCCCTGCCCCCGTTTCCCCGGAGAGGACCACTCTTCTCCACTCTGTCATTCCCCGACTCTTGTGGCCTGGGCCCTGCGTTCTGCCTTGCCACTTTACATTTAAGGGAGAGCGAGGCGGCAGAAATGTGCACTGCAGATGGTAGAAATTACTAAGCTCACTTAACTTCAGAGATATTTTTTTTCCTTTCCCCTCTCTCTCTCTCTCTCTCTCTCTGTGTTTTCCACAAATTACTCCAAGGCTGGGGGAAATTGATAGATTCCCAGTGCAAGCAAGCTTTTGAGTTGTCCATGGAAGACTCAGCATTCCCAATTGTGACATACGTTTAGTAAACTCCATGACTTTGGAATACGCTGGTACGCCTGCAAGCGAACACTGCAAACCACCTAAGCGGGGAAACAGGCTAGGGCCGTAACAGTGTGTGTTCATAACCAATACCAACAGCGAATATTTTCATTCAGGGGTGACCTGTTTTTTCTTGAGAGGGAGCTGAATGTGCTTTCCAGGAAACGTCTGGCTCCATGTGTATCACACATAAAGCCCTGTGCTGTTGGGGCGTCCCCTGGGGTGAAATATGGCTGCCAGCGCCATAGGAACATGCAGATGTGGGCTTATACTGTTGAAGGGAGGGAGGGAGGGAGATGGCGGTGATTTATTTCCCGTGTGTTTCAGTTAACTTTGGTCAATGCGAACGGCAGTCCCTCCGTTTTCCATCTGCACCCTTCTTCCTTGCTATTTTTCTCTTTCTCCGCACAAACACTTGAATTTTTCTCCTGCTCCGCACGGACAACTATTCCCCAGACCAAGTCTACCTCAATCACAAACTTTAGCGCTGTATTAGGATCTTAGGTGAGATTACAGTCACTTATCAGTTTCTATGATCACCAGAGATATTAAAGTATACAACTCTAGTCTAAACTATCTTCAAAAGGAATGTTGAGCCAAGTGTTACCTTGCATCGCGCTTGTGATATCACTCAAGGGTTTGGAACAATCCGAGTACTCTGCCATTTTACAGTATGTTTTTCAATGTAGCCCGTTTCTGTCTCAAACGGCCTTTTGTCTCGCTTATTACAGAGGCAGATGTACTGTACGGCCCTCAACCAGGACTGGGAGTCGCAGCACTGACAAGAGAAAAACCTGTGGCTGAGGCTACAACATTTCCAGCTGTGGTGACAATGCAGCACAATCCTAACTAACTCATTAAAATAATAATATCTGTGCAAAAGTTTTCATGTTTTTTTTCCCAAAACCTACGTTGCCAGAACAACTTTGAATTTCCCTCCTCCTGCTGAGCTTCATCATCCCCTGTGACGGGCAGATGCATTTGCAAATGTTCATGCACCCTATCCATTCTCGCACTTTTGGGTAATATCTTCATGGTTGAATGCACTTACTGTAAGTCGCTTCGGACAAAAGCGTCTGCTCAATGAAGGAAATGTAATGTAACGCCGAGCTACACTGTAAATTATGTATTTTCCATTTCTACCAAACATGTTCGCTGCAAAACATTCACCCAGAAAGCAAGTGTGCGAAAATAAAATCAATAGAAATTTTGTGGAATAGTAAAAACAGTCCCTTTAACAGTTAAAATCGAGCTGTGTTGATCACAGAGTTGGCATCACAGCGTCCATCAAATCTGTCAGTGCAAGTGTTCAGCTTCAAATATTTCAGTTTCCGAGCGGTCTAATCCCGTCCATCGCCGAGCAACATCACATCATCCTCCAAAAATGCCTGGGTGAAGAGGAATGTGCTGTAGCTGGCTGGCTGTCCAGACTGACCCAAGTGGCAAACTGGGAGTCATTCTCTGGGAGTCGTGAACTTTTGTCCCGCCACTGCTCCCTTGCTGGCCCGCACGAGAGAGGACTTGGGCGACACCAAACAGGAAGTGTTCAACAAGTGGAAGCTTTGGATGTTTATCTCGCGCCATTCATCAAGCCCCCCCCCGAAAACCAGATAGAGAAGCCGAAGCCCGACCAGTGAAACAAGGCAGTCCTGACTCGGAGCTGCATGCAGCCACTGAGGAGGCGTCGCCGGGCCATCGTGGGTGAGATCTGAGCTCGATGGTACCCGACTGGGCGGGTCTCCGCCACCCACTGGCTGGAGCCTTTCCCACAGTCCTCGGGGAGCCGGAGCCAAGAGTCGATACCATTGTGCCAAGCGGTGACACCAAAAGCAGTCATGTTTTTAAATATTCAACAGATTTCAGGAGTCGTAACTGCCATAGCTGCTCTAGGAGACTAAGCATATCAGGATCACGTTGTCCATGACTAAGGTTGACCTTAACCACAAGACTCGGTGAACATGGTCCAAACCACCACTATCAAAAACTTCAGATCAGCACAGAGAACAGAGAGAAAGCAAATCTATTCTGCGGGACTCTGGCTCAGTCATGTGGTCAGGGCCGTAGCAGGAAGGGGAACGAGCTGTACAAAATCTATTCAATGCACAGCTATTACAACAGGCTGCGTGGCTCCCTGTCAAACAATGAGACTGATTCAAAACTAAAGGGTTCGGGAAAGATATGAAATGTCAACCTTAAAGTCACGACGCAAAGTAAATAAAGAGAGCACCCGCAAACATCTGGAAATTCTACAGCTGCACAACTGAATCCAGAGTGCCTCTGCTACAGCAAAAAAGGCTTGTACAGTATGCACAGCCTGTGGAGTTTTAACGCCGCAAGACACAGTCATCGTTGACGCGAAGAGCTATTGTCTCAGTGGTCAAATTAAACGTTTCACACAGCTTATAGTTGGGCAAGCCATCAGAGGAACAGGTTCCAAAACAGAAAAACTAAAATAACCAAATAATAAATGTCAACAACAGCGGCAATGCAGCAAAGTAAGGCACCCGCTTCACCACAGAACCGACTCTCTGTCCTTAAGCTATGGTCACAAGCTTTGAGAAGACTCAGAGAGAAGGAGATTGGAGATACAAGCAGTCAAAACAGGGTTGTGGTATTCTCTGTGAAGAAGTCTTGAGCTGGAAACACGCTTCTGTGCAAAAGGGGTTACGCCATACCCACAGCAGCGTTGTGCGTAGGTGACGCCGCGGGCTACACCGTGGCTGACATTCACCTCGTGAAAAAGTGGAACTGTACGCGTTGGGGGCTATGGCAGCGAAGGAGATACTGTGTGGGAACTGCACGAAATCGTGATCGATCAGCATGGGCTGCATGCGCTTTCGTTCTAAGTTCCTGATGCCGGTGGCGTTTTTTCGAGAGTAACAGCAACAGACCCAGTCGTTTTCCTCTATTCAGTGACAAATCTCTATCAAAGCAATCACACTGCAGAACTAGGGGTTTGTCGATTTTTATTCGAAATTCGAGCATTCATTCGAACGTGGGGAGAAAAGTTCATATTGAACTGTAATGACCTGTTCAAATTGAAAATACACAGTCTAGAAGCGCGTCAGACCATAGTAGTAGTTTGCCTCGTGATCCAGCAGAGGGCGCTCACTATCCGCTTGACCAATCGCATGCCCTCTTGACCTATCAGTAAAGCATGCCAGTAATGTTAGGTTGTTTCTTCTACCAAAATGGACAGCTCTAGCAGGCAAAGCCGTCATGAGCGTACAAAGCATAGCATCTGGGAAGGGTCCACCACCGTAGATGGCAAAGCAGGGAACAAAGGTAAGGCTGTGTGTCGCCTTTCGAATACATACGAACAAATTGTGTGTGTCGCGTCAACTTCTTTTTTTTTTTAAAGCGAAAGCCCTCCTGCGGACCTTCAGGTCAACACGATTGTGCTCTACTGAAAGTTAAACAAAGCAACTGTACCGCAATGGTCTCTTAATCAGCAGTGACACGGAGCAAAGTGACCTTGAAGTAACTCCGGCTCGGAAGGTATGTGTGAACCCCCGCGTCTGAGTGTATCACAAAGTAAATGAAAGAATGTAAACACTCTTATTCACCTAGTGATGATCAAATCAACAGTTGATATCCAATAGCCCGAATTCAAACCCATACACTGTTGGATTCTATAGCAGGCCTCTCGTGTTTACTATTAAACCAGCTCTGCTAATCCGATTGGTCACTGAGGGGTGGTGGTGGTAATGCCGTGCACTGGGAAAACCCCAGAGCTGAGAGAGAACAAAATACATTTTCAAGTAGGCCTGAAAGCAGCTTGAGATCCCATGAAAAGAAATGCGAGGAAAAGTACTTCTGGGATGCTGCCCTTGCCCCTGCTGGCACATTGACCCAGGCCCTGGCAACCAGCGGAAAGATGGACAACTAATTATGCCATTGAAATACATCGGCTGAAGGCAAGAGCGTGGTATCTGTGTGGTTAATGATATGGTTTACATACGAATAAATCCCACACTGAGAGCTCACAACAGCTGACACAGCAGAAAACCTGACACAGAGCGGACAGTGGGGATAAGCATCCATGTTTGTTGCATGGCTGAGTGGTGAGTCACTCGGTGGAGCAGGCCAGCTCTCAGTGGAGGAAACAGTGGCGTGAAGGGGGGGTACGCTTCAAGCCAGACTCCATCTCCGTGCAGATATTACCACATTGAGTGGAAAAGAAGAAAAAAAGCGTTTTCCGGTCTCGCCTCTGCTGACAGACACCTGAGGTTCTGCTGACTGGAGACATCCTGGGACGACTGTCAACGGCTGAGCCGGGGGGTCAGAGGATCCCCGGCTGGAAAAGTTGTCGGGCGCGAGTGGACTTGTGAAAAAAAAAGGCTCACCATTGTCATGCATATTTCAGAAGAAGCAGAAGAAGAAGAAGTGAGACACGGGGATGGATGGGAGAGTGCAGAAGGCCCACAGTCATATTTTCCATTGATATCAAAGCCATATGGCTGGATTTCATGAAATAGTTGAGGCAGCACACTGCACTTGGCAGTGTTTGATAGGAGAACTGCACGATAGTGTGGACGAACGGGGCTGGATAAGTCCTGTGATACTGATGTACAGTATATACAGTGTGTTCAGTATATATATAGCGCTTTTAGTGTTCCCATGACTGTTGGCCATAAATTAGACAGCTTCCTGCCACATTTTATTGGACTCCAGGTCATCTTGAGATGAGTGCATGTGATATGAAGTGATATATGGCCATGAAATTGCGCAAAAAACAATTTGTGATCTTGATCATGTTATGGCAGATTATCAGCAGCCACTCGCGATGGACACACTGCTTTTTCTTTAACGGTCCCCCTTCAAAGCATTGCACATCCCCACTCTTTTCCTGTTGCAGATTCTTGCAACCATGCCAGTGTTACAGGATCCCTGTAAATATGCGCCGTGATGAGATTTTCTGCTCTGCGGACCAGAACCGTTCATAACTAGCTAGTGAGAATCAGCAGACCTCGTAAAGAACAACAACATTACCGTGCTCCTCTGGAATGTCAACTTGGACAACATGGAACCAAAGGACACACAGCGAGCTCCTCCGCTATCTTCCACTTGCTGCTAAACACAAGTTTATCCTTCATTCATATCCCCTTCTGTCCGTTATCTTCCCCCTCGAGCACAAACACGGCTCTGACCTACCTAGATGTTCAGATACCGGTCGGCTGATGAAAAGTGCTTTGATTAATCACCCTGTTTTTATCCAGTCAGTGATAATTGCAGACACAAGTGGAGTAATCATCATTATTCACGAGAGGTTGGGGGAAAACAGCAACGTGTGGATGCACACAGGAGCCATTTCATTATTCCAACAGGCTTTACACACCATTAGTCCAACACAAATATGAAGTGCAGGGCCGATCCATGGGCTCAAAGGGGACAAAAAAGCTGAGTCAGAGGTTTGCAGAACGTACATATGTTTAAAAGGCATTTGTAATATTACAAATAACAGATGTTAATTTTCAATTTGCAATATTTTTCTCAGTTTACAGCTAGTTTAATGCTCCAGCATATGTGAAATACTGTTTTGGTCTTATTTTGTGTTTTGCAGTGAATTTGGTTTTCTTACAGTGAAAACCACTTCACATAAAAAAGGGCTGAGGTGTCTCAACTTTACAATGCTTATCATTACACGGGGCCTCTTCGAATTTTAAAAACAAAAATGAAAGCGTTTCGGCCTCATATTTCAGTTTTTGCACGTGGTAAACACACACTGCCAGACAACAGGCCGTGATCAGGACTTCCCGGACCGCTCTCGGCACAAACGAACAGGAACATGCAAATTAAAGCTGGCGCCTTTGATTTGCACTTAACATATTCTCACACAGTCCAATATGAGATGACAGACGACGTGGAATGGTGCAGCTTAAACTCGCGTTTAAAGACACTTCTTATGCTGGGGTTATGGCCCAGTGTCATTACAACAGATTTTCAAAGTAATGGAAAATAAAGCAGATCCAACATCACACAGGCAGAGCAAAACCACCGAGCAGTTCTGTATATGTGTGTGTGCACTTGTGTGTGTGTGCGCGCGTGTGTGTGAGAGAGCTTGTATACAAGGACTTGCATCATGTCAAGTCCAGCAACATTACACCGCAATGTAAATAACTGCCGCTACTAGATCGGGGTCCTGTAACTGGAGGAGCATCGGTGCTGCTTTTGCCTCTGTGTGGTGTTTGAGTCATTTTTGGAGCACGAGGCCCAGATGTCTGCTTTAGAAACAAAAACCTAAACAGATTAATAGGTTAGAAGATGGCAAAACAGATTGGTGGGTGCATCGTCATGTTATCCCTCTGCTGTCTTCAAGCAGACTGTAGGGGGTGACGGTTCACATGCATTTGTGGAAAAGAAAAGTTTGATGAGAGCTGTCCTGTACAAGTAAATCATGTTAAAGGCCTCCATACCTTCTGGTCCACTATGGAGCACACCAGGTCCTTCACAGCAGACAGCGACAGGTCACTGGCCTCCAGGTTCACCGTCTCTCGGGTCAGTCCGATCTGCAGCAGGAAGGACACCCCCTGGAAGGAGCCGCGGGAGTTGGTGGGGCTGGGCGCGCTGTGACTGCCGTTGGACAGCCGCGTGTAGAGCGGTCCAGGCAGGCTCGGCAACGAGGGCGGGTGGTGCGGTTCGAGCAAGTGGAGGAAGGCTCGGGGTAAGGACGGGGGAGAGGAGGCAGACATCGGGTTTGTTCCAATGGCAACGTGAGGCGCTGAATGGTGGAGAATTCACGGAGGGGACAGACTCTTGCCAGGGGGGAATCTTTGGTCCTCATCAGTCGCAGTGACTCGGCACTGTGCAGTTGTTTTTTTTTATGAAAGCGACATCATTTTTTTGGGGGGGGTTTGGAAGTTAAGAGGGTGGTGACCTTTGCGCCCACCTGAGCTCACACAACACACACTCATGAATAAAGTGGGAAGGTGACGGAGAAACAGTCTCGGAACAAATCCTCAGGCTTGTGCTGGTAAAATCACCTCATACCCTGAAGTGGTGTTCCCTCTCCTTACTGAAGTCAGTGATCCACTCTGACCACAGGAAACCTGTCAGCGCAAACACACACACACACACACACACACACACACAGAGGGTCAAACACAGAGAGCTATGTTCATGATGAAAAAACTGAAAAATCCATCTGAATACAGTAAAGAAAAGCATGTAAGCAGCGAGGACTGTCGTGGTTTCTGACATCAGCAGTTTGAGCTGTATGAATAAATCAGCTACTTTTCTTGGCACCGTTTCAGGCAATATACCTTTTTCAGTTAGAGAACTCATATAATGGGTTTCACCACAGGGTAATAAGGAGTCAGACACACCTTCTTTTTTTTTAAATTAAGTCCCCAAAATCCTCATCAGTATTTACATAAGGATTATATTTCAAATCTTGAGATTCTATTTCTCCTAGATATTATCTCTAAGACTACCTGTTGTCCTGTTCTGTTCTGGCACTGTTATGGTGTGCCTGAGCCACATCCAAGGGTTAGCTCCGAGCTAATCCATATTGCCTTACTGTATATGGGCCATGCTAAGGCAGCCACACAGCCACACAGCCACACAGCCACAATACTTTGAACATTAATATTGACCATTTTTGACTTAAAGGTAGCACAAGAATCACAACTGGTCTTTACGCTCGTGCGTAAAACGTTAACGCCACGGGCCAAACGACGCGTAAAAGTTGATCACGCGTCTGCTTCTTCTTTTATTCTTTAATGTGTTTACACGCGCTCAGACTCCACAAACATCTGGCACCGAGGCTTCTGAACATCTGCACCCCTCCCACTTTCGATTGGCTCGCTGGCAGGACACAAGCCGCGCGGCGAACGCCAGCAAAACAAGTTATACAAGCCCCCAGAACCGTGCGCGATCACCGGACACTTTGTCGAAGTCGAGCCGTGTGTGTGTGTGTGTTAGTGTGTTCACCCCGAAAACCCGTTAACCGGCAAAGCGTCGAGTCGAATTGCACAGAAATCATACTCTACCTTCACAGTCGCTGAAGGGCGCTTTCCTCTCCATTGTGAGTGGACCGACGAAACTTTTAAACTCCATCAACTGGGGGAGAGCGGAGCCTGAACTTTTATTCCTCTGCTCTCTTTTTCTTTATAGACGTAACACGCGAGAGCGCAGCGTCGTGAACTGCACACAATGTATACCAACTTGACTTTGACGCACGGGCGCGCGGAGAACGCGCGAGCCGTCCATTTATGGTCTCTTATCTTTTATTTTCCAGATTGTAAATTCATGCGCATCTTATTATCCTTCCAGCTGTGACTACTCCCCCTGCTCGACGAGGTGGGAGAAAGAAAAGAAAAAAAGGAGCAGCGGACCGTTGCTGGGGCTTGAAGTCTTTTTGTTATCTCCGCATTACTGACTTTCCATGTGCGCGGAGGAAAACTTGAACTACAGCCCCTGTGAAGCAATGGCGCCTCCGACGGCGCTCGAACCAAAATGCGCATGTGCAATTCTTTTCCGTTATTTCAACTTGGCCATGCCGAGGGAGAAAACCACACGACCCGGTTCGGTTGTGAGTCCGGGGGAGTTCCGGGTCCCACGAGGGGATCAACACGTGTCCCCAGTATATGATAAGAAATGCACTGATTCACAGATATATACATATATAAAAAATAAAGAAGTTTGAATTTTCTGATCTTCTGTCTCAGCTCCCATTCAGCTTTACACAGATGTGTGAAGGGTTCTGTTGGTCGTTGTGATTGTGTCCACTCAAGGGCCCTGACATAAAAAAAAAGGGTAGGTGTAATGTATAAGATATGGTAAAGTTATATATTTAACTAACCAGGATTGGCAGGAAACATGACAGGGAGATGGATTTTACATAACAAGAATGCTTATGTGTCATTTAACTGCCAGCTCATGTTTTTGATGATGCACAACAGATTGCGCAACACATTTGAGGAACTGCTCCATTGATACAACACAATCTACCTTGAAGAAAGATTCACAGCATACATACAAATTCTGTGTGTGTGTGTGTGGGGGGGGGGGGGGGGGGGGGTGTAAACAAACATGTCAAATAGAATGTTGTTGTTTTTTTTTTAAAGATAAGCTTTTTAATAAATTAATACTGTGGAAATGTGGGGTCTACTCTTTTTGCCCAGGCTGTCAGTCCCCCTCGGACGTCTTTCACTGTGATAGTGTCCACTTCTGATCCGCTCATCTGCTCAAGGACCTGCACCGCCTTCTGAGAGTCGTTACCCAGCTTACAGATCACGTACACTGCAGGAGAAGACACGCACACAAGCCTGTCATCGTCCGGTCAAATCAATGGACTAAACTACATTTTTATTTGCTTTAAATTAAACTTACAAATGATCTTAAACAAACTTAACATCAGAAACACCACGACAGACAACAAAGCTGCACACAAGAGTTTCACGTGTACATTTAAATAGAGATAAACGTTTAAAATAATAAACACTTAGTGTGCAAGAACTGAAAATGTTATAGATAGTAAATACTGCATAAAGTGCTCAGATAAAACGCCCCTAAACCCTAAATTTAGCTCATTGACAAAGAAAGCTCAACACAGTGAATCTGAATATTAATTTCTCTGAAGCAGGCCAGCTGCTCAGGTTGACCACACTTGTTTTGGAAAAGGGGTCACCTAGCAACCTCATTACAACCTCCTGGAGTACCGAGTGTCCAAAATAAGCCTCCGGTCCGGCGGTGTGAGACTACACAGTGGACAGCGAATGAGCACAAACGGCTCTGCGTGTCTGTTCATTTCAAACAACGCGTACGGTCGAACCCTGAGCGGTGTTTTGACGTGTTACCTGGAGGCCGGCGGTCACCTGCCAGCTGCTGCTTCAACTGGCCGAGTCTCTCCTGAAATAACTGTACGTGTTCACTCTTCCTCTCCTCTAAACTCGAGAGTGGGATGTCTGGCACGAATAATAAGGAAAATAATCAAACGGAGAAGGGCACAAACATGAGGTGAAAGTACAGAATTGTTGACACAGTGAGTGAGACTGATGTTGTGTCTCCATCACCCAAAGGATACTGAGAGAGAAGGGTAATTGGCATATATCCACCTCCACAAGAGGGCGCACGTCCAACAAAAGATGGGGCTCAGCTTTGTCCAATATGGCTTGATAATCCTGGAATTACATTAAAACAGCACTTACTGAACTTACATTATAAACTTCACAACGACAGTGCGGTGTGGTTTTATTCTTTGAAAAAAAGACATGATGATGATTTATGTTCACAGTTTAACAGGGAGACTCAAAATAACCGAGAGCAAATGTTGAACTGTTGCTTGGCTTTGGATTTGTGGAGTAATTCAAGCATTTTAAATGCTTTTCCTTAAATCACAGGAAACAACACCGTTTCTATCTGGAGCCCCTTTCACAATCTTGATTACAGCCCAATCAATCATGATCCCCATCTCTGCGCCTAATGACTCAGCAGCTTTGAAAGCGCCAATTCTGCAGAAATATAAACTGATGCAATCCGCTGCCACTGCGCCCGGTGCCAAACAGAACACGCTATTCTTTTCCATTGAAAATCCACAGGCACATTTTAAGTCATTTCCCATTCGTGGGCTGGGTCAGCACCGAGATGTAATCAGTTTATGAATGCACATGAAAACTGAGAAAATTGTGAGTAATCATACAATAAACAGCGCTAAATACAGGAAGTCACGCAATGGCCCAACTGCTGTGGAGGAAATATTCCCTACCTGCACTGTGATCCTCTGATCCCCGGAGAGGAGGTTGAGTTTGCGGCACTGAAACACACGGAAAATAAGGGAGAATTTTCCTACGATTAGGGGATAATTATATGTGTTCTGTAGGTGTCACATTAAAACGGCAAAATCCAGTTGATGCGAGAAACACTTCACTTCAAAAAGCAACTTTTCAGCGGAAAATCTTCATGAATCCACAATATGACGCATGGGATCAGTTTCATCTCTCATGACCAACCTTATCTGTGGCAGCGGACCCACAGAAGCTCTCGTAGTCCACCAGCTTGGTCACGCTGGGGGTTTTTCCACACACTGCACAGTCGGCCTGCTTGGGCCGCAGCTTGATGGACCTGAATCTGGCGTCTTGAGCGTCAAACATGAGAAGCTGCTGGCCACAGCAAGCTGCAACGCCCCATCAAGGATAAGGCCACTTTGTTTGAAAAGTATCAATTCACACAGCTTGAATTTGGAGAATCAGCAGACATGTTGTGTGTACGAGCACCGTAGCAACATTTTGGGCATTTTGGTACGAAAACAGTACAACACTGTACTGTTCCCAGGGCTGACGCATCACAGCCAGGTGTTAGCAGGAGTGTCGCGGATGGAGATCAGAAGGCATGACAGAGCAAGTCTATTCTGCGACGTGTGTCTCAGCGGCGTGAGAGCGGGTGAGAGCACAGCAGCTACATGAGACGATGGCAAATGAGTAGTGAGCAGAAAAGGCAGACAACAAAATATATCTGGTTTTGCTTTGTTTTATCAGAGAGGCACAAAACAACCATCCCAATCCCTTTTGGCAGTTGAGTGTTGCTGATTCATCACAATGACTAAGCAAAAAATATGTATGGCAAGGGAAGGGAAGGTACTGTATGTAATGCGGGAGTTGAGGATACAGCCTTGTCCAGAGGCGATCTTGACGACTTCCAAAGCTTGCAGGCAGCCCATTATCCCTGGAACTTCAAGGACAGTACAAACTGTTACTAAGAGCTGTATCATGTGCAAAGACTGAACTTTGTACAAAGTTAATGGTTTCTGGGGCAAGTAAAAGGGGGCAAGACTCACCCACTCCTAAAACCCCTCCGTCAGAACAGTTGGTCACGGTCTCTGGGGGCGGGGGTACTGGGTACAGACATCGGTAGCAAGGGCCTCCACGGTAGTTGTATACTGTCAACTACAAACACACACACAAATGATTTTGCAGAACTCGAGGGACCCTGGCCACAGCAATGGTAAGAGAGAGGGTCTTCCACCTCACCTGTCCCTCCATTCTCAGGGCACCTGCTGACACCAGAGGCCTGCCGCTGAGGACACAGGCGTCGTTCACCAGATATCGAGTGGGGACGTTGTCTGAACAATCGGCCACTATGTCATATATGAGGTCCACAAAGTCAAGGCGTCCACGCAGAGTTGATCATTAATACGCTATATTAGTTGGTAGGTTTTTCAGCTCGATTCCAAGACGTCCTTCATGCATTTTGATAAGAAATAATTAGCTTGAATATTATTATTACCATTGCAAACTCCTGCTTCCTTTCCAGTTCTCGCCCTGGCCACCGCCTGTTTGACTCCCTGCCGTACAGGAGGCGCTACAAGTCATTAAAGACTCTCACTCTCAATCAATATACAAAATTAAGTCTTATTTTACCGTGCAATAACTATAGTGGTCTGTGCAATAACTACTGTGGACTGCGCTATCTGCTGACTATGGCAAGTTGTAATTATTTATTAATTTTGTATTATTTTATGTTTATCTATATTGTTGTTAACTGATTTATCATGTACAATGTGTTCTTTTGAACTGTATTATTCTAATTCTAATGCACCAACCAGGAGTAGCACTCTCAATTTCATTGTTTTTACTGCAATACAATGAGAAAAAGGGCTTTCAATTCTATGTTATTCTCATAGAACATAGTGGACGGCAACTGTAAGAAATATCCATGACAGAGAATTAGTAAGGAGCCGCTCTGCAGAACTGATGTTGGTTGAGGACTCTGCAGCAGGATACTGTTGAATGAGTTGCAAGGCGTTCTCAGGCGATAGCTGCAGGTGGTAGGGGATACACTCGACGGTGGAGTTCAACCTGCAGAAGTCACATTCATATAAGTCAGATATGGTCGTCTGTAATACAAACAGACCAGTATTACAATTTTTTTTATAAAAGCTAATACCAGAGCTGTGCTGGTGTATTAATTAAACTGAGAACAAATCACATAACAACATGTGAGCTTTGAATCTGACATGGGATCCGAGTCACATGTCCCCCCCCCCCTCCTTTCCTCCTCTTAATCCGTGCCGTCTGTCTCTCAGCCCCCCAAATAGGTGACAAAACATATACATCTTGCACTGTGCACGCAGCAGAACCCACCAATGAACAATAAGAGAAGGAAGAGGATGGTAGTTGTGTGAGTGACACAGCATTAAAACACAGGGTTTGTTGCAGGGTTTGTTGTTGTCTCTGCGAGTCAGTGATATGATGCCCCCGTGTGGCCGTGGCTGCACTCTGTGAGCGCTGACCACAGTAGGCCCAGTGTGAGGGAGAAAGGCTGCCTATAAAATAACATGTTTACACAATATTTGCAGACTGAGGAGGAATACACAACCAAATATAATCTGCGGTGAGACTGGAGTGCGCCGGCATACATTACACAGCAACCAAAGGGCATGTAAATACACCAATTATCATAGTTACTGATATCTAATTTACTAATAAAACATAATAACAAGGTTCCAGGTCCATTTTTGCAAGTCAGCAGGAAGGAGAATATTTTGGTGAAAATGTGCTTTTGACCCCCACATTCTGTAGATTATCCCACTTCTATGTGTAATTTGATGTAGAATGTTCTTTTCAAGAAATGTGTATAGGTACCAGTCTGTACCTTCCAACAGCATTAGCAGCGGACAAAGCCTTGGCCTGGCCCTGGTTCTCCTCCCCATGCAGCACCTGTCTATGAAGGTTACTGAGCTCCACCTCGTCGTAATCCAGCAGACCGAGACGCCCTGGAGAGAGACACAGTCAGAAAGGCTTTGGAATAAATGACCAACCCTGATAAATTTGGCAAATAATCAAAATTTAAACTGAATGCATTTAGCAGACGTTTTATCTTTAGCTCTTTCCTTTTCTCAGACGCTCTATCTGCTCACCACTGAACACATTAGAATAGAAATCTTTGTTGTCCAGTTGCCTGGACATTTGTCACTAGCTGAGCACATGGTGCTACACAATGGAGAATAAAGGCACATGACAAAGACAGTTCATAAATATATACATCAAATTCCACTTCCAACATAGCCTGAAACTGATTTTTTTTCTGTCTGCAGCAGTAAACATTTGAGGTAAAAGTGCAGCTCATTCAGTGATTCTGTCCCTGACCAGGATGCTATTATTAACATGGCTCTGCACAAACTCCTACACCACTTCCCTTCCAGTTATCCCTAGTTAATTATAGAGCCAAAGTGAAGTTGAACGTCTGACTGCAAAAGAAAAACATGCAAAAATAAACAAATACGTCTTAAATTAAAGCCTCCGAATGCACTCTTATCTCTGCAGTGCGTTTTCACAGTACACCAGATTTCATTCACCGAACGGCACTAAAGCGGTTAGTGGTGTATGTGTCTTTAAAAAATGTAAACAAATAATTTGCAAAGCCGCAGGTAAAGTTATTATGTTCAACAGCTGCTCGGACGAGATCAATGATCTAGGATTCTGCCTAAAGTTAAAGAGAAGTTAACACCTAATTTTAAAAAAAGGACAATTACAGAAGGGCTGATGATTTCATTAACTGGGCACAAGGTCAAAGGTGAGATCGCCTACCGATGCCTGCTGCTGCGAGGTACAGTGCCAGTGGGCAGCCGAGTCCTCCACAGCCAACGATCAGCACTGATGTCTTGGATAAGTTGAGCTGACCTGTGGACAGTCAAGATGAACAGTACTCCATTAGTCATGCCATAAAGAAGCTCACTTGACAGAATGCTCACTCTGCTGCAACACAGAATAACGCTGCCTGTAGCGAGCCATACCTTTTACACCCAGCTCGGGCAGAAGGAGCTGTCTGCTGTAGCGCATGATGTCCTCATTGCTGAGGGATGGTTTGCCTTTCAGCGGGGTTAGGGGTGTCACTTTGTCACGCAGCTCCGGCGCTGAGGTACGGCTCTGATATCACACCAGGGGACAAATCATGAATGGGCAAAGTAAAGGGAACAAGAGCTTTTTTCGTGAACATTTACAACCAACATGTTGTAAGCAACTAACTGCGAGTAGCTTCACATAAATAAGGCCGCTGTATTTTGCTGCCATCTGCTTTATAGTTCCTATAAGCTTAGAGATTTGATCAGTGAAGTGCTTCAGAAATATCCAGTTCACTAAGGGACAAATTAAAATACATGGGATTTATAATTCTATTTGCCCAGCTCAAAATTGTGTCAATCTACGAATGTAGTAAGATTACATTCACAAAAGGTACATGGTGTTCACTCCCCACTTTTAAACTGAGCACGTTGTCCTCAGGTGAATCTGATCAATCACGGCGGGCGACGTCTCATCCCTGACACCTTAACCCCCCGACTGAGGAAGACCCATGGGTAGTTGAAACGCTGATAAAATGACTGGGAATGAGATAACAGTGAGGACAGCACAGCAGTGTGTCTTTTTGAGCTGGTTACTGGTAAAGAATCTGCAAAGAATGAATGGACAAAAGGAACCAAAGAGGTGTCTCCATATCAGGCTAATGCACACACAGTGGCCACTTTGTTAGGTTTAACCAATACAATCTAATGCAATCTAACTCAACTTTCCCACAGAGGACATTAGATTAAGATGAGTCTCTAACTGATTTATTTTTGCTATCCCCCCCATTGACATATATGAGTGGGCAGAATATTAGGAACACCTCTATGAGAGTGTCAACAAAAAGTCCACATGCTAACTAGCCTAGCATGCTAGCTAGCTCAGTGTAGTCCATGCTATGACCACATGTCGCCTACACAACAAGCTATTTCTATTTTGAAACAAATCTCTGCAGGTACAGGCGGCACACGTGGACAACTGTGAAAATACAACACCAGCTTGACATTTAGTTAAAAAAACAACTTTAAACCTTTTCCCGTTGAGACAGTTTATTCTTCAGGGCAGCGATCTCCTTCTCTTGCTCCTCGAGCTGTGCTTTCAAACGGCAAACCTCCTGAGACATCGCTGCTGGCGAACACAGAGGGGAACCGGCCGCGGCTACAAAAACTATAACGTATGTATTATCACAAAAGACACGTTAAGTCCGCTTCAGCTACAACTTTTAAGGACAATGTTGACATATGGAGCAGACTCTGTGCAGCGTACTTCCGGGTTTGACCACGTGAAAGAAGACCACGTGGTAGATGACGTAGAGGTTGTCGTACCGTAAGGGCAAATCAATTTAAAGGCAAAACAAAACAAACATAATTATTTAGAGAAACTTGTATTAAGTTACTTATTGTTTATATACATATATGGTAGTTTTCCATTTATCCTTTCATTATCGTTATAATTAATATGATTACTTTTTATTTTAATTTTTTTTATTTATCAAATTCACCTCAAGCAGCATTGACATGATGATTGTATCAAACCTGAGCAGGTCACATGTAGAATTAATATTTTTGCGATGCCAAAAGTGTATTAGGTTTTTTTTTCATTTGATTATAAGTGACATCATGTTAAATAAATAATTTATTTAAAAAAAGAAAATATTCTATAATATATATTATAATATTTTTTTAGGAGCTGTCATGACGTCCATCTTTATTTACAGTTTTTTAATAAATATATTTGAAATAATAATATTTTTTATAGCATATATAAATTGTACTTATAGATGCTTTCCCAGACAGTGACTCGTAGACCACACAGACACAAAAAAGCATGAGTTCCGATATAGTTACCTGCATCAACAATATATGACAGATATTACTTATTGCGTGAAGGGTCCTGTGACCCCCCCCCCCCCCCCCCCCCCCCCCCCCCCCCCCAAGGTATTTTGCAAAAGTGCTGATGTGTTGGTGAAAAGGAGCAATTATCTAAGTATAGGTCAATAATGTTCACACACGCACACTCACACTCACACACACACACACACTCGTCTATACAGTGACGCGCTGCCGAGCCTCGAGTCCTCCCTCCTGCTCTTCACATGATCCGCTGCTCCGTGAGCTCGGTCTCAGAGGAGAGGCAGGAATGTGCAGAGGAGCGACAGCGGCGATGGCCGAGCGGAGCCACGGTCCCTCCACGATGCGTGCGTTTTACGCAGTGGCCGCCTGGATCACGTTCATCCACTGCTCCGCTGCAATTCCCTGGACAGAGGAAAAGGTAAATCGAACGAGAGAGAGAGTCTGCTGACGTGGTTCTGAACGGTTTTTTTGGGTGGGGGGTTTTGCCAGGTGAAACGGAAGGAAACTTTCCATAGTCAGTGTGTTTGTATTTGTAATATCACTATATGTTTGTATTGTCATGTAGCTGACTTTTGACAAGGCACAAATGATTGCTTGCAGGTATTGATAGGCTCCCAATGCTTCCTTTTTATCATTATGATTGCATATGTAACCCAATTTCTTTAGCAAGTTTATTGGAGAAACATTGCAAATGTACAGAAAAAAAATATTGTCCTTGATTTCAGTTTATATTTCGTCAGTGTCTGTGCTTGTTTCCTTTTAAGAAGGAGATCACTAGGGGTTAGGTTACTGTTATTCTTTATGAGAGAGGTCAAATAATAAATAAACATGTTTCCAAATTCAGCTATTATTATTCTTCTTATTTTTATGCTATATCCATTCATACCAGCGAACGACTGAACAGTACCTTGACACTCATTGCGGGACTCTCCTGAGATCTACCTGGGTATCCATGGCCACTCGTGTTCCCCATCTATGTTCTTCCCCTCCTCTTCTACTTGCCCCGTTGCTATGGCAGCACGGCGATCACCATTGATCCTCCAATTGCAGGACTTGATATTTATAGACCTTAAGTGGACCCCCGTTCTGAGCTCGGGGAGCCCCAGCTCAGTCCTACTCCGTCCGAGTGACCACATAATTACACCTCTTGCACTGTACATGTGCCACTGTGTGATTACAGGAGGGATGTGTGAGTCCGCTGGTAGTGGCCAAGCTCATACTGTGAACTAAAGGATGTGGCCCTGTTGCCTGAGATTGTGAAACCAAACGAGGAGAGGGACGATTCTGTGAATTATCTTAAAGAAGAAGTTCAATCTAAAGGCTTGGGTATGCTTATGCAAGGGTGCAGTGAGTCAGTAAATCCACAACGCAATCAATTTGTCGTGTAGTGATTCATCAAGGCCAAAATGCCAAACATTGGTGGGTTTTGTTATTTAAAGATGTGATTATTTGCCGCTTATATCACTGTAGACTGGTATTGAACTTAAGTAGTGTCTCTTGAAGACATCCAAGATCCGTGGGATCTCAGGAGGATAATATGCTAGGTATTTTTACTAATTTTTTACAATTTTCTGAAACTTTATGGATTTCACAATTAATTTGGTTAATTGTATCAGATGAATTGATACATTTCAAAAACAGCCGTTAACGGCAGCCTGAATCAAGAGCATGGATTCCACGACGCCACTGTGCCTCTCCTTTCCGCCACCTCGCAGCCTGTTGTTTGAGAGGCTGGAGCGTTGACTGTGCTCTGATAGTCACCAGCAGCTCTCTCTCTCTCCATCCTCATTGTCAGTTCAGTGTTTGTTGCCAGGGCAACCGTGATTCTGAGCTGAACTTTGAGACCAAATGAAACGGAGCCATGGGACATGCGGATCAATACGTTGTGTTTTCCTTTTTTGTACCCGTGACTGTAATCCGGAACACACTGGATTGACACACAGCTTGAGACACGCAGCTACCTTTATTCTTCAGAATCATGTTTGCGTCGGAGTCGAAGTCCTACAGAGCCAGAGTGCTACGTTAACAAGAGCCACTCACTTTGCCGTCTCTCTATTCAGCAAATCCCCAATTCACAAAAGCAGCCGCTGTTCACTCAATCAGCGTCAATTCACACTGCTTTAATTGGCTCTTGTGTCTGAGGAGGCGTTAGAGTGGACTTCACAACTGATCCAAAGCGAAATGTTTCACACAAGATCAAATCATTGCTTTTCATTATTTCACATGAACATGCCGTATGGCTACTCGAGACGTCGTTACCCAGGTGATAATGTAATTAGCCTACTGTGAATAATCCCGTTTAGTAAGATTGATTTCTGTGCTCGGATGTCGCAATAAATCTTGTAATAAAAACTTCCACTGTCAGTGGCTTCCAGTGTGACACGCTGACATAAGTGGTTTTGCACGCTACTTGTAATCCACAGTGTTGCTCAATTTAAATGCACCAGAGGAAGATTTCCACTGCTCTTACTAAGAAGATGTTGAAGTGAAACTGTGCAATGGCAGACACTGGTGGAAAATACTGTAGGTGTAAACATTACTTGATAATATTCAAAGTCGCAACACTGCCGTGATTAACGGTGGATATAAATGATCTGATCACACGCCACACTCTTTACCTTATTGCAGGTTTATTTCCTCCCTAAATATGAATTAAAACCAGTGTTATTTCTCGTCCATTTCTCGTCTCGTGTTGTTTGTTTCCTCCCTCTCGGTCTCGTGCAGCTCCACCACCGAGCCATCACACTAACGCAAGATGAGACTCGCACGGCACTGTCTCACACTGACCTGGAGCAGATGTGGCAGAGGGATCTGAGGCCGCTGCTGGTTTCCAGGTACCCGGGCTCCACGGGCAGCCAAGCTGTGCAGGAGGTGAGTTGTCTGAGGCATTTGTAGACAACAATCCTATGCAGCGTGTTCGACAATCATTGGCAAGAAAAATGTAAAAGAGAAAAACCTACATTTTGGAAGCAACATCATGGCAACCTAAGACAACAATAAGACATCAGATAATATCATACTGTTTTTCACTTATGAGTGATCCCTGCACATTTGTTTTCCTTTACATTACATGTTGTTCCCATAGGACATGTATCCAATTCAAGAAGTTATTACATATTGGCCCTTGCTTCATTAAAACAGGGAAGTCACAATCAAATTCTTCTTTTTCACAAGTTTAACTGCCACAGACTTATATCAGATGATTAGCAAGGTCAGGTGGTGATAAGTTAATGGGCTACTCGCAACTAACAAGTAACATGTATGTTCTCGTCTTGCTTTCAGCATATCAAAACAACCCTCGGCTCCCTCGGAGCAGGCTGGGAAGTCACACAGGACACGTTCATGTCGCAAACGCCCTATGGCCCGCTGCCCTTCACCAACCTAATCGCCACGCTCGACCCGTCGGCCAAGCGCCGCCTGGTTCTGGCCTGTCACCACGACTCCAAGTACTACCCACCACAGTGGCACGGCAGGGAGTTCCAGGGCGCCACGGACTCTGCCGTTCCCTGCGCCATGATGTTGGAGGTGGCTCGGGCCCTGGATGAAGAACTGAAGGCTCAGAAGGTAGTGGGCTGAAAAGTGACTTAAACATACGATACACTACAATACTACTAAACCTTTCGTCTCTGTTTGCCTGCGACCTTACGCGTACCCCTTTAATCCATCCAGTGTGCATTAAACATGCTTTTGAGTGACAGTCAGGCAAGGTAGAGGTGTAATAGTTTCTGTGGTTGTGGCAAGTATTAACCTGTGGCCATGAATCGTACTCTAGAGTAACAAGGCCAAACATGAGTCACACGAGACCATAGACTGTATAAGACCAGTTCCTGGAACTGGGTAAACATCAATGACGCTTTCCTAAACTCATACATGAGAAACAGTTGTCACACGACTGGGTGTTGCACCATATGTGTCTGTTTTGTGAACAATTCTCACATTGTAAATCCTTAAACAAGGGTAACAAATATATAGTTTCTTTTCTTTTTTTTAAATGCAAAACAATTTTTCTTAACTATCGGGGACATAGTTGCTTTTGACAAAAAGCCCTGAAAAAAAGAGTAAATAGCACATTTATTGTCTGTTTTCAGCTGGATTAATACATTTAAAACCGCAGGAACTAACTCAAAACATAAATTACAATCCCCATGTTCTCAGACGCACACAATGACAATACTTTTGGTTTTGACAAATCTCGTGAAAAGACCAGAAGTGACTGGAAAAAGATATATATTGATGAATTACACATTCTTGACCTTAAAACGGACAAAATAGACAATCGCTAGATATTTGTGGGTAAATCATGTCAGCAGCCTTATCCTGTGAGTCATTCAATAAGGGGTTGTTGGTTTTGCTGGTCCTTTTTATAAGCTTAAAGAGAGTCTCTGATCCAAAGTCGTGAATACATGAATAAATAATGAATTAATAAAAACTAAACTGTGTAAATTTCAATGCTCAAACTCAACTTCAGTTGTAGCATTTCAAAAACACGCGCCCTATGTTAATTAACATTAATCTGCCGTCAACAATGTTTCATTGTTGCACGCACAAGTGATGCAGAAGGAACACACACTCGGCATTCATGTAGCTCGCTCCCCCTGAACTCCTGCTGTTTGACAGTTGAGAGCCCCGTCCGTTGGGCGGACGGGCGACGGGGAGATCAGCCAAGGGACATGCTTATCAGACTCAGCTGCCCGTCACAAGGGTCACTGTGGGGAACAGGAATCCCTCTGAATACAAATGCACCGGCCGTGGTGGAGGAGGACGCACGGTCAGTCACTGCTGACGCGTCACGCAGGAGATGCCGTGAACTTAGCGACACTGAAGCATTATGTCACGAAACCCAACAATCAATGGAATTAATATTTCACTACTTTTTTTTAAAACCCTGTGGCTGTTATCGTGACAATGTAATCTTAAAGCCACTAGAGGGCAGCAAATCCTTTTGAATGAAAGGCAAATTGGACTTGTATGTGGCTGTACACTATTACATTTTTCTACTGTTGCCTCCCATGTAGAGCTCCAGCCCCGACCTGACCCTGCAGTTGATCTTCTTTGACGGGGAGGAGGCCCTTTTCCACTGGACCCCCACCGACTCCCTGTACGGCTCTCGCCACCTGGCCAAAAAGATGGCGAGCACCCCACACCCCGCCGGGGCCACGGACACCAACCAGCTACACGGCATAGTACATATCGGTTCCAATCATCCCTCGCCGAGACTGGCGTAATCACTTAGTCACGCCGAGAGTCATCCCTTTGTTAGCCCACATCAATTGAAGCACAAACACACACACACACACACACACACACGCACACACACATGCAGCCCACACAGCCACCTTAACGAGAATAGTTCTGCATTTTGAGAAAATCTTAAAAGCTCCCACCAACACCCACTCTATCATTTAGGAGGCTTGGGTGTCGTAATATTAAACATCATTTATTAGACTCGTCTCCTACTGTCCGTTGGTGTATGCAGTGTTTCTGTATCCTAGCTATACGGAGATAGTGCAACTGTTCATCACCAAATGGAGACATCTCCCGTGTGGACACGCGGAGATAGAGCAGACGAGTATCGAGGGTCACTTCATCATGAGCATTTTTTCACGAAAGCTCGCCAGCGTCGTTCACGTCCCCCTCATCCCCCGCGTGTCTTCCTTCTTCTTCCAGGATCTGTTGGTGCTGATGGACCTGATCGGCGCGCCCAGCCCCCGCTTTGGAAACCAGTTCCCCAGCACGACGCCCTGGCTCACCAGACTGCAGAACATTGGTGAATGATCCAACATTTTACTATGATCGCGTTACTATGAAGGTGTGCCAGAAAGCACCCATCAATCTGCTTCTGAGTCATTGTGATTACTAGTCATAATTCAAGCTGTGTGTGAGTGTATGGAGGCCAACGTGCCAACTGCGCTGACAGTCTAATTATTGCAGTCACCCTGTATCTTTTCCGTCTGCTTTGCTTTGATTGCTCTGTAGACGTTATAATCTTTGAAGCCAAAAATGCTAATGGGGCATTAAAGGCCACCTTCGTTCTGTGTACAAATGGTTGCTTCATCACTAGACTTTTTTTCTGCCAAAGTCAGAAGATACTTCTTTTTTTCACCTTGCGAAATTTTGTCGGCGCTTTTTCTCACTGGTTTGAGGCGGACGATGTCACATATTGTGTACGCCAATCAGAATTTGGCAACATTTCAATCCAAATGTGTTGACGTTTGTTTGTGGTGCCAGCGCTTGTCCGTCCGAACGGATCAAACCAAACCAATACAGTCCTGATGAAGCAAACCGTCCTATTCTTGACTTTTGAACTATTAATAAATAATACTATACATATGTTTTTTTTACATTTTGTCCGTCCTCCACAGAAAAGCGTCTCCACTCCATGAACCAGCTGGTTGATCATCCCACCAGCGTGCAGTATTTCTGGCCCGATCGACCAGTTGGCCACATACAAGACGATCATATACCATTCCTGAACAGAGGTATACACACTTTCTATTACACAAGTAATAAAACAAATCAATCACCTCATATAATGTGTTAACGCTGTTGGTGGATCCCCACCCTGCTCCTCTCGGTCAGGTGTACGCTGCCTCCACCTGATCCCGTCCCCCTTCCCGTCTGTGTGGCACACGTTCGACGACAACGAGCAGAACCTGGACCGCAACACCATTCAGAACCTCAACAAGATCGTGCAGGTCTTCGTCCTGGAGTACCTCAACGCCAGACCGGACGTCCCTTTAATCACGCCGGTCCCTTCGAACCCACAGAGCGCCCCGTAAAAATTCCCCGCATAGTCTTCCGCAACTCTTGTTTCCATCGATGTCTCGCTGTAGTAAAGGTCTTCAGCTCGTACTTTATAGACATGGCATTTACTGCTTTTTTAAATGCCAGTATGTGGGTGCAAAAACTGGAGAAAAATTGAACATGTTCATTATAAAAAAAACAACTTCCTATGTCATTTCGAAATCCATATGTAAAAGTTTACATTTCGTGAGTTTATATGAGAAGTGTTTTCTCTGTCAATGGTTTCATATGAGACTTTAAGAATTCCTGGCTTCATCTTTCCTCCACAGTCCACAGCAGTGAGACCAGCACACAGGGTCTTCTGTGTTTGCCACACTGCTTTCTTTATATCCGCCCGAACCCCACGTTTAACCTGCAGGGAGGCATCTTAGAGTCAGTGCCGATGTCCAGGATCTGCTCCACTTGTATCAGAGATGAGAAGGAAGCGTTTAGGATAAATCATATCTGGGAGCTGTTAAAATACAATGATGTGCTTCATTTTACGATTTAAATACATTAAAGCATTTCAAGTCCTGAAAACACTTGCAAACAACTTTAAGAATCTGTTATGATAAACATATAAAATAGGCCATTCACATGAATTCTACCAGAACATATAGGAATCTGAGTATGTGGCAACAAGATGTTTTTCAGCTACAGGGTACGTGATGTTTCTTCTCCGACAGTAAATCTGTTCAGTGTTTAGAGAGTAAACCTGTCGGTGGCAGGAAGTGGGTGTATTTGTGTAATCGCAACATATTTAGCACTTCATATCCTGTCATCGCGGATAGTGAGGTGGATAACTTCCTGTGGCTGATGTTTCACATGCCTGCCTTTATTTACGTGTCTGTATTAGCCCGATCCTAGAGTGGATCCCAGAATAATATACGATGCCAAAACTGGACTTCCTGTATTGTGAAGCCGAAATAAACGTGGATTCAGAACCCAAAGCAGGTCGTGTTTGAGTTTTCTGATCTTTCCGAGACTTTGTTTGGATGCTGGTATATTGGGAGCCATGGATACAGAAGTTGAAAGAAGGGGGACCTTTTGCAGGAGGAAGTGTAAACTTCCTGTAACTCAAACCTCACGGCAAAGCAAAAATAGCAAATAATGTTCTTCCAGTATCTGCATCCACTCCTCATGTCCCCCCACCCACCTCTTTCTCAGCCTTGAAGCTTGGGCCCTCTCTTGCTAAGCAGACCAAACAATCCCTCCATCCCCTCCGCCTCACCTCGACAACAATCCCGTGATTCACTTAATCCTGTCAGGGAGGACCTCCCCTGAATTCCACACCACCCAAATCCCCTTCAATCCAGCCCACTCCCATGAGAACTGAACGTGGCACCGACTCCCCCGTTGGCTACAGTCAGTGTTTATGATGCCTGGTAACAACGTGCACAAACATACTGAGTATCTCTGTCTTGAAGGAGATTAAAAGTATAAATACTTCAAAGACCATTATTCAACTAAGACATGGACGTATTGTATGATCTCCACCCAAAATACATGAAAAGAATTTTGTTTTCATGCTTTCTTTGACTTATAAACAGCAGTACAACTTTACTGTCCTGCTTATTGAAGCACTTCTTTATTTGATTCTGTATTTCATACTACTATATTTGTTCATTGTTCACACTCATGCTTACTCCATTTGTACTTTCTTTTAAGTATAGGTGTTGTGTTACCTCGCTTACCTCAACCTGCCAGCCAGTCATCACCAAAAATGATTTGGCTCAGGGACAGCAATGAAAACATCAGTCTGTCTAAGAAGATAGCTATTAATTAAATTTAATCTAATGAAAAGACCAACCCGGCCTGTTGCAACAAGGAAAGCGAGGAGAATCAGAAATAAATTGTTTGACAACACTGTATTGTGGCTTTCAGTAGTTTTTTTTTTTTTTGCCTTAAAGCAAACTCGTGCATTGCCCAGGAAGTTTAATGACAGCTGAGCTTTAATCTAAGGGCTGATTACAGTGCAGCAGTGGAGTCATGGGAAGGGCTGGGACTCTCCCGAGAAAGGTGCGTTTCAGATTGTTACAAAAACAATAAGCCTGGAAAGGTTATTCAAATGTCAGAAACCATAAGGATAAAAAACTACTTGAAAATGTCCCCTCTGTTGACGACCTATCTTGCGGTACTTGCAATAAGTCTCTAAGCCTTAGAGTAAGGACACATTAGCTTTTTTCAACTAAAGAAGGGCTTTTTCTTTTGATTTTGATGGGCAACCTTTAAATACAGATCTTATTTGATGTGCCTTTTCTGTCAGCTGGTACCCACACACTGGCGTTTCTCAACAACCATAGTCTGCTTTTAGTGACATAGTATCCCAGAGTGTGATGATTATATAGTGAGTAAGATTTTCTTACATGCTTTTATCATTATTTATTATTGGAAGGTTTTACTGGGTTCACAAAAATAAACATAATAAGCTGCTGAACTCATCAGTTTGTTTAGTTCAAGACAATATGTCAGTCAGTAATTATATATTTATAAAATGTACATTCAATGAGAAAAAAATAAAATGAAAATATAAACATCTTTCAAACTTGGTTCTTCAAATACTTCTAAACTGATTAACCCAATGTGGCTGGGACAGTTGTCCTTCATATCATTACATTATTGTATGGGATCAAAACAGTTAATGAGACTTTATAAAATGTGCAACAGTATTGTGAGCACGTGTGAAGGTAGGTGTGTGTAGGTAGGTTTGTGTAGGTAGGTGTGTGTAGGTAGGTTTGTGTAGGTAGGTGTGTGTAGGCAGGTGTGTGTAGGGCAGCCTGCTACTGACCTGCAGTGACACGAGTCACCGACAGAGGGCGGTGGCGAGTCACAGTCAGTTCAATGGACAGAAGAAAGCCGGAGAAACAAACACTCTCTGGAGACTGAGCTGAACGCACTGTTCATCTACACACGCCTCCACTTTCAAATGAGGGCGGTGAACACCCAGGAACCGCCTCCATCACACGGTGCATTCAGGTGCTCACCGTAAAACCCCCTTGTCCATGTGTCAGTTCGGGAAAATAAACACTGCTGGGTGTTCATGTAGTGTTGGTCAGAACAAACAATTTCCGTTATGACGACCGGTTTTATAAGAATCAGGAAAGAAAACGTTTTTCTCTGACGGAAAAGGTAAAAATGCATCATCATAAATTAGAATAGATAAGGACACACGTTTGTGAGCATATCGATACAACGATATAAATACAATGTCGATAAAACAGAAACAAAATAAACTATGAAGTTATAGCGATTTCTGTTTTCCATAAAAAGAGAAAAACAGTTGTTGGTTTTTTTTGTTTTGCTGGGTGGCTGCTTTGCATGGAGTGGCGGTTTTCCCCCGAGTATTCCCGGCGGCACGTGAACGCACCACTGATCCCACAGAGCGGGCGGCGAGGAGCCGTGGGGGATTTGAGGACCCGCCTCCGGTCCGGTCACGCGTGTACACAACAAGTCGCGGCGCGGCGGGCGAACGCGCACACAACAGACGAGCAGCGGCGAGAGCGGCTTCGAGGAATGTGACGGCACAACTTTTCCTCTCTTTCGACTCAAAAGCATCGGCAGCCTCGTCGCCGTGTCTCGGCACATTTTTTTTTTGTTTTGTCGTTGTTGTTGTTGTTGTTGTTTTTGCTGCGCGCCCCTTCTCTCCCTTGTGACGGACGGTGCGCCGGTCGGGAGACGCCATGGAGCCGATAACGAAGTGGACGCCGAAGCAAGTTGTCGAGTGGATGGAAGGTAAGGCTGAGGGCGACCGGACAACCTGCTCATTCGGGGTTGTTTGGTCACACGAACAGTGAACCAGTGTCACACCGAGTCGCTCCCGTCCTCGGGTTATCTTCGGCTAGTTTCGTAGAAACTGCTCCTGTGTGACAACATACCTCCTCTTCCTCCTCCTCCTCCTCCTCTTCCTCCTCCGGGGCGCGTGACAATGGCTCTTGCATCTGCTTCTCCTCTCACCACTCGGCTGAGCGAGCGTGTGCTTTTTAAAAATGAATGTGTGATTCAGATTGTTTAAAAAAAAACAAAAAAAACCCACTGGTTCATCATCTGTCAAATGGCAGGACAGTGTCTCTCCCCCCCCCCCCAGACCTCCGACTCCTGTCAGTCAGTGGGCTGCTGAGGAATGACACTGCAACGTCTCTTCCCTCAATCATTTCACTCATTTTCTCAATATTGAGTACAACTTTTTTTTTTTTAAATCACTTCCCTCATGTTGGAAGTCCCAAGTCTTACACTTGAATAATAATAATAATAATAATAATAATAATAATAATAATTGTATTTATATAGCACCTTACAGAAGTAGCTTCACAGAGCGCTTTCACAAAAACATATAAATCACAGACAATTTAAAATGCAGCATTCCAATAAAACGGTTTTCAGGTCACATATCTGTGTATATATATCTATATATATATAGATATATATATATGTTATATATATTTTAAAAGATATAAAAAGACTAGCAAGTCTATAGAGCTGGGTTTTTAAAAGAAGGCACAGACTCTGCCAGCCTCGTCTCCTCAGGCAGGCGGGTTCCAGAGTCGGAGAAAGCTCGGTCCCCCTGAGATTTGAGCCCCGACTTTGGAACAACCGGTAAGGACCCACCTGAGGATCTGAGGCTGCGAGCTGGCTCGTAGGGGATCAGCATTTCTTAAAATGGACGGGCAGCCAATGAAGTGAGGCTAAAACTGGGGTCATGCTATGCCGTCTAGGGAATAACACTTTTTACAGTCAGACCTCTGTGTGTCTGGTGCTTTTCAGGGTCTGACACCTCCATAACATAACAAAGAGTGTATTTATTCCGTATATTTCTATAGTTTTGTGGTTGTTATATTTAAATTTTTGTATTTCTTTTAATACTTTGTTGTGTGGGCCTGATATCTTGCTGCGGTAATGTACATCTATCTATCCAACTAACTAACTAACCCGTCAGGAATGCTCGCTATGGTAATGGCCTCATGCCCTTTAAACCCCGGTCCTGTCACGGCACAGGTATGTCTAGTGAGGGACACCAGAAGGCACGTGAAGTATGGAGTCGCAGCGGTGCTGTGTCATTCCGAAAAACGCCAGACCAGTGAAGTGTGTTTGTATTAACCGCTGCTGCCAAATGAGCAACAGGCTGTTTATGTGGGGACTTAAGCTGTTGGTCTTTGCTCTACCAGTCAAGCACCTTTTTCGACAGCTCCCAAAACAAAACCATAGGTGCTTTCCTCTTTTTTTTTTATTCACACAATTTGATTTTCATTTGATGGCAGTGCGAGCGGCATTGCCCTCCAATGCTCATCTATGGCTGAAGGGGGGATTGTGGAGGGGGTTAGTTTCAGTGTGTGCGGTGAGTAGAGCCCCAGCCGGCGCGCGTATGGACGGGGGATTAGTTGTCCACACAGGCGCCGCTGCTGTCATTCTCCCCGAAAAATCTGACTCAGCAGTTTGTTCTTAACCCCCCTGGGTTTGCAGAGACCCCCTGCGAACAAACAAGCCATCTGAAATGACAGCAACGCTGCCCGTTCGCCTCCAAACCAGGTGCGTGAACGTGGATATGTCGAAACGCAAGGTCAACTTGCAGTGAACCGTTCACAGGACCGAGGGGTCCTTCGCGCGGGAGAGAGATCGGTTCGCAATGTCACCTCAGTGTTGTTTCCCGCAGAGGACTCGGCCAAGTGGATGATGTCGCCTTGTGAGATAAAATCCCTGAAACGGAACTTTCCTCATTGTGGTGCAGAAAGGCTGAATAGTCATTTGCTCGAGTGGCGCCGTCTATAGGTGCACACTACAATTACTTTGGAAGCAATTTGACAGGCAGAGCCACCCAAACAAAATAAAGCTCTCAACTAGAATTCAAAATGCAACGGAGCTTCTTCTTGACGTCATCAACCAAACCACCTTAACAGGGATATTTTCCATGCCCCATACTGTCAGCTCTCATGCTCCTAAAAGTAGATTTAATGTCCTTGTGTTCAGAAACAACAAAGTGTGTGGCTAAGAGAGAGAGTGGCCACAAGTTGCAGCAACGGTGTCCGTGGTAGAAAAAATACCTTGTGTTCTCCTCACCGACTGCTGTACCAAAACACGGCATGCAGCCTCTGGTGTTGTTCGGCTGAAGAATAACTTGAAGCATCAAACCGCGGTAGAACCCTTGTTAAGAGCAGGGTCGTGGGCCTCGTGTTGACCTGTTCACACCGATGGCAAACACGGGTGTTTCCAGTGCTGTTGTGCCCGTGTGTGAGAAGTAAGTGCTCTGCGTGTGCGTTTAGACCTCTGCTCTCATTTGCCTCAGGTTGTTTTCCCCAGTAGAACAGGGACTTTTTGTGTATTGAGACTGTTGTTAATCACTTGCATTGTTCAGGGAGATCAGACGGTGGTCGGTTGATGTTTACTGCTGGTGAAAGGGGTTTTCGGCTCTTCAGATTGAAACACACTGCTGTGTTTTGTTTTTGGGTACTGGAGATGTGCCCCGGGGCGCGTCACCTTCACCACGAGCCCTGGTCACCCAGCTGGACCTGTGAGTGTCGTGTGATGGCCATGCCATGTGTCATGTGTGGAGCTGCTCGCCCCAGGGGGAAGCATGCACTCTTCTAATGGCAGTATAGATGGCACGACACAATAGGCCTGTCTGTAAGTTAATTAAATTTTTTCAATTTGTGGTAATGACACATCCGGCACTTTTTTGTTTTGGATTTGAGGAGCTGAGGCATTGGGACACTGACCTACATCGCCACGTTCACAAAGTCAAAAGTTCAAGTCACCTGCTGCGAGTCATTTTCCAAATATAGTCCTGAATCCTCAGGGGCAGCGCTTCAGCTGCGACGGGCCGGCAGTGACCAGCGAGTGTTTAGCTCCAGCTCAGCCCGAATAACTTCCCGTTTACCAAACACACTTTCTTTTTTGTCCTTTTCCGCTCCTTCACCTTGTAGTTACTGTGCGACTGCCAGGTTTTAACAAGGCGTCCCAGAAATGCAAACCCACACGACTACTGTCTTGACTGAATGGCTGTTATCCAGTTCTTTAACAAGCCCCCGGCTTTGCAGAATACACACTGGACGTTCTCCAACATTTTTCTATACTTAAAACACCAGCTAATCAAATTTCAAAGCCATGTGTCTGGAAGGCAATGAGGCGTGCAAGTTTTACCGATGAAGTTTATTTGGAGCATGAGGTCACGATTTAAGTCCTCCTGATCTAGTGACCTGAATAAATCTCATCCCCCTTTTAGATCAAACTGCCCTGTTTGGCACACACATCCATACACGGCCTGACTCTATTAGTCTATTATTATCACTGATTGCAGATGTGTGTCTTGTGTGCGTGTGTGCGTGTGCTTGTGTGTGTGTGGGCATTCCCCATAACCAGAAGTCTGATATGAATGGTCAGATACAAGTTGAGCAGATGTTGGCTATCCCTGGTGTGTGAATGGAAAAGTATGAGGGATAGGAAGGGTGTGCGTGGCTGTATCCTGCCTCTCAAATAGCACAGAGGTGCCAAGAGGGTAATTACGTTGTCAGACAGTGATCACATTTAAACATGGAATTTGTTGCTCTAGTTGCTCTAGTTGCTCTAGTAGCCTCTCACAGACATATCGGTATAGGCCAATATATTTATAGCCTGACCGATATAATCGGCCAACTGATATGAGCCTTTAAACGTGCATTTATTTTTACAGTTTAGGTAAAATAAATGTTATTTCTTAATTCAAGTTCTATTTTTTTGGTTGTTTTTGTCTTCTTCATTTTACGATAAAGGTCATGGTTAAACTAAAATATCAAGCCTCAATTAATAAATTTCTTTGTCAAGAAATGGGGGTTTGTCAAAGACATCTTAAAATCATAGATACATCATACATATATATATATATATATATTATATCGGTCAATGTATCTGTATCTGGAATCTTCTACTCCCTAATATCGATATCAACGTCGGCCCCAAAAAATCCGTATAGGTCGGCCTCTAGCTGCCACCCGATGTTCCTTTTTTTGGTACTGTAGAACTGTTTTCAGACATGAACGTCCGGACGTATGAATGAATGAATGTCCAGACACAATTTTTCGTGTCACACTTTCAACAACAGTGGGACATTTTCCGGGTCATTCAGACCTGGGACGGCGCCTGGGTAGAGCGCACTCTCGCTCGCCATGAATCTTCTGGAAATTTCCCTGCTGTATTCTCACATTGGCTCACTTGGACATAATCTGGAAATTTTTCCGGGTGGGGGCTGACAGGAAAAGTTCTGGAAAATATCTGGAGCAACTTTTGCATATATTTGCATTCTCACATATCAGGAGAATGTCTGAAAGCAGCTGTTTTGTTGTTGTTTTCACCTCTGCAGCGCTTGCATAGTGGCGACACCGTACTGCTCTATCTCACTGCTTTAATTGTATTGTGATTGATTTTAGTCGTCACTTATTGTGTGAACAAGGGCTGTGCGATATGACGAAAAAGAAGACTCCTCATTTATGCATGTTAATAAGAAAAGTCTTTAATCTTTACTCTGTTACTTTCTCGTCCAGGTGCGCCACTCTCAGGATTCTAAATTTGTCTCTTCTATTTCACACGATTCGGTTAGTACCTCTAAAAGTTCAGCGGTCAGTACCCAGCCATACCTGAGAGATGACAAATATGTATTGAATTAGATTTTTTTATTCAACCAAGTGTGTACACAGAGTCCCCCCGTGATGAACGATTACACTGAAAGGTGTCTTCAGCGGCCGTATCTGTAGAGCTGATAGTGAGGTGTGGGCAATGAGGGCCCGTGATCCCTATCTGGCTGAAACAGAGACTCCTTTAAATGCAGCGTGAACAGACGTTATGCAGACACCTCGACCCTTATTAAGGCATCCATTGCCTCCAGTTTTAGTGCTGGATAGCCTCCACGTGCATCATTAATCCACTTGATGCTGTAGATGCATCGGGGTGGACAGGTGTTAAATTAATCCCGACGCAGGATTATAGGAAGAGCAGAAATCTTTACACCCCTTTCCAGTGGCCTCGTGTATACAAGGAAGTAACGAGGTTAAATAATTATTCAAATGTTAAAACTCTTGCCTTTGTCATTTATCAGTTTCCAGCCAGGCAGCCATTCAGCCTTTAAAATTGACTGATTGTGTTCCATTGATGGGCAGATAACCATGTTACTTTTCCATAGAAAATGGCCTTTAGAGTTCAGGGGAAGTGCTGTAAGAGGATTCCCCCCGGGGAGAGACGACTGAAAAGGCACAGCCATGGTTTTGTTCCTGTCGGCCCCTCGGCAGCCTGTTTCTCACACGGCCCACTGTCCCGGCCCCGTCGCCTCAGGAGCTCCGGCATATGGGGACTTGTAGAGAAATCATCAATAGTTAATGTCGCTGTACTGGTGACAGAAACAAAATGGGAGTGAGTGTGTTTAGCTTTGATATTGTGTTTACTCAGGTACACAGTAATGATCCTTCCTGCGCGCTTCACCTTATAGGGTTTATGACTTATCAGTTTGCATTTGCCTGTACGTCCAACCGGTCTTCTCACTGTGTCAGTTGAGGAGACCGAGTGCCACCTTGTACCCCTGGCCAACCAGGGATAGACCAGTTTGCTTTTCATTCAAATCTAAAATATGCATTGCAAATCTCCCCTGATGATCTCGGCTTAGCAGGGCCCGTGAGCTATTTGGCCAGGCTCTGCTCTAAGAGCATTGCCCCGTGAAGTGCCGTGCTTAAGCCGCAGGAGTAAAAAAGCTCCAAACCTGAGGTGACGCGGCGGGTGTAAGTGTAAATACGGGTCACATGCTGACTGACTGACCTCTCGTGCAGGGATGTCAAGTGCGTGCACCTGCCCACACCCGCTGGTTTATGTGCTTGCGTGTCTTGGCTATGCCTGACAACGTATTATCACATCACGTGATTGGAGAGTTTCGGTTCTTGCCAAAGTCTCTCACCAGATCCGCGCCGGTGCACCGGTGAAGAGAACGAAATAGGAAGTGTTTGGCTGTGTTGGTATTGCCTATCAAAGCACTGCTAATGCATTTATGCTCAAATAACCGCAGAGCACGAGAGGAATGCAGTCAGGTTTTTTTTTCTCCCCCTGCTATCAAACCGCTCGGCGAATGTGCAGTCAAAACAGGTCGCACATGTCCTTTGTTGCGTTCGGGGCCACCAGTTGCTTTTAACGGATTTAAATGGCTGAACCCAGTCGAATTGATGGTTCCCCCCTCGCCGACCAAATACACACAAAGCTCTTTCATCCTTGCACCAGCTTACACTGTAATGGAGTGCAGTGCCATAATGATTATGAAGTGACCTGTAGTTTTATGAACTGTTACCCACTTGTGGGTATAGCCGGGCACTTGGGCGGAAGCCAGAATCAGAGCTCGTTCCTAACATGTCCAGACTAGTCCTCATTTTTTCCACTCCTCCACAGAGACTCACTGGATTCTTTTCCTGCCATTAAACCAGTTTAAAAATCCTGTGGTTAAATGTTAAAGCGACTCTCTAACTTTCATTTTGCAATCCATTCTCTTTTGCGTTTGCATGATATCATGCTGTTGGTATCACACGAGAGTTGTTATTGTTTGTAGGTCTCCATGCTCTTGGAGATTTCCTTGGCATTTTACTTGCTGCGAAATGCCTTTTGAATCTTGTTGACTGGTGACATTAGAGAGTGCAGAGAGACACGGCAGCTTTTAATGGGCATGTGTGTGTCTTGACACCACTGGTGGTGAACGGACGAGCCCCCAGGCCCCACCATCCAAATGGCTTCATGTAGCCCGAGAGGACAGAGGGATGAAAGTGTTTTGGTTTCAACCAGGAAAACTACAACACACCTGGGAGATTAAAGGAACATTTCATATTTTCTTTGTGGTTATTTGTGTGTTTGGTTTTCCACTGCACACAAAGAGACATATCACTTTGTTAGAGAAAGGTCATATGGCTCAAAAGGCTCATAAGTGAAACTTCAGTTTTCATTTGGTCCCCTTCGAAAATCCCCTTTGGGAATCCACAGAAAATTCCATAAGCACATTGTCAAGTCATATAATCACCATTGTGTGTAGGAGCTGTTTTACCTCATGTACATAAGGGCGTCCACATCACCATGTTACCTTCAACACATCCACCCTGACATGCTGAATAATTGGAATTCGTTGTGAAGCCCCCCAACCCACTGAACTTAAAATCATCTACGTTTTTGCCAGAGGCTGACACTTGACGAATGTCATTTCATTTTTTCCGCAAAGTTTGACTTGGGGCTGAAAACACCAGCAAGTTTCCAACCAAACCAAACAATTGTCCCCATTGATCTCTACGCAATAGCATGTACAAAGGACGTTAGAGTGAAACGTTGGGTTTGAATTTGTTTAAGCAGGGAGTGGCAGCTCCTGGGCGTGAAGAAAACATCATGGGAGATTCTGATGAGATTCTCCTTTTGTTTCCATCGATGCAGACACCTGGGGAAAGCCTCCCACCTGCTGTACATCTCGGTTTGTATGTGGCAGCCTTTCCAGTCAACAGCACCCTCTATCATTTTTATGAACATGACTGTAATATGTCATGGCTGCTGGAGAAGACTCACAGGTGCTGACGAGAGTCAGCGCAGTAAACACAGTGTCTGTGTGGCTACGTCGTAGGTGCCCTGTCCCGGCCTGCGGGTGACACACTGCATCCCGCACCGCTACCTTTCTTTGAAGATGACTCACCCTCCCCCACCCGCAGCCTCTTCGCAGCAGGGAGAACAGGATCAGCCGCCCACGGCCTGCAGGCTGCCTAGGGATGTTTTACATTGCATAATTAATTCTGGTGTTCGTTAAATGTTCGCTCCTCTCTTATTAAGAGAAATGAGTCATTGAGAAGTGTTTTGGGGAAAACTAATGACCTGTTGCTTTTGTTTGTTTTTCTAAGGCGTGCTAAGTGTCTTTTTGTTGTTCTGCTCTTGTACAGAGAGGATGGGCAGACTAATGATGCTCTCAATCTTTTTGACCCCCTGTCCCTTCCTCCCCTGACCTGCCCACAAGCCAGCTATAAATCGTTGGGTTGTTGTCACGCACTCCTCCCCCTCCTCCTGCATTTCATCATCTTCCATCTTGCCCAAAACTTTTGCCCTCACCACCACCACCACCACCACCAACACCAACCCGACCTCTTCCCTGGCTCTGTGCGAGGGTAAAGCGCACGCAGCAGCGCCCTCAGATTTGCGTGTGGACTGCCGAGGCCGAGGAAGGGACGTCCACTGTTCCAAGGTCACGGGTGGACCCACTGTCAGTTTTGATCGAGTAAATCCTCTCCATGGCTCGGCAGTAGAAGTCTTTCTTTCCGTTTTTACAGCTAGGCTTTTTAACGAGATTTGAGCAGGGGATTTGCCCCCGGGGAGATTATGGCAATTAGCAGGTTCTTATCCAAAGATGCTTATGGGGATCCACATTAGGACTAGAGAAAGTACTACACTCAACCATATGAGCCACAGGGGCAATGTGAAGCTATCTTTAGTTCAGTTAAAGAATCCTTTCGCTCTGTCAGATGAGTTTTTTCATAAAAGCCAGATATTGTCACATATTGTCAACATAATAGCACAATAAGTTAAAATTTACGTTTGCTGTGTTACTTTTCCTCCCGGCACAATGTTCCCACGGCAAACTGAAAGAGTGGGGCTCATTTCCTCCATCAAACCCTGTTCATCTTTATTGTGGTTTCCATAGGCAGCTATTATGGTGCTGCTAAATTGGCCTGTAATCAGCAGGCAGGGCCACCCTGATCATACACCATACAGTGCATGTGATGGGATGAAAGCACTAAACAAAGTTCCCTTTTTGTTGTTGTTGTTGTTTTTTCCACGATCTGTTTATGTGACAGTGGCAATGACTTTGAACCCGGGTTTATGTTGCATGGGGGCTGTCCATTCTTAAAGCTGGTCATTTTCCTCCTTGTCTTTTGCCGCCTCTGCCCTTTGTTCCTCCACTTTTTTTGCCTCTCTCCTTGTGTCTTTGCAGCAACTCCTTAATTACAGTTTGGTCTTCTGCAAATGATGCATTGGCTGCAGCAGAGCGAGTCCTTTAGATGTCCTGTTGACACACAAACAGCGCCGTCTGTTATGCAACATCCCATCTCCAGGAGTGACTCTCAGGCCACACAGAGTGAATGTCCTCGTTGCTCCCTGCTTGAACGACTATTGTGATTAAAACAAGGAGATACACGACCAATTCCCGAATTCCAAAAGTGACAGTCTCCGTTGTGTCGTGCATTTTTCAAAATGCAAAGACTTGCGACTATCTTGGGATACTTATCAACAGAACGGAACCACAACAATATGAACGTTGGAGGGGCCGGGAAAGATGGAAGATTGTGGTGGGTGGGGATGTAGGAACAGGACTGGGAAAGAAAGAGGAGGGGCGGGGGGTTGAGACATTTTTGAGGGCTTTGTTTCTTTCTTTAGAGGGTGTTTATGCCAGTGGTAACCAGCTTCAGTGCGGCCCGGTGACCGACCCACTGGAGAGTGATGGCTGTTTATGTTGGCCGGAGAGGTTATTGCTCCAAACTCTGCCCCTTTTCCAACCCCTCAGGACCCGGCTGCACTACCTGCACACACAGTCGCTGACCATGGCTCGTGTTCTGACCAGAAAAGACTATGCACTGCACTTATGTCCCCCATAAATAAATCAAATGTTTGACCAACCACATTCCCTTTTTGTTACTAATGTGCCTGCAGCGTTCCAATTCCTTTTTTTTTTTTTCTTCTTCTTTTACTATCTGTCTCGCTCCATCTTGTTTTTTTGCTATGTTCTCAACTGCTTATGACCAGAATTCCTCATGTGTCATGTCAGGCGACAGGCCAAAATACCTCTCATAACCTCCTGCTCCAGAAGTCACCCCTCACCTCGCCCCCGTCAATATTAGCTTGAGCCGCCTGCCGCTCAGTTTGGAGGAATTTTGGAAATCTGATGAGGTACCAAACTTTGTGCCAGGGGTTGTGTGCTGCCAGATGTGAGGATTAACTGAGCCCAGGGGCTGGTACACACCCCCAGCCACGCAAACTTTGACCCCCTCTTCTCTCATCAGTCATCGTCCATCACCCTGTAAGAGACAGAGCTGCTTTTGTCTGCCTGTGGAGGGACTGGCCTCAGCTGCTTTTTCCTCACTTAAGAAGCCCACTCAGGACACGTCACTGCCATTTTGTAGTTTGTCTGTGTTTCAGATCAGGGTACATGAAGTGAAACACTCTTTGTTTGCTGGAGGAAGCAATGATAAGATTAAAACAAGGGTCGTACACGGTCACAGCTTGTTAAGCACTCAAGAAAGTGATGGATTTAGAAAACGTGCTAACCTTGTGCAGCATCCCTACAACCTGATCCAACAAGGGCCATAAAACTAGATCATTTGAAAGAAACTATCACTTTTTTAAACAAAAGACATAGGCTACATCGATACTGCTATGTTTTGTTTTAAAGAGACATTTTAAAACTAAAAAAATCTCTGTCCACACAAGCATTTTAGCTCCGTATCAGTATTAATCTCAGTCTATACCAGCATGCCTGAAAACACATATCATGTGACCATTCACGTACACTGAGCATGGGTCGGTGTAAACAGGAAGCAGTTTGTCCACACTGCAGTTGATTACTACCAACAATGGTGAAAAGTAAGAGCAGGGATTTCTTCTCTTGCATCGACGACAAGGTGGATCTAGTACTTAAAGTACGTATTTGCAACTTTTTGCCTTTGTCACGGGTAGTGGAGAAGTGGTGACTGATGAGAACCCATCAGGAAGCGAATGCAGGTCACCGCGTCATCGTTACCATATGTCTCAGCCCTGGAGTTTTCAAACTAAAACAGGGCAAGCAGCCCTCCGAAACCTCCGGAGTATTGTGGACGGAAGTGATGCATTTTAAAACAAAGACTAGAGAAGAGTAGTCATGTAAATGCAGCCATAGATCGAACACTGTAAGATTCTTTACTGTCCAGGGATGCGAACACAACATGCTGATTTGAGCGATGTAGCGCACCATTGTGTAACGCCTATCCCCAGTTCCCATTGGAAGGGCCTGCCCAGTGTCTGTGTGTGTGTGTACAGGCTTTGTTGTTGTCCTGTGAAGTCATGCATTAGAGGGGTAGCTTAGCAGTCGCGGAGAGGAGCTTTTTCTTTCTTTCTAATTACAACACGGCCCGGTCCGGCCAGGGACCATTGTGCGAGGGCGCTGTGAATTCCCACAATGGAGCTGCTCAGCAGAGAACAATGAGTCAAATTCCTGACCATTCCCCACAGGTTCAGAGGCCGGGCTGACAAATAAAGACGGCGGAGTTACAGTGGCTCTGCTATTCTACACCCAGCAGCTTTCCCACTGGCCAACTCCAGTGGGGATATTGGTTTGTGTTTGTGTGTGTCCTTGTTTGTGTTTGAGTGTGTTACAGGGTGGCTACAGCTCCCACTGGGACCAAAGTAAGGGGTTGGAAGATGGGGGAGGTGACGAGAAGGGAGCTTTTTTCATTCTTTCTGCAGGAGGCAAAAGACTGTTCACTGTTTTCTAGTTTAATCAAACCCCTGAGAACGAAAAGTTGGCAACCAGAAGCTGCGCGGAAGAACAGCGAAGCTCGTATAAGACGTCATGTCCAAACCCGTGTGATGATGTACTCGGCCAAAATTGTTGACCCGATCTTCTGGGGTTTTTTTCTGCTTCTGTCGGGATGTGGGAATGCTTGAGATAATGACGAGAATAGCCCAGCCATTTGCAAACGGGTGCTGTCGTTGACGTTGCCAAAACTGCGTGCTTACACAGCCTCTCTGTAGGCTGCCGAGCTCATAAGGCCTCCAACTGATTCCAGTTCCACTTGTAGCATCCAAACTTGGGATCTCTGGGGTTCGTGCTTTCCCAGCTGTTCAAGAAAATGGCCGTGTCTGTGACTGCGCTCCCTAAACAGTTGTGTTTGCAACTTGTGCTACACATAATCACTGTTTACTGAATGGGAGCTGTTGGGTGGTAAGACCCCACAGTGAACAGCAGGTGCCATACTGCGACACAAACCGACATTTGCCAATCTCCTGCTGCTCCTACTGACAGATTATATCCAGATGTTCTCTTCTCTCTCATACGGGGGGATCTTCTTAACCATATCTAAGAAATTGATTATAGATCAATTTGACCGCATTAAACTACAGCATTTTGTCTCTAACAATGTTCTTCAGTCTGCTTATTTTTAATATTTTCATTTTGCCCTTTATGTTTTTCTTTTAGTATACAGGATGAACAAAGTTTTTTACAGATTTGACCCTGTGATGTCTTAAATCTAACATTCAAAATACCCAAAGGTATTAATTTTACTGTGATCTGAACTGGCGAAACAATTGCAAATTGGAGAAAATCATATGGAAAAATAGTTAGTGGTAAAAAATTTTGGCAACTCCTTTTTATTCAGATCTGGATCCATTTTTATGGATTAAATGTTCTACTATTAAACTGATATGCTTACAGGATTTTGAAACCTTTTGAGGGTTAGTTTACTTTTTGCCTTCTTTTAAAAAAACAACACCTGAATAATTCAAGAAACTGACAACTGAAAGTTATATATAAACTCTGTAGAACTGATTTATTCTTTTTAACTGAAATGTGACACCAAGCTTTTGCGTGTAAAGTATTTCAATGGGTCCCTAAAATTTAAATTTCGGTCCAATCCTTTGTCAATTTCCTATCATAATGACATTTTGGGGCCGATTATTGTCTGTGACTATGCAGTCCAAGTCGTGCGTGTCTGTGCCTTTACTACACAGTCACACCCACTTGCTCTGGTTCGAGGACGATTGCCAAGTGGTTCACAGAGGCCATAAAACTCCAAAGTGTTTCATCCTGCATAGGCTTTTGAAAAGCATTTCACACAGTCCTCCCCGCCGCCTCCCCCTCCTCTCAATTCACAATAACGTGATACTCTATCTCCTTTATTACTCTCTCTCCCTTTAATGAAAATTGATAGTCTCACACACACACACACACCCCAGAAGCTATTGATCGAGGCCCTGTAAATGTTTTATAAGCCCCACTGTAAGGACACCCCTCTTTCATTCAGAAGGTGACGATGGTTGAGTCCACGGGGAGAGATGGCCGTGGTATGTTCCTGGGAGGGCCCCTGAGTTCAACACATTGTGTCCGTAGCACACATTTACCCTTATTCTCAATCACTTATACTACTAAAGTGTTAGGTCTCTTTCTCTGACACACATGACGTAAACACACTTACAGTTGTGCCAATTCAAAGCAAATGCAGATCAGTCAGGACCCTGATGTGACCTCAGGTTTCTAAACTCACTAAGGCCTGACTTCTAGGATCAGGGATAGATGTGGGGAGAACGCACTTTGCCAACGAATAAATTAAACTGAAGGCAGCCTGGAGGAAAGGAAAGACCCCTCATTCATCAGTTAGTGGGCGAGGAATCATTCCCCCACTCACTCACTCACTCTGTTGTTTCTTTCCACGCGGTTTTCCCCACATCTAGTCTGCACGGGTTTTACAACAACCGAGCAAAGTCGAACACACAACGTGAGCCCCGGCATGTTTTATTGTAAGCTGAACCCCACAATTCCCTTGTGCCCTTTCTTCTTCTCTCTGCTGATCGTGGTGGCACCGTTCCACAGGAAATGCCTTTTTAACGCAGCAGGAAGGAGAAACTTAGTCCCCTTCTGGATCCGAGTCTTTGTCTCCATCTAATCGCATTAAGTGCCTAGCCTAGTGTTTGAAATTGGCTTGTGTCCGTGTTGGTGCAGACGGTTTGGCCCTTCAGGGGTTAAGTTTAAAACTCTCTCAAAGTCTTGCTCAGGAATTGGCATTCCAAGGAATGAGAACAATGTAATGCGCCTAACTGGACTTGACTTGTGCGGCGGCTAATGGTTAACGAGTCATGATGGATTTTCCCCCTTTGATTCAGTGGAGATGAACTGAGCTCGCGTATATTTTTCCTAAGGGCTGAAAATGCTGTTTAAGGGGGAACTTTGATGCCATTGGGGAGTTTTAATGGATTTAAAGGGAGTCCCTTTGAAGGTATTTTTTAAATATTAGGGCCACACAGTGCAGCATATTCAGATGTATAGTGTCATTGTTAAGTGAATGTTGACTATAGATAAATATTCTATAAAGTAACGTGGCTGCTGTTCCAGCTTTTATCAAACAACCACTTAACATTCCAGGTTAATCAGGTTGTTCACAATAAAAGCCCTCCAACCTAGAAGTCTGATGAATTTACTTTGTGTCACATACACAGGCACACACGCACACATGCACACAGTATCTCCTTATCCCTAATGCATACTCCTTGCAACACATGCATAGACGAAGTGTCACAGAGGCATGAAGATATGAGGTGATCATTCACAAAAACAACTCGTTCAGCAAAGTACACATCCAGTGTGGCTTCACCAACTACATGCTCTGCGTTCTATAAGGATGCTGTTAGAGTTACATGTTGCTAAAAAAAAAGTCGAGCCCTTGCGACTTGAATGTCAAACTGAAAACGAAGTTGGCGTGCGCGTGTGGTTGGAGAGAGGGCGAGTGTGTCGTGCAGCTGACGGGTCATTCAGAGAAACAGGGCACAGGGCCATGTCGCTGCAGCTGCCCCCTCTCTGTGCGCTCTTTGATGGGGAGAAATATGGTGTTTTCTCCTACAACCACGGCTAGATGCACACATGAAGGCACACAAAGGCTTGTTTCTTCGCGCCGTTGTCTCGACACTGCTTCACTGGCCACCGGGAGACACATTGCGTGTATCCAGGGAGTGTGTTCATTGTGAGCTTGTTCATTGCATTGTACTTTACTCTCTCTACAGTATCAGAGAAGCCGTTGCAGTGCACCACAGTACATGGTATGTTCCAGAGCCGTTGGTAGCTTAACGGTCCAACTCATTTGTTATTGCTGCTTTAAATAGTAGCAAGGGGACGCCCCTGACGCAGGCGCGTTTATTGAAACACCCACACCCACGTACACACACAATCACACACACACGTAAATATAACCATCCATTGTTTAACCAGCCCAACAGTCTTCGAAGGCTCAACTGTTACTCTGCTTATAGTGTGTTTATCTAGCTGGGAGCAGAGATAGAGGGCCCACCTGTTCCTTATCTTCACTGTGCATACACACTCTTACACACTCTATTAGGACACATGCTAATTAGACTGACAGATGCACGAGTTGATCTGAGTATTACCGTTGAACTAACAGAAAGGATTTTTTTCTTTTTACTGGGGCAAAGAGCTCCAATGCGAATGACAGTTGAACAAGTTTTCCCAAATGTCCAAAGCTGCTCCTAACTAGTCTAATTGGTTTCCCCCTTTGTCTTTTGTCGTCTTGTGTGTCCAGGTTTGGACGACAGTCTGCAGCAGTATGTCTGCAACTTTGAGCGGGAGAAGATCAGCGGGGAGCAGCTACTGAAGATCACTCATCAAGACCTGGAGGACCTGGGCGTGGCCCGGATTGGACACCAGGAACTGGTGCTGGAGGCCGTCGATCTGCTCTGCGCTCTGGTCAGTAGATCTTTGCTGCGTGAATGCACGGTATCGTCAGGAAGGTTTTGTAACAAATCACGGGCTTTTTTGGTCACCACCCCACTCTTCCCGACTGCGTCCAATTTCACTAAAGTCTCAGCATGTAGTTTCTGGTTCGGCAGCTAAAGGAAGCAGCGATGCATAAGGGCTCATCGTTTCCCACACAACTCAGCAGGGTGTGGAGACACCACAACACATGAAGCGGCCTGAGGACATTAGGGAACAACAGCGTCTCTTAGAGAAGAGGAGAGATCAGGTCAGAGCTCGAAGCTGTGGGATCGGAGGCAGATAACGGTGGTTATCTTGTAGCGGTGATTGAAAGTTTGATCTGTTTGATAGATGAGAGCTCTTTCACTCTCCCCACACTCTTACATGTAAAATCTTCTTCACACACACAACACATTGGTTTTGAAGTTATTTGATGGTTTCTTTAGCAAAACGAAGGGAATGTCGGTTGGTTTCATTCCCACTGCTGCGGCCTTCTGCTTACCTGAGCCACCTTCCTCTCTTGGTTCACTCAAAGGCTTCCTGTTTGCCTTTCTGGGAGTGAACCAGTTGACCCCACTGTCCATCACCACGGCTCCAAAAATGTCTGTGCCCTCTCAAGGAGTGAAAAAAGGACGATGAAAACCATCCATGCTCCAACTTAAAGAGAATCCGTTTTTTCAAACCAGATGGGATCGATTTGGAGTTTTTATCACTTCCTGTGCCATAAAAGTCCCAGATTGCGGTCGCGGTGTCAGCATTTCTCCCTTTGTGCTCGCTTAAAGAAGTTTTACATTAATCCTTTGGGGCACAGTTATTTTTACCCCGAAGAAACCGAAAAAGTTCAATCCTTTGTCTCTTACACAAGGCTCCATCTTCCGTTGATGTTGATCTGAAAGCTGTAGGGGACAAGGTTTTTGATTTGTCAGTGATCAGAGATCTCAGCAGACTGAAGCCATGAGTGGGTCTGCTTGGATACTGAGTGAAGCAGATACACTTTTCCCTTTTGAGATAACTTTAACTGTATCAATTTTCCCATTGTGAGGTTAACATAGCAGTCCACTTCCTGATTTCAGTATCTTCCATACCTGTTACCATTGGAATTGACACATGGAAGCACTTGGTGCATGAATGGATGCCTTTCTTGTGCTGATGGATTTACTCCTCATTGATATAATGTACATCCTGTGGGCCATAACCTCTTTCACCATCACAGTTAACCAGGCCCAGATTTCAGTTCAGAACTAAGAATCTTTGCATCAACACACTGAAATCTCCAGTGACTTTCCTCCAGAGCTGGTTCATAAATGTGGCCTCCGAAGTGCTTCCTCAGCTTGGTTTTGTTATTTTAAGTAAGTCCCTTTTCCTACCACGTGAACTTCAATCCCCATTCAATATGTGCGGCTACTTTGTTGTGCGTTGTCTGTGTGTATTTTTACTGTATTGTATTATGTAATTTAGTGAACACGTTTTTGGCCCATTGCACTGTCCTCGTCCCTCTCCTCTCCTTAGAGCGAGGAATGCTGCTGGACTCTCTGCAACCTTTCACCTTTGATTGCAGCAGCGAGGCAAAATGTTTTGTGTCCGTTAGGGCTTTCCTCATTAAGAACGAGGCCTTAACCTTCCTCAGGCCCCCTGGGAGGAAGTGAGGCCCCCGATTCAATTAGCTTTAACTGTGGCAAGGTCACTGCTACCGACAGGACCACAGGGCCACCAGCAGCAAAAAAAAAAACATCCTACCCTCCACTCTCCCTCCCTTTTTATTTACTGTTAGTTCAGACACTTCCTGTTCAATCTTTTTTTTGTGCCCATGCTTTCTAAATGTTTATGTAAGTGTGCACAAAATTGAGATTTCACTATCATAGTATCGTTATGCCCTGTGAGCAGTTTCCTACCCAAATCATGATGACCAACGCCCTAACACACAGCCCACAGCTTCTCCTAGACCTTAAAAGCTATCAAGACCTAACCGCCGTCTCGGGACAAAGAAAGAACATTTCATTTCATTTCACAGGCAAGCCGTGATGCCTTCTGCAGAGTCAGTGTTGAAACCCAATCCTTCATTATTTGTTCTCAGACCCCGGTGGCCCCCTCTCAAAGACGAGCAGCCTCACTGTCAGCTCATGACAGTCACATGCACATTAGCTGTGTCCAACAGCCAGCGAACATGCAGCATACAGCAGTGTCCTCTGGTCGCAGAGCAGCTGTAAATGTATTTTACTGTTGCCTCGGGTAGAATTTGTCCCAAGATGTAATGTAACCCTCAACCTTCGATGGAGCATTTTCGCAGATGCACACATAAACACACTCTCTGTCCGCGCTCCGTCCGAGCTACACACATTTGTATCTTTTACAGTCAAGTCAGATACATGTAGTGCCTGTGGCAAGGGGCAGGAAGTGCCGTGTTGTGATAGCCAGTATCCAGTTCTCCCGAGGACACTTCTATCAGTATGTAGTCCCTTCAAAGAGAAGCGGAGCCCTACTCACGCAAAAGACCTCTGCCGTCTTGATTCTAGATTAACTCTGGAGTCTATAAAAAGGCACTGAAAGAATGTAAATGTGGCTTTAAATGTTGTTGCGAATGAAAAGAATTGTATTTTATTGGAACCACAGATCTTTTGCTCAGGCGTGGTTTTCGGCTCAGCTCGCAGCGCGGGGAGGCTCGCGGGACATCTGTGAGCCAGTCAGAGCTGCTGTGGCCGTGTGATCAGCCTGCTAATGAAAAAGGCAGGACAGAGGTTTTATCTGAAAAGTGCCGAACGCCACCTTGGGGCTCAAGTTTTCACTTGTGGACCGTGCGAATGGCCAAAAGAGAAATTAAACAATCAAAGGACTTTACCCCCCCCCCCCACACACACACACACACACACACACACACACACACACACACACACACACACACACACACACACACACACACACACACACACACACACACACACACACACACACACACACACACACACACACACACACACAGACGTTTTCTCATCATGTTTGCTTCTCTTTTACGGCGTTTCAACAAGCCGCTCCATGTCAAGTGTGGCAGGAGGAACACTGCCTACAGCTACTGTTTAACTAGTCCAGTTATTTCAGTGATTCCTTAGGGACCGAAGTGAGTGAAATGGTTTGTGTGTTTTTTTGAGAGCACGTTGGAGAGAGGCAACGGAATAAACACGGACACTAACCGCTTGCAGATCCCCGTTTTTGTTGCCAAATGAAAGTTTTTCTTTACTACTTGCAAAGCATATTTAGCTACTGGAACATCACATCACACGTACACCAGTACTGCTGACAGCGATGCAACACCACGTAAGCTGATATTTAACAGGACAAGAGACAGTCTACCCCCCTCCCCATCACTACAAACCCATGTATTCAATCAAAAACATGGAAAAGAAAAACAATATCTTAAAAACACTATGACAATTGGTCATGGTCAGACATGCACTCTGCAGTTGTCCAGTTCATTGCTGGATGTGCATGTGAGTAACCTATAAAGTGCAGGAATGCAGGAGCAGGAAACAACCCAGGCTCAAGAATGCAAACTTTGCTCCGCTTCATAGGGATCAGGTGATGGCACGTGTGCGTTCCTTGTACAATTCCGGAGAATGAGGGGAAATTTACGGCCCGTGCTCGTCCTTCGAGACGAGTCCAATTAAATCTGTTGTTTGTTGTTGTTTTTTTTGACATAGTTAAAATGTGTATTCATTTACTGTTTCAGAACTACGGAGTGGAGACGGACAACTTGAAGAATCTGGTTGTGAGGATGAGAGCCGCCACCAACAGTCTACACATGGCCACGTGCGACAGAAGGAAAAGCCCCGCGTATGAGGGCAGCGCCTCTCGCAAGCCACCCAACGACTTCCTTACCTCCGTGGTGGAGCTGATCGGCGCTGCAAAGAGCCTCCTGGCTTGGCTAGACAGGTAATGAAACTTTATCACCACCACCTACATGTTCACTGTGGATCTGATTAGATATGAGAATGGCTGCCATTTGATCATTGCTTAAACTGGCTTCATACAAAAGCAAATGTCATTTTAGTTTTCCATAAAATGCAGAATTTAACAATACATTATGTGTAGTATGGCTTAATCTAGAGTGAGGGCGGGTGAAAAGAAGACTTCTTTGTTTGGATTGCCTTTCACTGTATCCCCTCTGCTCTCGTGATGACCTACTCCAAAACACATTACACCGTAAAAGCAGAGCATATTAAGCGGGTTGCCAGGATTGAGTGGTAGTGTTAGCTGGCTGATATTAAGCTTCTTATTTTTTGTGGCAGGCTCGGTGAGTGACATCATGATACAACACGGGCTTAACAAACAAACTTCTGAGACTCAAGCTGCTTTCAGACATGCACTGAAGTCCAGACATTTTCTTGAAAATTTCTAGAGGGGGCTGTATGTATGTGAGAACGCAAAATTTCCTCTGGTCATTCTTCAGAACCTTTCCAACCAGCTCCCCTAGTAAAATATCAGAGTGAGCCCATGTGAGAATACAGCAGGAAAATCTCCAGAAAAATCACTGCAAGCAAGTGGACACAAAAACTCTGCTTTCCACAGCTTAATTATCATCACGTCCTGCCTCCTGCATGCTCTACCCAGACGCCACGGAATGTTCCGTAAAAATGTTCCTGTTGGTGTGAACGTGCCTGACTTAGACAACCTCCTCCTGCCTCTGTCATATGTGAACGGCGAACTCCGGAAAGTGTCCTGTGCCATTTTTCTGTACATTTTCAAGGACAAGTTCATGTCTGAAAACAGTCTAGTGTAACTGCAGCTGATGGCCTCAGCTCAGAGGGTCAGACCGTAGAAACAGATCTACCTGAGCACTTTTACATATATAGTCAACATTTTTATAAATTCATATGCAATTTTCTTTATTTTCACAGAGTAAGCAACAAATTATGATTCACAACAAGCTTTAGGAATCCTTCATTCACTTCACCCATTCCTTTGCCTGTGGATAAAGCGAGTGCCATCTGCGTGTCTGCCCTGCTGCTCTGTGGATGTTTTACTAAAGATTTCACTCGGATATAATCTAATATGATGAGGCACGCAGACATACCTCAAGGACTGCGTGGAGGTTGGGGGGCCTGATGTGTGGGGAGCTATTTTCGACTGCATACGTGTGTGTGTGTGTGTGTGTGTGTGTTAGATGGAGTCATGGGAGAAAAAGAGACAAAAAGGCACCAGAACGGTGAAGGTTCTTGGGTTACAACCAAAGTCTGTCTGTGGTCAGTCACCCGCGCACAGTGATCACAGCAAGGTTCGGTGCATCTGCCGTGAAGCTCAGTGTTATAGCTCACTTCATGTTACGACACAGTCGTATATCCAGTTACTTTTTAAAGCATTTTTATTTATGACTTATGGATTGCTTCAGAGATTAATGTCGCACATTGTTTTTTTTTCTATACATAGATTCTAAAATTGTGCAGTCACGCAGTTTGACTGAGGCTACCAAATGTCAACACAACTCCAAAGACCGTCGCTGGCTCCTAATGTTCTCCCTTTCCTCCTTTGTCTGCTCGCAGGACGCCTCTTACAGGGATCAGTGACTTCACAGCCACCAAGAACAAGATCATCCAGCTGTGCCTGGAGCTCACCACCACAGTTCAACAGGTCTGCACGCCAGTTAGTTCAGCAGCGCACATGTAGACAGTCCCCGGGAAACGTACACACACACACAGCCACACACATAAAATAGCCTTTTTTTTTCCACTGAGCACATACCAGCTTGGGGGCACAGACATGCAGAATAAAATGTAGGAGAAGAGGGTTATGGGAAATGTGGTCTGGCAGCAATTGACATAGACCTGAAGCCAGCACTCTTGAGCACATTATTGCAAATGCCGTTGTTTTTCTTGGGATCTTGTCCCCTCCTCGTGCTGGCTAATAAGGATCACCCCTGAGTGCTGGGGTGTTTTAATGGTAAACGTCGCTTTTGTGTTTCCAGTTTCATAAAACCCGCTGGTGCTCGTTTTAACAGTGCCTGCAAACATTCTCCGGGCTGCCGTACTCCCTCGGCCATGTCGTTCCTGTTTTTGCCTCTCCAAGATGCTCGCAGTGGGAGCCCAAACTGTCTGAGAGCACTTCCTGCATGGAGGTCTAATGCCGGGATTGCGGAGGTGGTCCATCTGACTGCCAGATAGACGGCTAACTGTTTAAACAGAGCATCAGCAGACGTCCACTGCTACTGTATCTCTCTGCAGAGAATTGCTCCAGGATTGCATCATGGCTCAATCGGGTGCTTCTTCTGTCAAATTTCATTCAACTCATACTTCATACTTCATACTTTTTTCAGGCAGCTGATTGATCTTTCCTTCAGTATCAAATCTATTAGCTTGTACATACAATCCCCCCCCCCCCCCCCCCCCCCCCCCCCTTCCCCCAAAGGCTTTGTCTGAAAAGCAACTAATTTTACCCTGCCAGTGAAAGCGGATGCTGTGAGCGCAGGTGTCATTTTTTAAGAGGGGTTATTACATCAAAATAAATTCCTTTCCCAGAGTGCCTATTTCCTCGCTACAGTCTGGGATTTCACCACCTCTGGTGATTTACTGTGGGTGTATCGGTCATGGTCATCCAGTGGAGTGGGGGGTATACATTTCCCACACTGCCGTGGAAGGCTGGGAGGTTATGGTGTAGAATAAACTCCTGATAGGTGCTGAAGGAGTCTGGTACAACTGGATTAGTTTCCTCCAGCAGCTGGAGGGATGATGTTTAGTCCCTTATTGGTTTTTAAATCAACTCACAGAATTAGATGCGTCAATCTAATGCCATCGAGTTAGCATCTGATCTTTCACACAAAGATTCTTGACTCTATTTTGCCATTAAGACCATTCAGACTCCCATTTGTTTTCCGGTCACATGCAGACAAGCATACGAGCCACTGGTTCATAAAGTTGGTTGCACAGGAGTCTGCCACAGTGATTACTTTAATGATGGGGGAGGAACCGCGTGAGGTTTGCCCAGCACCGTTCATGAACTTCAGACAAAAATTAGGGCTTTGCACATCACACAATTTATGTGTTCTGCTTGAATGAAGCCTGTGTGCACACACACAATGGGACACGGCCATAAAACCGTGCATGCATCGCCAATCTTGGCTGGGCCTGTCTGCGTGGAGGTCACCAGTTCAAAGAACGCACTTTCCATAGATCCCCCTGGGTCTTTTGTCCTCACTTCTCACTCCTGAAATTGTGGATATGATGTGTAGAATGTTTCTCTCCTTTTTTTTTTCTTGATTATAAAGCAGACAGAGACTCCATTATGTGAGCTTTAACGACACATCCATCATATGATTATCCATATGAATAACAGGATGTTAGAAGGCCCAGTGTCTTACGTATCGAGTCCATGTCCTTTATTTCACTTGGGTCTAAAGGCAGCTACTCTCCAGCTTCGCGCACTGTGCTACTCCGTTGCTCGACCATGCGAATCGGCTCTGGTGGCAGATCAAAGGCCCAGGGAGCAGTTCACACAGAGAGTCATCTGATCCACACGGGCTGTGGGATCAAGTTCGTGACGTGCAGGATCAGCACACCCAGGGGAATTGTCCCTCAGCCTCTCTCTCTCTGCTTGGTTATGACCTGGCTCCTGTCTACCAGAGGGACTTTTGGTTTCGACAAAGATTTGGGATTATTTCGGATATCAGGAACAGCAGGATCTCGGCAGGATTATTGCTGATATTGTTTTTCGCACGATTCGTTTGGGACCATGAAACAAGACAAATGTTCCTTGAATATTAAAAGCTTGACGGGGGACGTGCCAAGTTGTGTCCGCCGCACATATTGACGCCGTTATATTTCTCGACCTCTAAACAAACGAAAATATGTATTTTTAGCTCATCCCTCTTGGCTCAGTCAGTGGCGTAGTCATCCAAACATGGGCCAGTGTCAAAAAAAGAAATATGAACTCGCATGTTTACACACGCACAAGCAAATTCCCACCGAAACCACCATATGTTCTTGGCCGAGTTTATAAGATATATTGTGCGGAAACATAAATGTGGGACCAATATAAAGTATATTAAATTAAACCTGTTATGATTCTCCTTTTTCCTACTTGATGTTTACATTGGGTTTTAACTTTCCCCCCAAGTTAGGCAAATATGGAAAAGTTACATGCGTGTTACCAAAAGAGCTCAGTTCTTCAAGCAGGGACTCGGAACATATAATGACGATGATACTCGGGAAGCAGAGAGTGTGCTTCGCCACGGACACTCACGCATATCCCGCCAATGCAAACAAACCAACAATGTGACAAGCCGAGTGCATTTGAATACAGACTCTCGCCTTTAGCCCAGTGGAATGTGCAAGCTATGGAAATATGGAAAAACTTGCTCGACCCCCCCCCCCCCCCCCCCCCCCCCCCCCCCCTCCATTTGCTGTCTGCACAATGGATTTTCAAAAAGCAACAGGGCAGGCTTTTGTGCACGGCACATGTCTATGCACGTCGCTAATGCTGCGAGGCCCGTTTCCCTTTATTTTGCGTCCACAAAGGCTCCTGGCTCGTGAGGGCTCTCCAGAAACAAGAGAGTATTTTCTCTGCTCTCTGGTTTTTGAAAGAAGCGTTCCACCTGTGTTTTGACGGATGGCTCTGCTCTGGGCATTCCCATCACAGAGCCATAGAAGCCACCCCCCCACATACCCCACACCCCAACAACAAAAACACACTTTGTGGACCAACCCCTTCCTAACCAGGGGCCCTTTCACCACCGACAACACAGTTGTCAGGAGAGGCTGTTGCCTCAGCTGTGTCCAGTCCAGCAACAGTCTACGAGTCCTGTGTTGGGCATGGTGGTCAGTTTCCCAGCTGACCTTGCACATTTGATCCCCCCCACCCTCCTCAATAATCAAGATCACAGCTACTAGGCCTCGTCTGACCCCTGCCTTCCAAATGTTTCCAGAAAGAAAAGAAAAAAACATTATTTGCATCAGGAGGGCTTTCTGAACTCGATGTTTTCCCTCACCATGTAATCTGCACTGTATTATGTTTGTATTACATGTGTATGTGTATATATGAGCATTCAGGTGGCATTTAAATTCAAGTATAGTTTACTCAACCACACTGAGCGCTGTGCAAGTTTAGCAGCTCCAGAATGAAGTTAAAGAGGCACTTTAAAACTAAAAGCTGTTTATTTGTGGCCGTCCTTCCATTTTTCTCAGCTCTATATCTGGAATGCTGATTACATCGTATTTACCCAACCCCTATACTTTTCCCCCCTGTCTCTCTCTAGCCATTAAATAACCTCTTCCCTGTTGTTTACTGCTCTCAAGTCTGATCTGTCATCGCTGTCTTCTGTGCAACAGGACTGCAGTGTTTACGAGATGGAGGAGAAGATCCTGGAAGTTGTAAGTATACTCTATCTCCTCTCTCTGTTTGCCAAAACATAAACTAAAAGGAGACCCAGAGGTTCCTGTAGATGGGGATAAACGGTCGGGTTTTTTTTCAGGTTGTTTGGGTATTGCATTGCATAGTGATTGTGTGACGTGCTCTCAGTAGCTAGGTCAGTTTTCTGAGTGAACAGAGCAGACAGGTCTATAGGCTTGCCAGTGGAGGAGGCGGCACTAATACGCCCCGGCCATCAATCAGTGTTTCCTGCTGCTGACACTCTCCAGACTTAGGCTGACACTGGGCTTCCTCCAGCACTCTCTCTCTCTCTCTCTCTCTCTCTCTCTCTCTCTCTCTCTCTCTCTCTCTCTCTCTCTCTCTCTCTATCTCTCTATCTATCTCTCTCTCTCTCTCTCTCTCTCTCTCTCTCTCTCTCGCAGACAACCCAAGTGAAGTCAACTGTATAGACGAAGGATCTCTTTGTGAGGTTTTTGATATTTGTACTAGTCTTTTGTTCCCAGCCTGTTCCCAAAACACATGTGCCACAGACAAGATCCCTCTGATAATGACAAATTACAGTTTTTGTTGTAAAAACAAGCAAAGGGACGTTGGGTGTGTGCGCCGCGCCGCTGCACTTATCGTCCCCTTTTTGCCCATTAAACCTACACTCTACACACAAGATCTTCATGTCACGAGATTCACGGGTCGCAGTGTGACCTGACTTGTTCTAACCCGTAAAGCACACAGGTTATTAAAGACGCAGTACTTCGTGAGAGGGTTTAACACACCACTTACAATCAAAAGTTTATCAGAGTCTTGTGCGTCTTATTTTACTCACGGGAGCATTTTGTTTTTCCGCCTTTTCCCTCTGCAGTCTAAGATCTTGAACGGCATCTGCGATCAGACCGTGAGAACCACCTCTGACCCCCTGATGAGCCAGTCGGCCTGCTTGGAAGAAGTCCAGCTGAACAATATCAGACCGGGCGAGGGTTTGGTAAGGAATGCTTGGAGATTTTTTTGTTTTTTGTTTTTTCTCCCCAAACCCTAATCTTGTTGTCTGCTTCTTGGCTTTGCCGGCCAGGAATGCCTGCAATGTGTGTCAGATTGTGACCCTCACACCGCTGTCGTACAGTTGTCTCCCTCTGGGAATATTGTATTTTAACCAAAACCCTAAGTTAAGCTGTCATGTGTTTGTTGTTTTTTTGCTTAGGGGATGTACATCAAGTCTACTTATGATGGGTTACATGTCATTACGGGAACCACAGAATATGTAAGTATAACAATATGCCGCCCACAAAAATATATTCAGCCCCTATCTGTGCTTGAATTTATAATCTTTGCAAATACATAGTTTGAGTATTATTATATCACAATTAAGGAATTACTGGCAATTTTGTTGTTGGTGCTTTTTTAAAAATCTAGTTCCTTATTCTTAAGAACGATGTTCTCCTATTGTTTGAAGAAAAAAAACAAACCTCACGCTTATCCTCCTCCTCCAATACCAAGGGCACACTGTGCTACTGAATCTGGAGGAGTTGAGAACTACTCATTTGTTTCTGCCCTCCAGTAAATATCACACGCAGCAAAAAGAAGTTCTACCTTTCTCCCACACGGAGACAACAAGTCTAGGACTAATGCGGCAGCATCACTGCCACAGTCTAATGCTCACACCTCCGGTTGTAAAAATTGTGACTCAGGACCTGAATCATCACCAATAACGTCTAGTTGATCCCGTTTGACATCTGTGTGACATGAAAAGGACAATTGAACTGATATTCATCAGCAGAGAGTGTTTGCACTTTCTTTCGATTTGGAACTCTGGGTTGTTTGTTCATCAGATGTTTGCTTTTCAAAAAACGTCTTACTCATGCAAGGATTTGTTGATGAGTTTTGTGTTGGCAGTGAGTTTAGCTTTGTACAAACGTGGTCTGTCAGGCTTTGACCGCTTAAGTGAATGTTTTTTTGTTTAGTCGCCCGCAGACCTGACCAGGAAGATCCACGCAGGTGACGAGGTGATCCAGGTCAACCAGCAGACAGTGGTGAGGACCTCCAATGTTTACATACAGTATCAGCTGTACATGTTTGTGGTCAAATGAGCACAAGCACAATAAATTGACTGTATGTGTCTCTGTGTTTTCACATCATGGTAACCAGGTGGGCTGGCAGCTGAAGAACCTGGTTATCAAACTGAGGGAGGACCCCAAAGGCGTGGCGCTCCTCCTCAAGAAGAGGCCCACGGGCACAACAGGTTTCACCCCGGCCCCACTGAAGAACATGCGCTGGAAGCCCCCAGTACCTCAGGTATACACACACACACACACACACACACACACACAGAAGCACTGACACACTCTCACTCCTTTCATCTTTGAACGTTAACAAAGGCCTTTTTTTATTGTCGACTAATTATCAGATTTTTTTTAGGGTGTTGGTTCCCTAAAACGGCAAGTTCACACAAGTGTGACAGAGCCACCCTGACAGTGCTGCCGGCTCAGTTGAACGTAACATCGAGTTTTTTTCCCTCGCGCACACATAATCGGATGCAAACAAACAAAGTCTCGTGATGTCATTCAGTCTCTGAGATAAAGCTGCCAGCTTATAGAGTCTGGTTAGACGGTTTATGTTTTATGAGAAGTAAATGGCCCACATGTTGCCATTAAAAGAAGAGAATAGGGCTTTGGTTAATCCATGTTACTTAGATTACACCCTAAATATCTTTTGTTCAAAGAAGAGTCGGGGTAGCTGATAAATATCGGGCTAATATGGTTATGTGGCTGTAATCCAATTTGCCCCTCTTCCTCGTGAACACATCAGGCCGGGCTCAGCTTTTAACCACGTCTCCGCACCTGAGTCCCTAAAAGACAGACACAGACAAGGACATAAAGCCCATTGTAAGCTTGGGCTACCAAAATTCACGCTCTGACACTGTCCTATCATGCGCAGGCAAGGTTTATTTGTTTTGTTTTGTTCTAGAGCCCGAGAAGGCAAGACGACAGGATATCAGATAAGAGTTGGGTTTCTCAAAATAACAAAGAGCCTCTCAACACAAAGGTGGCCACTGTCAACGTGTCCACCAGCATCTTGTTTTAACAAGTAGTCTGAGGTATCAGCGTTAGCCATCTCGCTTATCTGTGAAACCAAGGCTGCGGAGAGATACATCACACGCCGTGATTCAAGACTGACTGGCACAGGCTTTGTAATGTTATATAAATTGTGCACATGGAATCTATTTGAAGAAGACGAGGGGTGAATGATTCATGATCGGCTGTTTAGTTGGTCATTAATACATCACTTCAACTGGTCTGTACCGTCAGATGGATCATTTAGGTCTGACGAGAATGGCGGTGGGGACTGAGAGTAGCACATTGAGTCAAGGGCGCAATGTTGTTGAGTGTCGGGGCAACATAGCTGTGGTAAATGAAGACAGATTTAAGTACATGTCTCACGGACTATTTTGGACTTCACTTACAATCTTTCCATACCTCAAACAAGAAGGTTTGTACTCACAAGCACTTAAATGTCTCACCACATCTGGTGGACTCCTCCCATTCGCCAGCATATTTTAAAAAAACACAAACCGTAGGAAGAAGCAGGAAATGTCTTAATTTATTTTCAACATTAAAGTCATATTTGATTTGTAAGAAGCATTTGATCCCGTGTTTTCCAGAACAATTCCTCCCTGATCAGAGCCCAGTCTCCCTGCGGCTCGGCTAACGGATCAACCAAAAAGGAGAAGCCAGCGATCCTGGACTTGTACATCCCCCCTCCCCCTCCAGTGCCTTACACCCCACGGTGAGTCGTCCCGTTTCATCTGCCGAGCTTATTCACTTATCAACATATTAGGTTTTATTCATCGAAAATTTTAGGCATCAAACAATAAGCTATGAAACAACTTAGAGAAGATGGATGGAGGCCAACTTCCACCACCAGTAGCCCCCTCAGTCAACCTTTGCCCGCACGCTTTTTGAGGACGGAGGATAATGAGTGTGTCCTGGGCCCATTATCGCCTCACATCTTTCCCCTCCTACTGTACTTTCTGCTTCAGCCCACTCTGCTCCCACCAGTCCCACCACAGTCCTCCTTACGCAACGGCTGCTTCATCTTCAACTCTCTGGAAAAATGACAGAACGTGTCCACTTTGCTTAAAACACTTGAATAACACGGAGGCTAGTAAACTTGCGGATTGGCATGTTATGCTGTGACGAATAAATGCCCCCCCCCCCTGCAGAGAGACGAGAACAGAAACCTTCTCCAGCATCAGTAAAAGACCAAAGGGCTCAGAGTCACCGAACTCCTATCTGGACCAGGAGAGCAGAAGACGCTGCACCATCGCAGATTATGACAAGCTGAGCGGCGGCTGTCCCATTGAGGCCAACGTGATACAGCCCAGAATGAGAGAGCACAAGCCTTCGCGTGGTCAGTACATTCTCAAAAGGGTCTCTTATGATTACTCCACTGATGGAAATCAAATGTTAAAAAAAATGTTCTTAAAGTAATGTTATACATAAATATGAATCATTCTGGCCTCCAGGAAAGCCCCGACCCCTGTCTATGCCAGCGGATACTTGTGTGATTGATCCCTATGCCAAACCCTGGGCACAGGGAAGGAAAGGTATGTCCTTTCACTATTGGGTAAAAGATTTGTATTTCCAAGTTTTATATAAGCCAAGTTCAGACTACATGACTTTCAAAGTCGTCTTATCGCTGTACAGTTCATACTACACGACTGACTGGAGACAGGATCACACACTAGATGATCTTTCACTGGGAAAACCCCCACTACTATGTCTGATCTCCAAATGAAAAATTGGTTTGATTGCTCTTGCAGATTTCTGTACGCATTCATAAATCCCAGTACGCATTTGCAGAATGTGTTACACATTTACAACTCCCCACACACTGACATCAACAATATTGCTACAGTACTGGCCCCATCGTTGACTGTTCAAATGAGTCCGAACAATCCTCCTGCTCTTCTGTGCATCCAGCTCCCAGACGATGGCTTTTATTTTTAAAACTCTCACTCCATCCTGTGCTCCAATTTGCTGATAAGATAGTGTAGCTATTTAGCCCGCCAGAAATCCATTTGGGAGTCTGTAACGCGGCGGCGAGCCTCTCGAATTGAATCTGACCTGGGTCTTTTGTTGGCGCGTGGGAAATCGGGCTAAAATCGCATTGTGTGTACTAAGCAATAAAAGTGGGAAGAAGAAAACATCCCGTTTGACACGAACAAATTCTTTATAGTATATTTATGGGCCATCTGACAACATCTCAGTAACGGTGACAAAATTAAGACTAACAAGACCTGGCTTGTTACAAAACCACCTTTGAGCTCTGAACCCACGACTGTGGATGTTTCTCCTCTGATGCTGCCGATCAGACTGACTCGTCATTGTCTCTCCACTTCAGGTGAAGACCTCCTGTACAGATACCTGAGCAATGAGCGGATCCCCACCATAGTAGAGGAGGTGCCATCGGTGTCTCCGCCCTACAGGCCTGCAGGGGAGCGGCACCTCGTCAGGGTTGACCACATCCGGGGCAGCCGCTACTACTCCAACTCTGACCTCCACAGCAGCGCCACCATCCCCTACCAGGAGGACACGAAGAAGGCCCCCGTAGCCCCCGCCTCCAAGCGCACAACCGCAGAACGCTCACTACTGGTCAGTTGGATCACGCGGCTTAAGCTATTGACTCACTGATGATGCGCTTCCTGTCCCGGGGCTTCCTGTTCCTGTCTTGTGTCCTTCCTCAGTGCCTTTGATTTTTTTTTTTTTTTATAACGTCCAGCTGTGTTTTCGGCAGCTTCAGGCTTTCTCACACTCCTCTCTACCCCAACCTCCATATTTCCCTGGTGTTACTACTACTACCAACTACTACTCCTTTTTGTAGTACTCACTACATTACGTCATCACCCCTTTAACACTGCCCACAGCCTCCCCCCCGTCTCTGACCGCAAGTCCCGTCTCTGCCTCAAGAGGAAACACTCGTACAGGTTTAGGACTCTTTGGCCTTGCGTGCTTGTCTCTGGACTCCTCTGTACATATTCAGTGATGTCATGTTTCAGTTGAAATGCTCTCTGGTACCAATATTTAAGACTTGCCTATCACTTCTTCCATTTTCTGATTTTAATTTTATTTGCATAATTAAGTTATAAAAAAAACCTAATTGAAACAAACAACAACATGTTTTGTAAGTAAAACTGTGCTTTTACAATACATGTCATTATTTTTCTTTTCTTTTTCAAAATACTCTTTTTGTGGTCAGTTAGTTACATCACCCTCTGCCAATGGTTGCCTCTTGTAAGCTATGCATAATACTTTTTAAAGTCCCTTTAGGCGACAATGCTGCTTTGGTTGGTAAAAAGGGTCTTTATATTTTGGCATTAGTAAAATATCTGTGCTGGCTTTAAAGCTATGCACTCTATTCCGTAAAGTCTGCAATCACCCACCTGAAGGGGCCGACATATACATTACAGTAATCACTAGTCTTCTTTTAAAGCCAGTATTTTCAACCAATCTTTAAGGATTCAAAGGTCAAATGGCCTCCGTTCAGACCACACTTCACAAGAGACAGTATTATTTAAGAAAAACACAGGGAAGACGTGTCTGTTGTTGCTTGACCTGCCTTTTTGTAAGATTTGAATAGCGTTTATTAAAAACTTCCGTTACTTCAGTGATCTTTTGTGTTGTCTTCATTTTACCATTGGTCGTGGAGTCACTGTAATTGTAATGTAGCATGTGGGCTAATGATTTCCCTTTCTGAAAATGACACTTGCGAACTGTGTTATTCTAGCTCTAATTGACGGGCAGCTTTTAGTTATCGACTTCCACTCTCGGGGGCTGGATGCAGCAGCCGTCTGTCTTCCTAACCTGCTCTGACCTTTTGAGCTGAACCCTGCTGCTGTTTTTTTTTGCGTTGCAGTGAAACGGGATAGCTCACGTCAAGATACCTTTTTTTGTCTCGATGTGTCTCAGATGGTGATGGTTAAGTAATGACTTCCCTCTTTGATCAACTTTAAATTCCAGCTGGGCGACCATATGGTCGAAGCAGGTTTTCCGCCGGGAAACCTTATTCCTGCACATATGTGGTCTGTTAAACCTTTAAGAAACGTGAGGCTAGGATTACTTTACCTGGCAGCTTTCGCCATTTTCATTGATTTGAAGCGTTTGCCTGGGAAGGACCAGCAGCTTTCACCGCGGAGCAGAAGATCCGACAGCTGTCGGGAGCGACCCACCACTCTAACCACACCTCCCTTCCCCCTTGCATGACTTGGTGCATGTTTTTACTGATGGAGATGGGCCTCTTTTCTTATCTCCTCTTCTTCTTCTTCTTCTTCTTCTTCTTCTTCTTCTTCTTCTTCTTCTTCCTCCTCCTCACGTCCCACTCTGCCCAAGCTTGCCGAGCTTTAGTCGCCTGCCGTCCTCACTAATTTGCACTTTCTGAAAACCTGTAGTCTGCCTAAGTGCTACCTGCACTCTGTTTAACCAACTGCTAAGTTTTGCTAACCTCTAACATGTTAATGCCGGCACATCACAAATGGTTGCGCAGGACTGATGTGCTGAATTGTCGGTCGACTGTGCATGTGAGATTATTTCTTTTTAATTTATCTAAAACTATGGAGGAGATTATGTGAATGTGATGAATGGCTCCTTCTCGGCCGCCTTTTTGTTTTTTCCGTGACGAAGATGGAGAGTTCCATTTTTGCCGCGACACAAAATTAGGCAAATTGTGTGTAATCAAATTCAAGGTCACCTGCTGTTAAATGGGTCTAACATTTGGTTTGCCTGCGAGAGAAGAGGCTGCAGCTTTAGCAAGAGCAAAAATGACCGAACAAGACCAGAAGGGCCGAGATCAACATGCGTTAACACACAGATCTTTATGTATCACAGGGACCTGACTGGTACTCTAGCAGTGACTTCCTCAACCGGTGAGTTGCCCTTTTCTTGACACACACACACACACACACACACACACACACACAAACACACTGCTGCATAGTCTATAGGTCAAATGTGAAATACAAGAGCAGGGTGAGTCAAATTTTCTTACAGGGAGTGACAGCAAGCTGTGGAATCTCTTTAGGACGAGCCACAGGGTGCGGGGGGGTCAGTGGGTGGGCTGCGTTTATGATCAGGGAAAAATGCCATAGACGAACCAGTCTGCGATTTCATAAAAAACAAACAGATGGTTACGGCTGTTTCGGTAAAAAAAAAAATACAGCTTGAGGAACTGCGACAACATTGTTGGAACTGAACTTTAAACAAATATATAGAGAATGTAAAGGTATTGCTTCTCTGCTTAAGCCTGAGAATTAAGAACAAAGAAACGATAATTAGTCACTATTGATTTACCCTATCTAAAAAGATGCCTGTCTTTAAAATGTGCACCAAAAAAACCTCAAAACAACTTACCTGCTTTTTTTTTTTTAATTGGAGGCTATGCTTGAAGTACTGGAAATGAAGAAATCACAATTTTATCAAACCACTGCCAATACAATTGACGATGGTCATTTTGCTGAACACGATTTAGAGTTTATTTTTAAATGGGTGGATACATTTCTGTGGTTTTTATGCTCGTGTCCGACCATCCTTCGCCATCCGCCCCCAAGACACCTTCACATTCTCGAGGATCTTTAGAAATGTCACCGCCGTGATGACAAATCCCGCTTCTTCTGCGCCTCTGACTATAAATAACTCCACCCCGCTGTGAAAATATGACGACATCCGAGGATTGCCATCCGGTCCGTGGAGCAGATGTATCTCCCCCTGGTCGTGGATGTAGGGGGCCTGCGGAGGTGTGACTCGCCACATTAGCACCGTGATCGATGACTAAACGCCTTGCACAATACCACCACCCTCCCTGGCGCTTTCTATTCTCAGAGCGGCACACAAGCGCATCGCATCTGGTTTTTCTGCACGCTCTCTCAAAACCTATTACTCACATTGAGAATATATAGAAAGACGCTATGGTAAATCTTGCAGATAAGCAGTTGACTCATTGTTGTTGGGGGGGTGTTTGGAGCATGTGACACTCATGACGGTAATGGAATTTGATTGACGGTGGATTAAATCAAGTGTCATGCTAATTTTGTCTTGGTAATCTGTACAAAAAAAACCCAAACCAGTTTCCTCATGGCAAAGCGTAAAATGTGATGGTGCATCCAATTCACTCCTGTGTCATAGGTCAAAACTATAAAGACGTAGTGGCTAAGTCTGTTAGGCAGAATGTATCCACACAAGTATTAGAAGTATTAAAGTCCTTCAGCACCTCCTTAAGCAAACTAGTCATTTGAAGAGGAGACAAAGACGTGAACATTTATGGATGACAGGAGGAGGAGAAAAATGTTAGCAATCAAGAGGCAGGGAAAACTGGCCAGAGACAATTTCATACCCCTGAAATTGCAGGGTGAGGCCCCGCTGAGGTGAATCGAGTATTTTGAGCATTGGGAACATGCTTCTTGTCTTCCCATGCTGCCGGGGGGGGGGGGGGCTGGTTGCCAAAAGTATTATCAGAACCACTGGCACAGCGACTAGATTCCAACCCTTTAACAGTCGCCCTGGGATCCGTTTTGTTCAGGCCGGATCAGAGGGAGTCGTATTGGAACACAGATAAACATAATGAATGGTTACGAATGAGCTGGGAAGCTGTAAATCTAAAGATTTCACGAGAGACAATCTGGTCTGATCTAAAGTGGTGCGTGACAGCTGTTTCAATGGGTTGTTTCAAACCATTAATCTGTTGACTTGTGTGTTCCTACAGGTATAATCAGCCGCACATACGATCCTGGTCCTTCTCTCAAGCAGTAAGTAACTACCGGTCCCTGCTGACGTAAAAAGAAGAAGAAAAAAAAGTGGCGTGTGCAGTCATTCAGTCTGTGACAGCATCTGTATGTATATACTGCAATGTGAGGAATGCCACTGGCCTCAGCCTCGGCCTCAGCGGGAGGAGGTGGAAGCCTCAGTCATTCCATTTCACAGTGAGATATGACATAAGCATATATCTCTCTCACACAATCAATCTTACGGAAGAGTATTGGGGCCCGACATGAGAGGAGGAAGATTTTTTCTTTTTTCCTTTGGCATTTCAAGAAAAAATTGAAAATTTCAAACAGGTATATTTTTTTTTTCAACTATCTCAAGAATAAAGTTGAAATGTAGAGAATGAAGTCAACTGCTCCGGTCCTTCAAGACCGGTTAGAAAAAGCCACTGTGATCTGCCAATGTTCCATCTTTCCGAGCATTTGTGGTTTCTCCTTCCGAACGGAAAGTCCAGGAGACTTTGTTTATGTAGTAAAAAGAGAATTTCCTTATTATCAAAACCGATTCAGGGGAACAGCGTCACCAGTTCGTCTACACTAGGCATTTTTGTGGAGGCAGTCATATGCACATTTGAAATGCAAAATGGGGAGAAAAAAAAATCTTCCTCCTATCATTTTTTCCCCATATGCATGGCCCCAATATTCTTCCATAGAATCTAACTGTGCACAATCAAACTATTCCTTTTTTTAAAAGCCGCACTCGGTTTGGATTTTTTTCTCAGGATTTCTGTTCCCAGCCAATTAGCCGGATAACCACTACCACCATCAGGCCCAGCTTTACCCTTTGATGCAAATTAGTAAATGCTATCTTTACATAATAACATAAGACAAACTGAACATCAGCATGTTGGCATTGTCGATGCGAGCATGTTGTCATGCAGCTCAAAGCACCGACCTTGCGGAGCTGCTGGCGTGGCTGGAGGCTCTTTTGTTTTGTTCCTGCTCGCGGGAAATCGATCCAGCGCCTATTAGCTGTGGCAGATGTGGAAATGGAACGACCGTGGAGGTAAACTGAGGGTTGCTTTCCTGTCTTAACATAGAGGCCGTACACCACACACACACACACACACACACACACCATGAGTTAATGTCAATCTGTCAATGGCACAAACCCTGGCCCGCACCTTCCACAAGGGGTCCGATGGATTAAGCGCATAGTCAACAGTGGCAAGTGAACGAATCCCATTCGTACAGATTTATGGAGCAGTGGTGACTTGTTGTCGCGCCAAACGAGAAAAACCTTGACCTCGCTGTCAGCATTCATACAGGACAGAAAGGGGGGGATAAATGGGTGAAGGGGCGGCGTTTTACTGCCCTTATTTTATTGCACAGAAGAAAAACCAACTCATTTCCAACCAGATCCTCACTTACCGCCGCTCAAAACTCCGTGACCCGTTGAGGACGTGTAGAAAAGATGTGACCTGAGGCGATGATCAGCAGCAGGGCAAACGGGGCAGTTACCACGGACAGCGGGAGGGGAAGGGGCATGCAAGCTCCGGCACACTGAGCCAGCTAGAATCTGATATCATTTACAGGCCTGCACCCTTCCCCCTTTGCACTGGGTGAGATTCCCCCTGCTAAATAATGGCCACTCTGTTTGCCGCCTCTCTCTCGCACACGCACACGCACACACACACACACACACACACACACACACACATCAGAGAGAGAGAGTTTCTGGGTGGGAGGGGGAGGGCATTAGCTAAGTGCCATGACAATTCTCAGCATGGATCATGATGGGAGATTCAGCGCTACAATGGTGTGACCAATCTGCATTCCTGTGGATCCTTCAGGCCCTTGACACGAGTCGCAGGCGAGATTACCTCACTCCCACCAAAACTCACCTTCAGCTAAATCCCCCTTTAAATCACCCCCAAAAGTGGCACGCTGAGGCCTTGTCACCCGTAACATAGACATGAGAAGAGTGTGGACTTAAAATAATGGAAAATAATTTGACTCAATTTGAAATGTTAATTGAAATGTTCAGGGGAAGGGCTTTTGAGGGAAGTTAATTCATATGGATGAGAAAGATAGGGTGACAAATGGGGCGGGGAGGCAAAGAGGAAGCTGTGGTGTGAGAATGTGGAAGATGTAAAGGGGGGGGGGTGTCTGCAGTACAATGGCAAGTGAGAAGAGAGAAGAGGCCCCTGTCTATTTGGGTAGAAATGAAATGGAGACTATAATAACGCAGGACTGAGGAATGCGTCTGCTGCGGGTTCACTGTCATTCCGGCACAGACGGGTGCGCAGGCCCAAACATCCAGGGTAACATCTCTGTGCATCTACAGAGCTGGAAGCGGTGATGTTATGGCTTCAAACCGAGGTCAGGCCCCCAACCGAGACGGACCAACGGTGTTGAGGGCCAGGCCGCAGCTTCCCCGGGCCACGAGGGGGTTGTGACACGAGACACTTTGTTTGTCTTCTGTTCGAAGAAAACTCCCATTTATTTTGTGAATTTTTCTAAAATAGAAAATATGCCCAGCCGAGTCCTGGGGTGAGGTCGAATTGTCCTTCCTATCTACTATTCCTTACTGCTATGGCTTGACCTCAGTGGGAAACGTCATGGGGTCAGGGAAAGGTGTAAAGGAGAACTGATAGGACTGAAAGCCGACAGGGCGGTGGATGTTATTGACGTGCGTCTGCCGTGGTGAAACTACAAATTTCCTAAGATGAACTTAGCGGCTCCATCAGCATGTTTCAGTATGTTTCACCACCGTGTGACATCAGATGTAAATGATTGATATTTAACAGTAAGCTGACACGATGACGTGCGTCACTTCTGGGTCATATTCATACTCTTCTACTTCTTCTGCTTCGGATTGAATCGTTTACGTCCGTGCACGGCGCGTCACGTTAAATATCACTGCCGCAATGCATTGTGGGGCGTCTATATCTCCTTACTCTCACAAAGGAAGCTCCAGTGTACCCTATGCTAAAGGAGAGAGGGAAGGAACCATTGAAGCTCCTTCTCTATGCATTTAGAGAATCCGAACGGCTCTTATCATGGCTGCCGCTCAAATACTTCTGGGTCACGTCAAGATTTAGGAAACTTCCTAAGACAATCTGACAATTCGACCTCACCCCTGACCTTAACACCTGATGAGCAGAGAGCAGTCGCCCACTGTGAATTGCTCTTCAAGCCTTTAGAAAAGGTGAGCGCTGTCCAGGCGACATTATACTCGTGTAACGCGATGGCACAACAGTATCCGCCTTTGTGTGAGGTATTTAAACGCAAGTACTACTTCTTCTTTTTTTTCTAATCAACTCTTTTATTTTTGCCAAGTAAAAGAAACCCTGCATTTCTTCACCTCCACGTTGGCTCTGTCCCATTTCTTTTGGTGGCGGCCCCTAATATGGCAGTAGCATAGCAGGGACTGTGGCGACACCTAGCGGCAATGTGTCGTCACTACAAGCTCTTTCGGAAAGGTGATGTCCCCTGACTGATATGATGACCGAGATGCAAAAAAAAAAAAAAGAAGAAGAAGAAAAAAAAAAGGAACAAAAGACACTGATTAGAAAAGAAAAATAAGATTTAAAAAGAAACCTCGTGCTCTGTGAGTTTGTAAGAGTGAACTTCTTTGAAAGTCACGAAGGAGGGGAAACACTCGAAGCGGCCCACGTGGGCTCCCCTGAAACCCGCCGAGCTGAAGTTTCTTCTTCGTGTTCCACCGACATGTTCTCCAAGGTCTGGTCAGACTTTGAGCAGAGCTTTCGGGCCCAACTTCTGTCGTTGAGATTGTGGTGGGAGGTACAGTGACGTTATACAACTTGTTTAAAATATATATATATATATATATTTCTTTGTATTTTCACGTTTACAGCATCCTCTCTGAGGGGCTGCTGCAATTCCATTGTGTCTTTTACTAAAAAAGAAGACAGATACTATGCACATAGTGTGTAGTCCAAACAAATTTTTGAACTTTAACTTTTTGCATTTCAGACACTGTAATTGGAACACATGTAAATCTCAGAGACATGCACTTAGACTTGACAGTTCAAGTCTGGGGGGGGGGGGAGATCAAACAGGAAGTAGGTTGCTGAACACAGGCAAGACTCACTGTCACGCTTGTGCTGAGGTTTGATGTGACGATCAACATGTTGCTCCCACAGCCAGCCGTTTGACTTGTGCAAGACAGAGACACACATCACACATCACACACACATCACACATCACACATCACACACACACACATCCCATCACACACACACACTGAGACACAGAGGTGTAGTGTAGATGAGAGCCGCCTGCTGCTGCTGTCAGGGTGTGAGCTTCTCGGACGATCTCTCAGCCAAAAGTTGTTTGGGCCAGAAGTGAAAACTGGGGAAGTTTAAGAAAGAACCAGGTAATGTCTTCTTTTCCTGATGTCACTGTTGAGGTTTGTGTACATCTGAGCTTTGTTGCGGCGAGTGATTGAATTCGAACAACCGCAGCGGCGCTTGAGCTCAGGCCTCCGGGTACCACACTTCCTGTGTGTGTGTGTGTGTGTGTGTGTGTGTGTGTGTGTGTGTGTGTGTGTGTGACCCCGTTGTCACCTGGCAGTAACATCGGCCCTGAGTGATCCGATCACATCTATTTTCCATTTCTGTTCCACATTTAAGTGAACTGTAAGGTTGAGACGGTTCCCCAGTGCAATCTGGAAACCCCCGATTCTTTATTGTTTCTGTTAAAAAGTCTGTTGTGACTTTTTAAAAATTTTTTTTAGCAGTGGCACATTGTTGAAAGCTTTGTATAGTATAGTGTGTGATCTTCTCTGTGTGTGTCTCTCTCTCTCTCCGCTTTGTGACGTTACGAATAAGGAACTAAAGTTCGCAGAGGAAGTTAGTCAACGGGTGCAACTTGGATTTCTCAATATGTGTTGTGCCTCTGCTCATTCAGGATGTTGAATTGCAAAATATAAAATCTGATCATCTGTGCTGCTAAATAAAAGTTTTTGGGGAGGTGTGATAACTGCAGGGGGACCATGTCAACCTAATTCAGACATGTCCTGGTTCTCAGTATCTGTCACCGGCGAAACCGAACTGCTGAGGGCGATTGTTCAGCCCCCCCGAGTCAGTGCTGCTCATCGACACGAACTATTGAAGTTTTCAGCCTTTATTTCTGAATCGGCTTCCAGTTCTTTTTTTTTCTCTGCTTACTTTGAATTCACATTTTTATTTCTCTTTTTTTTTAATTTTGTTTTCCAAGAATGAAAAGGGGAAAAATCGAAATGAGAAACCGCGTCTCTGCCCATGACATCACTTCCTCTTGTCGCGCTGGAGAAACAAACTGCTCATATTTTCTGAACATTGATCTGTGGGCAGTAATATTGTCAACCCACAGAATTTATTTTTTATCTTCTGCTTTCTTTCAACAGGCCGCCTTCCCCATATCTGTGTCGCCGTCTATGGCTGCCGATGATTACAACCCCGTAAGTGTTTCTTCTGCTCTTTGTGTGTGGCTCACTTGTTTGAGCTATGAATGAAATGGAGACTCAAATCTCCTTTTTTCTCTTCTGCTTTTGTTTTATTTATCATAAAAAAAAAAGTTATTAATTTCTATATCGCCTGACGGATAGCTTGCCATTAGTCTAGTTTGGTTTCTAGACTCGATTTTTGTTGTTGTTGCACAAGACAGAAAGTCACAGAAGAGGATGGTGGAGAGAGAGAGAGAGAGTGTGTGTGTGTGTTGAATCTGTAGAGAAGAGTAAAGAGAGCGTGTGTGTGTCACTTGATGTGAGAAAACCGGAAGTTCCAGGCGGCCTCTTCTTTCTCAGCCGTGGGGTCCCTGTGTGAGTGTCCGACCTTCACGTTGCCCCCCCGCTTCTCTGCCCGCAGGTCTCCCTCCGACACAAATCCAAGAAGAAGAGCCGAGGAGGTAAGCTCTCGCCCCGTCAGCGCGCATCCCCTTGTTGTCTCACTGTGTGCCTGCAACTATCATTTTGGCCCCCGTCTGTGGGCGTGTGTGAAGTGGTGGCAGGGCAATTAGTGTGTGCAGGGGGCTTGTAGGCAACGCTCGGTTAGTTTCACTTCAGCTCTCATCTATTTTGGCTCGTTGCTGCAGTGTCTCTTGTTCCTCTGGGGAGCAAACTTGAATTTGTGCCTTGATATTGTTTTTCCCCCCGGCGGATTCGTAATAAGAACAGGTAGGTCAAACGTAGACTTTTGCATGAATATTGTGTGTGATTTCATCCTTCTTGTTCCCTCTAATGCTTTCAGCTTCAGCTCGCTGCGCGCTTCTTCTGTTGACAAAGGGGGAGGAGGTCTCCGTGTGAATTTAAATGAGCCTATGCGCCTTTTTTTCTTCTTTTCTGCATAGGTTATGGTACAATGAGCAGAAGACGGATCTCGGTCAAAGAGCTGGGCCAGCCAGACCACCAGGGCTGGCTGTACAGGAAGAAGGAGAGCAAAGGCTTCCTGGTTATGAAATGGAAGAAGTACTGGTTTGTGCTGAAGAAGACGGCTCTCTACTGGTACAGCAACCAGCTGGTGAGTGTCCCACGGCCGTCAATAATAATAATAATACATTTAATTCATAAAGCGCTCATACAAAACAAGACAAAACAAGAAAAAAACAAACAGAAAAGAAGAAAGTGTAATGGTGGGGGGGCTAGGGAAATGCAGAGGAGAAGAGGTGGGTTTTAAGGCGTGACTGGAAGGTGTCGAGGGAGTTGGAGTCACGGATCACTTGGGGGAGGGAGTTCCACAGCCTGGGAGCAGCCCTGGAGAAAGCTCTATCCCCAAAGCTGCGGAGGTTGGTTTCGGGGTTGGAGAGGAGACCGGCAGAGGTGGATCTGAGGGGCCGTGCGGGTCGGTAGGAGGAGGGGAGATCAGTGAAGTATCGGGGAGCAAGATGGTGGAGGGCGTTGATGGTGAGGACCAGGACCTCGAAGGTGATTCGGTGGGAGACAGGGAGCCAGTGGAGCTGTTTCAGGACTGGGGTGATGTGGTGCCAGGGTTGGGTGTGAGTGATGAGACGGGCGGCCGTGTTCTGGAGCAGTTGGAGTCTGTTGATGGAGCTGGGGCTGGTGCCATAGAGGAGCCACTCATGTGAGATGGCCGTCGCAGGTCAACACTAGTTAACAGAAACTCCAGTCTACGACCACAGCTCATTAAATCCAGAGTTACATGGGATCGCTCAAAATAAGTGTCAAATAAAGTTTCTGTTTCTCTCTTGTCCCTTTTACCCTCTTGTCCGCACTAACCTTCTCTCTATCTCTGAAATTCTAATTGGTCCTTCATTATGTGAAGCCTCTGTCCAGTTCCTGGTCATTATTATCTTGCTGTACGATGAACCGCTGTACAACCAGTCCGACTTCCTTTGTTGCAAGTCTTTCTCTCGCCTTTCAGATAGTCCCTGCAGTACTGTATGGACCTAATAATGCATCAGAGGATGCAGTAAGACAGTTTGTTCCAACGCTGCCTCTGTACAGACGGAGGGTTTGTAAAAGTCCCCGTTGGAATTGTTTTTGTTTTGAAATGTCAAGGTTTCATTTACTTCCATTGTTGCTGTTAGTGAACCAACCACCCACAGGTTTTCTTCTCTTCAGCCTCGGACTGCTCACTGCTTACCTGTGTATTTAGGTTTATTCATTGGACTTAAACTCCTGAATTTTTTAATAAAGACTGGAAAAACGGGAGGCTTCTTTAAAAACATTTGACCGATGGTATAAAGTAAATACCTCAGGCGATATCTTTATAAGTTTACTCTGGATAGACAGATTATAGTGACCAGCATTAAATTAAGTCTGGGTCTGATTAAATTTGTAATCATTGACAGTCATTTTTAAAAACATTAAAAAAAAACATGTAAAGGAGCCCTCTATTGGAGGAAATATTTTTTCCGTTCCATTTTTTTGAAAGAATGAAAATATCTAATTCTGAAAAGGTTGATTTAAAAACCTCCTTTCATCCTCTTCAAAATCAGAATTGGCTCACAGTTTGGAATGGTGGATTTTATTTACGTGTCCTTTTTTGACGTGCTGCATTGATTCATTTGCATTAAAACTAGCGCTTTGAGTTTCGTTAAAAGGCGCTCTATTAATCCAATGTATTGTTATTATTATTATTATTAAAATGCAGCAAAAATGTACCACAGTCATACCCGTTTTTTTGCCACAGCTGTCTCCCTGCACGCCTGTCACCATAGGAACCACCAACCCGTCACTGCTGTGTTTCCTGAATGTGACGGTGACACTAAGTGCCCTGAGACAGGCATACGTAAAAATGACATGTGTGATTTACTGGCATAATGACGTCATTCATATCTACTGCATACCATCAGTTGTTGCGAGAAAGGGGAAGAAGTGGCAGACTGAAACATAGCAGCACGGGGTCATTGTCAGGAAGTGGTTGGAGTTAATCATCACTGTTTTGTAACACCCGCTGTTTAATTTGTGTGTTGCAGGCAGAAAAGGCCGAGGGCTACATCGACCTCGCCAACTTCCTGATTGACAGAGCCATCGAGTGCAAGAAGAAACAGTAAGCTCAGAGTAATACTCTGTTCTCTTCCTGGTTTGTGTCAATGAGATTTTATGTCACCTAATACAAATAAAAAGGAACTACATCTATAGTTGGATCTGACATATAAAAGTCTTCCCACACACAGTTATAGGGAGTGTAAAGTAGGTATCCTACAATTAGTACCTGATTTAAACAATCTCAAAAATACAGCCAGCAATTTGCAGGTTGCGCTACTTCAATTGCTGGAATTGAATTTGTTATAATTTCAATATTACCGTCAGCAGTCTGCACCGGTCTCCATATTGTTCAATGTGACAAAATTAACCTCTTTTCCAGGGCAGCCTGGAGCACAGAAGTGTGGCACATTTAAATAACTTGTAAAAAGTACAATTATAAATAATAATAAAAAATAGTTGAGCCATTCTCCGTCCAAAGACTTGTTAACTATGGGTGCCCTCCTTTGGGGTTTCCTAATGATCAGTGAAGGGGCATAAACATAGAGTTGACCTGCTTTCTTAAATTCCTTTTCCACTCTGTTGAAACCATCGACTCTGCGCTTGAATCTCTGCTCATTTTGTGCAGATGTTCTCTTAACTCTTGTCCACTCACCTTTGCTCCCGCAGTGCGTTCAAAGCCTGCCACCCACAAGTCATGATGTTTTATTTCGCTGCCGAGAACCACGAGGATATGAACTTGTAAGTCTTTTTATTTCAAAGTACAACATTGTATCTATTTCCCTTGTTTTAACCATACGCTTATTGAGTTGCATGTTTTGTTTATTCATTTATTTTCTTCTTCTTCCAGGTGGTTGAACAAGCTTGGGTTAGCCTCCATTCAGTATGAGCCACATGAACAAAACCCTGCAGCCGGTGAGCAACCAGATCTAACTTAGATGTCAACTTAACAAAAATACTTGTACGTGTCGTTGTCACGTTTTTTTTATTGTCTACCTTTCTAACATTCACAAAAACAAATGCATATGTGCATGTTTAGAGTGTTACAGCGAAGCCAGCGACCATGAGGAGGCTGAGAGCACAGAGATCCCCCCTCCACCGTACTCTGAACAGAGCCTGCGGAACAATGTGGATGCATCTGCAGCGCCTGGTAGCACACATCAGGTCAGTCAAGTCTCTGGCTACAAACTGTCAACAGTGCACCACCAGTCTCAATTATACAGGAGCCTGCCATTCACTGAAACTTGGAACCACTGGTTCCATTTGTCATAGTATGTTAATCGTGGTCGAATTTGTGCATGTACATGATTTATATATGTAGATTGACCGTGACGTATTTGTCTTTCAGGGAACCCTTCCGCCCCCTTACTCCTCTGCGGTCCCCAGCGAAGCCAACGGTTCGCTCTCGTCACCCGTCAGTACGATGACATCGCAGAGCTCCGCCTCCTCGCTCGCCAAGCACCGGCAGTCCTGGCTGGACCTGGTCTCGCAGGCGTCCCCTCCGGCCGGGGAAACGGCAGTGGTGTGCTCGGCTCAAGTACACACACGTCAGCTTCCACAAGTGGAGACGCAGGAAGAGGAGGAGGAGGACTCCCAGGCGTTGGAGAGCTCGGCCCCCCGGGACGCTTCAGAAGCAGGGTCTAATGAGGAAAGCCCTTCTGCGGAGGGGGAGGCACAGGGGGAGGTTTCAGGTGCTCAAAATGAAGGTGAGACTTTGAGACTCTTATACTTCTTATACTTAACTGACCCAATGGTCCTGGAATTAAGTTGTTGTTTTTTTATAAATGTTTAGATAGATATTTAATATAAATGCACATCTTTTCTGCATTGTAACGTAAAACTTTTCATATCGACAAACATACACAGTGATACAGATATGTATCTGCTAGTTTTTATCCACCACGCAATAATTTGGCTGGGCTCCAATTCTAAGCAAAGATTGTGTTTAAGATTTCTACTGTATCATTTTTAGTTGTAAGGAAACATGCTAGCAGAAAACATTTCCTGTTTACTGTACTGGCATCACTAGTACCAGTGCATTTTGCTGTGTCTGTGACTTGTGTCATATTTGTGATGTGTATGGTGCTGACACTGTCGCCTCGTTTCAGGGGCTCGTGGGAACAGCTCAGATGAGATGGAGAGGCTGTATATTCATCTAAAAGAGGCGAGTCTGTCGCCCATAGGAGATCGCAAACCATCCACGAAAAGGGAATTCAGGGCCTCCTTCGTGAAACGCTGTAAAAACCATACCATCAATGATAAACTGCACCTTATCAGGACACTCAACAGCACATTAAAGGTACATTTTTCTGTTTCATTGTCTGTTTTTGTTTACAGTACAAAATTCTTTACCTAAAAACCTAAATGATTTACCTAACGAGTGAATTGCAAATATATTCTGAGCGCTTCCCCCCTTGTCTTTGTCCTCTTCAGTCGAAAGAAGCGGACCTACAGGTAATAGAGCAGGTGCTGTTGGACCAGGAGCTCACCTCACACAAGTTCAGAGAGTGGAAGGAGGCCCATGCACCGTTGGTACAGGAGATCTGTGTGAAACAGTCCCAGCAGGTGGCACCAGAGGCCACAAGAGCCGCAGCATCAGTCAGTGCTGCCCCAGTGGTGGAGACCAGCTTATAAAGACTCCTCATGACTGTTTCTACTGTGTCTGCACACACACACACACACACACACACACACACACACACACACACACACACACACACACACACACACACACACACACACACACACACACACACAGTGATGTTTTCAATTGAGACTACTGATCCATATCAGCGGACTGTAAGTGCTATTCTGCAAGTAACTGGATCAATGAAGAATTGTGCTTTTAGTTTTTAAACAGGAGCCGGTGCAGACATTCTATGAACAGCATGTCACTTTGAAATGTGAAATGTGTTTTAGTATTACATTTACCGTCTGACTTGCAAATTTCACGGTCGTTGTTTTTATGATGTAATTCTGTGAACCTTTGCATAAGTGGTTTTTAATATTTGTCATGATTGAGCGCTTTGAAATAATGGATCCATTGTTCTCTGCATGGAAAACACTTGTTTTTACAGTATGTTGGAATCGTTGCCAATTCTCACCAGTAGTGAGAAAAGTTTTATCTGTTTTTAGTCTCTTATTGGTGCCGTGCACCTTCACTGCTGTTACACTTACATGATTATTGCATGATCGTACTTACCATCAAGACCTTCCAGACTGAAATTCTCATCATCATTAGAAAAAGTTATATTTTATTCTACTTAACCAAATAATTTTAAAATGAAGAATTCCAACCTTAATGACAAACGACATTGACAGTAACAGACAACCTCACTGATATTTTATCGCAAATGTGATAAAGACTTCATAACTAACCAGTATCAATGGTATATATAGTGTATTAGACTTGGTGCACTCATTTGCATGTAAACATAGAAGGAAAAGTGGCTAATTCTCAGGAAAAAAACTAAACAACCAGACCCCTTGGGCCAGCGAACCCAAGCTCTGTAAGACTTACAGGTGAGCAGAGGATTAGGGGGTGGCACAGTTTCATTCATCAGGCATTATGGGACTGTTCCCAGCCACAGCTCCAGAGAGCAACAGGTTAAGGTCACTAAGGGCCAAGCGGGGCCCTCGGACAAAACCAAGCTCCCGACACAAAGATGCATTTTTGTTTCTGAATCAAGTTGTACCTGTTGAGCACGTTAAACATGAACCATGTGTAAATAGTTGTAAACAGATGCGTGTCCATTCTTCTTGATCCGAATTCTGTTATGGAAGATTGTTTGTATATAGGGAAATAAACTGTTATAAGAGTGAACATTTCCCCCTGTGACTTTATTTAGACGTGTCCGTGTACAACATTCGAGTATTTAGACTCCTTCACTTTTCACATGTTCTTTTGCACCTTTAGGCAAAAACTTTCGCTCAATACCCCATAACGACGGAAAGAGAATTTTAGAATATTTTGCAAACTTTTGTTCAGACACTTTCAGCTCAGGTGCTTCCTGTTTGACTTGATCACCTGTGAGATGCTTCTGTCCAGTTGGAGGCCACCTGTGGTGAATTCAACTGATCGGACGTGGTTTGTAAAGTTGCACGCTTGGTGCAAAAAACAAGCCACGGGTCAAAGGAAGTGGCTGCGGACAGAATTGTGTCATCCTAGTCATCCTAAAATAGTCATCCTAAAAGGAAGACGTTCGTAAGAGCTGGCCATGCGGTGGAGTGTAGGCCGTTGGTAGAGGACAGGTGACCAACCCAGCGGTCCCTTTTGCTGAGCTCCAGGGATCCTGTCCTGTCTGGATTACACCCCAGGCACTGCCCATCACCTGCCCTATACCGTCCCGACTGTAAAGCATGGCGGCAGCAGCTGTGGGGGTGTTATTGAGCCAGGCCTGACTTCAACCCAATTGATCATCATCTCTGGAGCGACCCACCTGACGATGACTGTCCACCCCCATCCAACCTGACGGAGCTCGAGAAAAACCATCGCTCCAGAAGACCTGAGGCTGTCATTCGCTTCAACTAAGACTTTAATGGTCTACTTGATTTTGAAGGGATAATCCAGTTTTTCCTTTTTTAATAAAATTTACAAATTTTTTAATTTTTTTTTTGTAGTGTCATTAATGGGTTCATTTACATTGATTGTGAGGTTCATGTTTAAATGATTTGGGCATAATGCTGCAACAAGAAAAGTGTAGTAACTGAGCTGAATTCTCTCTGATGGCGCTTCAGACACAACAAGAGCAGATGTGTTTTTGTTTGGTACACACCTGCAGTGCCGCCGAATCGACGCTAGGAGTCGCCGGTCCCACTGCAGAGGTCCCCATTGAGGGTTATGCGCCATATTGGCAGTCTCCTCCATCTCAGCGAACGTCGAGCATGCATGACTGCAACCGGTGACTGAGGAGATATCTGTAAATATTTCCAGCCGCCCTGCGAGCCGAAGTACAACGCCATGGAGGCGGTCAAAGCCTTCAACAACGAGGTTTGTGCGCGAAACGCTTGCAAATATCGGAACGGTGGCGGTCGAATAAAACGGTCACTTTCGCGCTAGCTCGTTAGCTAACGTTAGCATCCAGTAGAAGGAGAGGGAGGCCGCCTCGGACAAGGCCGCCGTCTGTGCACAACAATACAACGTTGGCCAGCGCCGTGTTTACTGTTCGTTATGTCGTGGTTAGTTGACGTCTGACCGCCCAGACGGGCCGTGGACACGATACGTCTCATGTGACCAGTAGAGTTGTGTAAACATAACGTGTGTAAACATTTGTCACCAACCTACTGATAAGCTAACTTGTAGCGAGCTAACTTGTAGCGAGCTAGCTACAAGTTAGCGAAACCGCCTTAGTTGCGCGTCAACTCGGGGAGCGAGCTAACCAGCACACAAGTGGGGGAGACACCCTCCTCACGGGCACTCTGCCGGACAATCACCGTAGCTGTGTGCGCGGCCGAATTAGCGCCACCTTTTCTGATGTGCAGACGCAAATTATGCAAATGTTTTGAGATAGCCTAGCATGTGCACACTGCCGTGTTCACGGCTAGCGCTCTCACTCAGCGCAGCCATCATTTGTCTGCAGTGACGTCAAAGTGTCCATCCTTTGGTAGGGCCAGTGTTGGCCTCAACATCCACACAGTTTACTGCTAATGCAAAAATATACTCTACATTCAACAGCAAGTAATTAATCAATAGCTTTTTTTTTTAATTAACTGTATGGATTCAATTCATCTGAGTCTCATCACCAATTTGGTGGCACCCTCATCACTAACACTCTATAAAGGGTTTTTGAATGGTGAACAAAACTTGTTGACAAGAAGGGAGGATGCCCTGGATCACTGCGTAGTCACGTGGTGTTTTAATGTATTATTATAATATGATAGTATTGAATGACTTGGTGGTTACGTTGTGTGATTAAAGATGTCCTCTCGTCTCATCTCATCTTTCAGCTGTACTCGCTCAACGAGTACAAGCCGCCCATCTCCAAGGCCAAGATGACCCAGATCACCAAGTCCGGAATCAAAGCTATTAAAGTGAGTATGTAGTGTTAAAGGATGGGGCAGGTAACTGGGAATAAAGAAATGGTACTGAAAAAGAACCCCCCCCCCCCCCCTTTTATTATTGTCAAAGATTAAAAGTGTGCCTCCCTACATTTTTAAATAAATTGTGCTAAATGAGACAAACGTAAGATAGTTTGTTGAAGCCATAAGTTGCATTACAGTATCCTTAATTTTAAACGACGCAAAAATCATTTAAAAACATTTAAATAACGTCTTTTTAACTGACCGTTAATTTGTAGTTGATACAATTTTAAAATCAAGCTGAAATGGAAACGAGCGTAAATTCTCAAATGGGCTGTAGATTGTGGGCTGATGAGTTATACGACAACACTAACATGATGCCAGTGGCTGTATGCCCACATTTCATTTTATACGAGCTGCTGATGCCAATGAGTGGATCCATGATTGAGCAACAGCATCAGCTTTGATAAACTCCTCCACACGTCCTGTCTGAGCTCATACTTCGTTTCTGACATCCATTCGCGCACCCTGTGGATATTTGTGGACAATTTTCATGTTAAAATAATAATAATTAAAAGTTGAATTATACTGTCTTATATAAGACTGAATGGTCTGGGTAAACTTTAATTACTGATAACGTAATCTTTTTAGAAAAGAAAAAGTCACGTAATAACAGCGCAACAGTATCTGTTTCTCTTTAGGTACCACTGCGTGCTGTCTGTAAAGCCATGAGACTGAAACTCGTGTAACACCATTTTGTCAGTGGGCTCCTTATGTAAGGCAGGCAGTGAGAAAGCATTGTTGGGTTAGTGGAAGGAATTCAGAGGACAGCAAGCCAAAACATGTTAGCCTGATGCAGAAGATTGGGTATATCATATGTACATTTTCCATATGATATACATAATCCAAACTACACGCAGGACTTTATTTTTTTGTCAAAGTTGCATTGTCCGTACATTGTGAGGCACATCGGTTGGAAAAATCTGCCGGTCTGGCATTATCATGTTTAAACAAAAAAATCCTGGAAAATTGGCAATAAGCTAAATTTGAAAAGGAAATTTTATTTAACACCGGTTGCAGTAATTGTTGTGAAAAACATAGGAATGGTGATCCACACGAAGGCAAATAGATGTAACAATTTTCACCATTAATGTAAATCATTTAGCTGTAGTTAAGGTTTTGACTGTTCAATGTTGGGAAAGTGCAAGGGTTCCTCATAACATCATGATTGATGGATTTGTTCTATTCAGCCAACCGGACTTTCAACCATTTCATTTCATTATTTACACCTGTGCTTGTCCAACCGTGACATGTCATTGCCGTTTCTAACATTTGAGTTAATAAATCGTTTTAAATCGGCACATGTTTGATGGCTCTGATGATCTACTGATCTGTTTGGAAGCCATGCCAGAGATTCAGTGTTAAGTTAGAGCTGATATGTTCCTTTCATACTGGTCCAGGTGTAGAACAACAGGGGGATTGCTTGTGCATGACTACATGTTATTAATTTGCAAGTATTTACAACTTTGACAGCCATTTAGGAGGCTAGATCTATGAAGGGCATTATGCTCTTGTAAACAATTGTGTGCTGTAGTAAAGAATTTAATCATTAACACATAGGTTGTATGCATATGAATGCTAATTACAAAAAAGGTGGAAAAGTAGCTCCTTTTGAAAATATCATTCTTTGCAGAAAAACAATAACAACAATGAACTGAACAATGAACATAAATACAGAAGTTAATTCCTATTCCTTCAGCAATTTTCAGTAAAAGTATCAATTTGTATAAAACTATGGACAGCTGTTTGTGCAGCAGCTCAGCGTCAGTAGCTGCAACACCGCGGGCCAAACATACATGTTGAGAACGGCCACTACACCGGTAATGTTAATAAGAACACAGCGGGACAGTCCGCCTCCCCCTCAGTCTGTTATTAGCGCGTGTACTTGATTGACGTAGAGGGCCGCCACGGTCTAGTCAACTTATGTGTGTCTGTGTCTCGGTAGCAGCAGCTTCAGTCCACTGTCATTGTCCACACTGATGCTCTCTGCCACAGATCTGCTGTGTGGTCAACCACATATTGGTAGAACTTGGTGCCTAGCACACAATCACAGAAGTAAGGGGATACAGTTAATGTAAATCCAGATCAAGAGTCTATTAGCGGTCTGTGTAGACAGACTATATTGATTAGTATAGCAGCGTGTAGGTTCTGTTAGACAGACGTGAGATTGTAGACTGAAAAACACGGCTGAAATCCTGCATAGACGGTCTTGCCTTGTAGTAGTGACTGCCCCGTATACAATAAAATAAATCGCCAGTTTTAGTAAATTAATGAACATTGTTTGGGTGTTGGATAAGGTTTCAAAGTATTGCAAATCCTTCATGTGGTTTCACTGACTAGATTTTGTTTTTTAAACCCTCTGTGACATTACACAACGAACATCTTTCGAAGGTTTTAAGGTTCCCGTGGACACGTAGTATAGACTACCCTTTCAAATCTGGTTAATTTTCACATTGAAAGTAACACTCTACGGAGCAAAGAATTTGCTACTGTCTGGTTGAACATAAAATAAACAGAAGTGCTACTCAGGTTTCTAACAGTATTTTGTTAATGAATCACACAAATTATATAACAATGATTTGGTTGCTTCTGTTATTTCTTATTTATTGTCTTAATTACCTGTAGAGGTAGTAATGTTTGACACAATTTCATGCAGTCTGTAGCTAAACTCCAGGATTTATCATCCACAATCTAATCATTTTAGGCACGTAGAAACTTTTTACACAGTACACAGTTTGGCACAAGTGTTTCTGGAAAGTCATTGTCTGTTCAATACAGGCCCACCTCGGAATACCTGTTTTGTTCTGGGCTTTTTATATTGTCCTGAGCTGCAATCCCCCTTTTAATTAGGATTTGTCTATTTTGCCAGAAAGACCCGTTCTGTTAATTTGTCTCGAATATTATAGACTTTACACCAATGACTGGTTTCCTTTACCGTGGGCCTTCTATAATCCTCTTGTGCTGCTCAGCAATTTAGCGTCTTTATTAACATGTATGGGTTTGAAGCACAACATGACTTAGTATTTTTCTCCGAAAAGCTAGAGGCCAGGGGTGAAGATATTTTCAACAAATAATTATTTGTATTTATTTATAATGTTTGTTATATGAGAATAATTCAATATTAAAAGGCTTGACCGCCGTTGAAGGATGACAGCCCTTAATAATAGATCTTCTGATGATCCATACCCTGACAGCCCTTAATAATAGATCTTCTGATGATCCATACCCTGTGTGTACTCTTGTTTTTATAGGAACGACTGTGCTTTTGGTGTTGCTGTGCCTTATGCCACCTGTGAATAACACCTGTTTCCCCTTCCCTCAGCAGCTCTCCCAGCTCCCCCAAAGCACTGAAAGTGAAGCAGGAGGATGGGGTGGAGAGAGTTACAAAGAGATAAGAGAATCCCTAACCAGCTTAGGTAGGAGTATGGGTTGTTTCACAAGGAAGATGGAAGAAGAATTTAATTATTTAAAGTTTATTTGCTTCCACACACCCAGAGCGGCACGCCTTTTTCTTTTGCCACTGTGGGCTCCCTTTCTGCGTTGGTTACTGTTGCTCTTGAGGTTTTGGTGGTGTTTGAGATTGAAGGTGAAGCTTTGTTCATCTTCTTCTTGAATGAATTGTCTAAAGACCAGTAGTTTTGTTTTGGTCCAGCTAATGCAGTTGCCTTTGACATTTAGCGTGTTGTTTCATACTGATGGAGTTTGAGCAGTTATTAGTGTAGAGTATTGTATTTAGATGTGCGATAAGGCAAATTGATAAGGTTAAATTGATTTCTAAAATGTTGATTATGGTCATGTTTAGGCATATGCTCGTGCTGCTTTAATTCTAAAACACATTTCAGCAATTCAGCATTCATTCTCAGGCCAACAGGCCTCATTTTGACACACACACACACACACACACACACTCGGACACACTTGCATTTCTCTTTAATTTCAGGTGACATTGACAGGGCAGAGTATACATGTCTAAGGTGGATATTATTTATCGGGTATGCTTCTTAAAACACATTCTTAGTGTAAGTAGTCATTTTGAAGTAGGCCACTATCAGTGTCACATTGGCATGATAGTCCTCATTAACATGGTAATTTCATACATCCCTCAGGGTTGTCTGTTTCACAGCTCATGAACCCTGAATGTTTGCTTTGACAGAGGAGCACTGATTCGTGTCTTCTGCACATGCAGTGTGGCTCCATTTTTCATGTTGGCATATACAGTATAGTGTAAAATGACAACAAATGGCCTCACCTTTATCCAATTTTTTTATCAGTGGTGCCAAATCCAAAATGCCTCCACACATTACATATCAAGTGGCCGCTCAGCTAATGCTAAGTTCTTCCATTTTGCATAAGCCAAGAGTACAACAGTAGACTATTTTGCTCAGAGATAGAGATCAGAGGGATGAAGCATTTGGAGAACGCTTGTCTCAACTGGAGGTCAAGGCACGGTCTGTCTGACTGTTAATTGGACATTAATGTTTGGCGATCTTCTGAAGTCTGATTGTACTATCATCACCCTGTGGAATTTCCAATAGCCAATGTGGTTGGGGAGGGTGGGGCTTCTCTTTGTACTAGGAGGATAAGAAACCCACATCCTCTGTCTCGTTCATTTCAGTGGGACACCTACACACAACAACCAGTGCAGTCGGAGTTGTGCGTGTGTGTGCGTGCCAAGCGTTGGCTGTATGTGGAATATGCAGAAGCAAAACTATAGCGGGCAAAATTCAATAGTGATAATTTAGTACACTTCATTTAAGTAAATTGAAGCAGGTATCATCTTGACATTGGGCTACTGGAGATCGACAATGGTCAGAGCTATCACCAATAGAGATACATTGATGGCCCCTATTGGCTATTAGCTTAACCATATCAAATAGAGTTTAGACAAACGTTTTTCCCATGTTTGATAGATAGTTTCAAATACAGTGTGACAGCCCTATGACAAATCTAGACAGACTTGACATATAGTAAAGCTATGGCAGGGAACTGCACAGACTCACGTGTAGGTGAAGTTTTGCTTGACCTCACCACAAAGTTCTTCCCATTTTAACCAATCTGACAGACTCAGACATGTTAAATGTAATTAATTTTCGTTAAGAAGGTTGATCAGTGATGCTGTTTATTATGCAACACTGTTAACATCCATTAGATGCACTGTCTGTGTCACAAGCTTCAGCTATTAAGAAAGCTGCTATGAACTAGGAATTGCTGCTATCAAACCATTTTCTGTGTCTGATGGATAATGTGACCACAGATGTGGTTTAAGAGGAACAAATGGTTTCGAAGCAGTCAGGATCCATCTGCAGTCTCATTTTGAAAATCACTGTTTGTGTTCGGTAGTAGATAGTCTTCTAGTGGCTGATTATTTTATTTGTGTTGTATGTCTTCCTTTACTTCCCTTCTACAGAGAGAGGGCAGCTTTCATAACAATCTCAAAAAATATCCTTCTGCAGAAATCCCTGTCTGCCCAGTACTTCATCATTTGTGCAGTGTGCTGCTTAAGGGCCAAAAATACCAGTGACAGATTGTTGTACAATGTGTCAAACTGAATTTATGTATGTAGACCTAAGGCAACAACATAAAATAACTAGTTTAATACTATAAAGTGCTATTACTTACAAGCAACATACAACCTACATAAGCAACTGTCCCCTGTGTTAATTATACAGAAGTTACTTTTTAAGGATTTTGCTGCCTCTGACTTTTAATATTTTGAACTCCTAACTACTTCAACTGCATCACTACTTGCATCGCTTATTACAATTTTATCAGCAAATATTTGAGTACTCTTACTTCATGTTTCCTCTTTATAGCTGATAGTTGGAGTTCACAAGGTAAATCAGTATTCATGTGCTAAGCTGTCTATACCTCTTCACTGATTAGATTGCGCATCTGATATTTTGTGCTAATGTGAAGATCCACTTTGTTGGATGTATGAAAATTTCCTTTAGGTTGATATTTTTTGGCAGCTGGAGAACCTGTTGCACACTGAATAGAAGCAATGTCGCCGATCAAGGCATTTTCTAACTGATGAGGATCGACTTTATTGAGCAACGAACCTCAGCCCGATCCTTTGTTTCACGTCAGCCGCAGGCCGGTCTGGCTGCAGACGCTGCAGCTGGGGAGCTTCACTATAGACCCGAAACACGTTGGCGTTTATTAAGTCCTCCCCCATCCCGTCCCCCCCGAAAGCGGTCGCTTCATTGTGCTCAACACTGTCAGACACGCTTACTCGACAAGTTGAGTTAGACTCAATCCATAAACTAGATATTTTCTTTAATGTTTTTCCTCCTGCATTGCAGAGCTATATAATTGTCAAGCATATACATTGGATTGGTTTTAAAAACTTTAATGTACTTGAAGTGTGCACTTTGCAACTTATCTAGGATCGGGACACAATATTAAATGACTGATAGGAATCGGAATCATTCGTTAGTCTCCATGTGAAGTCGGTGGCTGACCTGTAGAATGAGTGTTTTTTCTGTTAACAGTAGAAACAGTAAATGGTAGTAGAAAGCATTTCCAGATCTACTTGATTGAATCCCTGGTTAATGAAGGGCAGTTTTAGCAGCAGTGTTATCACATGATCTGACAGCTTTGAAGAGCTGCATCTCTTTTATTCGTCTTATGCAATTTGCTGGCATCACTTTAAAATTCATGTGACTCTAGTTGACGATATATGTTTGAGCCATTCCTGATGATTGACAGGGTATTAGTAGATCCCTGTTTGATAATGTGGAGCGCTTACACGCTGATTTTCCTTGTTTAATGCCTCAAGTAGACAAGCAACAGTCAAGTCCTCTCACTGAGAGGACTTGACTACATTAACGTATATTTAAAGAAAGTAAAAGGAGGGAAGGTACAATTGTGCAATTGGTGGTGTACTAAAGACACACAAAGTTCTGAATTAAAAAAAACAAAACACCAATAAGCTCTATGTAATTACTGACTCATTAGTCCATAATAGGAAGTCAAGGACCTGCTCCCACACGGCGTTTTCGCTTATTGGATCTGATTAGACCATGTCTATGGGTCTCTATGATTTCAGCTTCTTAAATATGAATATTTCTATAGTGTATCTTCTCTTTGCTCCTTTATGATCTTGGGGGTTGGGAAACACGATAAACATTTTTCACCATTTTATGGCTCTATATGGACCAAACAACTTCTCGATTAATCAATAAAATAATTAACAGATTAATTGATAATGGAAGTAATCGTTAGTAGCAGCCCTAATTCAGAATTTAATAGTGGTTGTTTAAACAGCATATTCCGTTTTAAAATTGTGAATGGGGTCTTTTTCCGTATAAAGCATTCTCCGATCAAGACATGTTTGATATGGCAATATTTTAATTTTAGGAGCTTTTTGCATGTCTGGGGTAGAGATGCATGACTAAAAAAATCCCACATTTGTGGGCAGATGGAAAAGAACACTTATTTTTAATCATATGACTTGAGCATAAAGACTTGGATATGCACAACAACATTCAGGCGAGGGGTGGCGCCTGGCCCACTTGCTCAATATTGATCTTGCTGAGAGCTTTCTGCTTGGCTCACTTGGACGTAATCTTGGGACATAGTTTTTCTAGTGGACTGGCAGGAAAATATCCAGACTTCACTGCATGTCCGAAAGCAACTTTAGATAAATTATATGATGTATAATATAATTATTATTTAGAAGATTTGTATTTCTTAGCCATGACAACAGTAGTTTTTTTTTACTTTGGTAGAATGGCAAAAACTAGATAAGTAAATGTGGTGAATGAAGCAGCATTTCAATCATTTTTTATGTTATAGATTATGAAAGGCTAATATGTTTTTATATCCTATAAATTAACCGGGGAATATAACAGTAGAGGAACGGAAATGCTGATTGGCAGTGAGTGGACAGTGATAGTTAAAGTGTTCAGTAACTTGATCGACTGCTGTTGTGAGCCTAAGCTACTGTATCTATCACATTATGCTTACAATCCTACACATTCTGTGTCCTGTCTGCTTTTACCAGAAAAACACCAGGTGAAATTGAGACTGAATGTACCTTCATATGTCAGAAATATGTTTATGATTCTCATTGGTGTCATTATGTCTGGTGACATTAAATAGTTCTCAGTGTAGTTTGACCTACCTTCAGTCAGTGGTCTAATCAGCAATATGTGAGTGTGCTGTAACAAAATGAGACATAAGTTAAATGAAATTTGTAGAGTTTGAAAGTAGAAATTGTGGTTTTAATGTTATTTTTCTTGTGCTCAAAAAGAAATTGTCTTTCTTGGTAGAACAGTGTTTTTTGGCTTAACCTTTCAAGCCTATGCATTAACTCTCTTTGCCTGATGATATAGACAGATATCAAACAAGTCTGAATCAGTTAAATCAATTTTGTGGTGTTTTCGATTTCCTAGTTCACACAAACAGCAGAAATTAAAATGTCTCAGAAATGAGATCTCCCTGGCTTATCACATTACAGTGTATAGTAATGCTAAATTGCCAAGATATATTACTGTTAAATTGTATGTACCTTTGGGTTTCCAGTATAAAATATGAAAAAGGCAAAAAGAAATGCACAGTCAATCACATGAAACTAGGACTGCTGCTGAGTGAACTGATGGTTGAAGTACCACTCTGCACTCAGTGGTGAGTGAATCAAAACTCAGTGTATATTCGTTATGACAGGGATATAAGGAATCACTGGACTGTTGCTGTCTTCAAGTACCTAACTACATGTTTGTTTATGTTAAAATAAGAGTTGATCCTGAAAAGTTGTTTGTATCCATTATATTTGATCAGTTGCCTAGAGACAGGTCCACACCGCAGCAAATAGTGTATTAGCGTGTGTTTTTATGTTTGAGAAAATCTTGCGTGCTCTGAAGAGTTGAGCTGCTTGAATGTGTTGGGGTGGAGAACAGCAGAATCTCGCTGCTGTTCAGAATAATTTTCAATGCATCCATTTTCTAAAGGTATAACCATAGTTATAATAATATTATTATGATGTTATTATGGTATATACATATTTCCTCAAAATTAACTGCTTTTCTTATCAATACCGTGAATCAGTGTGTACTTAACCACTAAAATTAGATGAAAAATGCATTTTCACAGTTTTAAAATAGTGTCCCTGTGTTAATTGTTAATAAAGTTCTTATTATATGCCAAATATATGTCAACAAAACAACTTCATAGTATTTTACATCCAAATCCCCTTCTTTTCTTCCCTTCTCTACTAAACAGTTTAAAATATGACTCACCCTGTAGTCAGGGGCGTTTTTCTAATTTTTGGTACCAATGACAATGTACCACTGGCTTTTGCTCAAAACACATATGGCCTCACTCCAAAAGTGATTTGTTTTTCTACCCCCTCCATTTCATCCCTGTCTGATTCATCGGTTAAATACGCAGGCGTAGGTGGTGGCAATAAGTCCTCCACAACAGAGAGGAGGCTGCACTCATGGCTCTCTATGATGAGCTGCTTGCTACTGTCAACTCTGGCCCAGGGTTTTATGCAGATTCAGCACTGTTGGCTACCGTAAATGTAAATCAATTGGAAATTGCGGAGTCTTATTATAACTCTGACATCCATTTCACAGGGACCAGGTTTGTTGAGTACCGATAACAACTCAACTGTCATTATTTTGGTCATTGGATTTCATTTTTATTTTACTGTGGAATCTTTCAACAGTCTGTAATAATTTCCTTATGGTATAATGCCCACTGTTAAATGTTACAGTATATTTCATTATGTGATTTCCCAGTGGTGTTGTCACCAAGTAACAGAATCCTCACCTTCCAGCCAATTACATGTACCAAATACAATACACGGATGCAGCAGCTTAGCTTAACTTTTATTTTGTTGCAAATGTCTGCACCCTCAGTTTGTAGGTGTTTATTTACCTAAGCTGGGTTGTGATCTTTATAATGTTTTTATTAGGGTGTTATGATTCTTCAGTTCTTCTACTACTACTTATGCTGCTTATTGATCCAATACTGTTACTTCACTCATTTGTTTTTTGTTATATTTTTTACAACAAAATACAGACCGACATGCCTAAAAATTGAATACAGGATTTTCAGTATTTTAAGTATGGTAGTGATGTGCTAGCTTCCACTTGAGTGAACTGAAACTAGAATTATGAGTTTAAGATTATGCGCTGCCTTGTATTTAGGAGATTACCCATAACAAGCCCATGTTAATGTGTATATATATAATTTGGTTAACATGTGTAAGATCCAGGCTGCTAGTTTAAAACATTTGGGGGTAACGCCAGATGAACGATGAGCTGGGTTTCTCCACCTGTATGTGATGGATTTGGTTATTTTTCCACCCTTACATGTAAAAGATTTATTGCTTAATCGACTGAAGTGTGATGATACTTTTTAACGTTACATTGTGTCTTCCGTTGTCACTCTGTGCTGCTGTGCACACCGTCTCTGAGGGAGGGAAGAGAGTCCCTCTTCTGGATTGGGAACAGTGAAAATGCATTATATACTAGAGCCCGACCCATATGGATTTTTGGGGGCTAATATTAATACTAGGGAGTTAGATTTCCAAAACATCGGCCGACATATTTCAATGCCGTTATGACAAAGAAATGTTATTGAGGCTTTATACTCTAGTTTTACCATAAACTTAATAAAAAGAAAACACAAATAGAACCGAATATAAACATAAATTATTTTATGTAAAATATATACATGAATGCACATTTTCTGGAAAAAATTGACCAAATGTCAAATTGGTAAACATAAGCATTGATATGTCTGTGAAAGCCTCATATTGGCCAATCAATATATCGGTATCGGACTAGCCCTATTATATGCGCAAAAATAATACAGTCTTTGTAGTATATCCCCAGATTGGATTGGATTGGCTTCTCAAATCACATTATGTCTGTGATTTACTCTTTAATTAATGCATGTCACAACATTATAAAATCCTTGATTTCATTGTCAGTTTGGAACATAACATTGTAATTGGTTTGCTGGGACTACCGATACACTTCAGTTAATTTACTTGCATCTTTAAAGAAGAAGGCATCTTTCATCTCTCAAGTTACTGGTCTGAGCCTCAGGTCTTTTAACTCACTGACAACATTTCATGCTGTGTGAGGGCTTCTGCTTTCTAGCGAGTGGACTGGTGCTGCTGACACTTATATTCTCAGCAATATCTAGCTAATTTCTTGACTATTGCTGCTACTAACGGTTATTTTCATTGTCGATTATTTTCTTGAATAATCAATTAGTTGTTTTGTCCATAAAATGGTGAAAAATGTTGATTGTGTGTCCTAAAACCCCAAGATGATGTTTTCTTTTGTCCGCACACCAAGGATATTTAGTTTACTGTCATAGGGTAGCAAAGAATCCAGAAAATATTCACATTTAAGAAGCCAAAATCATAGAATTTGTACTTTCTTTTCATAAAAACTACTTGAATCGATTAATCAATTATCAAAAATGGTTGGCGATTAATTTAGTTGTTGATTACTAATCGATTAACTGTTGCAATTCTAATCTTGACACATACATTTCACATGGATTTTCAGTCACTGTACACCTTATTGGACACCGTCAGTGGTAGATGGAATAAAAAGTATAATATTGTCTTTTTATCTGGGCTGTTTTACAGTTTTATCCCCGTGGGATACAGTGATCAGTCTGTCCGTCTGTAATCATTTTGTTTCTGTAGTAGGACTCAAAACCTTTGTTTTTCCTCCATGAGTCTTCATAATTATGTTAATCAGGTATTAAAGTGGTGTTTTGGGTTTGCCGGGAGCATCTCATCTCCTTGATGAGATTCTTGTTTGTAAATTGAAAGCAAATGAACTAAAACTAGTATAGTGTTGGTGGTCATAACTGTAAATTATCCTTATGAATATCAGGGTTTATGTTTTAATTTATTAATTACCACAGTATGATGTTAGGAGGTCTTGACACGCCTCATCGCGCATATTGAGGTTCTGTGCCACCAGTGTTTAGTTTCCCTGAACATTCACCATGCTCTTTATTGAGCACCGTTGAAAGCTAATTATTGTAACTGCAATAATGCACGGTTAGTTAAATATTGCTAACAATTTGCATTACCAGTATTATCATACAGCGCTATCTCTTTAATGTGAATTAACTGCCTTATATATGATCCTTAATGTGTTGTTGTGACTTCACTTTCTAATGCCTGATGGAGTTTTCATCTGTCACGTTTCAACTTAATTGAACTGATATAACTATATTCTTCTAGTTGGTCCCTGAGATAATTAATCATGAATTGTAGCCTCTCAGTCGCTTGTACTATGACTCCATCTACTGGATGATGGTAGAAATTGAGCTCTGAATTAGAAAATGTTGACCTACTACACTGGCCAGTAAATCCAGTTGTTTATTGCCGCAGCCCTGGTGGTCAATTTCCTTCCATACATGGATTTGCAAAAAAAAATTGCATAATCATCTTTGATATTCCTGTAACATTAAAGGGGAAATGTGTAATCCTTTCTCAGCACCAGTGTGCCCATGGTTAAAGCTTGAGCAAAGACATTTGTCATCCACCATTGAGGCATGGATTTCAGTATTTATGTACATCACCATACATGTGGTTTATGAACCCGCACTGCACTTTATTTAATTTTTTTGCCTCAGCAAGCCACATCCTGTGTCTAACCTCAGCAGTCTTAGCTTTTCTTACTGATGGTCTGGTCAAAGAGTCAGTGTTTGTGTTTAAGCTTGTCAGTTAGTTTCAGGCCATATTTGTGACCACTGTACATGGTAGGAATATACATTCCTTGACTTAAACTTTGGCTCCGCAGGCTAGAGGGTGTGTTAACAAGGTGTAGGTGCAAGACACAGAGGCACTAATCACAGGAGCCAGCTCAGTTTTATAGATGCAAATCAGTGGTCCCCATTTCCCGGGCAGCAAAAATCAGTTCAATAATAATTGTCTATTTTTGCAGAAAACAACTCAAACTTGTTGTGGCCTACTCTGCCTTTCCTTTTCACAACACTATACCACTGTTTTGGTTGGTGCATTATGGATGGGAGACTCAAACTGTCATAAATATTTGATGCTTAGTGCCAGTAGCATCAGTTGAACTGGAGCTTCCCAAAATGACAGCTGTCATGTAACAACTATCTGCTCACCCATGGCTAACAGTTTACTTTTTTATTTTGTTATAGTCCTTTTTAGTGAATGACCAATTTGGTCATTCACTAAATCTGGTCTTTAATGTTGTTTTCATTAAAATGAGATACTTTTACCGCTCCATTTATTTGAATACCATTTCAATACCATACCATTTAGGTGAATGCTAAATGTATTTTTTATTAATAGGTAACAATTACCTGTGAAAAAGTCTTTGCAGCAACATCCAAACAACAGGCTACTTTTTAATGTGACTGGAAAATGTAATCCGCTATATACTCGAAGAGGAAGATCTACTGTACCTCTAATGACACATTTAAGAAACCACTCTGTTTTTGTTGATAGGAAAGATGATTTTCTTACACGGACTGGTGACTCTCTGCATTCTCCCCCCGTCACCTCACAAAATGACAATTTCCCAGTGTTAATCAGTGACAGTCAGTCGTTGCTGATAAATTAATCATTGACTAGTCCCTGTGGAAAGTTGCTGTGTTACAACAGCAAAGGGGTTTTCAAAAATAAGTAAACCTGCACTACAAAAAAAATTGAAGTAATATATACATTGTATACAGAATATATACAGTGTAGCTTTAGTCCTCGAAGAGGTGCTCTAAACAAGGATCAAAGAGTTAATGTAAATATTTTTACATTTCCTTGAATAAAATGAAGTGTCGGGACACAACTTAAGTTGTCATCACTGCTCCCTGTTTTCATTGTAAGCAATGCATGATGGTGGTGTAGGAACCGGTTGGGCAAATGGAGAAATGTTCCAACAATTATGGTTCAAGAGAAAATTCAGTATACGACAGACAGTCGTGTACTTTTTGTCTCTTGTCTTTCACATTTTAACAAACCTGAGCTGCTGCTGTTTAAACATTATCTACAGCGTTGCCTCTAATTCAGCTCTGCTCCCATATATTGTCATTCAAATCATTTAAAAGTGTCTCCCTTTGCTTCTCTTGCAGTTCTACAAGCATGTTGTCCAGAGTGTAGAAAAGTTCATACAAAAGGTGAGTTATATTTTAAATGAACAACCTAACAATCTAAGTGCAATTAAATCCAAAAACCTAAAAATATTATCATGAGGTTGCTTTGATCTGCTTGAAATGTTAGTATAGCGTAGCATAAACTGGTATAAAAGGTCCCATTTACTGTCCCAGACACAGACAGTTATTAAGTTTTTATAATACCCTAACACCAGCTGTCTGTCTGTGTATCACAGTGCAAACCAGAATACAAGGTTCCGGGCCTGTATGTCGTCGACTCGATTGTCAGGCAGTCACGACACCAGTTTGGCATGGAGAAGGATGTTTTTGCGCCGCGCTTCAGCAAGAACATCATTGCTACGTTCCAGCACCTCTACCGCTGCCCTTCAGATGATAAGGTCAGACCATTTTTAATAGGTTTTGTGTTCCTCTCTGTGGCTTTTCATTGTTGCGGGTTGTCATGGTTTAATGAGAGTTCATATTACAGATGTGATATATAGTATCCCTCACTTTTCCAGGAATATGTGATTTGATGACTAGATCTGAGACGGCAATGGATTCATGTCATTGCATTTTTACGTCAGAGCTTGCACTTTTACCACATTAACGTCATATATTTATTTAATGCCTGTACGTTTGTCTTTGTCCTTCGTTCAGGTCGTCTTGGTTCACAATTTACTGTTATTTTACCGTTTGCTTTGTCGTCTGTTGTTGTTTCCAGAGCAAAATTGTGCGAGTCCTCAACCTGTGGCAAAAGAATGCTGTCTTCAAGAGTGACATCATCCAACCTCTGTTGGACATGGCAGCAGGGATAGCCCCCCCAAGTGTCACCCCTGTCATGCCGAGCAGCGCCACCGCGGTCAATAACACTACACCTGGTCAGTCAGAGCACACGAGTGCAGTGAAACACACATTTCCCCCTGATAGTGTGGTCAGAAGAGTATTTGACATCATGCTTTGTACTACAACATCTGTATCTCTGTGCATCCAGGTACCCCAGCGACCCCGGCGACCCCGGCCAATTTAGTCCAGGGTCTGCCCGACTGGGCTTCCCAGATTAATAACACAGACACTGTGGCTGCCGTGGCTCAGATCCTACAGAGTCCCCAGGGACAACAGGTTAGTGTGCATGTCCACTCTCTGTCTCTGTTCTTACATCCTTAAAGTTAAGTTTTTGGATTATTGGTTCATATGGCACTGTTAGATGAGTCATCCTTGTACCTCATGCTTCATGGTTGACTTTGTTGGTGTCAAAACCTTTCAAATAACACTGTCCTATCGCTTGTTGTAGCTGCAGCAGCTGGTACAGAGTCTGCAGATGCAGCAGCAGAAGCCCCAGCCCTCCCTGCTGCAGGCCTTGGACGCTGGCCTAGTGGTGCAATTGCAGGCTCTTACGGCACAACTCACTGCGGCTGCTACTGCCAACAGCCTCAACCCCCTGGAGCAGAGAGTCTCTTCCTTTAACAAAGTAAGGCTGACGTCAGCAGCCGTTAGTTTCTTTTTCCCCACATCATCTTATCACATCATCCTAATGTGATTATGTTTTGTCTTTGTTGCAGAAACTTTTGGGTCCGTTTGACTTTGGGAATGATTCTGAACGTGGCGAAGAATCTAAAAAGGACACGTCATCATCACAACTGTGAGTTCTGTGTGTTTCATTATCATGGTAGTTTTTTGAGTGATTCAGAATTCACATCTCTGCACTGTGACGACCATGTCCGCTTGTATCTAATGGAGCTGCTGATCATTTCCAGGCCCATGGTGTCAGAGCCCATCAACAGCTCCCTCTTCCACCAGTTAGCCGAGCAGCTTCAACAGCAGAACCTGGAGCAGTTTCAAAAGCAGCTGTTAGAGCATCAGCAGCACCACCAGAAGGTAGATCTCACAGACATATACACACCCTGCACACTACACTGTGTTGGGGTTTCACTATGTTCACCATTCTGGGGTTGTTGGGCTGGGCAATATGGGGAAAATGCTCGTACAGATTAATTAATGTATATATATTAATAATAATGAGGATTAAAAAAACACGATCTTGTCAGATCTCAGGGATACACACAATGTGTTATGGTGAGTACAACTGGACTAACCTACATGAGTCGCACGGTTTATTACGACCTAAACAGTTTTTCAGATAATGGGAACAGGAACAGTGGAAGACATTTCAGTGTGGCGTGTATTTGTGTCCACAAGTGGTACTTGGTGATAATGTTCATCAGTTTTGATTCTATCCCTAGACTCCACAGTCTGTTTCTCTCAGACCTTAAGACCCATATGCTCCACAACGAAAACCTTAAAAACAGGAAATGAAAACAGTTGGGTTCTCATCAGTGTCAAACTAAGTTACCAGTTGATCTATCTTGATTTTTCCTTTAAGATACTTTAGATAAGAGACATTTAAAAAAATATATACTGCTCTTGTTCTCCTTCCAGGCCATGAGCTTAGAAGGGCAGGATTCAATGTTTGGGCAGGAGAACTCTGTAGCGACGGCTCAGAGCATCAGCCAGCCTCAGCTTGCTGAGCCAGAGAACAAGATTGACGACTCCATAGACAACCAACAGCAGGTATGCCCGGTCGGTGGGCTATTGCCCAAACTCACCAAATCATATTCATTTATATCTTGGTAGTATTCATTTGCGTTGGTGAATGGAAGGAATGTCCCAGCACAAAGCAGTGTTGATTTAGCTATAGACCAAGGTCTGGTGATAATTACTTTTTTTCCTTTTTTGCATTTACATTAAATTATATTTATTTTAAGGACATGGATCTGGATGAAGGCCCAGATGGAATGGAGGAGGAGAGCTTTGAGGCAGAGGAAAAGAAGGCTGTTAGCACACGCTCCAGAACACGCTCAAGGTCACGCTCTAGGTCAGTCCCAGTTATTTCTGTAATCTCATTTTGTGGTGGAATTGACTAAATGTGCCTGGAATAATAATAGTGAAAGAAGCTGAGATCCTTTAGTCTTGTAAGAACCATACTGATTGTGTTGCCCTGAGGGTCAGATGAGTCAGTATTGTCACGTGTTAACTGTATGGAGCAGGTTTGACTGTAAGAAGTTTATTTCAAAATGATAAACCAAAACATACTGATGATGGAGCTTCTTTTACTTCTTACTTCAGAAAAGTCACATAATAAGCTGTGTTTTCTATGTGGACCCAATAAATAAATAATCTGGATTGTGTTAAAGTCTGTCAAAGTGTTTTGGGAACTCAAAAGAATGTGCTTGACTGTATTTATCTGCTGCTTGTTGTCATCCCTACATTCCAAATGCAAGCTTACAGTTGTGTATTTAAGCGGACAAAGGTTCATTACATTTATGAGCTGTGAAAATCTTATTAATGCTCAAAACTAGTTCACCTGTGGTTTTACAGTGAACATATGGCAAAACGGCCACAGTTTGGGAAGGATTTTCCAAACGTTTTGGTTTCCCTCTGTAGGTCCCCGAAGAGGAGGCGGTCTAGGTCCCGCTCTGGCTCACGGAAACGCAAGCACCGCAAACGCTCGCGTTCACGCTCCAGAGATCGCAAAAGGAAGACTTCACGGTCTTACTCAAGCGAAAGGCGGGCCCGAGAGCGAGAGAAGGAGCGGCAGAAGAAAGGGCTGCCTCCCATAAGATCCAAGACTCTGAGTGGTAAGTGGAAGTAGTCGTGGATTGTTATTGAATATTTTTTATTGTTTTTGTTTCTTGCCAGTTTGTTTTTTTTTTTAAGATGACCAATATTTATTCTCCTCTTTACTTAGTGTGCAGCACAACTCTGTGGGTGGGCCAGGTGGACAAAAAGGCCACTCAGCAAGACCTCACCAATCTGTTTGAAGAATTTGGCCAGATTGAGTCTATAAATGTAAGTAGACTTCTCCCGCTGCTAAGCCTCTAATTCATTTGCAGAATGTTAGCCAGCTCTTTTATCTCCAAAATCTTAAGATGAAAACTTTTAAGCGAGCCTCCGTCTGTCATTACCATATTGGGACCTAAAGCTGCTTTGTACATAACTTTATGACTCCTATTTGTCATGTACACATCATTCTTATTTCTCATTCCATATTTCATGACCATTTCCTGTTGTTTAATGTTCCCTTTCTCCTATGTAATGTAATTTGTGTGTGCTTGCAGATGATCCCTCCCAGAGGCTGTGCCTACATCTGTATGGTCCACAGACAAGATGCGTACCGTGCCCGCCAGAAGCTCAGCACCGGCTCCTTTAAGATCGGTTCCAAGATCATCAAGGTGCACATTACCTTCAGAATTAGATTAATCGTATTCTCATTCTCCTTGTGGTTTCTTCAAATGTAATTTTCCATTGACCTTATAATGGTGTGTAAACCTCAGAGACTGTTAAGCTTTCCAGGCACATGAGTCCCCGTATGCTCTTAGATATTCAAACCTTCATTGTGTGTCTCTTATCCAGATTGCGTGGGCTCTGAACAAAGGGGTAAAGCAGGAGTACAAGCAGTTTTGGGACGTGGACCTGGGTGTCACCTACATTCCCTGGGAGAAGGTGAAGCTGGACGACCTGGATGACTTCGCTGAAGGAGGAATCATTGACCAAGAGACTGTCAATGACGGTGAAAAGAAACATTTCTACTAATGCACTTCTTTCTTTAGCACAAACACTAAGTGTATTGACTCAGTAGCAGTGTTTTTTTAAATGTAAATAGGACAGGCAGGGTTTGTACACAGTTCTTGGCATTTGATCACATAACTGGATTTGTTTACTATCAATTTCCCTCAATTCAGTTTTGTTATGGTAAAGCACAAAATCCTTTAAGAAATTCCTTTGGGAACCCCCCTCCCTGCCTTGATCGGGGAAGATGAAGACAAAGATCGAGTGGGGAACAACAGCTAAACTCCCTAATCTACAAAAAAAAGTGTTTTGATTGAATGATTTGTCTTTTTCTGCAGAGTGGGAAGCAGCCAAGAATGCTGAGCCAGCAAAGGAAGTTGCTAGTCCGCCGTTAAGCGCAGAGACTACAGCGGTATCGAACACCCAGACTGAGGCCTACAGCCAGCAGGTTACCATGATGTCTGTACAGGTACTGAAGAGGGTCTATTGCAATCTACAGACAAAATGTAAAAAGTACATCTGCACACTGTTTAAGATTTATGCGTGATCATGCATCTACCTTTGTAGAAATGAAGCAGGACTATCTTGATCTATTGAACATAGACAGAGCAGCAGGCTCATTCAGTTAAACATTGCACTGTTAACTTGCCTGTGTATGGCATTTACTCTCTTGTGTCTCTTCTAGCTACCAGTTGCCCAGGCTGTTCCCAGTGCAGTCAGTATGGTGCCCCCCAACTTCCCCGTCACCATGGGTATACCCCCTCCGGGCTACGGGCCACCACCACCCTTCCTGAGAGCCAGTTTCAACGCCTCTCAGCCTCCGCCAGGTAAATAACGCAGACAGTTAAATGAAGATCAACCCCCAAAAAATTCACAAGCTTACACAAAAAATTCTGTTGTGCAGGTTTTCTGCAGGCAGCACAGGCAGCAGGCATGGCCTCAGCAACTTCTTGTAAGTATTCATGACAGACTCCACCTAAAACTAATACATGCTTATACTTTTGAAAATTGGCAAAGTATCCTTTCACATAGTTAACTTTGAATTTACTTTTATTTATTTATTCATTTTTAATTCAATTTGTTGTTTCTCCTCTACTCACCTACAGCCCTAGTGCAGCCGCCTGTGGCTACCGGCCAAGAAGCTGTCAAGGACTCACCATTCAGTGCTATGATCCCTCCAACCAGCACCATGCCTGGCAGCTTCCTGCCCTCAGCCATCCCTGGAGCTGGTATATTCAACCCAATGGGAGTCCAAACTCAACAAGCTGCCAATGACAAAACGGCTCAGTCTGCAGAGGGATTGGATGCTGCTGCAGAGCTAACGCTCCAAGGTGAACTAATGCTATTAGTTGTTTAGCGAAAGAGATAAATAAAAAAAAAATCTTTTTCTTGTGGATCATGTCTTATGGGGTATTTTCTTTCCAAGTCTTATTTTGGGGTTTAACAGGTTATTTGTGTTTGGCCAAGAATAATTTTTGAATAATTTTTTGTCATTGTGTTTTTTTCCCCAGGCATGCAAAATGCAGTCCGCAGTGGGATGGGTCTCCTTGGCATGCACCCTTCGGCTGCTCTCACCCACCCACTGCATCAGTCTGGTCTGGCTGGGCAGAGAATGCCAGGCCTATTGCCTCTAGATGTGCGACCAAACCTCCTCCAGCCTGGGGCTGCAGCCCGCTTCCCACTACTCATGCAGCATGGCCCTGCCCAGCAGGCCGCTGGCCTCCTCGACAGTGCTCTCCAGGCCCACGCTCGTGCCAGGGCCCCCTTTGCTCAGCTGGACCCCTTTATCAGGGCCCCAAATCTTACCAATGAAAATGTATCAAAGGCGGAAGACGAGTCTTCCTCTGGTGCTGATGAGGGCAAAGACCAGGACTATCGCTTCCCCCCAATGGAAAAGCCAAGCACAGGCCTGCTGAGGACCCCTCCACTAGAGCATAGGGAGCCTCCTGGCAGTGGAGCTGCAGGAGGAGGGGGAGGAGCAGGCAGGCCTCCCTTGCTCCAGACCCCAGGGACTCAGCCAGCCAGAACCAGCCTAGTGGGACGTCTGCAGGCTCTCGCAGGCTTCACTCCTGATAGCCGCTGGAATCAGGCCAGAGGGGACTTTGATGAACGAGATGGCATGAGAGGAGGTCCACAGGCTCCTGGTGTTCCAAAAGGATACCAGGAGGAGCGCCCCACACCTGGGCAGAACTTCCCCAACCGCTTTGACAGCCGTCCTGGGACGGCAGGAGGAGCTGGGGTTCCTGCAAATGCTGGAGCTGCTGGAGGTGCTGGAGCTGCTGGAGTTGCTGGAGCCGCTGGAGGGCCACAGACCTGGAACCGAAGTAGTGGAGCCCCAGCGCCTTTTGACAGTGAACAACATCAAGACCTAGATGAGCGAAGGCGTCCATGGGACAGGCAGAGAGACAGAGATGAAAGAGATTTTGACTTCAGGAGGGAGCTGAACGGTAACCGTCACAGCCGCGAGAGAGAGCGTGAGAGGGAGCGCGAGAGGGAGAGGGAGCGCGACAGGGAGCGTGGCCGTGAGCGCAGCAGGGAGTTCGAACGTGACAGAGACCGTGACAAAGAGAGAGACCGCGAGAGGGATCGAGAACGTGAGCGTGAACGTGGGGGCTGGACACCCCTTCTTCCTACACCTCTGCTTCCAACTCCCTCTCTTAATCCTAACTTGACCTTAAACCAAGGAAAGCTGCTGTCACCACTCAAATTGAACCCCCAGATTCAGCAACGATTCCAGTCCCCACTCCTGCCTCAAGCTCAGGCCAAACCCCCTCTGATGGGTCTGAACCAGCCACTCCCTCAGGTTCAGATCAAGACTCCAGCCCGGTCTCAGAGCCAGGCAACTACGCCAGAGCCCCAGTCAGAAACCCCAGCTTTGTCTGAGACACCTCCGGCGCAGTCGCCACCCTCTGCCCAATCACCTGACCCATCACCTGACGACAAGGGTCAGAGCCCGTTGACTGAGGCTCCCACCCAGGCCGAGTCATCGCCATGTTCCGAGTCCCCTCCTCAATCAGAATCCCAACACCAGCCCACAGCCCAGTCCCCCTCTAAGACCACTGCTTCTCCGGACACCGAGAGCCCAAACCAAGCCTCGCCTTTGGTCGAGTTGTCACCCCAGGACTCGCCTGTGGCCTTCACACCAGCTGCCAGTCCCACTGAAGAGACGGCACACTCTCTGGAGGAGCAGGATAGCCCACAGAAGAATGAGGAGGAGGAGGAGGAGGAGGAGGAAGAAGAGGAGGAGGAGGAGGAGGAGGAGGAGTCACAAGAGAGATCCTTCTCAAGCACGCCCCAGTGGGTCAATGGATCTGTGATGGACAATATCAGTGGGGCTGAGCCCACACCCGAGGGCTCTCCTGAGCCAAGTCCTGACCCGCCCTCCGACTCTGTGCTCCCCGACAGTGAACCTGAGCAGCTTGCCTCTCCTAAGGACGTAGACAATGAACAGAGTGAGCCCATGGAGGAAGCTGCGAGTCAGCCAGTGGTAGACACTGTCACAGACACTGAGGGGACATAATCATCACTCAGTAGGTAAAAGATCATTTTGTAAAGTTGTCTCTTCTTCTCTGTACTCATGTCAGCAAACCACCACCACCACACGGGACATGACGAACACTGACTCCAATCAGTTATTGTCTGATGACCAATAACAAACTATTTTATCTCTCACAAATACCAGTGTACTTAAATAGAAGGCTCGCTAGCTGATTTACTGATAGATCTTTTCTTTGTATTTTATTTCCTTTTTTAAGTTGTAAAGCCCCCCCACCCATTTTAATTAACTATAATGGATTTTATCAAACTGCCTGCCAAAATGTTTTAATTGTACATGGGGGAAAATAAGCTTTGAACTTCCTATGGAAGAGCGTACGAAATCCTGGCCTCATCATCAATGGGTTGAATACAGTTAAACACGATGCTCGAAAATGGCAGCCGCTGGCCCCGTTTCCGTTTCCTCTTATTTCAACATGCTGCTGCAAAGTTTTCAGTGAACGCTTTTGTGGTGTCCTCCAATGCTTTCTGTCTCTACGCAGAACAAATAGCCTGCGTACAGTGCGACCAGTACAGCTGCTCATAAATCGGAACACATTAACAACATGAAGAATGAAAACATGAAAATGTTGTATCCCCAAAATAAATGTCTGCAATTTGTTTCTAAATATACAGTGAACACAAACAGAAAATGACATGCCAGTCGGGGAGGGGAGGAGAAAAAAATCAAGTGAACAGAGGGGGATGTTCTCATGTCGGGTGCATATTGTTTTAGTTTGAAATAAACATGCTTTGTCTGTTTTAAAACACATGCTTTAGGACTGTTTTCTGACCCCGGACCAGTGGAACATACAGTAAGACTGCTTTACAGACTCGTACACGTCGTGTACCGTCACTGCAGTTGATTTGCCGTTTCTCGCAACTGAAGTTGCTGCTGTACCATCCACCCACAGAGCACTTTGTTGAATGCAACCGTGGGGACTTGTAGTTTTTTAGTTTCTGATGACTTCAGCCTGTATGTCTCCCGAAGCTTTTGCTGGGTGACTGTTGAGGAAGGGATTGTGCCTTTTTTTTTTTTTTTTTATGGACTTGTCGTTTCATGATTCTACCCAACACCACTGCGTGATGTACACCAGACCGCTTGCGACTCTGTTTCAGACAGCGCTATGAACAGAATGCTACCTGCACAGAATTGACTGGCCTGCAGTTTGAATGGTAACCGGGCAGCTTGTACAGCACACTCACCTAGAGGAGGACAATATATTACTCCCATCGTTCTGTGCATGCAGGCCTGTAGCCATGTTTTAACCTCCTTGTCTCTCTCTTGTGCATTTCATACTTGTAGTTCTTTTTTCTGTTGAGACACACTACTAGAAACCCATAGTCTGCTGTTCTCTCAGAACAAATGTCTACAGGAGTTGTGATGTTGAATAAAAGTTGAAGGTGCACCAGAGTTTTACCACTCTTATTGTCATGACTCCCCCGATTCAGGCCCAGACGCATGACGTCGTGCAAACACATCAACGCTGCAGCTTCAAACTCGAGAGCAGATATAGAATACAAAAATTCCATATCTTTTTTAGCTGGTTGTGTATAATATAAGCATCACATATGCTTATCTCCAAGGTTCCTTCACATAATAAACAGTTGGACTGTAGACTTGACTATTTAGGTACCTATAAAAAACTTACATTACATTTTCAGCAATAAAAAAACCCCCGCCCGTATCCTGGAAAAAAGCCTCCTGAGACCTGAGAGGCAGAGTAAAGGTCAATTCTACACCGTCAAACCACTAAAGTATTTATTTCACACCTAGCAATAAAGGTGTGGAGAAGATTACAACCAAATGCCCTCGTGAAAGTAGTTGAGTTATTTGCCGAATCCGAAGAAAGTTCACTTTTCTCCCAGGAGATGGTTATTAATAATTTTTAAAAAGGACATAAAAAGCAGACATCTGGCGCTTACATCAACAAGACAAAAGGGGAAGGAGGGAGCAAACAGATAAGGGAGATATGGAGGAGGCAGGAGAGGATGCTGGCTACCTTTTAACCCCCCAAACACACACACACACACACCCTGCAGTGCCAGGGACCTGGCAGCTACAGCTGCAGGAAGTGCAGACTCAGCACTCACGAGCACCTCTCTGCACTAATTTATGGCCCAGCTACTGTTGGAAAACACAAGCTCTGGGATATATTTGAACAATCCCCTACATCATGGTGTCTGTTGATGCCAATTCAGGCCTTTCTTCTTTTTTTTTCATAGTGAAAACACTGGAAGGGGAGCAGCGAGTGAGCGCTGCAAAAGCAAAAAGGCCTTTTGCTTCTAATTACACCTGAGCTTAGCCGGCAAATCCAAGCATTAACACGGATCATTAAAAAAAAACCTCACCGGTTGGATCTGGATTAAGCATCTAGAGACCCCTTTTTTTCCCAGGGATAAAGCCAAGCGGAAAATATCCAGTTGTGTGTCTTCTCCAGTGACTGGGTCCATAAATTTCTCGCTCCCACCTGGCTCCCAGAGGCCCGGGCAGTGGGCCGTGTCCTTCCGCCAGCTGACCTCTCCTAAGAGAGATTTGACAGGCTGAGACTCTGAATCAACCGCTATCTGCCCCGAAACAGACAAACATGTACACGGCGGTTGGCCGGGGGCCTCCCGTGGGCAGCAATAAAAATAAATCCTCTCTACAGAGGTCCGGCATCCCTTCGGGTTATTTATCTGTGGCCGAATAAAGGGCATACTCGTCGCAAGTGAGAAATTCAAATGCGAGAGAATGAAGTATCTACGTGTTGAACAGGTTTCAGGGAGAGATTAGGTTCTGATTGTGTGCGTTTCTTACTCTGCGAGCCTGACATGGAAGCCACAGACTGTCTGTCTGAGTCCGATGGCACCATTTGCATCGTTGTCAGGTTATACTCAATATCAACCCTTAGCCGGGCCCATGGGAACGGACCAAAGCAGGCCTGACCTTTACGTAAAGGTCACCTCAGCATGGGCGAATAATAAAGAGTGTCTAAACCGCAAAAGGCAATGGAATAATCACACACTGCGAGCTCATGCCCCGGTGTGGGTTTTAACACAGAAGCTCCCCGCTGGCAGAGGAAGTCAATTAGTGCTCGGGTTAGCTCGTAAATGGTTTTCACTGTGACGTGAGGGAAATCGTAAGAAATCTCCGTGTCTGATATGAACTGGAGAAGTTTTGACTTTGACGCCAAATGAGGTCTGTGAGGAGCATTTTGTATCTTTTTCAAAGAGGTCCGTTTCCTCAGCAGACACAGTGGCTCCTGTTGCCAGTGAACGGACGACGACGAGTCAGTGGACCTGTGGTGTCAGTGCCGCGTCTGACCATCAGGGGTCAGTGTGGTACTGCAGGGCCCATCGTTGTGGCTGGGTGAGAGGAGAGTGTGTGTGTGCAGGCTGGTTTCTGGGAGAGCAGCGGCTCAAAATCGGCAGCGCTCCGCTCTCTTATCTCCTTTGTTTGCTTCGACGTCAGTGAGACGAACAAAAGCACAGAAGATCGCTGCCACGCAGGATCTTCACTCTGCCACCTTTTTCTGAAATGAATCCCTCAGGTGCCCCTCTCCACACCTTTTTCCCGGAATCGATCCGGGAGCGGGGTGATGAATGGAATGAGGCTCCTACCGGTGTGAGATTTGGCTGGTTTCTGCAGCTTCTCGGCTGCTGCATCTTCTTAATTGATTCAGAGCGATCGATTTAGGCCCTCCCAAAGCCTCTGGCCCAAAATCGGGCCTCTCGTCTGCCACGGCCGGATGCGCAGGTATCATATTCGCGCACAACGCTGGAGTCTGGGCCAAGTGGAGAGAGAGAGACGGAGTGTCTGTGTTCGCATGTTCACAAAGTCATGAGCGCCAGGACTATCTGTCTTTCGTACACCTAGTTATGCGGGAGAGGGATCCCCTATCTCGGCTCACACTCGGCAGCCACACTAATTGCTCACCACTCTGGGAGTGTGTGTAAGTTTTTCGCCACCGGCTGCCTGTTATCAGGGCCTGCAGACTGTACAAGGCCTCGGCTGAGTTGCCCCAAAGTCTCCCTCCCTCGCCCTGGGGCTCCGCCTGGTCCGGAGTTCAGCCCCTGCCCTGCTACGGGCCGCACCCTGCTGCACAATGGCCTGTGGAGGCAGCGAGGGTCACAGAGTTTTAACTACACCGAAAACACATTTTGGACCACAACTTTTATCCTTGTCTGACAGAGACTGTGTCTAGTAGAAAAAGTTCAGCAAATCCAGGCCTGGTTAGTATTTTCTCGACGGTGCAGTCGATTGTTCTCCTCTACAGAGTAGAGTGTCGCTCCACTTTTGTTTTTCAAGGCACCAACAAACTCTCTTCTTGACTTTCATTATGGATGTTTTATTTCATCCTCTCCAAATGTGTTGGTGGCAAGAGATCTGTTTTTTTCACTGTGCCAGGAGCAGCAGGAGAGAAAACGTGTATTTGAAAGCCAGTGTGTATCCATACCGAGGAGGTGTGTGTGTGTGTGTGTGTGTGTGTGTGTGTGTGTGTGTGTTATCAGTGGTGTACATGCCTGCCACTAAATACCTCTTCCCTACATAGTAACTAACTGTGTGTGTGTGTGTGTGTGTGTGTGTGTATTGGCGGCGTGTCAGCGGTGTGACAATGCGACCAGTATTAAACCCATTAGTGTGAACGCGGTTTACAGAGACAGAGAAATGTCTTCGGCCGTCATCCCTGTTCACATTGCCGGCCCCTAATCTTTTCCTGTTCGTGGCCCCGTTTCAAAAACACAAACATCTGTAAACACACAATCATCTGTTTACATGTGATGTGACTGTCTGCCCCATTAAAAATGCCTGTTTTCCCCTGAAGTGGCTGTTTCGTGGAACAGTGGATTGCTTCTATCAGCGCTTCTGCTTCTCGTCTTGAACTGCCGGCGCTCATCAGCATGTTGAGGGCGGGGTCGCCGTGGGTGTAGGAGGTGAAAGGTCGCCGCTTTCGGAGACACGGGCGCAGGCGTCTGGGGAAATGAAGGAGTAGTCAAGGTGATGAGCCACAAATGCCTTTCTTCTTGATTTTAAGAGAGGATCCAGTCGTGATTCACGGCAAGTGGGGGGGTCGTGTGTAATCCGGGTGATGGGGGAGGGGTTGTGTGTATGGGTGGGGGGGGTGGTAGGCAGGGGAGAGAAAGGGGGGAGAAAGGTGAGAAATTAGGAAACAGGAATAAAGACAGGCAGTCGGTCCTCCATCAGTACTGCCTCATGCATGTACAGCAAACACACACACACACACACACACACACACACACTTGTTTAACCAGCACCACTTTCAGCTGAGTTGATTATTTATCCTCTTCTCATTCTCAGACTGTGTGTGTGTGTGTGTGTGTGTGTGTGTGATAAAGCCTCAATACACACATTCACACCAGCCGTAATACACTGCAAAGGTTTTATATCCACTGTGTGCTCATCCAGTCTGCGTCGCCTCCCCTCACGTCTGTCATCGTTTGTGAAAGGAGACCTTATAAAAAGCTGCTTATTAAAGGCTGACTCAGCCTCTTCCCTGCAGATGTGACACCTGGTTCATCAACCGTCAAAACAAGCCTCATTGTTTCCTTTAAGGGTTATGGTGACTTTGTGTGTGTGTGTTTGTGTGTGTGTGTGTGTCTGCCTGCCCACACATGTGACTCTATTTGCCCCCACCCCCTCCCCCTTGTCAGCAGCGGCAACTAGCTGGTAATTAGCCCTGAAGGCCTCCTCTCTCTGTCTGCGCGTTTGTTTGCGATTGGCATAAGGAGCCCGATTCCCTCCCGAGAGTCGGAGGCGTCGCGCAGAAGTGTGCACTAGGGACGGGGAGCAGACGGTGTCAAATTCAAAAGGATAGGAAATTCCTGAGTCACCAGGAATCGCGCGGTCGGGCGGGGGTTGGTGGGGTTAAAAGACAGACAGATTTGAGAGGATCAAGGTGCTGCGATCGAACCTGGCGCCTTTCTCAAACGGATGTTTTTGAGCCGTGTTTATCACTAAACAACAGAATAGACTTGGCTTGACGTGTTTGAAGTTGACTTGGAGCGCATGCCTATGGGGCGTTTACAGTTATTTTATATCACACAAAGTCTTGTGTTTATTTCCCCCACGTTCCAAGATAAATATGATACATTCTTGGCTATCAACGACGTGATAAATTGCCGTTTTCTTGTTTATTAATACAGCATAAATTTCCAAGAAACATTGTCCCAATTACTTTGGATAGTTTAAAGAAAGTAGTTCACGGGAAAATTGTTCAAGTTGGGCATAAACTGAACATGAAATTATCAAGACAAAGGAGCCCATACTACTCTGAGACAATCAGTGTTGCAGCGCTTATTATTGTTGGAGTTGGAACAATGACTCGTTGTGGAACCTTTGTCTAAAAAACCAACCTGGTTTTGATCCCGACTGAAAATTCCCACCGCAACAGGAAGCACATGTCCAGTTGCCATTATCAGCAACTTTAAATATGAGACTAATGTTTGAAAAAATCTGCATTTCCAGCCTGTATGTTAAAGGTTTCCCCTTTATGATAAATGGACTGTATTTATATAAAGCTTTCCTACACTTATGGAAACACATTCACACACTGCTGCTATTTACCGTACATTTATTTCTGTCACACTCTTACACAGCCCTCAGATGCAATTTCAGGGTTTAGTGTCTTTATTCTTTTTTGTTTCGAGATGTTTTCATATAAAATTCCTACATAAGGGGAACTTTGCTGGAATTCTCCCACCCCAAGGCCCATTTTCACAATATACCCTTGTTTCCTTTGCCCCAGCGGCTAAACCTGACTGTTTCTCATGCGAACTTTATAATGAAAAGCTTCTTCAGAGTTGGACGGCACAAGATGCAGAAACAGTCCTTCTTATTGAGACTCAGTTGAAGGTTTGCATGTGAACGAAATGATCGTCTCCACACAGTTGAAGTTCGTAGTTGACCTCATGTCGAGTGCCTCAGACCTCCCTCCTGCCGCCGCTGCAATCTGTTGTGTGTGTGTGACTTTGTCAATATCACCCACAGGGGTTCCCCTGCCACCCCACTGATGGGGATTAAACTTTCATGATCATGTTTATTAATGACCAGCAGGCATCAGGGATATCAGGCTCACTCACTCACACACACACACACACACACACACACAAATATACCAGTACACACACATTTGCATTTCCTCTCCTTCACACACAAAACCTATGCTTATTCTCCTATTCACACACACACACACACACACACTTGCTCGCTCACTCTCTCACTCACTCACTCACACACACACACACACAAATATACCATTACACACACATTTGCATTTCCTCTCCTTCACACACAAAACCTTTTCCTATTTCTGCTATTCACACACACACAAGGACAAACACATTCCTTACTTACAGTACCTTCATGAAACACTGAATAAATCTACCTCATCTGCCTTTGTGCTAATGACTGAAGAAAGAGAGAGAGAGAGAGAGAGAGAACGTGCGTGTGTGTGTGTGTGTGTGTGTGTGCGCGCGCGTGCGTGCGAAACTATGGATCCGTGAGCCTGTTAAATAGAAGAAGAACAGATTTCCTGTCTCCTTGTCTCTCTGGACCGTCGGTCTGAACTCTCCCAAGGGTTGGAGGGATGGAGCAAGGACCTAGCTGTGAACATCTGTGACTGCAGCACAGGCTGCAGTGTGACAGGGCCCATCCACAGCAGATGTCACACCAGTGTGTGTGTGTGTGTGTGTGTGTGTGTGTGTGTGTGTCTGTAATCAGGGTTGAGAAGTCCATGACCTAGAGAAGATATAGAGGAGAAGCTCACTATGATCTCACACATTCTTCCTTCCTGTTCCTATTTTTCTCCTTTCCTGTTAATTCTTGGAGATGCAGTAGTAGTTTACACGTGGACTAACATGGAAAGCAGCCGGGCCACACCCTATACGTATTATTCTACAATAATTGAAACACAAAATCAGTTTGACTTTAACCTCCACGTTTATATTTCTAACCGTTCCTTTTTCCTTCTTCGTCCCTCCGAGACCACCCCCCCCCCCATGCGATATTACACTCTACGTGCTTTGTCCGACGGCCTCCGCAAGTGAAATGACAACAGAGTGATGAGCAGAAGAGCGCTGATGCTGCATCTCTTCCAGTCCACCCAACTGATTCCACGTCTACTCTCCCTCATTGGATTTTCCCTGTTTCCCAATCTTTCCTTCCCGCGTGTTTTATCCTCATTAGTCTTTCACTCCACTGACTATTTCCATATCAGCCTTTTCCTTCTGGCTTGTTCTCTGCTCACCATCCACTCCGTGTTGCTTCTTCTTTTCTTTTTTTTTAACTCCCCAGTGAAGTGTGTCACAGTCTGGCCAGATTCCCTGGTAACTGAGCCTCTCTCTGGGATCTACTGGCTGGATCATAGAACTGGCTAAAAATACAGTTTGGAAACCAAAGGTTATTTTGGGGTTTCCATCATGTCTAAGAAGGCTGGAGAGCAGTACATAACCCTTCAAACTAAGGGATTTCAAAAATGATTTCCCGCTTTTAGAGGGAGATTACCGGTTAGTTGAGCCTTTAATCTGTTCAAATGAGAAAATAGACTTTAAATCAATTTTCACCATCTGTCCTGGGCAGAATAACTGTCACACCTTTGCATTTATGACCAAAAAGACCAAAAAGTTACCGAGATGTTTTTAGTTGCCGTAAAGAAAATGTACTTAACATATTATTTTGAATAAGTGTGAATCATCCGAGAGAGCCAGGTTACACAGAGTACGCTCACAATTATTGTGCTTTAATGATATCTCATCCCATCTGTATTCAAAATAAAACTGCTGCTGAAAATGTCCGTCTTCTTACTTTTGGTTAACGCTGCTCTTGCTTTGATCTCTCAGCAAGGCGTGTGCTGAAAAAGAGAGAGAGCGAGAGGGAATGGCAGAAGTAATAATGAATGCAAAACAGTACGAGCGGTGGATTCACCAATATAATTCAGTACAACATCCCTGCAACAACTGCTGCCTCCATGGAGCTGCTGATGTTCAGTTTGGGCCACGAGGATTGAAACATTATGAGGATTAGAACATTACGATCCAGAGACTAAACAGAGTTGGAACGCGTCAGTGGATGAAGCTAAAGTCGGAACAGGAAGCGGTAATGACCTTGGTGGGGAGTGAGAAGAGGAGGGTCAGGGACGAAGGGCAGGAGGTCCGTCAAGGTGAAGGAGGCACTTGTGAGTAGCGAGTGAGCAGACAGTCTGCTCCTCCGCCAACCTCTCTCCTCTGTCTTTCTTCCCTACCCTGCTTTCTACCCCTTCCCCACCCCTCTCTCTCACACACTCTGGAGTGTCACATGGGACACCAGGGAGAAAATGAGAAACATGAAACTGGCGCTCATTTGGAGTGTAAGAGGAGATAAGCGTGGGCTGGGTCGGCCCACGCCACTCCGGGATGGCGGAGGAGGAGGAGAGGGTGTGACATGCAGGGGAGGAGGGGGCAACTGTGGCAGGGTCTATTAGGCGAGCTGCCAGAGAGAGGAGATGTGGTTAATCTGGTGAACCGGCTTTTACATACACCGGTTAGAGGATAATTCCACTCAATTTGGATCTTATTTCCGTAGTTATGGTGCCATGCCATCAAACATCGGGTGCGAGCGACTAAACACTGAACATCGGAGATGGACGGAATAACATTAACATTTACATTCATTTTCATATCATCACATCGTCATAATTACAAGGTCACCTACCCAGGCAGAGTAACCAGTGTACCAATTAGTGGTGTGTGCCAGCTGTAAGGTTGATCTTCTTTTAATAAGTGCTCTGTGGGCTTTAATACGCGGGTTGAGGATTCATTCATTTGTAATTTTCTATAAGGCCTAATATAGCGGATGTCGCCACAGTTTATATTTGGAACCGGTTCAGTTCAGTAACTACGCGCTCGCTCGTCTGCTGTTCAAGTTCAACCTCTATGGTAGGAGGACAAAGATAGTTAGGTACAATATCTCATGGAAATTAAATATATTCAAATGTAGAATCGGAGCGGTGCACATTCAAATGGCATTGTGTTATCTGCAAAAGTCCCAACAAAGATCCACAGTCAGACTTCATCAACATGGATAAATGACTGAATGAAATCTAAATCTAAATCTTTACCAGATAATTATTAAAAGGTTATTGGTTCAGAATAAACGCAGGTCGGGTAATGTAGTGTATTTGCATTGATTAACTTGTGAAGGGGGAGTTTGGGACGAAAAACTGAGATGTTGGACCCCTAATTTTCTGAGCCCAGGTTTGTAGTGGGGTGAATTAATTTAACATATTCGGGAATAATATGAAAATCCTACAAAGTAAAACGATGAAAGTCTTGAAACTTCAAGTTCTGTGGCATGTACCAACTGCAGAGTAAATCCGGAGCTTTCAAGGTCCCGGTGGCCCTGAGGGCCCTGCGGCATGTTGGCCACTCTGCCCTGTTGGTAATCCAACCTCAGTAATAGATGAGCCAATTTAATAAAAAATGATAATACGCACGGCTAACCAAATTTAAGAATGAAATGAAACACTTAGATGAACTTAAATGCTTCCCATGACCTCCCAGATCACCAGACCTAAACATCATTAAACCTGTCTGGGATGCTCGGTGTTCAGGATTTTGTTGAGCCGCAGCTCAAGAAGAAATGCAACCGTCATACTCTCTTTGGGGTTCCACTTATTTTGTCCATTACTGTAAATGCAAACCACACTCTGTGTTGTCTTCATAGTAACATACTGCGTACTCACACTTTTTTGTGAAATCAGACACACACACACACACACACACACACACACACTAATCCAATTTCACAGGCCAAAAGAAGAGTCTCACATGCGCGGATCCATTTGCTATTATCAGCCATAGATAATAGGTAAAACACACACACACACACACACACAAAGGGCTGCCGTGGAGAACACCACGGGAGGCCTGCAGCTGCAAAATGAAAAGCGTGTTTAGTGCTTTGCTTTTGTTCACATCCTCGACCCCACAAATACACACAATGGTCCAGCGTGGACACTTTCTAAAATGGACCTAAAGAACAAAATGTTAACCCGACCTTCACTCATGTCATCAAACCTTTTTTTTTTTTTGGTACATTGTTTTTAAAGCCTCAAGTCACAAACTTTTGTCATTGGTCTACAGTCGTTGTCATTGTGAAATTGACTATTCGCTATTTATTCGTCCTTGTCTATCTGTCCTCGAAGCATTAACCCCACGCTGCAATTGCTACGACGCTTTCCACTATTGCTAAATAATTCTAAAACAATGGGTCCTTCATTCCAGATAGAGCTAGATGAGAAACAGATTCTCATTTCCAGCCAGCAACTGTTTGTTTTGTGACCTGAATTTTTGAGTATCAGATGTCCATTGACAGCTTCCAGTCAATTATTTCCCGCTTTGTTTAAAACCCGCGCTGCCCAACGGGCAGCCGCCTCGCTTGGGTCTGGTGCTTTTCGCATCGTATCCTGGGAAAGGGGATGATTTTGTGGGAAAGACCCGGCGCAAGTGTGAGTGTTTCTAATTAGGGAAAAGTGAAATGAGCAGATTTTAACAAGGTCATTTTAGCGGCCCTGCGCTCCGCTCCCCCTCACACGGGTGTGAACGTGTTTTCTCAGCGGGGGAGCGAGGAGGTGATGGAATCTGTGGCAACGTCGCCTCGGCGGGACGGTCACGGCACCGATGCAACCAATGGGAGCGCATTTGTTTCCCACACCTCCGGCATTGTCCGCGGCGGCGAGGATCACAGCCACGGCAACAGCGATTGGCGGGAAAGCATAGCCGTGTGTGGGTCGGACGCCGCGGCGATCGAAGAATTGCGATGAACACACATTTGTCAGTTGTTGGCGTCTGAATCGTCTGGCTTGTTGTCGGGTTTGTCTCGTTGATTGAGTTGGAGTGAGCAGAATTCCTCCCCCAGCACCGCTCAGTGCAAACCAGATTACACTTCAGAGTGAATTAGGGCTCATTGGAATCAGTTCTTACCATTTTTTCTCTACCGAATGGAACCCTCCGTGCAGGCCCCTCCGTTTGTTGGCTTGTGTCACGGTATTCTCATTTGGCTTAATTTAAGCTTATGATAACTCGTTCAACTGCCCCCTCTGTTTGCCCTGGATTCCCCTCCGCTGGCCTCGGGGCTTGAAGTCATTTGACCAGGAGTGAAGCGATTTGAGGGAGCTTAAACTGTCACGCCAACCCCGCAGACTGGAGACTGCTTCCTTATTCTCTCTCAGTGAGTCCATAAAAGACCAGGCTTGTCCAGTCCTGATCTTTCTTTCATAAAGTAATCTCCCCGCAGCCTCTCAATCATTTATATCCTTTTCCTCTCTCATGCGGGTTATATTTAGCAGCTTACATGCTCTCAACTTTGTCATTGTCGAATGTGTCCTACATTCAGTTCAAGAAAAGGTAAAAAAAAAAAGAAGCCGGCCACGTGTTTTCCTAGATGCATTTTTAGATGGAGCTCTCATGCCACGCTGACCACATGTTGAGCTGCCCGCTCGCAGCCCGTCAGTCATATTTTCTCTGTCCATGTTTGGACCTGGCACAGTGCCTCCGAGTGCCCGACTGGACACGGCCTGATGGGAAGACAAACATGGCTTTTTTAACAGGATAAAGCAGCTCTCTTGTCAGTCGCTGCAGAGGGACTCGCTATCGTCGGAGCCCCGCTGGGTGAATGTAGCCTGAAGGAATTGGTAAAAAGGTAGACAATTCTCTTCAGATAAAACATAAATGCTATAAGGGATAAGAGAGAGAAACTGCTGCTCACAGACTCGAGTTTGCGAGGCAACGTAGCCTCCAGGGATTTTGGTAAAACTATAGAGAGGATTTCACTTTTTCATACAGACGCTTCCATGTGTCCACAAAGCTTATCTGAGTGAGCGAGCGTAAGGTTATACTGTAAACTGAACACACTGAATATGCTGTGTGGTGAGTAAACATTTTTGGATGTGGTAGAATAGATTCTTTGGCATTGGACATAGTGTATATTTGCACTGTGTTTATGTCTTATCTAGTGTGAGGTGCCTCCTGATTCTTACTACTGTTTGGTGAAAACGCCAATGTAACCCCGGACATGTTGCAGAACCTCTCCTGCCAGCCACCTAGTAGAAATGTCCAGCAAACGTCAGAGCAGAAAAATATTCGGAAGAGTCACGTAGAGCGAGTGGCCGCTGGGGCCCAGGCGCCGCCCTTCGCCTGAACCGTCGTGGACAGTCTCCTGCCGCGTTCGTCATTAGTGAACGTCAGTGTCCAGAAAATGTCCCGGCCGAGTTCACGTCTGGAAACAGCTATGGAAATACAGACAATACAGACGGCACATGCACTGTACTGCATTCAATGTAAAGGTAGCTGGTAAAGGTAGGAGCAAACGCATATTCATCCAGGAGCGTGGCTGAGTGAGTGCGCTTGAGGGAATTAGTCATGAAAAGACCAACTGTCCTACAGATTTACTGCTGTGTATCTAATCCTCAGCTTAGTATGGTTTTATTTTTGTCGAATACGTTGCGTGAACTGATGTTGCACAATTCAGAGTTTTATCTTAACGGCCCAAAAGCAATCTGGAATCATCTTAAACCTGTTTGGGGTTTTTCCATTCGAAATGACTGGGATGACCAACTGATACCATAATGCCGTCTGTTTGACTGGTCAACCTCTTACATTGACCGCAAGTGGATTTTGTTGAATTTTTGGTGGGGAAAAAAACTCAAGCAACCGCGCCTAAAATAATTTGCCATCGTTTGCCTACAAACAGTATATACAGTCAATATTCAATCAGTTCGGCAACAAGATTTTCAGCACCTTTTTTGCAGACACATTGGCCCTTATATGCTAATGTGGGCTTTCATTTGCACATGTCCGCAGGCGCAGCCTGACCTGACACGCTCTCAGATCTTTCCCTCCGAATGCAGGGTCACAAAAACCTAATTCAGCTCCCCATTCCCTCTCACACCCCTGTGGTAGGTTCTTCACCTAGGACTCGAGTAATCAACAGCTGAGGAGGGCATCCATCCCCCGTCCCCGGCTCGGTGTGTGTCGCTCCCTCACTCTCGTCTCAGTAATGACATTTCCGCGTGGCGGACGGACAGACAGCCAGACGCCCACATCATGCAACAGGTGAGGGGCAGATCCATCACAGTACAGTACGTGGTTTCCCACACCAATTTTTATCCATCGAGGTTTATATGTCCCTTTGATGGCGGCGCAGGCTGCTGCTCTATCAGCTGTCACTGTCAGCTCAACCACCGCTGGATTTATCTCATCGCGCAGCTGACATTTCTTTTCAAGGAATTCATTTATTTTTACAGAATCAGTTTTATTTTGATCTAATGCTAATGACATCACATGTACAGGAAGACAAATCTGTGCATCCGGAGACCTGAATAGCGCTGGCGTGGGAGGTAGGCTGCTGTGCCACACGAGTTTCGCTCGTTGTCATCATTGATTTTGTCATTGGTTCGGCCCTCGGGGGTCTGCGAGCTATCACTTGGATCAGACCTGTCATGTTTAGTTTAAAGTCTTTATCGCAAGTACCGGGCTTTTTTCATACAGCACCTTATGTTCACCCGTGCCCTTCTATTGCCTCTCCTGCTTGAAGATTTCCTTTGTCTATTGTGCGAGCTGCCCGGCAGCCGCCTCCTTCGTGCTCGTGGAAGCTTTAATGTTGGCTGCTGTATTTAGAAACAAGGAAGGAGTTGTTTCAGGGTGTGTTGGCGTGAGAGCGTCTGATTATAGCCGTCCCTCCCTCTGTCTGTGTCACACACACACACACACACACACACACACACACACACACACCTTATGACAACTGTGTCCCCGTGTTTTCTGGACGCCGTCACCTACAAACTCATCTTGTCATCCAGACAAGCGCAGAGAACCCTTCTACACCAGCCCGCAGGCCTTCGAAAACAACCGTACGAGACACTTTCTTTTCCTCCCACCAACGACACATGACAAATGAGCGGACATGTGGACACTGAACAGGCCCGGCGCTCACGGCTCAGCGCCTCAGACGGTGGGAATAATGGCTGGACCGCATTGTACAATGGGCAGCAGTGGGAAGAGTGAGAAAAAAAAGGCTTCTCCTCTTCTCAGTAACGCACACACACACACATACGATTACTATGACGACCCTCTTAGAGTCGCCATAATGGCAGAACAAAGTGGGGACAGTCGGTGTGGCTGGAGATGGAGGAGGTGCTGAGGTGTCGTGTGTGTGTGTGTGTGTGTGTGTACATGTGTGTGAGCCCATATCTGTGTGCTTGTATAAGGAATATTTATTCAGCGTCAGCACAAAAAAAATAATCTAGCTGAGCTCACGGTTTTCCCGCTCCCCGTTGTGTTTTAAAGCCATGAAGCGACAATACCGACATTTCAGCTTTCCTTGGTTTCTCGTCCCTCGACCGGTTCTTTGTGAGTCCATGGAAAAGGAGCAGCGGGGGGGGGGGGGGGGGGGGGGGGGGGGGGGGGGGGGGGGGGGGGGGGGGGGGGGGGGGGGGGTTGTCTGGTGCGATACCAACAGACAGACAGAACAGGAGGATGGGTGGCAGGATGTCCGTCAGAGTCAATTATATTTAATGAGATGGGGAGTGACCGGAGCTCCTGATAGCTGCCAGACCACACAGAGAACCTCTATGTGGCTTGAATATTCCCAGAGACCGCTGCGGCGCTGAACAACATTACATACACTGGGTGAGGATCTGTAGCTCGTCACTGCTGAGACTGAGGACTCTTTCTCACAGTTCAACATGCTGGTTCTTCTGGATGACCCGCACCCTCATTTGCACGCATAATCCCTTGACACTCCCTTGACACATCATTAGATATTTGTTTGGTGCGCTTTGGCGAACTGGAGTTGAAAACCCTGTGGCTAAAACTCGCCAGGGGGGGGGGGGGGGGGGGGGGGGGGGGGGGGGGTGGGAGCGGGAAGCTGCTCGTGTCGTGCGGAGAGATCTGGATCTGTCTGCGACGAAAGGAACAGAGCGTTACAGTATCGGCCGCCTCAATGGGCAGCAGACAGATAAGGCACCTCCAGTCGAACCTCACAGCTGTAGCAGCTGCAAAGAGGCCGATACGCCGGCTAGATGGGTCCGGTTCGGCCGACGTGCCTGGCTCAAGAGCCACATTACGAAACACAAGGTTTTTTTATGGCCATCGCAAAAGGGCCGGGGGGGGGGGGTGGGGGGGGGGTTGCAGGAAGGAAGGCCCGCTTGTCGCAACTGGGAGTGGACGCGTATTGGCATGAGGAAGATGATAGAGAGAAAAAAAAAGAAAAGACAGGATTGTCCACAGGCATAACAATGATCATTCTCTTGTCCTGCGTGCTGTTCGATTGTCTGAGGAGACCAAACCTGTTTCCTATCACTCCGCTTATCAGTGCAGTGATGCACGTGATGGACAGGTTTGCCACACGCTTACCCTCTTCACCTTCAAATGGGAACCCGAACGCAGGAAACTGTCAATACTGACATTCTCACTGGACCTGAGGTATCTCCAGGTCTGGTGGATTAGGAGCTAAAAACAGTCAAACCCTGATGGAGAAATCCCCGAGATATTTTGCCTGACAACAAAAATGTCCCGTTGCATTTGTCGCATGTGAAACCTTTGGATAAGTATAAATAATAACACGGAGCATTAGAGTCTTAAGCTTGATTTATTGTCCCCCACACCTGTATGTCTTCGGGGGTCCGCCGGGGTCCACGTGGAACATATAGCCCGACAAACGTGTGAAAGCGTCTGTTCAGCAGACACATAAACACACATGCTTATTGGCTGCTTCTGTTTGGTTTTTTTTTGCTCAAACTCTTTGCCTATAATGTTTTAAAAGGGTATACTAGCCAATTGTTATTTGTTGTACTTCAGCTCCATAAAGTTGAATGACTTACAAGAGAGAGGTTACATTTCCAGCAGCAGAGGACAAGAAATCCTGACTTTTAGTCCCCGGATTCCTTTATTTCTCCTTTGCTGCACGCAGATGGTGTCTTTTTTAAAATTATTATTAAAGCTAAAAACCTAAATGCCCATTATCCTCGGTTCATAGAGCTGGCTTTCTGTTCAAAGCCATGAAATAATAAAGGCATCAAGCCCATAAAATGAAATGGATGGGGTAAGATCAGAGAGAGGTTGCCCCTTTAATTAAGGTGAAACAGCCAGGCAGTTGAACTTGTATTCGATGGCGACTCTGTCGGCGTCCCCGAACGACCTCTTGAAGGTCCACGAACCATAGTTTGGGCACTTCTGCTGCCTGTACCTTTTTAAAAAAAAAAAATCTCATATTTAGACATGCATGTTATTGGCCCCCAAAATACACACCACCATCCACCTCCCCCTCCTCACTCCTCCACCTCACTCCTCCACCTCGCTCCTCCACCTCCCCCCACCTCACTCCTCCACCTCCCCCCCACCTCGCTCCTCCCCCTCCCCCCCTCCTCGCTCCTCCACCTCACTCCTCCACCTCCCCCCCTCCTCGCTCCCCCTCCTCCACCTCCTCCTCGCTCCTCCACCTCACTCCTCCACCTCCCCCCCTCCTCGCTCCCCCTCCTCCACCTCCTCCTCGCTCCTCCACCTCACTCCTCCACCTCCCCCCTCCTCGCTCCACCTCCTTCACCTCCTCCACCCCCCCCCCCCTCCTCGCTCCACCTCCTTCACCTCCTCCACCCCCCCCTCCTCACTCCTCCACCTCACTCCTCCACCTCGCTCCTCCACCTCCCCCCACCTCCCCCCCACCTCGCTCCTCCCCCTCCCCCCTCCTCGCTCCCCCTCCTCGCTCCTCCACCTCACTCCTCCACCTCCCCCCCTCCTCGCTCCCCCTCCTCCACCTCCTCCTCGCTCCTCCACCTCACTCCTCCACCTCCCCCCTCCTCGCTCCACCTCCTTCACCTCCTCCACCCCCCCCCCCTCCTCGCTCCACCTCCTTCACCCCCCCCCTCCTCACTCCTCCACCTCCTCCTCGCTCCTCCACCTCACTCCTCCACCCCCCCCCCCCCCCCCCCCCCCCCCCCCCCCCCCCCCCCTCCACCTCCCCCCCACCTCACTCCTCCACCTCCTCCTCGCTCCCCCTCCTCCACCTCGGGGTCCGGGGGGAGGGGTTTAACCCCACCGTGTCTGGGAGGAGTCCGCTCCTCCGTCCCAGCAACAGTCGATCCGCAGACACAGAGAGATCGTGGAGGTACACGCTCCCAAGAAAAAGAGAAAGAGAAGTCCGCTCCTTTGTGCGCGTTTTGCGCAGAAATGCGGCGTCGTTAGTTGCGTCGAGCGGGAAAACACGTGATTACCGACCGACGTGTATCGTGACCAGAGCAAACGTGAGCCGGTAAGTTGCGGGCGAACTTCTTTCTTCAGTCCCGGTGGTTTTAGTAAGACTCTGTTCATCAGTGTGTGTGTGTGTGTGTGTGTGTGCGCACTTTGTCCGGATTTTACGCCAAAACGCACCGGCGCGCTCACTCCGACACGTGTCCGTGAAACTCCAGTTTGTGTCACCGGCTCGTCGTGTGGCAGCTGTGAGGAACATGTGGTCAAGTCGTCGGCGGGTGCAACTCGTTCGCGGTGCGGGGACTTTTAAACGCCTCGGAAAGAAAAAAAGTCAACAGCGACACCGTGACAAGACAAGAGCACTGTCCCTTCTAGATCGACGATCATCTGGAATGAAACATGCACTTCCCTCATTACAATGCAGTGTTTGACATTTTCAAGTTTTGGGGGTGTGCTAAAATTTGGGGTCAGGTTTTTGGATTTGGTTCGATGAATGCAATAAAGTGCGTCCTGTCATTTGGTGCAGCCTGGGAAATGAATTCAGACGTCCAAACTAAAGGCTCGTGGATGTTCCTCCACACACCGTGATCTCTCCCTGTGGAGGGATGTGCTGCTCTCTCTTCTCTCTCTGATTTATGAACTGGGAGCCTGGAGGCATTGGTCCTTCCACTGACGGCCGGGGTATGTTCCTCTGTTGTGATTTACCCTCCTCCTCGTGTTTTGTTGTGTGCCCGTGTGCTGGGGTGGAAGGGCCCTCTTTCAGCCCCCCCCCTTCAGACCCCTGAAGTGAGGAGGTCCGCCCATGAGCAAACAGGCAAGCAGAGCCAGGGGGGCCACAACAGGCCGGGCATGCCTTTTTGGCACGGCGGGCCCCCTTGTCATTGGAAACCCTCGGGAGAAGGTGTCAGCGTTGCTGCCCTGCTACCTTTGCACGCCGCTGGGGAGGCTTGTCACAATGCAAAAACTCGGGCTAATGTTTGACTGCGAGAGGCTGACCTGCTCATTGATCCGCCTGACGCCTGGAGCCTGTCCCATATCCTCACAGCTCAGTGTCTTGGTGGGGGAAGTTCAGTGCTGGAGAGGGGAAATGTGGTATGGTAATCGTCATTAATGTGATCGACGGTTATTCACTGATGGACGCAACTTGTAAATTCCCACCAATCATTTGCTCGGAGCAGGAATTCGACTTATCAAAGAGGGAAGATGCCCAAGAATGTGTTTATTTTCCTGGAGGGGGGGGGGGGTGGGACATGCTGCGTGACTAGTTTATGTTTCTTCAGGCGTTTCAGGCCCCCTGCCCGTTTAATGGACTGCGCAGAAATAGTACTTTCATAATTGCCTTTGCTCTCATGAATGCACCCTTTTTTTCGCCCGGGTCAGAACCCGTCGTATGTTTTGTCCTTTGCGGCACAAATTTTTGTGGCAAAGAAATCCTCAGCCACAAGGAACATTATGTTTTTATTATTCAGTTTTTCCCCCTGGGTTGGGTACTGGGTCTTGAACCAGAGTCATATTGATTTAGTGAGGCCAGTAATTTTTCTTTATAGTGGGAAATATGTGAATTGCTTTTGCTTGTTCACTCTTTCCTCGTGTGTCACAAGTTGCACATTTTGCCTTTCAGCTGGCAGCACTGCCACTTGTCAGAGTTGTTTACCAGTGACAAAAGGGAGATGTAATGCTACCCACCACCCCCACCCCCCCTCACCGGGTGGCACCGAGTTGCTTCACAGGCATCCGAGGCCCATCACTCGTCTAATTTAAGCTGAAGGGCTCGGTAAGATCATCAGGCAGTGACATAACTGCCACAGGAACGTCCTCCATGAAACGATATTGTCTGTGTTGAAGTGAGTGGATTTGCCCTGTGCAACTTTGTGGAGTTATGTAAAGAAGAACCCAACTTGCTGCTGTGGAAAGCGCACTCTTCTTCGTCTTTGGTTCTTTTGATGCTCCGTGTGAACAGCAACCTTTGTGGAGTCGGAGAAGGATTTGTGCTCTTCTCCGCAGGCTCGTGTGTGTGTGTGTGTGTGTGTGTGTGTGTGTGTGTGTGTGTGTGTGTGTGTGTGTGTGTGTGTGTGTGTGTGTGTGTGTGTGTGTGTGTGTGTGTGTGTGTGTGTGTGTGTGTGTGTGTGTGAGTGAGTGTGAGAGAGTTTTTCGTCATCGTTGCGTCTGAAGTGCCAGCACACGGGCCGAGAAACGCCAGTGTTTCACGTCCTCCCCCCCCCGGCACAAATTTTCTCCATATACGGTGGCGCGCATTGTGACTTATCAGGCATGGGTAACATCTGTGCTTATTGTCACATGGGGATGAAGGCCTTCTTCTGTCTCTAGGTAGCGAGGCGCTGCAGGGGGAAACCACTGGGGCTCTGCATGACTACTGCATCTCCCGGACTAAAGGATTTGAAATGGAACAAATTGAGATGAACAAAAACTTTTACTTTCCCCCCCTTTTTTCACTGCCAATTCACTCAGATCACATTGAGATGCCCTCGAAAGGCCTTTATTCTAGACTAAACGGCCCAGTCAGGCAAGTATAATTATAGCTTGTATGTTTCTATTTTTTCACTGCCGTGGTTTAGATTATATTTGGCTTTCCAAGTGTTTGCTGGTATTGTGCGGCCAGCAGCGTCTGGACTCTCGGCTATAAAAAGCACGTTGCCTGAAAGCGGGTGTTGACAGCATGTTGGCCAAGACTTTTCATTTGCCACCGTGCAACCTAAGAGACGCACGGCTGGCTTTGTCCCCGTCCTGGTGCAACCGACTACAGGTCAAAGAGCTGTTACCTATACAACCCTGACATTATCCACCCTGACTCGAGAAGTGGCCCTTTTGACAGAAATAACAGAGCCCTGTAACTTCAAAAAAATCAGCTGAAAAGAGACGTTTTGTACCTTATGTGCTCCATAATTCAGTGTTTCTGGATACATCTTGTTTTGCTGTGGATACTGGGCTGTTGGACAAACACACACACCGAAAAACCCATCCACTTTGAGGGATTTGTTCCGTCGGCTGCGTTTTGTGAATCTGCTTCAACGCGAGATCCGCTGCCCTGCTGCTCTCACAGGACAGACTTCCGTCCAGCTCACCAGAGCGACGTGGTGTCACCCAGCTGAACCGACGCGCCCTTTCGCGCTCTTCCTAAAACGCCAGAAACTCCCCGACCTTTGAGAAGATTAATGTGTGGGTCTAAATTGAGTTGAACCCCATCTGGGTCCCCTGCGAAGTATACACAATATGTGATGATTAAATGGTGGCGGGAGCTTTTACAATGTGTCAAACGAGGTACTGGATTAAGAGTTACCTAGAGGATGATTGGGGTGTAGGTGAACAAAGGGGTAAGGTGGCTTTAAGTGCCGGACGACTTGACTTGTGTGATTCAGACTTTCATTAACCCCAAAAGAAATAGCTGTTAGACACGCCATTACCATTCTTTTATCGATGGTCATATAAATCGTATGGCGATTGGTGTACATGGGACAAATAGCCCCCATGGTAGCAGTTGAGTAGCGGTGCATGTAATTCCTGTAGGCGCACCAGATGACATACAATATTTCAGTCTGGCAAAAGATGCTGTCACAGCGCTTTTAGTCATTTACAAGCGGTGGACACACGAGAAGTGGCTCGATTATCAAAATGATTATGAACGATGGGATGGGGAGGACAAGGACTACGAGGAGCTATTTGCTGGCATACTGATCCACATATGGGACTGGATATCGGTTGTGTGTGATCTTATATTCTCAAAGCATATATTCTTTCAGCACTCTGACGCCGTGTCTAAAATCCCGATTGAGCCCTATGATTATGAATTCATGCTGGAAACCGTATCAAGTTCTTGCATCAGGTCTGTGTGCAATACATTACGATATATTTCATTTCTGATACCTGCTTCGAACGACGGCACGTGTTGCCGCAGTGTTGGGACGATCAGCAGCCCCTCTTTGTATGGAAATAATCCATTCTGTAACCCCCACCCCCCACTGGTCAATCCTTAAACAATAGGAATTGAGATTGATCTACCCTGCCCCGGTCCAGTAGCCATAATGTCTCACTTACAAGCTTTGCCTTATTGGAAAGGCAAACACAGCTGGTACTACGGGCCAAAGTGCTCGGCGCTGGGATATTCAGTTGGTGCCATGTGTCTTGTATTGTCCTCTGTGATGGATGGAGCAAACCCTGGGTACACTTTTACTCCAACACATTCCACCTGCTCTTCAGTGGGCGGAGATTGACTGTCTTTTTTTTCAGTTTTCGATGAAGGCTACAGGAGACCCACCCTCTTCCTGTTTTGTTCTTCTACAGCTCATCAATCGTGGTGCCTGATTGTGCGAACACATTCAGAGTCAAAAGTAAAGCAATCAAAGCGGTGTTTCTTTGGTCTGCATGATCTCATGGATTTCCTTTTTATAGTGAAATAAGATTAGCCTGATTGGTATCGGATCACAATATGACCTGCACAAGCGATAAATGATAAATCTTAGCACAGAGCAGTGTGGGCGAGAGTGTTGTGATGTGCACAACTCCATCACTGACCACACATGGATCCAACGGATCTAATAGTCCATTCATCACTGTATTATCTTCAGCGGCCATATATCAGCCATCGCAAAACGAAATTGCTATTACTCTTCACCCTCATAAGATATTGATGTGGTTTCCCTTCTTTTGCTTGCTCAGTGGCTCGCTCCGCCGAACTGCGTTGGACACGATGTGACCTCATCTGCAAAGTTTCCTGGGCTTTGTGACAGAGGAGAAGTGCTTTGGTGTGTCCCTGGCAGCCATTGCATTCGTGCTATGTTGAGGAACATTTTCAGGCTCATTAGTACTCCTCTCCCTGTCCAGCCCCCTCCCTGCTTTAGCGGTCGGTGGTTTGATCTCTGAGAAAGATAAGCTCTTTTCTCCACTTCAGTCTCCGGGGCCTTTGTCATGTTTGTTCAGTCGTTTGGCATCCGGCAAGCGTAAACAGAGAAAAAGGCTCGTGATTGCTTTAGGTCAACGGCAATCCTGGCATCCACTCAGTGAACATGCTCAATTAAAGCTTTCTCGGCAATCCTTTCCTCCCAAAGAGGTAAATGTATCCAAATAACCCGTGTCCTGGGGGGCGATATCATCTTTAAGGCTTGTTTGGCTGACGGACCTTTCGCCGTCACAAGGGAAAGGATATGCGAGTGAAGGAACCTTTTGTGAAGCATGTTAAGATAAGAGCAATGAAACCGTAATTGTTGGAGCATTTTATCAGTTGTTGCAGTCTATGCCACTGAAATAGCAAGAACATGGTGTAAAAATATGTCATCAATTCAAGGGAAGTCGAACGGCGTACAGGCCAGGCTGCAGTATAAGACAGTGTTTTCCCAAGGTTTACTGGTTGGGGGGGGGGTTAGGGTAAGGTTTCACAAATCACGTTAAGTTTCATCCACAATCTTTCATACAGGAATGAGGAATAAGGTGTTTAAGGAAAATGACCTGAAATGACTTCTGCTTGACATTATATGTAAAACACAAAAAAATAAAAAAATTATATATATATTAAAATCAATTTGACATTTAGGGGCGGGGCGGGGCGCCCTCCCAATTCAATGGTAGGGGGAAACACTGTAAGATTACTTTTTCGGTACCCTCTCTGGGTGGCCACGGTTTGCCCTACCGGCATCCATTTCTCACTACAGTCGACTTGGGTTTGCCTCATGGTCCAGACACTTCAAAGTCCACCTCTGTCTGCTCTGCCGGTGCCAAGACACGATCTCTGCTTGGCTGTTGCATAAGAGCTGCTAACCCAGGTTTCCCCTCTCTCCGGCCCAGAGGGACCAAATCTGCTCCCGCTGCCTGGCCCAGCTCTCCATGCCACCGTGGCAGCGCAGTCCACAGCTTGGGTGGTTTTTCCCACAGTTGATGGACGCAGGTGCAAAGAACCGAACCGTCCGGACTTTTCTACCGAGCTGCTGAGACGAGGAAACACCCGTGCACCTCCAGGTGCAGTCGCGTGGCGCAGGATTTGCTTCCCTGCTTCAGGCGTATTCCTGCTACCGAACAAACGGGAAAAAAAAACGCTCTAGTACAAGCTCACCGTCGACAAACGCACGCATGAGCAATGCATTCATACAAAGTCAAGAAGGTCGGCGTTTCGGCGAGCAGGTTTCTCCATGGGCTGATGCCAAGTCAAGCATGGTGCTACGCAGAGTGCAGGTCTGTGCTCAGCTTGTGGCAACCTGAGCGAGTCCTGCATTATTTATGCATCGCCTTCCCCCAACAGTGTCACAGCAGAGGCCACCAGGCTCTCGTGAATGTCACCATTTCCTTTTTTAATTTCAAGCAGTCTAGCCGTCGTGGGGTTCAAAGCCATGTTAGAGGTTTATTAAAAACTCTATTCAATCAGACTGAATCTCTGAAACCTATTCGAGGTGGAGATAGAGGGCTGTCTGTTCACCAGGCTGCTGTAAACACAGCAGGCACGTGTGTGTGTGTGTGTGTGTGTGTGTGCGCAGGGGCTACTAGTGGTATTTGACATTCAACTGTCATTAATTTGTCTGCAGCCCGATCCTAATGTTATTAAAGGTGCCGGAGCCAAGAAAGTGAACTGCCTGCTTGGATTTATAGACTCCCACTGATCCCGGTCCTGGTTCCCCCGTCCAAGCACTACAGCCCTGATCCTAGCTCCCAGGCTTCATATTTACCCAAACAGACATGAGAGTCATATCAGTCTTCTCTCCTTCCCCTCGGCCCAAAATGTAGAACTCTTCTTTTACAAGTATTCAATATATCAATATTACTATAACCAATATTTTCCTGGTGTGAAAGCTAATCAAACTCTTTTTGCACATCAAGTAGAACAGTATTAAAAGACATAAATTTAAAGCAGCGCGACTTGGCCTCAGCCATCGTGAGGCCTTGCTGCACGGTGACCCCACCTCTCTCGCTCGTCAGTTTGATTTGTGTATTGCCAAATCACCACAAACGTTATCCCAAGGCATGTTACAGATTAAAGTCGAGACCTCGCGCGTTCTCTCGATCCTTCAGGAGTCACATGATCTGTGAATATCAGTCTTTTTGGTAATATACTGTACCTTCCTCAAACTCCCGGTCTTGAGACTTTATGAAATGGCAAGGACAGTAGCTAGTGTGGGTCATCTCCCTCGACCCCTCAGAGTTCCCTCCCTGGTCTGACTCACTCGGCTGGACCAGTTGGCGCTTGGTGGATTTCTCTGGATGTGGCTGATGTGTGAGCTCACAGTGTCTCTACAGTTCAGACTGTCTCTCTGTGGTAACACGGGAATCACTGACTCACAACTACAGCAAATGTGCAAGTTCTGTGTATGTGCGAGTAAATGAAAAAATCCCTGTTGGAAGAATGCAGGGCCACAGTGGCGCACACGTTGTACAGCAGCTCCTCTGCTTGCGTTCTCTCTGGCTGAATAATAAAGAAGAGTGTGTGTTACACGGCATAACTCCCTCGAACGGTTTCGCCGTCCAGGTTGGAGGAGTGGATGTGTGCGAGCTCAGCTGATCCGGAGCTCATCTGCTTTCGTGGTAGGAATCCTCTGGCCAGGTTATCAAAGAAGAAGAAGGTAGAAAAAAAGCCTCGCTCACAGATGCTGCATTTTATCTTCACCCAGCCAGCACCCCTTTAAAACACTCATTGGTATTCGCCTGGCATGCGACACAATCCGATTGTAAAGTGAATGCATACACCGTCTGAAGTCATTCATTATAAATCATTTCCCCTGTGTAGGTTGAAATCATTTATTCACAGTTTTACGAGATTGGTGATCCGAGGAGCATGTCCTGACTGGTGACTAATAGCTGCCCGACGTCGTGTCACCCGACCCGCTGACATGCGGTTGATACACTCCGCTGTGTTTGTTTACTGCACTTCATATTCTCCGTCTACACAAACAACAGCTAGAAAAGCTTTATTTTTCACTTTCCAGTGGCCTCCGGTGTCTGTGCCCAGGCGTCGGATGCAGCGCGGCGGTTTTCATCTGGCGACTGCCAATTCTCCCAGTCCACACGTCTCTCTCCGCCTGGCGCAGGCTCCGACTGTAAAAGAATGACTTTAATAACCGTGCTGCTTCCTTGAAGCTATTTTTGAAAAACCAGCCCTGTCTCTTTAGGCGCTCGTCGTGCTCCTCTGCAGTTTGAATCCAGCGGCAGGCCCTGCGGTCACGGCTCGCGTGGAGAAATGGGCCTCACTGGAAACTTGCGGCCCCCCCCCCCCCCATGCTAATAACAATATTATACAGCGCGTTGGTTCGCACCGACGTGCCCCGGCTTGAACTAATAATAACAATGTTGAGGGACGCCAGGAACTGGTGTTTCCTGACAGTGCAGATGATTGGTACGGTTCGAGGAGCTGGGGGAGCTGTGCTTACAGTCATGTTGTATTATTGGCCTCATGCATCATCTCGTTCTTTGTATTTTCCTTTCACTTTTGAATTAAGAAGTGGAAACACACATTTTTTTTATTGGCATGCACAGCATCTGATTGGACTTAGGGCGCTTTTCTGAAATGATGATGAAAGTGTGTGTGTTTGGGGGGTGTTCATGTTTTGGTCCCAGACATGCCTGCTGCTTTTCCCAAATCTTGCTATCATACAATCATGCAGCGCGCCCCCCCCCAAGCCAACAAGTATTTTAACAAGCTGGAGGGCTGCACTCTTTTTTTTCCAATCTTTCACCAGCATCCATATCATCACGTTTTAATGCTCTGGCTTTTTGGCAAGCCGTCTCATACGCTCCGGCTAGCCACAGGAGACCGGGGCCAACATACATCCATGCGCAGCGTGAAATAAAAACAAAACGTTGCCGTCATCCTCGATGTGCGGTTTTCAGAGGAACCTCATAGCCACTTTGATTTTCCTCTGAGACAAAACAGTCTCGCAGACTCTGCAGACAAGTCGGATCAGGTTCGATTGTTTAAACCACGATATGCCCCTGTGGTCATTACTGCTGTTTAAAGTGGGATGCAGTGCATGAGTCTTGGCAGTGAATATTATTCTTTTTCTCTTATTATGCCGCCTGGGTGGCAGCGCTTTCTCTTGATCATTCAGGGGCCACATAATCTGCGAATATCTGGGTGTGTTTTGTTGTTTTTTATATCTTCCTCTTGGAGGAAGTGGGTGGACAAGCAGACGGATCTCCACCAGGAATGGGAGAAAACAGTGGATGGATTGTAGAAAGCCGTTTTTCTTCAAGGGTTAAGTATGTTATCTCCATTCCCTCCCAGCTCGCCCCTTCTTAAGAGGAGAAGGCTGTGAATAAATACCACCCTTGTCCTCTCATAATGGAACGGCTCGACCTCCCGTGACCTCTGCTGGTGGGAGCATCTGCCCGTCGATTCCTCCGGCCCGTCCTGTGGGACATCAGCGGGCTGTCACATCTGCCTGTTTGCACTAATTCAATTGGTCGAGGAACATTCTGTGTCGCAGGATAAAAATTAAGGAACTGGCCCGTCCGAGTGCGAGGCGCAGAAGAAAAGCCCTGTTAACTGGAATACATTGTTGATTTACTGTCTGTAACTGTGTGAAAGCGCTCGTGTCTCTCTCCGGTGACTGTGCATGACGCCAGTGTGATGAGCGTGGATCCTCATTGACATTCTTGAGCCTCCCTCACATGGATTGCATAATAATGAGTTTGGCAAGGGGCCTTGATTAAATCATGTCGGTAAGAGCGGTGCACATGCGGCACAGCTGCTTGGCGCTTAGCCGAAACCTCTGCCTCAGAACCTCAGAAGAGGTGCCACCCGGGTGCCCGCTGCCCACGCTGGGCTCATTTCTGTGTCGTCAGTCTTTATGCACCACATTCCTTCGTGAAAGGGCTTTGCGGCGCGGGACAAAGGAGTTTGTTTTGCAGAGATTTGCAATCAAATTTGGCTCACGTGTCCTCCTGCTTTCGCGTGACTCGAGAAACTGGTTTAGGCCCCCCTCCTTTGCACAGGTCAGTCTTTGTCGAGGCGTTTGTTTAACTTTCCCAGTCAAAGCCCCGGTGCTGCCCGAGCGCCTTTGTCGAACACCTGTTCAGGATTACGGGTCCAATACGGCTCCGGGCTAATTTCTTGTGATAATTCAACGGTGAAATCTAATCCCGCCTCTGCCATTTTGGGCACCGTTGGTGTTGGAGCCTCACAGACTTTCTGCCACAGTGTGAAGAGCCCAAGTCTGTCTCACACATGAGCACACATGAGCACACACTCTCACGCGTATTACAGGGCAAATTTGTCTTCAGGTTTCGCACAACAAATTCACATATACTCCAGCGAATGGCATGTTAACCTATGACACCGTTTTGGGGACAGAAACCGGGTCATGGCTTGTGCACTGTAAGCATGTGCTTGACGAGTAGGCATGCAAATTGTGACGTGACCACACGCAAAATCACTGCAGGTGTCAAACCTGTTTGTGAGTGTTTATCTTCTGCTGGAAGATCCGGCGTGGCCTTTATTATTTCTCACGCTTGACAAAAGAAAATGGAAAATAGGCCACACACACACACACACACACACACACACACACACACACACACACACACACACACACACACACACACACACACACACACACACACACACACACACACACACACACACACACACACACACACACACCACTTCTCGTCACAGATTGGTGTGTTTAATTCTCCCAGGTGTGGCTGTTTGTCGACTATTGTCACAGAATGACGTGTGTCAAGACTGTTCCAAATCTGTGGTCTGATGCACAAAGAGGATTAGCTCTGTTCAAATGACACTTATATGCCACACAATTGAAAATGTGGCTTTGACTGTGTGCGTAACTCTTTGCGTGCGTGAAGCTCTCGTATTTACACATAATGGTTTGGCCATTCGTTTGCAGAAGCTTTAGAGGGTTCTGCATGTGCACAGTAACCTCAGACTTTCACGACCGGCGTGCGTGCCTGCCTGCCTGCCTGGCTGCCTGGCTCCTCACCAGCTGTCTCGCCCATCATCAGTGCTTTCGGGACGCTGAGCAGACAGTCTAGCTCTGGTTATCTCTCCTACGCTGTGTGGACAGTACCCGGTTACAGATACTGTATATCGTGGCCGGCCGGGCTTGACGCTGCAATAAAACTAAATGTTTGGTTAATGATAACAGGGGCAAACGTGAGATTGTACAACGCTGGCTTTTATTCCACTGTCCGTTTATTGCTCGGGGCATTTAGCCACCTCTGATCGACGACCGGCTCGGCCGGAGGTTGGTGGTTGTTTTTGCGATCTTCTGTAGAGAATGAGTAGCTGGGTCCCCCGCACTGTTTACTAAAGTTAAAGCTGGATTCTTCCTTATTGGAGGCTACAGGAGTGTTTAAAGTACATTTATAAACTGGAAACCGTGCATTAAGCCGCATGCGTTTAGACCCAGAGCGACGTTCCCAAACAGCAGCGACTCCACCTGACGGATGGTTTATTTAGCCGTCCAGACTGTCATCCCGTGTTTACAGGCCCGTGATGTAGGTCCACAAGCCCGACGCTGACGACTCCACTCTCCGTCTTTATCCCCCAATCGACACGGCACCGCTCTGCTCGGGCCAGGCGCGGGGATGTGCGCTTGTCGCACAGACGCTCAGCCCCGTGTGATGGGAATACTAAAACTCCTCTGCTGAATCGTCACACCCATTTGTTTGTTTGGTTTTTAAACAGAAACATATGTAATTCCTATGTCGTCGGATGCGTTTGGGAGTCACAGCTGAAAGAAAGAAAAGCAAACAGTCCTTAAATTAGCTTTAAACAAGTTAATCCTCTCCTCTGGCAGAGAGGGATTATTCTGTAGTTCATTTTCTCTCGTTTCGAGATCAATTCTGGCGTCTGAAGAGAAGTTTGCCAAACGAAGAGCAAGTTGAGTGGCTCTGACTCTCCTAATGCTAAGCAGGTGAGCTCTCACCGGGTAACGTCCGTCCCGAGCACTTAACAAAAGCAATCATTCAGTCCGGCTAATGTGAAGAAGAAGACGGGCGTGGACGCGGACAGTAATTGCCTCGGGTAATGGCCTCTAATGGCGAGCGGAGCGTCGGCTCCCTTTTGTTATCTATCTTAACCTTGATCACGACGAGCGAACCAACCCGGCGGGCCCGGACAAGTCCAACGACCTCTAATAGGCACAAAGCGTCGTGTCGGGCTTTGGCCTGTCAGTTTGCGGCTTTAATAGACGTGACCGTGATGTATGTGTTTGGTTTCACAGTGCTGAGCCGGCACCAACGATTGCCGTGGCCCGCTCACTGCCTAATTTTACATTTCCTGGCCTACTTATCATTTTCATTCGTTTTGTTTTCCAGTTCGCTCGCTTGTGTTATCAGTCAGATGGTCGTGTACCCGGGACCGGGTGACAAGAATAATGCTAATGAATTAGATCAGAACGAGATGAGATGATTAATGTTCCGTTTGGGCCCAGTGGCGATCTACCCTTTGACCCGTAATAGGCAGTAAAAGGATGGACGTTGCCAGTTGGGGCGCTAGTTTACCACACGCATATGCTCGCCTTGGCACGGGGGGTGGGGTAACGTTTGAATTATAATATCCATTAGTGGCAAACTGTCCTCCAGGGTTTCCGAGCTCAAATCACACGTTGAAGCGATCCGCTGGCTCACACGGATTTCTGAATGAAGTTTCACTCTCGCAGACGGGAGGAGTAAGTGGCTCCGGGGGGGCCATGAGCTGTGCTCTCCACCCGGGGTGGGGGAGGCCACAAGGGCAAACTCCCTCCCTGGCGTCAGGGCTCCTCAAGAATGCGGGGAGGGGATTAATGCAACGCCCCGTGGCAGTGATGGATGGGACCGCGAGGCGCACACTCATACACGCCGAGCATCTGGATGCCGAGTGTCTGGCCCCTCCGCTGCAGCAGTGTGTGCCAGCTTAGCAGGTGTGTGTGTGTGTGTGTGTGTGTGTGTGTGTGTGTGTGTGTGTGTGTGTGTGTGTGTGTGTGTGTGTGTGTGTGTGTGTGTGTGTGTGTGTGTGTGTGTGTGTGTGTGTGTGTGTGTGTGTGTGTGTGTGTGTGTGTGTGTGTGTGTGTGTGTGTGTGAGAGAGAGAGTGTGAGAGAGAGTGTGAGAGTCTGAGTGTGAGAGTCTGAGTGTGTGTGTGCTTGGGACGAAGCCAGACTCGGTTGTTTGCCCTACTACCCCAGATAGAGTCGTACACACCAGCCGTTTGTCATTTTGATTCAAAGGGTTCAGCCTTTTATGACGCTACATCACGACTGGGGCAGACTGAGCCGAGAGATTCACTTTTTCCAAATCGCCCGATGAATCGATCTCCGCCCCCCCTGAATTGGATCTTTGTTTCACCCGTAGGGCCCAGTGATTGATGCCGAACGTGGTGCGACTGTGGCTTTCCGACGCGTATGTGCGACTTCGATTTACTGTGCGCGCCGTACTCGTCTCACCTGCCCCCCAAATCCCCAGCACCTCATTGTTTCCCCCGGAACCCTCTGGCGACTCTGTGTGACCTCTGGCAGCTGGCAGCTCGCTATGACTGATATTGTGCCGCAGTTGTCAATGATCTCTGATGGATCACCTCGGGGAGCCCGGAGTGTGTCCCGCACGCCTGCCGCAGCACACTACAGTGGCTATTGCCATGGTAATTAGCCCAGTGAGTCGCGGGGCTGATTGTATTAATCACTGGAGCTCACTCCGCGAAGCGTGTGCCAGATTATCCCGCAGCGCACGAATGACAGCCGCAGCCAAATCCAGCGGAGATAACACCGCTCGCAAATGAGTTTGATGCAGCCGCATTACGCAGCCCGTTTTCACTCGTACGTGCAAAATATGCAGGGTAACCGTTGACCTTTGCTGATGATGCCCCGCAATTCTAACTGACCTTCCTGGACGTTAACTAATGATGATGTTGTTCTTTTCCCTTTTCACCATTAAAGGCACTTTTTCTTTCTCCATCTCTTCTCAGCGGAGAGATAATTAGGTATCTGTCCTTCCCCTTTGTACGAGGAAGCTGCCGCGCGTTGGCCCGTCTTCCTGGGCGCGGCCCGGTGTGCGCTCCTTTTTTTCCCCGCGGCGCACCCGGGTCTCTAGTCTGACCCCCGCGGCTTCTAAAAAAGTCTGGTTCCACATGTTTTCGTATGCGCCGCCTGTCACTCTTTCTATTACTTTTACCATCGCCTCCGGGTGTTTTGTCTCGAACTTGTGTGGCTTGAAGATGGGGGCTCTTAAAGATTGCGTTGATTTGCTTTAGCGCTCATGTGATAACAGAGTGAAGCTGAGTATGGCCGCAACTAACGATTATTTTCATAATCGATGAATCAGTCGATTATTTTCTCAATTTAATCGATTAGTTGTTTGTTAAAAATGTCGACCGTGTTTCCCCAAACTCCAAGATGATGTTTAGTTTTATCCTCACACCAAAGATATTCAGTTTACTGTCGTAGAGGGACAAAGAAACCAGAAAATATTCACATTTAAGAAGCTGAAATCAGAGAATTTTGACTTTTTCTTCATAAAAAGTATTTGAACCGATTAATCGATTATCAAAATAGCTGGCGATTGATTTAGTAGTCGATTACTAACAGATAAGTTGCAGCTCTGAAACTGACCAAACAACTAGGAGGTGGAACAGATGTTCAGATGCGCTGTAGAGCATGATGATCGCACTGTAAAATCAATACAGCTAAATTGCAGGGAATATCAGTCGGCCTCAAAGCCAGATGCTGCGGCTCTGGACCAAGTTTGTTTGTGTCTTTTTCCCCTTCACTGATTCGACCCTGACGATGACCTTCCTCTGCCCATTAAGCTGCTTGATTAGCAGTGAAGCCCACTTGCACCTGCAGTCTTCCAGCTGTTGCCTCCGTCTCGCACACTTTCCATCCTTTTTTTTTACGAGAGCCGTTAACCTGCTCCTCCGCTCTGCCACTCCTCGAAACATGTAAAAGTGCAAACGCATGAGCTCGAGGAAGCGACAGGCGGAGACCGACACCCCCTTGAGGACGTTCTGAGTCAGTGTCTCGTCTAAACGAAGATTGTTCACACACACACACACACACACACACCACATTTCTCCTTTCAGCTCCCGCCAACGGAGAGCAAACCCCTGCGGCGTCGTCCCCCCTCGTACACAAACACTCAACAGGCGCACATCACCCCTGTTTTGTCCGAGGCCTGCATGCGCCGACGCATCCTGGTTAATTTAAAGTCGGCGTCGGACTCTCTGTTGCGGGCTGTCCCGTCTGACAGGAGCCTCAACCTGTAGAAAATGAACTGAGCCGACAGCAGGGGAGGCTGGCGGCGGATAGAGATTTCACCGTGTGAGACAGAAGGACGATGTGACGGCGGATGAGGGATGGAGGAGAGATGGGAGGAGGGATAACCTTTTGAAGGATGTGAATGTCACAGAACATTAGAGACACATTTTTCATATTTGTATTTCCTGTTTCCAGTTTATTAGTTTCAAACAGTTTCCCATTTCTGTCCAAATATCCGTCCAATTCAATATATTTGAATTCACCCACAATAGCTGATTTGTTAAAGAGGCGGAGTGGGATCGAGGGGGGGAAGCCAAATACCGAACAAAAGCCTTGACCTTTCACCTTGACCTAATGCATCCTGGCTTAAGTAAATTCCATCAGTCTAAACCCCGAATTCTTTAGACCCCCTTTTTCCTGATGTGTTTTCAAGGCCCTAGATATTCTGGGTGAGGCGCGGTACTAATCTCTGCCAACATGAGCAATTAAGATCAATTTATTTCTCCCCCACGGATGTTTTGTTCACAAATTGCCGCCGACCACAGTCCCCAGTGAGCAGGATAATCAATGTCATCAAAGCGTAAACGGCCTCCAGCCACGAGAGTGGCTCCATCGCGTTGTTTACGGAGGAGACGAGAAATATAAGCGCGCTGATTGAAAACTCATATTTTTTTCTCCCTGTGACTTCCTCCTCCCCCCCGACCCCCCCCCCCCCCCCCCCCCCCACGCCCCATTCGTCAGCCCGGTCCCATGAGCATCACTCGACCAGCGAGAGCAAATGGCCGAGACATTGGACATCAGGGTTCATCTAGACGCTCTCGTATCAAAGAGGGAATTCCTGGTGTTCATCATGGTAGTACTCCTGATGTAATTGATGTGATCGTTTCCAAACATCTACATTTTTGCCCGTCCATTCTACAATGCAACCACAGAGTTCCAAACTTCTCTGCTTTAGGCGCTCAGCAGTGATGCGTTTTAAACTAAAATGTAGTTGTGTGTGTGGTTTTAGCCTCAGATGCCTGACTTTTGACTCCAGAGGAGTTTTAATTTGCCTCTGGAGAGCTGGTTGGGGCCCTAATTGACCTTAATTAGGGGTCAGACCATTTGGCTGGGTGAAATTCGACCCAGCACCTGCTCTGTATGACGATGCATCCCGGCCGTCCGCCACGCCTTTCTCTTTCTTTCTCCGCGCCTCACTTCTCGCATGCCGCCCAGGTCTCACTGAGCGTGTGTGTCGACCAGGCCTTTAGCTGCCTCCGCCTCCGGGCGGACAAAGGGCTTTGAGAGGAGCTCAGACTCGGCTGCAAAGCGCCATTGTGCCGTTGACAGTGTTGTGCAGCGCCGCTGAAACGCCGCTGACATTGTGTCCTGGCTGCTGATGTCTCTATGTCAAGCGGCAGGCCGACGAGAGACCGCTCCCCAGCTGCTCATGCAGCGTGGCGCGGACATGACTTTGAATGGCTCCGAATTTCTAAAGAACAACCCAACTGAGCATTATGGTTACACACTGTTTATGTTTTTTCCATTTTGTACGAGTGCCGTGTCTCCGAACACTAGTGTTCACCCAGTCGCTCTGGTTTCGCGGCAGGGTTCGCGAGCTGCTTTTTTCCCCCGGAGCAGTCTGGCACACTGCCTCCATTCCCGATGCTGTGTTGTGTTCTGGTGTGGCTGTGCGGCTTTCTGGATGGGCCCAGTTCGACTGTGCGACCACAGCTATGTGAACCATAGACAAATGGAGGCATGCTTGTGTGTTTTTAGAGCGACGGCGGTCTCGAGTTCGTCTCTGCCGGGATAAGAATGGGTCGCAACACTTTGAGTGCGCCTCGGAGATTGTAATTGCACTTTCTGGTTGTGTTTTAATTGGCTTCTCCTCAAGTTCGGCCCCTCTGGCCCCCGGGAAACTGTCAAACAGCTCAGCCGTGTCACCAAAGTAGTTTTGGGCTCTTTTTCACACCAACCCTCTGTCCTCACTCGCTGGACTTTTTTTCTTATTCCCTGGCTCACACTCACTCATAAACACACACGCACACACTCTCTGTCTGTCTCCCCAGTAGCTGGCTGCCTCCCTGGCCCCCAACTGGGGTCACTGTGGTATTTCGGGTCAGACAAGAGCTCCAGTCATTGCACCCCTCCCCGGTGCCTCCCAGGCAGCGCTGCAGCCATTACACGCCAGCTCGTCTTGCCCAATCGCTTCAAACTGCTGTGGAAAACCGCCTCGGCTTGTAACGCGCCCGGCGTCCTCCTCCCGGCCAACGGAAAAGCAGGATATAGGAAAAACATCGCCGTGGAGCAGTGGAGACTCTAAATGGATGAGCGCTATAATAAAGCCTCCTCGCTCCTCTGTCTCTGAGAGGACTCTTCTGTTGAGAACTTTTCAGGTTGGCTCCCTGCGCTCTGGCTTCGCCTCTTGGCACTCTGTTACCCAGGGTTACCCCCGGGAGGACTGTGATTTGCTGCTGCTGCCGCGATAAAAGCCGGGGGGGGGGGAGTTTCCACATGTCCTCCAGTGCGTCTGGGGTTGTGAGTCAGATGCGGAGTGTGTATGCGCGCATGTTGCTTTAAGACTGGACGAGCCTTCACAGGGAGAATCCACTTTGCGATCAGAGAAACACCAGAAAGACTTCTCCTTTGCCAGCTCTTCAAAGAGCTGTTAGATTAAAGCCCGGGACCGCGGAGGTAAGGGATATTGTGTGTGTGTGTGTGTTTGTTCTATGTTTTATCCTTCCCTGCCTTTGTTTCTCCACTTTACCGCGTGAAGAGGAGGTCGGGGTTGAAGAGGTCGCATTGCGTTTCCTATTGTTTAGATGCACAGGTGTGTGTCTGTGTGTGTGTGTGTGTGTGTGTGTGTGTGTGTGTGTGTGTGTGTGTGTGTGTGTGTGTGTGTGTGTGTGTGTGTGTGTGTGTGTGTGTGTGTGTGTGTGTGTGTGTGTGTGTGTGTGTGTGTGTGTGTGTGTGTGTGAGTGAGAGAGACACTGTGTGTTTCCACCTGTGGCTGCTGGATCTGCCTCGCTGTGTACGATTCAGCATGTAGCCTTGTAGACCACTCGCAATCTCAGACTTTATCACGTCCTCTGCTCCCGGTTCAGGATTTCACATGCACTCCCGAGATCGACTTGAGTCTCAACTTCGAAATCTCCGGGCTGAAGTAGCTGGGCGCTTGCTCTGTGGGATCACAGTGTACACATTTTATTTTCTTGGCATCGCCCCGGAATGGGAGTGGCATGCGTGCATAAATCTTTCAGAAGGCTGCCATGTCATTTTTGGTCAGGGGCCAGGGCGCAGAGCTTTTTAAATGTATTATGAAAAAGACTGAAAGACACTTAACAAGCACTTTGATGGATGTTTGGTGGTTTTGGCGGAATCCAGCACACGGTAATATGGGCTTTCAGCAAGTGATTCATGGACGGACATTTTTCCTCGTGACCAAACAATTGCTGGACGAAAATCTGGTTTGTGTGACAAAAAACTCGTCAGGAGACGTCCTGGTCGTCGGCTCCAATTACTCTTGTTTTCCCTTCTTCTTCTTCTTCTTCGTCTTCACTTCCTGTTGTTTCCCTTATGTTTGACATGAGTTATGGATTGAACCGAGAGAGGGAAGCGTTGAGCGCACTGCTCCTTTAAGAGCTCAGTTGCCACAGCGCCGGAGGAAAGTGATAAGAGACAAGTCCCATGGGCTGTGATTTGACAGGAGGAAGGCAGTGCTATCGTGTTAACAGTCACTACCAATAACAAATGACCTCATCATTTCTAGTTCACAGCCTAATGTGGGCACTTGTATTTTTCTCAGAGATTATTTTGGCCAGTGTATTTGCCATTTGCGTTTCTTGATTTACAATTTCTTCTCCCAGAACCCGACACTAACTAAACACTGTGCCACATGGTTGGCCCGTGTTTTGAGAATTATTGCTCTCTGAATGTTTTCTTTCGGCAAAAAAGGTCCAGCAAGATTTCTGTACCTCCCACGTTTTACAGCCGAGCAGACAAAAAAAGAAAAAAAAGACGTGCACTAACAGCATCATGCTATTGCCGTGAGGCTAGGTTCTCTGGGGGAATCAGTGTGCTTCACACTGCTGTGTCAATAGTTCTTTTTCCTCCGGCTTTGTTCCCTCAAGTTTGGATTCAAGGACAGGCAGGGTTCTCCAGCCTCCTGCTCCACAGGTGGTCTTCATGTAGGAAACAAGAAGACCGTTATTTCCTCAACGCTCCGTGTACCTACTGTGTTTATACCACGTCGAGGTGCGGCTCATTCCTCACCGTTATCCAGAGCTCCAGACCCAGGACGCGACCAGCGCCAGACTAAACACGGGGCTTACGTGGGAGTCACCCAGGGGCAGCCCGAGAAGAATGCCAGGTCACCGGGTGTGTCGAGGAGCGATGGGGTGGCGGTGGTCCCTTTGCCCCAGAGCAGATGGCCCGCAGGAAACCCATTGAGGAGGACAGAGGGGTGAAGGGGAAGAGGGAGGGGAGAGTTCAGACTGGGTGTCGTGGTTTGCCGCTTAAAGGAAGACTTGTTCTTGTTGTTCTCCCGAAACAGTCGCACAATACTCCAGTTCAGCCCGCAGCAGAAGGCCAACGTGTGTGTCTGTAGGTTTGTGCGCCGGCACGCCTTTGAGCCTTTCAGACTCGCAGCAGCACTGCTCGGCGTGAATAAACTCGGCGAGGAAGGCATCAGTGGCGCTGTTAAAAGAAAGCAGTCACTGTGACAAGTTCGACAAGCAGCTTTATGCTGACTCCGGGTGCTGTCGGCAGCTGCCTCCCCGGTCTGTACTCCGGAAGGGGCTTTGTCGAAGTGAACGTCCATTCATGTGGAGTTACTTGGCGGATCATTTTACCTCCACAGTCCTCTGCTTTCGAGGTTTCTTTCTCTTCCTGAGCTGTATTCATGGTGAGGGTATTAGACGGTGTAAATGGGGGAATTCAGGAAGAAAATGTGTAATTGTCCGCACATGTTTTTAATGAAGCGGATACGAATGCTCCGAGGTGCACCAGCCCAGCCGTTGACCGTGCATCCACCACGAGTGCTATGGACTCGGCTTTGCCCAAGGTCCATGTGAGCCGTGGGAGACGGAAAATATTACATGTGTCATTGGCCAAAAGCTTGAACGTTTGAATAGGTGCATTCAGGGTCAGGAGCCGCGCCGCTTGTATCCAACGTCCCCTCGCACCGGTTCACCCCGCAACTCGTGACGAGCGAAGCAAGTGTTCACTTAATCCCCTGATCGGCTCAGAGTGAAGGTTCAAGTTCATCGCAGGCCTTCGCGTCTCCGTCCAAGTTTCCACGGCGCTTTCAACTACTGCTTCTTCACACTTACTCTGCACAGTTCAAATAACCAGAGAGAGAATAATTCCCTTGTGTGGCTTTTTGTCATGTTTGATATTCTTTGTAACATTAAACTGGATTTTTGCCCTGCCCTTGAACTTCACGATCCAGTGCCACATGTGCTTTACACTTAAACCGTCCAAGTCCCGTGGAGTTTCCCTACTCTGCTTCATCTAATAAACACAGGCTTTTTTACAGTAGTGCATTTACTCAGTCATCCAACGCTATAATCTCACCTCACAGTCAAGGTTCATCCATGCAGGAGCCGATAAACTCTTTAATTCTGCAGATCACTTAATCCTGAAGGTTAGGGCTTTTGGCAGCGGGCTGTTTACACTGTAACCTTACACGTGCTGTACGTGTGCCGCGAGGCTTAGTAGAGTTCGCACTATTTGAAAGCCTTCCTGGAGCGTGAGCTCAATGCATGTAAGTTGGTTATATTACACACACCAGGCGGAGTCGGGCTGCTCGTCAGAAGAGGCCCGGTGCCTCGGCAAGAGCACTCCTCGGCCGTTTCTGGTTTTGGACCCCGCCACCGGACAAATTTGGCGGTGACAAAGTGAAAAAAGAAAGCCGAGCAGGCTTGGATTCCAAGGTTTAAAAATAAACAGACGGGCAAACTGCAGACGGATTTCAAAAACTTTCCCAAGTCGGATCAAAGACGACGTCATTTACTTGCGGCGAGGTGGAAAAATGTGACTAATGTTTGGTTTGGATGCCTGATTGAGGAGAGTTAAATTTGAGGGGGGCGGAGTGAATTTTATAAACTAGTCATACGGAAGCGCCAGGGTGGCACTACTCCACTGGGCTGTCCTGTACAGTACTGAGCTGCTCGTCGGACCGGCTGCTTTGATACTTTTGAGAGGAAATATTCTCATCTCTGGGATATTTGCTGTGTCATTATTTATTTTTTTTGTTGCCAATGAGAACAATTTTATTTTCCAGACACAGAATCTCAGACTACTAAAAGTACGATAATCCCAGAATTGCACCGTCTTTGTTTATCCCGGCGAGAAAACAACTAGTGCGGCGTATCGCACACTGTCCTCTTCCAAAAGCCGGAGGATCAGCATCTTCTCTTTAGCCGGCGGGCACACCTGTTATCAAACGCAGAGCTCAGTGCATGCAGTAAATTACAGTGCTGTGAAGAGAGACTAAGCACTAAAGTCCGCCCCTCTCTGTGTGTTTCAGATGAGCCAGACGACGGAGGGATGAGTTCATGTTGAGCAATGAGGCGGAGAGAACCGCGCACAGGAGCTCCAATCTGAGACGGGACTTTCAGACAGGTGAGTGCCAGGGCTGCCTCCATATCTGGGTTATCACTGTTATTACGCTTGGTTATATCGAACCACACCTTTAAAATCTGTCCCTGATACACACATTTAAGTCTGTCAGCTCTCCTTCCATCATATAGGTGTTACGTTGTCTTCTAACATATTGGTCCTGTTTAAAATGGTCATTGTTTGGTAACGACTTTATTCCCGGTGTGTAGCCGAGCTGTAACTATTTCCCTTCCACCTGCCGAGGACAGCTTTGTTTCAGTTCCTAATCTACTTGGTGTGCTAATTTAAAGACTTGGACACTGTAGAAGCCATTTACCTGCACCTATTATGTAATCCCTTCACACAAGTTAATGTGCTATAGCATCAACCATGCACCGAAATGTCTGTCCGGTCACGGCTCTCCGTCTCCTAATGTAAGAGTGTTGTGGACTGTCTGGAAGTGATTTTTCAGTGTCCCGAGCTTTGTCACACATAATAACCGTGGCAGCCTGTTCATCTGACTCGACTGTTCAAGAGAAAGACATGGAGTATGTAGTAAAATGAGAGGGTGACGGACCAAACAGGTTGATGACCAGATGTGACAGGAGTACTTACATCCTTTCTCTTTGAAAGGCATAAGGAATATGTTAGACCTACTGCGGTTTCACTCTAGAAACAGCCACTGCAAATGAAACGCTGTGTGTGTGTGTGGTTTTATGGGAGTATAACCATTATTGTCTATGAGTAATGCGTTAATTTTATGTCTCTGATGACCTGGCATTATGTCATACAATGCCTTCATATTATACTGCCTTATGTGTGAGTAACCATGAATTTTCCAGCATAATTTCAGTGACACGGTTTTTGTTTCCTATATTCTTTTCCAGACAGAGATGGGAAATTCAGAGAGCCAGTACAGCATCCAGGGGCCGAAAGGCACCAGCTCCGTCTTCCCTGGGAAACCCAAGCCATATTCACTGAAGCTCCGCTCAGCCAAAGATGATGCTCTGTCTCCGCACACATGGTGGAAAAGTGCCCCAGTGGGCTCAGGGTACAAGGCCAGGTGTGTTGGCCGTGGCTGTTTGTCCCCTCCCAAAAGCCGACTGCCTTACTCCGCTCGGCACTATGACTATGTCTCCAAGGGATTGAGGGGCAGCCCAAGTGAGCATCGCTGGCATCGTGCCCCTGGATGCGGTATGCGAAAGCGTCACTTGTCAGATGAGTACGAAGATAATCCGTATGGGGCTGAGCTTAGCGGGAACACCCAGGATGGACACGGTGACGAACAGAAGGTTTTGGAAGAACAGAGCAGCCCTCGGGTGGTGATCAAGAAGGATGGTAGTCTCAGGGTCGAGTTCACCAACTCCTCAGGAAGTCCCCTCCTTCTGCAAGAGGCCTCTGGCCCTGTACAACTCCTCAAGTTCTCTCCCAACCTGGAGTCTGCCTCCACTCCCAGTCTGCCTGGTTCCAGTGGAAGTGGCCTGGACGGCCACAGCAGTGGTCCCCCGCCGGCCTCTACCTCCTCCACGGCCAGGACCAGCAAAGGCAGCTCTCTGAGCTCTGATGGCTCATGGTACGACTCCCCCTGGGGGCCCGGCACAGAGCTGTGTGAGCAGGACCAACCCTGCTCTGCAAGCAGGACTCTAGTTCACTCCCCCATCCTCCAGCTTGACTCATTCACTGAGCAATCTCCCCCTGTGTCCATCACGGACCTCTACCGGGACTCCTCAATGGCCGCCACCTTTCCCACAGCCAGGGACCTGTCCTCCCAGTTACAGGAGCCTCCACGAGGCCAGAGGCCACACCGAGCCTCCTTTGCGTCTGTCCTTGACGTGCCCTTGGAGGAAGAATGCCTCGAGGGCCGGCAGTACTCATCATACACCCTGCCCTGTCGCAGGCCCAAAGCCCACACCATGGGTGAGGACCTGGACCAGTACCCTGACCAGGAACAGCACCAGGAGCAGGGTGTGCCAGATTTTGGCGCCCACAAGAAAGACTCCATCAAAAACCGCATCAGACGCTTAAGTGACTGGACCGGCAGCCTCAGCCGCAAGAAGAGGAAGTCTCAGGTAAGACTAGCGAAGAGGGTATTTTTTCGGAATTCACATTGATTTGAATGTTGTGCTTTGGTGCTTGAGACTTTACACTCCTTTATCACTCACAGGGTTCATCCAGGAATCATATCTACACGGTGTGTAAAACATTAGGTCACATAGATATGCTGTTCGTAGTCACCCTCTAATTTATAGTCCTCATAGTTTAGGCTCACAGTAGTTACATTTATTGTCTTTTTTATTTGTGGAGTTCGTCTGAAGTTCTTTCATCCCCAGCCTTAGAGTAACAGCTTATTAGAAACGCAGTCTTCTGTCTGGCAAGGTTTTTTTTTTCTCGAGCCACAGCGGTTGTCCTGGCATGGCCAGTAACCAACCACCGTCCCGTGGTCCTCAGCACCACAACACCAGCTGTCTGAGGACAGGGCACAGTGGGGTGGCACAAAATGAAATTTGTTAAGGCAAAGCAAGCCGGGTCTCGTTGTTTTTCACGAAGACGGAACAAGGAGGAGAGTAAGACATTATTGAGCCTCCAAGGACGAGAAGTCAGATGTCACGCGGACTGTATCTGGGTGGGTACATCTAAAGTATTACTGCGCACTGATGGCGTTTGAATAGTTGTACGTGCAGTACTCGACACATGTCAGTGTTTTGTTTGTAGTTGGATTAGTGTTGGCCTAACGGAATGCTAGAATCAGATTTTTAGCCTTTGTAGTCAGCCCAAGATTTGCAGGGTTATGATGGTTTCAGTTTAACAGTTTATGGCTGATTGAAGTGCATTCAAATTTTGAAATAGAACAGACCGCTACAGTAAAAAACTAACATACGAGACATATCAGGCAGCTGATATACACCATACGTTTGTTTTCCCAGTAGTGAAATGATACTTGTGATACTCACAGACAGGGGTCAGAGGAGAGGTTGGAAATAACCACAGCTTGTCTGCCGGCGTTTTTACCATGTGATTTTTGTCGTCTGACCAAGTTAGTCTCAACAGCTTTAATTTGACATGAAAAATTTGTTTAAACTGAGCCTGAACTTGTGTCCTCCTCTTATCTCTCAGGCTTGAAAGCAGTTGAAAGCATTAATTCGTTTAGCTTTGCCTTGTAAAAGTTTCAAGAACACTGTTTAGGCACCGGCAAGAGAATAGCTCTAAGCCCCTGAGAGGCTCTGTTAGAGAGAAACTAAATCCGAGCTGGAGATTTAACCCCATCCCTCCTCTAATGTTAACGAATGACTTACGGCTGTTGTGTGGCGCAGATTTTCTGGACTCCCCTCGCCGTCTTTACAGAGTAAATCTGCTAATAAGGATTGGTGTTAAGTCAGTTGGGTCCGTCAACAAACCAAAGGACGGAATAGAACAATGATTGTACTCATACTGTACTTGTTCATTCTTGTAATGATTTGTGAGCTTCTCCTTGTACTCTAATAGCAGATGTCGCAGAGAGAAATGTACCAGATACTTTGCCTTGACACTTGTCACCTGAGCGGTGCAGGGACGGACACCGCAGAAGACGGACGGCAGTCATTTTGGGTGTTGGACAGCTTTCACTTTACATTAGTAATGTCTGCCACTAAATCTCCTGCTGGCCATAATGCCAGGCTTATCTATGGCCATGTGCGGACATTTAAACCAGTTTGGGGGCAGTCAAGTACCCACACATTTACTTGAGTCTGTTTCCTAATCCAGTCCTAAAGTTGATCGGGTGCTGTTGCCTGCACAACTCCTCAAGACGGTTTAAAGCTTTTAATTTACTCAAGTAAATATATAAAATAATCATTTTGGGATTCTCTTTCAAAGTCAATGACAAGGCCTGAAACAAGTTCACATTTAAGTGGGGGTTCCTAAAGGTGCTATATGTAGCAAATACGTGATGGAAATGGAAGTGAAACCAGAGTTAAAATTGGCACTGCTTTCTAATGAAGTTGGCAGTTTGATGCCGAAATCCCAATGTTGCTGCTAAATTGCAGAAACAGCTGTTAATGCGAATGTTGGGTCTATAATTACAACAAAAAAAGCCTAACATATGGCCTCTTTTGAGGCTTGTCTCCAGACTAAATTTCCTCTTTCCTTTCGGGGTCCATTTTGCCAAAACCTCCATGCCACAGTTCTCCAAGGGCTGGACACGTCGCCTCCTCTCAGCGGGTCAACCAAAAATCAGGAGCACCTCCAGCTCTGGTTCCCCACCACTTGGGCTCCAGGGCTCTGCTGTGGGCTTAAAGGTCACGCTGTGACCCTGATGCCAAAGACCGAGAACCTGCTTGTAATGGAAGGCAGCTGGAGGAGGGTGAGGGAGAGGGTGGACACATTTGGACTGTGTCTGCTGAAGGAGAGCAGACAAAAACCCGCTCTGTGCACAGTGCACACTTTCCTACAGCTGTAGTTTACCAGTACTGTGGCGGCAGTTGTACATGAACGTCAAACAAAGGCGGCCGTTAAGTGAGGGTTCAGTGCTGCCTTCTAGCCGAACAGGATCTCTGCTGTGCTTGGTTACACGATTTAAGGAAAGAAAATAATCAAATAGGAGTAGACATTGCAAAAAACGAGGATAGGGATGGAGAAGACATGGACAGAGCTGAGTGAGACGAGGGAACTAACAAAACTGGCCAGCACATGCTGTGTGTGTACATGGTGAGAGCACTCCACCGTTGTTGCCAGGGGGCAAAGTCGATTGCTGCAATCTACTGAAGTGTGGGTAGGCTGTCGTCAGGCACGAACGAGTGGAGTTCCATCAAGTGTTCATTTGGGGAATTGGGAAGCCGAGGCGGACAGCAAATGACGTGAAATTGTCTGAGCCGGGAGGGTTCCATCCTCCCAGGTGCCATCACAGGAAATTGTCCCACTTTCACAGTCTTTCGAAAGATTTGGAGACTTGTAATGCAAACTTTGAAGTATAGGTTTGAGTGCCCCCCCCCCCCCCCCCCCCCCCCTCCCCCCCAAAAAAGTTTTCGCCTGCAATTTTGCAGTGCCCCAGGGCTAATTGAAAGGTTTCCCAGTCTAAGCTCATAGTGCTTGCTGTATATATACAGGCAGGCTTGGTTTGTTTTGGATAAATGTAGACAGGAACAATGAATCTCTGAAATAAGTTAGAAATTTCCAAACTCGTCCAATGCAACTGTTAACTGTAATGACAGTCTCATCCATACCCCTCACACTCATCAAAACTTTCTTCCACCTTTTGCGCCTCAACAGGAATCCAGGTACAAGGACTTGAGCGACGCCTTTGACAGTGGAGTCGACGGCCTGACTGCGGACACCAGCTCCCCCTCCCAGGTCTCTAGCGTCCTCTGGTTCCCGGGAGCGTCCAGGGCCCAGTCTTCGGGAGCCATTCCCCAAACAACCAGCGACGCCCTCCGCCAGAACATTTATGAGAACTTCATGAGGGAGTTGGACATGGGCACGGGACAGGGAGGAGGGGGTGGAGGCGAGAGGAGAGACCCGTCCACCGGCACCGAAGAGGGGGAGAGCAGCAGCGAGTCGGCAGAGGGCTCTCTGGAGGAGCTGGACCTGCTGTTTGAGAAGGAGCAGGGGGTGGTCCGACGGGCCGGCTGGCTCTCTTTTAAACCCCTGGTGACGCTGCACAAGGACAGGAAGCTGGAGCTGGTGAACCGCCGCAAGTGGAAGCAGTACTGGGTGACCCTGAAAGGTGAGCTTGGATCTGGGGATGGATGAGGTGTGCAAGAGAGCAGAAACAGTTTTTCATCACTCTTGAAATTGAGGTAGATTGTGCTTTTTATGCGAAAAATATATTTATCAATAGTTTGCTCTCAGGGCTTTTCCTTGTAACAGCAGTTGTGTCCTTGGCCATGCCATCACACTTTGCGTCTTTGTCCTTCCCTCTTACCTTAAAAGCTCTCAGGGAATTCTGGTGAAATTGATAAAATCCAGGCCACTAAATGTGTGTGTATCCACATACTGCTTGTGTGAAGTATTGCCAAAAAAAAAAAAAAAGGTACCACCGCCTTATCACTTTTTGGATTCCAAGTGGCCTTTTTGAATATAAACTTATATCCTTTTATGTTTCAATGCTGCTGCAAATGTCCCAGACCTGCTGAATTTAATTTCTTGGATCTTATGCGGACATTTTGTCTGCAAAACATTGACAGTTGTAAAACACCCAAACTCTTAACAAGCTAGAATAATCTTAACTTTGCTTTTGCAGGATGTACGCTGCTGTTCTACGAGACTTACGGTAAAGGCTCTCCGGAGCACGAGCTGTCGCCTCGCTACGCTCTCTTGGCCGAGGACAGCATCGTCCAGTCTGTTCCCGAGCATCCCAAAAAAGAGAACGTCTTCTGCCTTAGCAACTCATACGGAGACGTTTACCTCTTCCAGGTAAAAACACATCAACCGATGCGGTTCTCAATATACAACATCTTTCTGAATTCCCTTTGCAGATAAATGGAAAAGTTTAATCATAGAAATATTTTGGGGCATGTATCTCTGTCAGGCCGACGCAGTGGCACAAGCTAAAGCCTCGTCAGCTGGTTGATTGTGAATCATGTTAGGGTTAAGGTGGATTTGGTGAACCAGATGGGAATTTTGTTTCATGTTATTGACATTAAAACTGCATTAATAAACGTAAAATGTATGTGGCAACATGAGACATAAAAAATGAACAAATAGATATATATGTATTTGTTTATACAGCATGTTCACACAGCGCACAGTTGCAGTACATGGTTGTGGTTGAGTCATACCAGAGACAATTTTAGCTCCCTTCCTTCGGATGAAATGACTATTTTCCGGCCTGTGATGGACCTCATAGATTTAAAATAGACCAAACTTCTCACCAAAGTTGTTCAGAGAGCACGTCCCCTTCGCCCGTTGAACTTTCTGACCTACATATCGGAACCAAATTCATGCAGAGCCTTGGCTCCTTCCATGTGTCCTCCTCCCGACCGCACTGTGTCGCAGCGTCACAGTGGAACCGACGTGGCCCCAGAGGCGAGAATGGAGAAAATCACCTTTCGTGACATAGAGATCGGCCCGTGTTTAATCCTTTTGTTTCCACTCACATGGCCTGTTGAACGTGAGTCATCCTCATTCCAACGGGGGCTTCACAACAAATGTTCTGCTTCCAAATGAATCACCTTATAAAGACTGAGGGGCAATCGTGAAATGGCTTGTGAAGAAGGGAAAATGAGTGTTTGATTTCAGCAACAGTTCATAACCTGTGGTTTCTCATGGCAGCGCTGTTAATCAAGTTTCCTTGTATTGACCCAGCAAAGCCCAAGTTACCACCCAATTATGTAATGGGGATAAATGACAGAGTAACACAATAGCAGTGCATTGGCAATCCGAGGAGATTTATAGGGCGCCTGATCCTGCAACTGGGATTATTGGCCGCCTTCCTGCTTCATCAACTCTAACTCCCCGTCTCTCCGCCCTTCCAGGCCAGCAACCAGACCGACCTGGAGAACTGGGTGACGGCCATCCACTCTGCCAGCGCCTCGCTGCTGGCCAAGCGCCAGGGGAAGGAGGACACGGTGCGCCTGCTGCGGAGCCAGGTCCGAGGCCTGCTGCAGAAGATCGACATGGACGGCAAGATGAAGAAGATGGCCGAGCTGCAGCTGACGGTGGTCAACGACCCAAAGAACCGCAAAGCCATTGAGAACCAGGTGAGGCGGTCACAGTGATCTTACTACTGAGGCATCCGTTGAATTTACTGGAACTTATATCAGCATCACTGAGAATATTGCAGGCCCTTGTTGCATATGTTTCATCGCCACCCCCTTCACAGTAGATCTGCCCTATTATTTCTCAGTGTTGATACATCCGCTGTATAACTTACTCTCTTGTCACGCTCAGTTTTGGGTTAGACTCCAGTGCGTTATTATTCTGCACGATACACGCGGCGACCACATGACGTGCCCCACTTAATTTTCCCGATCTTTGCGACTGCGGCGACGCGCCGGCGCTTTCTTTTTGTCTGTGGGTGGGTGAGGTGGCCTAAATGCATCGGTCCCCAAACGCAATCGCGAGGGGCCCCGGGGGAGCAGCTCCCTTCCCCGAGCATCAGATTGGGATTCCAGATGTTTCAGGTAATGGGCTCTCGACGAGCGTTATCCTCTCTCCTCCTCCCGCTCGCAGCCTGGGGGACAATCCCGAGCACCCGGCGCCGTGCCGTAGCCTACATGCGGCAGTTTACAGATGGGCATAAAATATCCATGACCTATAGCTTCGCAAGAACACAAATACTTTTGCAAGAAACAAATGCTTGGTTGTGGAATGTGAGACAATCCTGCTGCTTATTCTATACCTGCAACTCAGGTGGTCAGAGTCTTTTAAGAGTCTCTTGAAGCAAATGTATACTTCCTAGCAGCAAGGGTCCACATTTTCGCCAGCAGCCCCCCCCCCCCCCCCCCCCCCGACGTATGTGCTCGAAAAGCAAAATGGATTGCTGTCTTTATAAGACGATGTGACAAGAACGAAGAACGAGCAAGACAGAAGTTGGACAGCTCACTGCAGCGGTGAGCAATGGAGATGCCACTGACTGCGTGTGCTGGGATCTGTTTCCATTTAGCCAGCGTGCCAGCTCGGTGTAGACGAGGAGACAGACGGGGCTGGAGTCAATGATAGGGTCAGAGGGGTATGGGACAAGACTCTGGTACGGGCGCCCGGAGGCTGATGATAGATTTAAGGTTTCGGCGGGGTTGTCTAGTGCCGAGAGGGCACTACTTTGATGTCCCCGCCCACCCCCACCCATGTCTACTGAAATCAGTGCCAGCTGACCTCTTTTGAAGTCTGCCTTCACCTCCTCGCATACACACAACATTCACACACACACACACACACACACACACACACACACACACACACACACACACACACGCGATCAAGTTGCATTGAAAGACTTATTATGCATTAGGGCTTTTACGGAGAGCAGGGAGCAGATGTTGAAGAGGGGAAATAAGAAAGAAGATGAGGATCTGTTTAAAGAAAAAAGGCTCATTTCTGCTGAGCTTAATGGTTCCGAAATGGGTGTAAATAAGTGGTGCACGCAGGCCAGATGGGCCCAAACACGCCTCGCTTTTCACTGACGTCGGACGATTGTCCTGACGGCGCCGGTTCAAACCCACTAGACTGGTGAAGCAATGGATGAAGCTCATTGGCCTCACTGTTTCGCCATCGGTACACCCCGGCGTGAACCGTCGAGTTTAATTTTCTGCTAAGGACTATTTTTTGCACGTCTTTGAATGAAAGTGCAGATGTCTCGACTGTTGACAAACACACCCAGATCTTGTGTGGTAGTTATACATAGACTTGAGCTTTTTTTCATAAGCAGCAACTCACCTAAATTTGTCTTTGCTTTTGAGGAAGGAGCTTATCTGATGTACTTTGTAATACCTCCCTCCCTCCCTCCCTCCTCAACCCAAAGTCATCTTCAAAGTACTCATTGGAATTAAATCCTTGTTCAGACTTGTTCAGACTTCACACTATGTCTGTGGATATATGATATATATATATATATATATATATAAATAATGAGCCAAATATAGCAGGACAAAAATGTGCTTTGCGTATTTGATGTGATCACATCACTCCTGGGAAAGGAAATACACATTTGCCACCGTACCCATTAAGTGATGAGAACACGGTCGCCAACGTCAACCATGTCTCCGTGAAATATCATCATCTCCGTGTTTCATATTACAAATAAGATGAACCCTCGTTTTGGTTGTTAACAAAAAAGACACAAGTAGAAAAGAGTCATCAAGTTTGCAGACTGACTCAGTAAAATCTCTTATAACTTACCAGACTAATAAGTGTGTGTGTGTGTATATGTTTGTGTGTGTGTGTATGTTTGTGTCAGCATTGAGGAGCTGGGCAAAAGTTTTACCAAAAGACAGAACTCTCAAAAACGTCCATGTCCTTGGAGGAACCAATGTCACTCAGATTTGAACCGTACTCATTTCCTCGAGGTAAAGTTCGAGATGAAGTGGCTGCCATTAATAGCTCATTCCGCAATGATGTGAATAAACGGCATGCCAGAATGCAAGGTCATTTTTTTAACTGAGGCATGTGGACTCCAAGCCGCTGGTCTCATGGTCTCTGGCATGGGAATGATGGCTCAATGTCACCGACTCGAGACTTGTTAAGCGAGGCCACCTGCGCGGCTACATCCACTTCCATGGGTTCAGCACATAACATAGGGTGATCCCTGTTCAAATTCTTTTGTTTAACACGTTTGAATTTGTCTATGTCCGAGGTTCCTTAAAAAAACCACCACCCTCCCGACCCCTCCTCGGTTTGTTCCTGAGCCTAAAGAATGCCATTAATGCGAATGGGACCTAATGGGACGACGCAATAGGGTGCGTGTGTGTTATTGTAAATGAACTCGGAGTGCAGACGAGACCCATTAAAGTCAGTTGTTATGGAGGGTTGTTTAACTTGAGTGTTCTCATTAAAACGAGTCTCCAGCCAACAAAATGAGCACTTTCTCATAGCGTACATAGTGCAAACAGGAATGGTGGGAAAGCAACTGTAAAGTGTGTGTGTGTGTCCGCTCCATGTTTGTGTGTGGGGTGGCGGTTTAACGGGTGGTCTGCGAAACATCACAATCCCCTTTAGACCTACATAAAAGCGGGCATTTGGATTTACTGCGCGCACACACTCGCTCCTCTGCTCGATACGCAGTCACCCCTTACTATCAAACCTCCACCAATTTATGCGCTCGCCCTCCGCCGACATCTGCAAGCAATTGCCGCTCGATGGAAAGCACTCAACTGACCCTAGATCTCCCTCTTTGACTCCCCCCCCCCCCCACTCTCCAAGCCATTACCTCCCCTCAATTCTCTTTGCTCGGGCCACCACCCAAACAAACCCTCTGCCAAAACGAATATTCTTCCTTCCCTCCTCCAGATCCAGCAGTGGGAGCAGAATCTGGAGAGGTTCAACATGGATCTCTTCAGGATGCGCTGTTACCTGGCCAGTCTGCAGGGCGGAGAGCTGCCCAACCCGAAGAGCCTGCTAGCGATCGCCAGCCGTCCCACCAAAACCACCCTGGGGCGCCTGGGGATCTTCTCCGTCTCATCCTTCCACGCACTGGTGAGGAAAAACCCAGGACGGGCACTGGGAACGGGAAAGGAGAACTGAATCCTTGTTTGTGATACTTCAGTTTCAATTTACCCGATGTCCAACAGTAACCTTGGAATCCCTTTAATCATTCCCAAACTAAAAAAAAAGCATCCTGATAACAGTCCCGTTATGCATTACTGGGGGGTAAAAATAAACTCAATTAAGATGGCCTGATTAGATGACATTTTTTCGCTGAGCTAAACGATTACAGGCCTGATTGTTGTGTAATCTGTTCAGATCTGTTCCAGAGACGAGGCCACTCTCCGGAGGCGCTCGCTGTCCCTGACTTACAGACAGCGCAAGAGGGGCCTTTTCTCTTCGCTCAAAGGCCTCGACAACCTCACGAAGAGGGGGCGTGACAAGAGGCCGTCTGCATCACAGGTACTACTCAGCACAGGGACTATTTGTAAAAATACAATACAATACACCTAGGTTATTAATTACCATTCTCATGTGGGCAGTGCGAGGGATGTAGAGAAGAATTCAGTACTTCTATCTTACAACTGTTTATATATATTAACCTATTCACATTTAATAACTTCAAACGCTTTAGAAAGTCTTCTATGCATTTATGTAAAACGCCGCAGTAAAAAAAAATGCATCGCTATCAGTGTTTTCCTTTGTAGTCAAACTCACCACAGATGTCTCGCCTGAGGATAAAATTGTGCACTACACGGCGCGTCAGTCGGGTTCAAGATGCTGCTGCACTGTGCTGCTGTTGTCTTGTCACAGAGATTACTGTGATCTAGCTCTGTGTCATTTTGTGTTCGGGGAAAAAAAAAAAGACAGGTAGAAGAATATGTGACTTGCAGCGGGCCCCTGAGCAATCGCTTCAATCACAGGACAAAAAAGAGATACGGCAATGAGATGAAAGATTACATAACGAACTACGCACATTTTTCTCATGTTTTTGTTCGGCGTCGAAAGCCTTGACTGCAGCACTTAGACCTTGAGATGACACTAACTAATCTCATGCGAATCCCAGAGTGATGAAACTCTTCAGGTGGTCTGGATTAGTGGATTCCTAATGCAGGATCACCCGTCCTCATTCAGCAGTAGGGGACACGCACACAACAGGAGCATGCAGGATTCATAAGACGGCATGCAAACCCCATTAAGGTCTAGTGTGAGTGCGTGAAAGCGAGCGTGCACAGTCTCGTGGTACATAATGCTGAGAAAAACTGTCTCGATACTTAATGTGAAACAACCTAAAACTAGGATGGCGCTCAGGAGAGCACATATCTCCACCCCAGGCCCAACAGTCATCTTAAGTTCAATCAAGCTGCACCATTTATTTCCTCTTCACGATTCATTCATTCATTCATTCATTCATTCCCTGAGGATTTGGATAAAATGTCAAAAAAACTCCTCTCCCACTGTTTGAAAAAAAGAAAGTGATGAATAATTCCTTGATTCGCGCCTTTGTCCGCATCTGCACCAAGATTTAATGGGATCTCTCTTGGCCCACGTCCCGTCCTTGTAACATGTTTCCTGGAAATCCGTTTTTCTTTTATAGTTCTTTGGCGTACTCCTGCTGACAAAACAAACACAACAGAAAACGCACGACTTCTGCGGCGGAGGTAATCACGTTACCTTATCGCTCACTCACATTTACGGTGCCTGCGCTGACACCGATGAACGCAGGAGAGTCAGCGCTTCCAGCACACGTCGGCCCCCAAAGGAGAGTTTACCAATTAGGAACCCACAAGCTCCCCCACCCACCCCCCTGCTTCCCGGCAAGTTGGAGTGCAAACCTCCCGTCAACCGTAAGCACAGGGGAGCATTCTTTACCCAGATGTAGAGGAGGGGGGGGGGGGTGCTCAAAATCCTCCCAGGTTAGTAATTAGACTCGTGTGGGCTATTTATTCATTGATACGTAAATCCACCACTCGGTACCCCAAAGGTACGGCCCCGGAGAGCACTTTACTCCCGGTGGTCTATTTTAAGGATTGCCACAGGAAACGCAAATCTTTTATGGAGCTCCGAGAACCACGGGAAGGGGGAGGCGTGTGGTTTTCATTAATGGTCCAGCCTTAAGTTTTTTTTTTTTTATATATGCCGTGATGTCAGCACGGGGTCTCGTTGTTAAGAGCCAGTCATGCTCCCCCCCCCCGACTCTTGACTGCTCACAAAATGTTCCCTGTCCTGTTTCGCTCGCTCTTATCTGGCTCATCCCTGCCACCACCTGCTCTCTGTGATATTTATGTTTGTGCATTTGTGCACGTCTGTCGGCTACCAGCTACGCCTTGGTGTGTGTGTGTGTGTGTGTGTGTGTGTGTGTGTGTGTGTGTGTGTGTGTGTGTGTGTGTGTGTGTGTGTGTGTGTGTGTGTGTGTGTGTGTGTGTGTGTGTGTGTGTGTGTGTGTGTGTGTGTGTGTGTGTGTGTGTGTGTGTGTGTGTGTTGTGTTGTGTTGTGTTGTTATTCCGGGGAACTCCAGCCGGCCGGCCTAATGAGGCCCAGTTACATTTCACAGTGCAGAAGGCCATGGTGGCGCTGCAGTGCACACATGAATTATTAAAAGCCATATGTGGTAGATGGCATCCTCCACTCTTTCCTGCAGCCCTGCAGTCATCAGCAGATGGTTGGTGTAAAGACGCTAAATATTAAAGAGCATCCCTTTATTTTCTTTCTCCCCCAGGTCTCTTACTCTTCCTTTTCTTACAAGAGCTCTTCACTGGCTCTCTGGTGTGATCCTCTTCACACAGAGGCTGATAAGTAACAGCTGATGGCTGTGAAGTGAGTTTGGACATCTGTTGTTTTTGTGTATTTCGCCTTTTGTCTTTCTCCACGAGCGAGACTAGATAACTGCGGTTGTTAGTTTCTCTCTTCTGCTGTTCTCTGTTGGGGTAATTCAACAAAAGCCGTTTTGGATGACATCATCAGCTCCTTGGCTGTTCTCGCATTGTGGTGCCGACTGGACACGTGTTCGCCGGAGAGGCATTTGGACGGCGAGGCCGTCTCGGGAGCCAAACTCTCGTCCGTGCACTTAATCTGTTGCTGCCTCCTCAGATTCTCAGACCGTGCTCTTCTCCAAGATTTCCAAGGTATCCTCGCGCTCTCCCTCCCTTGTGCTCGCGATTCATCCCCCTTTCATGGAAAAAAACCCTCAAATCCACTACGTTTTGGCTTCTTTTTCCCCCCGCTGCTTATTTAATCTCTTAAACCTTCAGTTCCATCTCACTCTCTCCACCAGTTTCTCTCAGACTATATGTCTTTTTCTTTTTACCCCCTCAGCCTCTTTCTCAAACCCCCCGGTTCTCAAAGCATAAACATCAGAGCGTTACCCGGCGGTCTCTCTCTCCCACAGTTTCCATACTGACTCATCTGTGTTGACTAAGCCCAAATCCCACTTACCACTGCGACGCTGCGCTTGACATCCTTGCTCCGAAGTCGCGGCCCCCCCAAGTATCCTCCCCCCCCCCCCCCCCCCCCCCAACTCCGTTTTCTCATCTCCCATCCGTCTTAGCAGCGCTCTGTATACAGTAAGGGGCTGGCCGGCAAGCCTGTGGGAAGTAGGCCAGAAAGGTCTTGAGGATTTGTGGGAGAGTTTGCGAAGCTTTCTAAAATTAGTCCCGTTTACGGTGCAGCGGCACTGTTTACAGCCACTTTGCCATGTGTTCGTGTAGGGGAGGGGGGAGCTTCTATATAGTCTTGCTGATCGCAGGTCAGATGAGAGTTCCCACTACCATAACAGGAGCCGGAGTTTTTTCTGATTGTGAAGAAAATGCATTTGCTTGGGCTTGTTTTTGGACCAGAGTAATCCCGATCTTTAGAAGAAGGGATAGATCCAGCAAGAGTCCCTTTTCCGTACAACACATTTCAGAAGTCTGCAGATCATAAGAATAGGAAATTCAGCTCCAACTTAGTTTCCCAGCAAAACATCAACACCTCTGAGCTGGTGTCAGAGCCGTTTTTAGAAAACAAAATGCCCTATTTCTGTCTGCAGCCACGCCGCCCCTCGCGTCTCTCCTGCCCAGTGACAAACCGCCTCAGCAGAACCTGATAACTGCAGCCGGTTTGTGAGTGAGGACTGCAGCTACACCCTCACATAATGGATGGTTCCCTGTGCTATAGGGCCGTTAAAGCCCTCTGAGGCCGCGGAGTCGCCTCCGCACTCTGGAGGCTTAGCCAGACCCAGCGCGCCTTCCGATCAACAAGCCGGGGCGAGGAGGATGGGCCGGGACGGGCGGAGGAGTGAACGATCTCCACAAGTGTCCTCTTCTCATCCGTAACTGGATTTCTTCTACTCTTTCATCTCCCTGCCGCACAGTTTCCACTCAGTGTCCACATACTCCCCCATCTACACACACACCCACACACTTCCACTGCTGCGCCTACAAAGGCAACAGACCCTTCGCGTGGAGCGGGCATCAAAGCGCTGCAGTCGCCGCACGCAGCTTTTAACGAACTCCATAATCACACTGTGTGTGTGTGTGTGTGTGTGTGAGACACCGTGTTGCCGGAGTTGCCGGCCGCTTAATTTGCCCGTGAGTCGCTCAGCGCGGTGCCCCACTGTCTGCCCCTCTGACTGTTTGTTCCTTGATTTCAGCTCTTCGAGGGTGACGCCGGAGGTCAAACGTACGCCCTGCCTCCCCGCAGCACCGAGGTGAGTCACAGTGCTCAGTAACTTTGTCCAGCCGTTGTGGTGTGAGGATTTCTTTCAGAAATTCCACTGCCATCTGCCTCCTCCATCCTCGGCCGCCGTTTCATGTGCTGAAAAGATCAGTTTCAGCGTGACGCAGCCGTGGCTGAAGCGGGTCAGCTGCTGCTCGGACCCCAGCTGTCTCCCACGACTCTGATAGCGGGCTGTGTGAAATGTCTCTGTCCGGGGGGTCAAAGCAGAGATTCCTCTCATGTAGACGTGCAGGTGTCGGCGAGATGACCAAGACGGCGTATCTGAGCAAGTGGGACAGTGTTAAACTGGGCTGTGGACGCACGGGTCCAGTTCGCACCACAGTCAAGTTAATGGAGGGTGACTCGAGGGAGAAGTCTGGCCATCTGAGCGGCCAGACATTGAGACACTGCAGCGTTTGCAGTTTATTCGGTGTTTACATGCCTGCGTCAAGGAAGCGCGAAGCATTTCTGTGAGCTCCGAGCATAGAGACTAGAATCAGGTCAAAAACAGCCCTGGTGTTTCCAAAGGTGACATCATTTGCCCACGAGCAACTCTGAGGCTCGCTGGTTAACATGCTCACTCCTGTTTGTTTAGTCCGTACAAAAAGTGAAAGAGTGAAAACAACAATTTCCCCATTTTTTTTATCGGGATGTGTCTGGAAGATTTCTGTCCCCGGCACAGCGAGGACAAGGTGGAGGAGGTCACTGCCGCCACAGTCCACAAGCCCAGCACATAACCTTTGCTAAAACAATGTTTCCTTTTACACTAAGCTTTTTGTATTAACGCCAGGCCAGCCCTTTTTCCTGCCTCCAATCTTTATGAAAAGCTAAGGAGGGTGGTGGTATTAATCTTCTCACTTAACTCTTGGCAAGAAAGTGGATGAGAATATGTCCTGAAAATATCAAACCTCTCCTTTAATGCAGAAGGATTTTGTTGATTTTGTCTTGCTTATGTGTCTTTTGAGCGAGTCACGTAATAAGCAATGGAGCCGAGCCTGAGTTCTGTCGTCCGCGCAAAGGAAGCTGGAAAGCATCTATCACACATGTTTAATAAGTACAATTTGCCGATTGTCACTAAAAATAAAAACCCATCAACGCGTTGGCTGGAGGAACAGATGAGGCCTGGTGCTGACACACGAGCATAATGGACACATTTAGACCGAGCAGGACGGGTGCTATGAAGATCACTGTTCCACAGGATGCAATGATTCATCGTGTGAGGCTGTGGTGAATGTGGCGAGTGTTGAAGCTGCCCTCAGTGAGGCTTTGGAAATGGACTCAGGCACAGGAAGTGGTCTGGGAAACAATAATGGCCTTCATTGGGTCAAAGCTTTAATTCTGCTTTCAGATGTAGCCGCGTCTCTTCAGTTGAATGTTTTTCGGATCTCTCTTAGATTTTGATGTGAACGTGGAAAACAGCCATTTTGATTAAGTGGGGATTAAGATTCTTCGAGGTGGGAAGTGGTGGTGGTTGGGGGGGGGGGGGGCTTAGCGCGGCTCTATTGATTTTTTTCGCCGACACACACATTTCTTCATTTCTATCTTGATGCACTTCATGGGTCTCAAATCCCGTGAATTACTCTTAATAAGCAGTCATCTCCCGCTAATCCTTTTGGAGCGAAGTCAAGTGAAGGGCGTGTGCGCGCCCGCGCTTTGTAGTCGTTGCATGGCGCACGGCTGTCCTTGATGTTCTTTGCGCATCGTACAAGATCTTTCGCCTGCCAGCGAGTCCAGCCGGCCGGGGATGTGCCAACGCTGTCGCTGTAGGGCGTGAGTGTTGCACAAAGCAAAGAGAAATAAACGTGTGTGTGTGAGATGCAACTGAAGCCGCTGCCCGGGCCTGTGTGGGGGCGAAAAATAGAGGTCACACTGTAGGGCTTGGTTTTTCAAATCCTCCATCCACTGGCTCCTTCATTTATTGTGATTCATTTTTTTTCACCTACTGGTAATGCAGCAGCAATCCACATATTTAAAGTGAAATAATGCTTTGCACTTGTTGAGTGTGTTTCAGAGGAGGGTTGTAGAAATTGGCCCGTGATCTCCACCCCTGTGTAAAGAGACGTGTGTCACAGCAGTGGAAAGAGGAAGATCGGGTCAACAGTAATAGTCTTATAATAGATGTAACAGAGGGAAAATGGCTAAAAAAACTTCTGCTTCCTCTTCATCGTCCATGTATCTGTTTGCGGCAGTGCCGTAATATTTGTGTTACTCAGTTGCTAAGCGGAACAGAAAGGGTGTATGTTTGTGCAGCGGTCACAAAACCGTCCGTAACTCCATATTCCATCTTTAGATGCTGCAGGGTGGAGGTCGGCACGCTCGGAAAAAAATCATTTTCCTCACTTGAGAGGGAAAAACCGAGGCACCGGTTTGAATCATTCGTCCGAAAGGGAACGTAAATAGGAGGGACACGCGCTCGCCACACAGAGCACTTGTTGAAGTCCAGCGCGTGCCTGGACTTCACTCTTGGCAGTGCTTCACGGAAGGTTGACCAGGCAGCCGTCCGGCCCGCTACAGCCCCGTCGGACCATGAATGAGTGTACAGTGTTAGTCAGCCGCACTGGTCAGGTCAGCGCAGGCGACCAAATCTTAGTTTTCCGGTCACGCCATATCGCTGGGACACAAACAGGGGCGGTTATGCAACCAGTTGCCATGACGCCCTCTTTTTTTTCATCCTCTGTTTGTTAAGCATGACCTCCCGTCCCTTAAGACGTGGGCAGAGGTCGGTGTTGTTGAAGTGGCACCTTGTTTCCCCCTTCTCCATCACCAACAGGTTAGGGAAAACATTTTGGTAAGAACATTGGTGGCCTTTATTTCAGCGCTGGCTCCTGACGTAGACTAGTCGAGGGGGGCGGTTAAGATGGAAAGTGACGCACATGTTTGTGCGTTTTCAAAATGTTATTTTTTGGCCGAGCGAACGCAGCTACTTGTGTGCAGGTTTCTGTGCGTGGAGCGAAGGGATGCTGTGAATCAGAGGCACATGAGCTCGTCTCTTCTGGCTTTTTGTCAGGAAGGGGGATTCACCAAGAGCAAACATTCAGCTTCTAAAACTCTAAAGCTATGCATACAAATGCACGTCAGACCAAAAAGCCTCAGACAAACAGACCACACTCCACTTTTATGATCCCATCATGCATTGCCTTGTCCCCGGACCGATTCACTAAGGCAATTATTCCTATAAGTTTGTCTCTCTCAGAAGTGATGAATGGCTGGCTTTTTCTTTTCTTTTCTTTTTTGAGTTTCAGTACATTTGCTGTGATTGAGCCTGTCCTCAAGATCTAGGCTCTCGATAATTGTGGTCTCCTGCAGCACTGTGGCTTCTCCCCACAGTCCCACAAGCGCAGCGGTGGCGCTTTTTCCCTCCAGAGACACAGAGTCGCAACCAAAAACCCACCAAATGGCCGCCTGTGAGGCCCAGCTCGAACCTCGCCGTTAATGCCCACCAACAAATAGTTACCTTCTGTCTGACTGATTCTGAAATAAATTGCCCCCATGCAGCACCGAAAGTCCAAATTGTGCTTGTGGCTTTTCCAAATCGAATAAGTCCCGGAGACGCGCGCCCACGGGGGGGGGGGGGGGGGGGGGGGGGTCCTCATCTGGACGTCTAGACCTTTGCCAGTCCTCTTGTGTACACGGTCATTACAATGATTATTATGTGCGGCAACTGCCGTCTATGTTGTCAAATGAATTTCCGAGAGGCTAATTGTATGACATCTTTGCTTTGATGCTTGATCCACAGCCAAGCATTTAGACTAATGGAACTGTATTGATTTGTGTGCTGTTACAGAAACTCTTCCGCCTCTGTCTCTCTCTCTCTCTCTCATTCACTTCCTCCCTCTCTGTTTATCTCCTCCTCCACCTTTTTTTCTATTTACTCTCCCCCAATCTATCGCTGCTCCACATACCTCCTTTTTTAATACCTCCCTTCTTACCTCCCTGTTCTCCTCCGCCCATACAGAGGCTGGACGTGCTGACCAGTATCTACTCCATGTCGCCCCCCGAGGGCGGTGCGTGGGACAGCATCAGCTCCGCCGCAGACGTGCTCACGTGTGTCTACATGCCAGACGGCCTCGCAGTCCAAGTTCCCGTCAGGAGAGACCAGACGACCGCCGACCTCCTGTCTGCAGCCTGCAAGGTTCGGTCTGCTGCCGCTTTCAGAGGAATGACAACATGTCACCAGACTGAGAAAACAATATTCCTGACAGATAAAGCAAAAAAAAAAAAAAAAAGCCAAACAAAAGCAGTGATGTCATAAAGTTTAAGTTGTCTAATTTATTTTTTCCCCGATAGTCCTACAATTTCATTTCATTTTTATTAGTATGAGACAACGGAGCAAAGCAGTTTGAAACTTTTTTACATTAATTTTCCCCCAGCGGGGATACGAGTGATAAAAAAATATTCAGTTTAATTTCAGTAACTGCAAATACATATACGCTAAATCACATTACAATAGAGAGTAAAAAGTGGAGACAGTGAGTCAGTAAAACAAAACAAAATACGCTAGAGAGAAGAGGACAGAGGACGGAAGAGCAGCACGTTACAGCCAATTGCAAGTTTGACCTTCCGAATAAATGATGTTTATACCAATGTTCATAGTGTGTAACAGAAGTTGTTGCTCTAGTGCGAGCGGGCACGTCATTCCGGATGATTGTGTACAAATGAAAAAAAAGGATCTCTGACCATAGTTATTTTTGTAAGATGAGACCCGACTATAAAAATTAATGTTCTAGGAATGTACAGCGACACCAGGTGTGTGTAGTGCAGTGTCTGTTTTCACACAGTCCCGACTGCAGATGGACACACACACACACACACACACACACACACACACACACACACACACACAGTCCCTTTAGCCAAGCTTTTTTTGTGTGTGAAGTCTGTGAATAATTCACGCTTTGGCCATGCGGCAGCTGTCGGCCGAGGCGTCGGTGCATGAAATGTATGTGGGGGGGGGGGGGGGGGGGGGGGGGATTCTGTGCGCACAGGCCGCTGAACATTAAGGGCTCTTGTGTAAACAGGTGAAACAGCTGGACCCTGCTTGGCACTGCGTCCGACTGCACAGGCGAGCGGGGCAGGACGCAGAGGTTCGATGCGTGGCGCCCGGAGAGCTCGTCGGCGATGTGGTGAGGACGATGTGCCCGGTCACACGAGGAGGCGGAGTTCTCCTCATTATCTAAACTTTATCTAATGTCGGTATTGATTTGTTTGCTATCACCCTGTAGGCCAATGGTCAGTTGGAGGTTTTCCCCGTTAATGTGTTTACACTGCACATGAGCAGGCCGAGCGGCTCCGGAGACTTTGGTGAGTCTCAGTCGGCCTCAGACATGGATTGATTTTGTGTCAGCAATTTATTTAATATTTTTACACCATATGATCCTTCATGTAATCCCTCCGTCAATCTAACTTCCCCTCGCCATTTGTATGTCTCCCGTCTGTTTCTCTCCCTCCTCGCAGGTTTCGCGGTGACAGGACACATCGACAGCCAAAGGAACAGCCGCATCTTTGTCAGTGAGGTGCTTCCTGATGGACTGGCCTTCAATGAAGGTGCCCACCTACTCAAAAATGACAAATATGGTCCTGAAATCAAAAACAACATCGTCACGTGCGATCCACGTTTTTTCCTGAAATGCATGCTTGTGTCGCCAGGTCTGCGGCCAGGTGATGAGATCCTGACTCTGAACGGCCGGTGTGTGTCGGGTCTGGACCTGGCGCTGATCCAGACGCTGTTTGCCGAACAAACCCTGCACCTGAGCCTGAGGCGGGACGGGCCCCTGCCGCCGAACGCGGCGTCCAACCACCCGGCCCCTCCCGCGAAACTAGACCTGGAAGTTCGCAGCAAGCACCACCGAGCCAAGTCCTCCTCAGGTGCTCACATCCAAACGACATGAAACCACACACAAGACCTCAGAGCAGCCACGAGCTTGTAGTTCGGCTCATTGGTGGGACTGCTGTTGTATCAAGGGCTACAGTCAAGAATAGATTTTTACTGAATGGAAACGACACTGAAAGGGAAGTCGACATTGAAACCTGTTGGTTTCAGTTGGTTTGCTTCCCTTTTGTGTGACAGGGAAGAGTATGAATGAGACTTAAAAACAGAGAGAGATTTTTCAGCTACTGTGACGCCCCTAAGGAGCAGCGGTCTCACTTCTGAGTACGTGACTTGGCACTGGTTTTCGTCTTTCTCTGTGAATCATGTCGTTCAGCCTGGAAACAGCCCGCTCAGAGGTTCACCGCTCCAGTTTTTTCCGACCTGTTGTGCTCGCTGTAGTATTTTGTTTTCTAAGAGGCGGTGTTCATGTTAACCGAAAAGAAGTTGGCAGTAATTTGCTGAGAGAGACTGGTTCATTTGTCACATCAACCACGCGACAACCCGCCACGCATCCGTTCCCGTCAAGATCTCTACTTCCTCAAATGAGACGCCATGTCGCGTCATGGTCAAAAGTTAAGGGCGGGAGAAAAAGCTTCAGATGAAAGCACAGCTGTGAAGAGGGAGAGAGAAGGCCGGGAGGGGCTTCGACCGCAGAGGGCTCATTATCGTTGATGAATGTATTAGCGTGTTCTGTCGGCTTGGCTCAGTTTTTCGGGTGGATGCGAGGTGTTGGATCTGAACAGCACGGTCGCCCGTGTCGCCGGAGACAGGCACAGCTGATAGCCGGCTGGTGGAGGAGCATTTGTTTCTGTCCAAGCTCTATAGGTAAGGGACATTCCACAGAGCGAAAGAAAAATGACACTCTCAAATTGAAGTGGTCGGCTGATTGCAGAAGGAGCCGACGGTGGCAATTTTCATTTTTTTTTATGACCATTTGATTCGATGTATGTTTATTTTTCCGTTGAACAGGACGGTGTTAACATTATGGCTTGCCGATTTGCACTTTTCCCCAAATGCATCACCTGTTAATGAATTTGCTTTTTGGATGACATATGCCAAACGTGACGAAAGCTGTGGTGCAGGCAAACATTTCATGACTCCTCATTGTTTACATAGAAAACAGCCAAAATAAAAGTCTGTTATGGAGAAAGTGTCGTCTCAATGATACTAATTCATTAGTGCGTTCCCCCCACCGCAACCATAATTGTACACAAAAGGGATTAATGACTTGCAGGCCTCATTATTGTAAGTGGTGTAATCAAAGTCCCTGCAGTTTTCTTCTCCGTCTCTAGAGGGCGTATTATCCCAGGCAGGCTTGATAAGGAGGCCCGGGTAGCGAGTGCCGACAGTGGGGAATTAACACTTGTCTGACACAAACGACAGAAAAAACAATTTCATGGTGATATTCCTCGAAGGAAGCTGTCTGGCATATGTATTTTTTCAGCCTGATGCAACTGTGCAAGACAAAGGGGATCAAATTCAAATGACTGAATATCTTCAGTTACTCTGCTCCAGCAGTCAGACAGTTGGTCGACTGGGATATTGCCAGCTCCATTAGGAGAAGCTCGGCTCCACGGGGGGTCCAGAAGTTTCCCCGCTGTCACATTGGCCTGCCTCCCGGGCTACAGTCATGAATAAAGTCTCATCACGAGCCAACTGCTGGAGAGTTTGTCCTCGGGACCTTGGAGTCGACCAGAATCGGCCGAAATCAGGAAAATGTTTTTATAAACACCCAGTTAATGTCTCAATGTCATCGTGTCAGGATGGTTCATGGAGAAAAAATCATTTTGTTAAGGAGAAAAAAAATCTATAAAACCTTTTTAGGGTTTTTAAAATAGTTATAGTAAGTATAATAATATGATATAAATTCTTACAGTTCTGTGTGACTGGCAGGGGCTCATGATGGTTTTCGACCTGCCAGCATTGTGTGTGTTTTGTGGTCAGGAGGAGGATGTTCTGCTATGATACAGATGCAATGATGAGTGATGTGACCATAAAACTGTCACTGACACACGCACACATGCAAACACAGAGTGATGGAGCGACACTAAACCTATTTCTGAAACTGTTCCCTCTGTCTCGGTACAGATGTTTGTTCTGCAGCCGATGGAGTCGAGCCCCTGTGCGTAGGACTAGAAAACGGTCCCTCCCACTGCGCACACAGGCCTGTTCAGCACAGCAAGGTAGGAGGGGTGTGGGGGGGGGGGGGGGGGGGTGGCAAAGTATTTCCCAATGTCTCGTAGACGTACTCCAACAGGGACACCTTTTTTTTTTTTGCACGAATAGTGTGCACGTTGTGGAGCAAGTGTTTCTGTGCCCACTCACTGTTGCAGCTGTGGGGCTGTCGGAAACCAGACTGGCACCAACCATAGCATTACCATAATTAGGATATTCCATCATAGCCACCGGTATAAACACAGCTTATTACTGTCACGCAGACAGGATCCAGATTGAGAGAAGATGCTGTGTAACACACACACACACACGCGCGCCCATGCACACATACATGCACATGAAGACACGCATCCCCACGGGTAAAGCGAAATCTTTCAGAGGAGAAGTTATCAGATGTGCTAATGTCGTTGTGCACCTTCACCCCAAAATGCTGCAACATGCTGGTGATTATTGAGAGCTATGACGAATGCGCGTGGTCACCTCGACCCGTTAACGATGCAGATATGGACAGAGGCCCGAGAGTGCAATGTGCCAGCGTTCACGCCCGTCCACCTTCTTCTGCGTCGTTCAGCTAATGTGTCCTTTAAAGCCACGTGGTTGTTATCAACTGTCTGTGTGTGTGTGTGTGTGTGTGTGTGTGAGTGTGAGTGCATGTTTGGCACACTTTCACCCTGCTGCTCATTATGTAATATGAGCCGAAATGAAAAAGGGAATAGGCCGTGGTGTTTGTGTGCACTTCAGCAGTGATTCATTGATAGTAAATCTGGGCCAAATATCCAGAAATCGCTGCTAAATGCCGCGGCTCTATTCTAATTGCCTGAGTCAGAAGAAGATGCCGTGCAGTGTTTAACCTGAGGTCGGCCAGGAGGTGGATTAGTGAGGACGACTTGCCCTCTCCTCATCCCTCTCTCTCTCTATTCCGACTCCATTTGACTCTCTTTTTGTTTGCCCGGCGACATGAGTCAGTCCCACTGCGCCGGGATCTGCACTGCACCACTGCTGCTGCTGCTGCTCAGCTCCCTGCCGTTTGTATTTCACTGAGGAATGAATGGAAGAATGGGAGATAGGTGTGAGGGGGAGGGAGGGAGGGAGGTTTATGAATGTGTGTGCCAAAGTCGCTGCATACGTGCATGTTTGAGGCATAGAAGGAGACAAAGCCCCTTCTCCTTCCATCAGGGAGAGTCAGCCACTGTGAAGGTGGGTTAAAAAAAACCCACACACACCACGAGATGAGATTGGTGCCGGGAAATCAGATTTATTTATTTATTTATTTTGCTGTCATGAAATGAGGAGCGCAATTTAATAATCGCACAGCCATCAGTTTATTCTCTGGGGCGGGGAGAGAAAGAAACCATAGAGGCGCACGCAAGCCGGCGTCGCAGAAGTCAATAGAGATGGATGGACGGGAAGGAGTAATTTCAAGCCTCTTGTCACACGTTGTAATCGGCCGCCTCCCCAGACTGACTACCTTTTGATTAATTGGTCCATTGCATTCCAATTTGTGCTTACACAAGAGAGATTTGTGTGTTTTTTCGTGCGTGTGTGTTTGAGGCGAACTGCTTACGAGGCACAGTTGACAGTGTTGTTTACCATCAGCCTGGTGCTGCCTATGTGCGGCGAGTTGATAATGATACCTTTGGCCACGGATCGCCGCGGCAATTGGTCTAACACAATGTCGTGGTATCATTATGAGCCGAACCAATCGATTGCGGGAGTCAAGTGAATTGGTCCCGGATAAACTCCCATGAGGCACCTGAAATCGAATTGATTTGACATGCATGCGTTTTTTTGGTTTTCTTTTTGTGAGGCAATCCAGTAAAGTGGATGTGTATCTTCAAATTCAAAACGGCAGCCTCCATTTTGTCCAGGCCACACCCAATGAAACTGAAAGGCTTGAATAGAGGCTGGCTGTGGATATTGTTTTTGTTTTTTTGGGGGGCTGGCTTGTTATTAACACATTCGATGTGTCATACATGTGAACACACACACATTGACTGCATACCAGGGGATCGCAGCAGACAGATGGAAGGACATGGGAAGTAATCTGGCATGGTCTGGTTTCACCACATGGCACCAGCCCACTGTAGTGAACTCACACACGTCTCCATGCACACGCAGATGAACATACCCTTCCACTCCTGCCTCAGCGAACATTAACTATTTTCCTAATCTCCCATGAATGTTGACTGAATCATTTTTGGAATTTCTATTAACCAAACTCCCCATCGAATATCCGAAAATCACTGTTAGTTTGAGCTCTACTTTAGTGTATCCAGTTCAAAATCCTTCATGTAGAGCTGAAACCGTTTGTCAATTTATTAATAAGCAAGTTGGAGTTATTTTTTAAAGCTTTAGCTTCTCTAATACAAATATAAGATTATTTTAGTTTAATTTTTTTGTGTAAAATGAATATCTTTGGGTTTGGGAGCATTTGTTGGACAAATCAGGACGTTTAGAGGGCGTGGGCTGATCAAACAATTATTTGAGAAAACCGTCTCCATACTGATCAATGACAATAATAATTCAGCGGTGGTTTCATGTATTTTGGTAATGTTGCGGAACCTAATGAAACGCCATCTATCTTATTTATTGTGTATAATCAGGTCTTGCCCTTGCTGGTGGATTACAAACATGTTTCTTTCAATGTCAAATCAATCCTATTATAATATTAATACTGGGACATTGAATTCATCCCATAAATAGATGTCGTATGTTTGGCACATTGTGAAGTAGCTGGTCGTGTCTTGTATTAAAACCAAAGGTTAAACAGCAGACAGACATATTAAGCCTCTTTGCTTTTGTCCAGACCAGACACGTGAGTAAGAGCATTTCAATGGTCTTATGAAGAAAAGCTACGACTGGAGGCAAACGTGTGGCTCGATTTAAGTGGAAGAAGTTTTAGAAGAACGATGCGCCTTAATAGACTGGCACATTTATGCCCGTACTTCTTCCTCTTTTTTGTGGTCTCGGCCGACATTTATTTCTTTATTCATTTCTTTATTTATTTTTTTAACTTGCTTCAGTGGACAAGAGGATTTTGAGAGGTGTGTTAACACATCTATGTGAAACTGTGTGACTAAGAGAAGAGAAGTTGAATTATTCCGTTTCGATTCTCGTCTCTTATTTTGGGCCCCAGACTTCAAAAAGACGCGGTGACGCTTCGGGATGTTAGGCTGTATCATCTCCTTCAAACACGATCCCGTCTTCCTCACAGCTACAACCATCCCCTCCCTAAACTTTTGAGAATCTCCTTTACTCCTTTACTCATTTTGAGGGGGTAATTTGGGGAGTTTGTGTGTGTGTGTGTGTGCGCCCGTGCGTGCGTGTGTGTTATGACTAAGCCCATCAGCCGCCATCTGGCCGTGAGCAGGCTAATAATCTGAGCTTACTGCCGTCAGTGCAGTCAACTGTAAACAAGTTGGAAAGGCAGATAGAAACATAAAAGGAAGGAGGAACCAAGCGGGACGAGGACCCAACATGATCCAGATCTGCCTAGAATGACAACCGAGGGGGGGCCTGGAGCATCCGTGGCAGTGGCCATACCCGTTGTTGCCCCGTTGGTAAACGACGAAGCCCCCCGGCCGTGTCTCTACCTCACCACCTTCATGGAGCTCTTCATGCGGGACCAGTCGCCTGTCCAGGCCCTGTGCTCCCTCCTGGCCATGTGCTGGTTCTGGCCGTCGGGCTGCGAGGCCGAGGAGAAGGACTTGTTCCTGGGCTCAGCGCTGCTCGGTCTGGGGCGGCTCCTCAAGGACAAGCTGGCGCGCCTGGCCCAGGACATGGCCGCCCGCCTGTCCTGCCAGAGAGAGACCAAAGGGGACAAGCGACCGGTAACTATGGGCGTTGGGAGGTGGGAGGATTTCATGGAGTTAGCCGAGACTATGCTCACACTTCAGCTGCGACGTTTCACACGACTCCCACGAGCTTCTGTGTGCATTTGGTAAAAATATCTCCAGGAATGCATTATTCTTATGTTCTATTTGCATTTTATTTGCAGTGTAGCATTGATTTTTTTTCTGCCGAGCACAAAAATTTCACTATTATAAAGTTTGCAGGACATGTATATGAATTATTTTCAAAATGTTTAGCCAAGTTGGTGGTGTGTGGTGGTCTCGTTCAGATGAACTGATCAGTAACCATGGGATGGATATGCCATGAAATTTGGAACAGATACCTGTGGCACGTAGAGGATGAAGATTAACTACTTGAATCATCCCCTTGAATTTGAATGTAACACTGTTTTAAAGTTTAAATGTTTCCATTACATACACCTGCTAAAACAATGACATTCCCTTCAGCCCCATTTGGACTTTGTATTTCCTGTCAATTAGCAAATGTTTGCATGCTACCACACTAAACAAAGATTGTGAGCACAGCCAACATCACTTGCGGAACATCTGCACGTGATCACGTTGTCGGTCCCAGTAAAGCACGTCGTCCCTACACAGCTCTGTGCCGGTGATCTTATACTCGACTGTTCCCTTGTAAGGTTTATGGTCTGGGCAGATGGGGGCAGGTCAAACGGTCATAGTGTTGCCGAGTCCCTTTACTGCCACAATGTTATCTCGGCAGTATGGGCTCTATGAGAATGAATTGCATTTGCTTTGGCGAGCGGTCGCTGTCTTTATGGGCATGTATTCGCTCTCAAACGGTCACCTTGTGTGCTCGGCTGCCGTGTTATCTGCGACCTTGGCGGCCGTGTGGTGTGGATAGTCCAGGCCGCATCCTTTAGCTTCTGAACCACCCAGATCGAGTGTTATCCCGGTCAGCGTGGTCACACAGGGATTGCCATCGGCTGTTCCAATGACTTGTTTATCGTCAAGCTAATGCTGAGCATTGGCAACAAGTATTTCCACTTAACCTTTGGTTTACTTTTAGGCATCTTGACGGAGTAAGAACAGCGCATAGCGCCGGCAGCCCTTTGCCTCTGTACACCGGCAGTCACGCAGTGGAGTGGATCTGAATTGCCTCGGGGACCCGGTAGAAAGGGTGCTTTAATCTGAAGCTGGCTTCATTATGAAAACACACTCCTCTCCCAAAGTCCTTTGAGACTTTGTGGAATAATATTTGTTTAGGATGAATAATAAAAGGTGTAAATGGGCTTGCGTGGAGCGCAACGGGATCGGCCCTCCCACTCGTCTTCCTCTCTCCTCCCATCTACTCTGTTTAGATTTATGAGCGCGTCTTCTTTTATTGGGCTCTGAAAAGAAGATGGCATCGTGGCACTATGGCCCACTAACAGGGCAAATGAATCACTTGTTTGCCACTGGGCCTCCTCCCTCGCCATCTCTCTCTCATAGTGTCATGACATGCCTGTTTCCTCAGGGACACAGGGTCTGTATTTCATCCCCTCTTCTTTATCCTCTCCCCAACCAAGATATGTTTGCTTATTTCGGCTAAGTCGGGGCCTCCACGCCGGCGAAGCTCAGAGCTTCTCCTTTGATTCGAGCAGCATTTCATCTGCTACGCACCCCAAGCTCTGAGCACGATGAAACCTCAAAAGGAGATGGAGACTGTCACGGTGGGTGGCAGTCATCCCGATGTTCAGATCAGTCCATTGCAGTTTTATTTTTTTGCCCGGCAATTCAACCAGTGCACTAATTGCCAGTTGGAGTTGGGCCATATGATGGGCGGTCTTTTTTCTGTCTTTAGTGGTTGCGATCCAATCGATTGGTGCTGAAAAGCAACACCACTTCTTAAATCATATTTTAAGACCAATATTTAAACCCAAAATAATCCTAAAAAAAAAGATTATTTGTATTCTTTATTCAACAAGCTCTTCCAAGATTGCATTTGATGAAAATGGTGTGTGGGGAAAGGGGACTCCCTCGCCCAAGGATCGCTGGTTGTTAGACTGACTGTGGCCAGTTGGAAAATTAATTTTAACTCATCACCCAACCCTAATACACGACTTGACACTGCTCCCTGTCTTTTTACGGGATACCAGATCACAGAGAAAGCACCTGAGACAAAGTTTTGCCTCCCAAATCCTGGTCGTCAATTAACTGTATCCTATTAAAAGTGCTTGAATTGTTGTTTGTTTGAAAAAAAACCAATTTCAGGACAATTCCACATGATGTTATTTATTCCACGGGAAACCACTGCCTGATACAGGTCACGCTTTATCCGTGTGCGAGGCCATAGTTAACATTCCTGCCCAGCTACCCCCACCGACTCAGAGCCTCCCATTTTTGAGTCAGCCATTCCTCTGTGTGTGGAGGTAACATGCCAGAACAGTCTGCATTGTACTGCTGCTATTGAGAGCGTGGACACTGATACAGCCCCCGGCCTCTCCATTCAACTCTCTGGAGATCACACCAGAGAGGTCACGCGGAGCCGGAAAGGAGGGAAAGAACCAGAGGAAGGAGGAATGGAGGCGTCTGGAGTCAAATGGGCAGAGGGAAGTGAGATGGATGGCAGAATGTCGAGGTAGAGACATCGGCCGATCAGCGCTGATGCAAAGAGACGGACACGAGGGGAAGAATTCCCCCCTCTATTTGCGCAAACCAAGTGGCCAGACCGTCCACTGCTGATTGATATGCGAAACAAGCCGGCGGCAAGCACTTTTTCTCTGCCTCCGCTCACAGAACGGCAGGGCGCAGGATCAATGGCTCGATCCCCATCAAAGCCCACACTGCCCCAGAGGCAGAGGCGTACTCCAGACTGGGGCTTCTGACCCCCGGGCCTTACAGAGAAGTCGAAGGTAAGGTTTACTGAGCATCGGACGGATAAGAGAGGTGGACGGAGCGAGATCTCCAACACGGTCAAGCCAACTTCTCAGTTCTGCCACGGATATTCTCTCCAGTCTGGTCAAGTTGTCAAATCGGACACGTGCCTCTGGAGCCGCCATGCCAGCGTCCAGGGGAGGCCGGCTGCGCAGGAAGGGCTTCTCGCTGGCCCGGAGGACCCGGCGGCAGGCCACAGCAGCATGGAGGCTGCTCTACAGACTGCTCTTCATGGTGAGCAGAGGACAGGGGGAGCAAGTAAACACTTGACGAAAGATTTGACACGGTGATATTTGATGCAGTTTAGGAAGAGGCCTCATTAAGAGAGACAAAGGAAAGTCATCTGTACCAAATTGGGTTTCAGCAGCACTGCACCGGATGGTGAGTAGGTTCATTTTAAAGGGTTGAGCGGGCTGGTGTAGAGGTTAACCTTAATTCAGGTGATGGAAATGTCTTTGGTCAGATTCAAATGAAAATGTGAGTGGAATAAAAAAAAAAGATTAAAGATAAAAGATGTTTAGTCGGCACTGAAGGTAATAGCATTTTGGAACGAAACCTTTCATTTTGACCGAGGGGAACCAGCAAGTAAACATGTACATCTGATTGAAACCTGACTGTCGGATGCCGTCAGAAGGAAACTGTGCAGACGGAGCCAAATTGACTCAACAGACTCTCAGTTCATTTATTTCTTTAACCGACTAAAGGGCGTGAGCAGCGAGAAACGAGGTAGAGGCATGACGCGGAGCTGACAGCTGTCAGTGAGAGAACCTGAATATGAACCCGCAGCAACGCTGTTGAATCCCCTTGTCTCTCCCGGCACTCCCAAGCTTTCCTCCAGCCTCTGCTGGCTCCCGTCCTCCGCTCTTAATTGGTTATTTGGGCTCACTGCCAGGCTGTGTTGGTAGGACTGTTGTGAGGCAATTGCGAATTCCTGAGTCATCTCGTTCTGCCCGCCTCTTGTCACGCTCCAATGCAGGTATCTGCCGCTCAGCGTTGATGAAAATCACATTTACTTTCAGGCATATTTGTTCAGTCCCCCCCCCCCAACTCTGTGACTTCATCAACTTGTTTGTATGTGTGCATTGTGAACGTGAGCCCATATCCATCCAGTGTGTGGGTGTGATGAGAACAGGGGCGTCTATAGCTGAATCAAACTGGCTGTTATCTGTCTCCAGTGGGCTGCTCGCCCCTGTCTGGAGCTACCAGTGGACTATTTGATGAATATGTCTCTCTGATATCCTCCAACCTCTGCGTTTCCCTCGGGCAGTCTCCCCCGGTCTTGCCTGCCTGCCTGCCGCAATTTGGAGTTTTCCCAGAACAGCGTATCAGTGAATTGAAGGCTGACTGATGATGTGTGTGGCACCATCATTATTTTGTGATCTTGAGTGGGAAAGTGAGTGTCTGCAGGTGTAATGACATGCATGTTAGTTGTTTTATTTTTAATGAATAACATGTATGCCGCATTAATTTTTTCATGCAACAAATTGGATGTTGATAGATTGAAAAAAGTACAATCTATTGTAATAAGTAGAGCCGACCAATATGGATTTTGGGGGGGTTGAGGCATCTAACAATGTTAGGGAGTAAAAAATTTCCGATACAAATATATCAGCCGATATATATTCTGAAATAAAAATTGCCAATGATTCCTAAGATGTCGATATCAAACCCTCATTATGTACTATACTATAAACCCTATATACGTTACTATAAATTACTATAAATAAGAAAACACAAATGCAGCCCAAGATGGAATTAAAGAAATAAACAAACTTTCTGTATGGTTAAATAAAAGTTTCCATATCAGTGCATATCAGCAAACATATAGGCGAACCAATAAATCGTTTGGACTTTAATTATAAGGCCTTCAGTGCTAAATAGCTAACTTTAGCATGTCAACACATTAATCTAAGAGCCGTCATCTAAGAACATGGTGAACATGCTAAACATCGGCATGCCAACATTGCCATCGTCAGCAATGTTAGCAAGCCGGTGGCAGCGTAGAGAAAGGGCTGCTCCACAGAGCTGCCAGCATGGCTGTCCACTCTTAATCTTGTTTGCGCCACTAATGGAGCATAAGGTTTATTATGAACCCAGCCGGCGTGTGCTTACTAATGCAGGTGGGCCTGTTTGCCTGAGTACGACTGTGTCTCTCTCTCTCTCTCCATCCAGAACAGTGGTCCCTCCACCACTGCAGAGCGAGACATTACGTCCTCATCATAATTATCGGGCCACATTCAAAGAGATCCAGACTGTAGCGCTGCCGTGGGTGGTGGAGCACTTGAAAGAGGCTTATTAGCCCAGACATGCACAGAAGACACTGGGAGAAATTTCCCCCCCTTCTGTCTCTTCCTCTCTTTTCTGTCCATCACTCTCACACAGTCTATATTGCAGCATTGTACGGCCGTCTCTGGAGTGACCATGCTATAATTATTAATGGAAGCCCTGATTGTCTGTGGGCTCTCTGGGAGTGGATTGGATGAAGGGGGGGGGGGGGGGTCGTGGGTGGTAGCTCACACCAGTATCAGAGCTGAGTGACTCAGACAAGCTCACACACACACACACACACACACACACACACACACACACACACACACACACATCTCGGGATGTGTACCCGTCGATGCTTGCAGTGTCAGAATGAAGGGTTTATCGATCCGTGTTTGTTACTGTGCAGTCTTTCTGTAGTGAGTAGCGCTCGGATGCTTGCTCATGCAATATTTTCAATACCGGTTTGTGCACCCAAACACGCACACAGGAAAGAGTGCTGAGCAGCTGTTTTGCCCGGCATACTGGCCATCCCACGTGCTCTGTTGCTGTGCAGCGGATTGGAACCCGCTATTACTGCCACTTACCAGCCTCTGCTGATTGTAAGGACTGGCCACAAGATTATATTGCTAAATCTTGTTATTTACTCGGAATAAGGAGGGCCGGTCACCATCAGGCTATTTTTAGCACAGGCATCCTAATTGATGGCGTGGTGCACTACAGTTTGGCAAAGCTTGGTGCAGTGAGTAACTTGTCAGGTAAGAAATTAGGTTGGATTTTGATTAAGTGTACATTCAGTACATAGCACATACAGCAGAGTGGCCACCAGGTTTTTTTTTGTTAATTCTCCACCCAAGGCAATGCAGCCCAGAACAAAATAATGTGCGTTATCTGTTTCCAATTGAACACCTCGCAGAGGTTGCTAAATTTAGAACAAGAGATGTTCTTAACCTCCCACCTCCAATCCCTGGTAATACAAACTATTCCAAACATGACTGCCTGGGATCTCCATAGAATGTCACATTTTCTGGAACTGATGTGACACAAAGCTGCATAACTGGATGTAAACGAAGAATCAAATGTGTTATAATAATAATAAATCTGCTGGGATATCCAGTCAGTCATGCAGATGCAGTCTTTGATGAAAATCCAATTAGTATAGATTGCACAAGTAAATTTCCATAAAGTCATTAGTATGCCCAGGGGAATGTCTGGCCATGTACAGTGTAGAGTTGTATAGGTCATTATTTCATATAGCTGCAGAGCTGGAATCATTCGTGGTGAATGGTTAAATGAGGGAGGTAAAATAGTTTTTCAATTTTAATGCATCTCAGAGAATATATTTGTGGGCACATCGATGGCTGAGAATGCACGCAAAGCAATTTTTCTAACAAGTATGATCCTCATTTTATCCAGCTGGCAACTATAATGCCTGAGCTCCCCAACCTAAACACAGCCCCCTTCTCTCTGTCGCCCCCTACAGAGCGTGGACACTGTTTGCACTCTGTACCAGTCCTTTCAGGATGGGGCGGGCTCAGGCGCCGGGGGTCTGATGGAGGACGCCAAGGAGCCTCGGGTTCGGCAGGGAGGGGAGCCGGGGTCAGGTCCCGCGGGAGAGGCCACCCTGCTCAGACCTTGCCCCAAGCACATGAGCGCCACCGAGAGGTTACGGAAGGTCATCCAGGAGCTGGTGGACACGGAGAAGTCCTATGTGAAGGTGATATCACACGGCTTTGACTGCTGTCTTATTAGCATATCTGTTCCATGTTTTACAACTTGATTATAAAATTATTTTGAACACTAGCTAGTTATCTTATCTGAGCATAAAGACTAGAAATAGGGTTAGAATATCTTCCTACCGGCAGCCCACTTACGAGCTTCTTTCTTTAATCTGATCGAAAACTAAAGTGTATGAACACCAACTTGAACATTTTTTATGGGGGAGGGGTGGAGGGGGTTATGTGCCTGACAATTTCTTGGCCAAGAGCAGTTGAGACTTTAGAAAGTTATTGCTCCCGGCACATAAAATAGACAGTCGGGCATATAACCCTCCATAAAACTGTTTTTTTTCTGTATTATTCAGTGAACCTGAGTGGTGCCTGCTGGGTTTCGTTACCTTTGGACGTTTCCCCATTTTCCTTAATGCTAAATGAGGCTAAACGGCTGCTGCTGCATATTCTCCATACAGATATGAGAGTGCTATAAATATTCTCATCCAGCTCTCGGAGTGAATACATGCATTTCACAAACTTCACATTACTTCCTTTGACACAAGATATTGTGCTTAGTAATGATATGGGACATGAAGAACTAGAGATGAACTGAAAGAGATGCTCCTCACTGTGACGTAGTTGGAGCTCATCCCACAGTCGAGCCTTATTTATCTGCCTCCCGCCCAATCATTTCGCTGCCCTCCTGTTTTCCAAAATGACCTTTCCCTCGCTGATGCACATTAAACAGCCAAACTCCTGATATCTCTGTGCCTGAAAAACTTCAGATGGCTTACGTTTTTCCCCTTTCATCACCATCAGCCCTTTTCGTCAAGCTGCCATAGATTTGTAATTGGGAGAGGTGATTGTCTTCCCGTAGAGCCAGTTCCCCCATATCTGTGCGACACTGGTGCCTAAAGGTAGCTAGAAGAGGGGATGAGAGAGACGAGGGGGAGAAGGCTCATAAATCAACCTAATGAGAATATCCCCACTGATACCAACACAAGCTACAGCCCCATTAAAGGTTTGTGGGGGGCAGATAGAGGTTATAAGGCGAGAAATAAAAGGTGATCAGATGAGGAAAAGGATGTTTGAGGACCAGCGGGGGTGAAGGAATGGTGTTTACTCTTCATGTTGGATTCTTTCTCACTAACCTTGTTTTGGATCTTTGGCGCAGGACCTGGCCTGTTTGTTCGAGATCTACTTGAAACCTCTGCACAACGAGAGCTTCCTCACACTGGACGAGGTAAGTGGCGAGTGTGTGTATATTAACAATGGAACATGTAAGGAGAGGTGTAGCGCCCCGAGGCGTGTCCTGGGAGGAGCCGAGGCTATATAGGACATCGAATTCATTGAGCGTTGATTAGCCAGAGGTGGTGGTGATGAACTCTCGCAGGCCACAGCTCCCTCATTACCTCTGTGCTGGGGCTGGAGGACAAATTAGTATTCCCCTCCACTGACATTCTAACGTCCTAAGAGGGACGAACCAATTCGGGCCAGCTGAAAAGGGAAACCTACCCTTTAAGTATTCACATGCCACTGTATTTCTGTCCCCTGATTTCAGTGCAACTTTTTCATTAAGAAAGTGGGATCCCACCATTAAACCCCCCCCACACACACATCAACCCATCTTTGTGTTTTCTTGAGACAACATATAGAGGAACTGCAGCAGCATGCTAATGGCCCCAGAGTTGCATTTTCCATCCCTGTGCCACGCGTGACCTCAAGCGCGGGACGTATCTCCCAAGACACACTCGTCGATAGGACACTGAACATCGGGGCAAATTAAAAGACCATTATGTGACAGTGGGAAGTGTCCAGACACAAAATGGACAAGGGTGTGTTAGCCCTGAACGCCTTTTAATGAAGGGAAACGCTGACCCTGGGTATGTGTGATGGAGAGGGTGTGTTAGACTGTGCGCAGTATTATAGAGCAGGGCTATAGCTTGTCCCAAAGTGCCTTTATCAAAGATGGATCCATCAGACTGGAGCTATTATAACACTCCAGGGTGCCTGTCAGACTGATTGTTATGAATTACAAGCTAGTTTGGCTCTTTTTCGTTGTAGCTTCATATTCTTGCTCCCTTCTGCCCCCTTTTTTCTGATATTTTCCTTTCATACATCCTTAGCCATCACCTTCCCACAATTCCAAACCAACCCCTCCTGTCTTTGTCCTCTTCCTCAGATGGAGAGTCTGTTTGGCAGCCTTCCAGAGATGTTGGACTTCCAGAGGGTCTTCCTACAGACGCTGGAGGAGAGGATTGCCTCCTCGCCTGACTTCAGCACCCTGGAGACCCCCTCACAGTTCAAGGTGAGACACACACACACACACACACACACACACACACACACACACACACACACACAATGACATATCATGTCTTGATTAAATGTTCACAGAATCAGTGTAGCTGCCATGAGTATACAGAAAAACATCAGTGTCAAACCAGGTGATTTTAGCCTCTACTCCAAAGAAACGCATAATGTTTGAGATCTGGTGCTTTATACATAATTGTGGTGATGTGATAGGAGCATTGCTGGCTGATTTATAGGTTCGACATGAAAAGGCGTATGCGGTCTATTGATCTAGATAGTGGTGCACTGGTTGGATTGTGAGCTGCTAAAAGCTCATGTGTTTATGGTTAGGCAGGAAGGAGAGGACAGAGGGGGCGTTTGAATAGTCTCCCAAGAGAGGGAGGAGAGACGTGTGGCCACATGTTCGCACTCTTTTTTTTTTCTTCCTCTGGTCCTTGTGTGCAACGCTCACCGCTCTCTTTGTGTTTCTCTCACACCCTCTCCGTCCGCAGAAGCTGCTGTTTTCTCTCGGGGGTTCGTTTCTCTACTACGCCGACCACTTCAAGCTTTACAGCGGCTTCTGCGCCAACCACATCAAGGTCCAGAAGGTCCTGGAGAGAGGTACAATCAGAGATGCTATAAGAGAAAGAGACAAATCACTTTTAGGAATCCTGAATAGAAAAGTCTGTGGTGCCAAAGATGGCAGTTGTTGACACATATTCTGCCCCCTCCCCCCAATGAGCCATTCGTCTGCTTTACAACAGCTGAACGAGATGCATATCAAACCAAGGGTGTTGTTGCACTGACAGAAGATTTTTTGGGGCAACGTCACCGGAGGTCAGAGTTTCTTAAATCAGATTTTCCCTGTATTCTATACCTAGTGTTTATTTCTCAGTGACCACTGAAAGTGCCATCATGGCTCTCTCCTCATTCATTTAGATAGGGGCCTGGTGTTGTTAGCCCCAAATATCTGCCCAGAGGCTTTGCCAAGATGGCTGCTGAATGGCGAGATTTGTCTGTAAGGACTTTGTTAGTACACATACACACTTAAACACATGATGGCCTAAATACACTCCTTATGCACAGATGAGTGAGCATTGGCTTGTATTAAAAATATCTGCAGACATATACTGATCCAAAGTGTGCCAGACCTCTGCTCAGTTCAGCTTCCTTGCACCTACTTTGTATCAAAGTCACTTCTTGACACTCATTGAAGGTTTGGCCCTCTCTTTTGGGAAATAAATCAATAATGTGCAAAAGTCCAAGAGTGAGACAGTGGATGAGAGTGAGGTGAGCGAGGCCTCTCCAATCTACTGCAAGCACCGTTTCATCATCATGCTCACACACACAAAATATTAATAAGACAAAAGCGCCGATTCCAAACCTTTCCTTCAGTGATCTACAGTTTCTTAACATTCAGAGCTCTTACCTGATTTACAAGCAGATGAAGTTTAAACAAACACGCGCATTTATTCATACGCAGACTTTGAATAACCTTGCCCACCGACGGCAGATATGCGACTGTGACAACCTGAGAGCCCTAATAAAACTCCACGCGTCTCCCACAGCATGTGACACAGTAGAAATTTTAAAGCGGATTTACGCCCCCTCAGATGTCTGCCTTTCTGACACTTTTTGGGAACGTGGCCCGGTACGATTGGCTACTTTGCTAACGTAGGTGGATGGGGAGGGGAAACTGCCCCCCTCCTGTGCTGCCCCAGTACCAAAATTGCGAGGGATATTCCTCGAGATAAGCTGCAGAATGGATGTTTAATAGGATTAGACAGGAGAAAAACACCTGATGGGTCAGAATCATCTAAAAGGAGAATAAAATGTGGTAAATATGCTTATCAAAGCAATGCTGGAGTATGAAAGGCTTTTCTGCCCAGTTAAATTTTTTAAATTATGAATTACAAATTATAATTAAATAGTAATACATGTTCTGCTACATAGGAAAACAGTCCTGTTCCTTTTAGATGAACTGTCTGCGATCCAGATGTAATAAGGTTACCCACACAAGCAATTATTCTTTGTTTAAAAAACAACTTAATTCATGGTGAAAACGACTGACTGTTAAGTGCTAAAGTCTGTAGTCGGTGCCAGCTCGATGCAAACTGGCTCTAAATGTCTGAGTGAAGGGAAAAGATGACGGATGAAAGCACCGGTTTTCACAGGGTTTATACGCCATGTTCTTTAACCACATATATTAAATCGACATGGAGCACGTTATTGGAGAGCACAGTAACAATAGTTACTGTAGTGATAACAATAGTGATAGTTGCACAGTGCGCACACACACACACACACACACACAGTCTATAGGTGGCTCAGCATGACCCAGCGCAGCCTGGTCACAACAACCAGCTGATCCAAGGACACAGAGAGAGAAAAAAGAAATCTGTGGGCGTTTGTCAACCCTTCAAGTAATTATAACCTATGTCTGTCTCTGCCATCTTCATCACTCCCCTCCCTTTCCCCATCATCATGCCAAGGACTCCGGGTTGCCTCAGTTTCCCTGTTTATTTGTCGACTCGTTAATTGCCTGCCAATTACTCAGGGAGGTGTCGATGCGGCTGCCTGTCTGTGGCTGTGAGCGCTACAATTAATACTTTAATGGCCCCCTCCCTCGGTAAGCCTCGTGGAAGCACACTGTGAGGGGAGAATGTCATCACCTTTACAGGCGGCGTGCTCGGTTTTATACCTGCTATTTTACACTTTGCTGTTGGCATTAGCAGACCAGACGTGATCATTTTCACCAGGTTGCGAATTAAACAGTAATTAAGTAACTCATCACAGATCAGCTGGAGATATATTTACTTATGTTGTTTGAAAACACCTTGTCTTCAATGTATTAACAAACTCAGAGTTTAATTGATTCATTAGCAAATGTTTACACTTGTAAATAGTGCAGTTGCCATGGTAGGTAGAGAAGAAGCCTACACTACCCCCTGCTGGAGACATGTTATTGCACCATGATTCTTCAGTGGCGTGCACTAACAAACGTGCAGTGGAAAGTCTGCATTTTTCTGTAACTATGGTTTCTTGCGACCATCAGGAAACGCAAAAGATACAAAAAAGATCACAGACGGCTTAAAGATCCATACTAATACAGCACGTGCTATTTCAGCTAAGACGGATCAGGCCTTCAAGGAATTCCTGGATGCGAGGAACCCCACCAAGCAGCACTCATCCACGCTGGAGTCCTACCTGATTAAACCCGTGCAGAGGGTGCTCAAGTACCCCCTGCTGCTCAGGGAGCTGGTCTCGCTTACTGATGCTGACAGTGAGGAGCACTACCATCTCACAGGTAGGCAGAGAAATGCATATACATTGTATATCACTTGTCATTTCAGTGCATTAACCTCATGCACTAGAACTTGTAAGTGACAGATTTTGGCACTTTTCCAAAACACAAAAGCACGTACAACGAGCAAATAAAATCGGCTACTGTAATACAAAGCCCTCACATGTATGGTCAACAACACTTGTGTTCTGTTCTTGTCGCTGCAGAGGCTCTGAAAGCCATGGAGAAGGTGGCCAGCCACATCAATGAGATGCAGAAGATCTACGAGGATTATGGCTCGGTGTTTGACCAGCTTGTCGCCGAGCAGACTGGCCACGATAAGGAGGTAGATACACATTTTGGAATCAGGTTTTACAATCCCCATGATGATATTTAAAGGGGCAGGGGGGATTCTAAAGCAAAACACATTTTGAAAATATTTCCTCACGGGCCGCTAGCTGTCAGTTCTGCGGAGTGCTGAAAAAATTCCAGGCTTCTCGGCTCAGCCCGGGCCCTGTTAAACCGAAAACAAAACAAATGGCGCAAGCCGCACCAACATCACTGCGAGTGAAGTTTGTAGACATCACTCGTCCACACCTTAAGAGCCGCGCTGGCGAGTGGTGCTGCCACTCAGCGGTTTTGGCCTAGTGGTTTACGCGTCAGTCTTCCATACCCGAGGTCACGGGTTCGCGGCCCCAGTCAAAGCAGCAAAATCACAGGAACAACAACAAAGAGAGATAAAATGTCTCCAAAATCACTGCCCCTTTAAAGTTTCATCGGCTGTACATTGATGTATTAGAATTAAACACTGAACTCTTGCCACATTAAGTTTAAACTGCTTCTGCCCAGCAGAATATCAAGACATCAGAGTGAAGTCGTTTGGCTTCTTATGTTGTTTACGCTGTCTTCTGTGCATTGCCTCTGGAGACTGAATAATTTAAAAATTGATGGAATACTTAGTTTGTCAGCACTGCAGCATAAATATTCAAAGTGAATGCAAAATAATGTTGTGGGTACTTTGTTTTCAATGTACTAAATTATCTTTGATAAACCAGAAAAAGGTTGATATGTTATTCTTCTGTCTCCACAATCTCGCTCTCAGGTCACAGAAATCTCCATGGGCGAGTTTCTCATGCATTCCTCGGTTGTCTGGCTCAACCCGCATCCGTCGTTGGGTCGCATGAGAAAAGACCCTGAGATGACCGTGTTTGGTGAGTCTGCACGCTGCCCCTGTCCTGCCGCTATTGCTGTTGCACTCCCATCTTGCCAAAGTCCGATGGTTTTTGGCTCTCAGTACCAGCTTACTTCACATTCTGTTTCGTCTCAGCACAAATGACCAAATAGAAGATGACATGTTAATGCATTTTTGCACTTAAAATGTATTATCTGTACAAACCAAGTGTGTCGGGTTTGTTATAGAGCCACCCAGAATTGCCGGTAGCGCTTAGACAGATCTCAAGGAATTTCAATATCCATAGCTGTAGCACCGATATATCCTTTAAAGCTTCAAGCTAGCATCGAAAATACTTCTGTGGGTAGCAGTCGGCTCTCCCCAGGGAAGACATTCGCAGTCTGAACTAAGACGCCGATGTGTTCTCTCACCAGTGTTCAAGAAAGCAGTGATATTGGTCTACAGGGAAAACAACAAGCTGAAGAAGAAGATGGTAACTGTTGTCTGCTGCACTCATTTCCTCTTAAATACTACGAATTCTGTCTGTGGTGTGAGACTTAGCATTTTTCTCTTTTCCCCGTGTGGCATTTTTATGCGATGACCAGGCCAACCCTCGTTCAGCACTTTCTCACGGAGATTCAGACCCTTTTAAATTCCGTTGGCTCATCCCGCTCTCTGCGCTGCAAGTCAGATTGGGAAATACTGCAGGTAAGAGGCTGGCACTCGGCCACATTGGCCCCACTAAATCACTCACAAAGTACATCCACTAAATATTTTTGCTTCTTCCTCCCCCTTCATATTTCCCCACACACCCTTAAGCTCTCTCTCTCACACACGCACACCTCTTCTGGCCTTTTCATTCAGCGCCCTCCCTCCTTATCTCCTTCTGAAACCATAAACCATATATGGACTGTGTGATTAAACGTCTCCCCTTTTTTCCTCGCTCATCCAGGAGCAGGCACAGAGAGCAGCTGCATCTGGGAGCTGATTCACTCAAGGTCTGAAGTGAAAGGGAGACCAGAGACCGTCTTCCAGCTGTGCAGCAGGTCAGAGATTAATCTTATGGTGGAATCTGCCATGACTGATTCTGGTGTGCATTCATCACACCTACCAGAATAAGGGTGTTTTTTTTATTAAGGATAATCAAGGTTAATTCCAACTTTTGTTTTATCTTTGTACTGTTGGCCACTATTTCTGTTGCTTGTTATAACACTGCACTCAAAGTTATTGCTAATAAGGTTTATAATATTTGACATTCCCCTACATTAGTTAGACCATCATCTGCTTTTTCCAAACAACTGTCAGATGATAAATTCTGTCCTTTTTCAATCTTAAATCAATGATTCTCTTACTGATGGGAGAGAGTAAAAGACGAGTTGTGATAAATTGGAATTATCTTTTTCGAACACTGATTAATATTCATTCTCCAAGTTTCCCCCTCATAAAAGTAAACCAGTATTTAAATGAGTTGATAGAGATTCAAGTCTTTTATCAATCATTACTGATTTTGTCATATGAAAGTGTATTTCCCAAAAATATTAAACATTTCCTTTAACGATAACTTGTAATGTTTGTTAAAACAGAAAATCTAGTATTTAAAAGAGAAAAATAAAAATGTAAAGCCATTTTTGTTTTCATATCATGGTACCCCAAGAAGACTTCAGGTGATAGTGATCTCATTTCTTCCCAGAGCTACAATGTGTACTGCATTTAATGGTACAAAGTGTCTCCTTGTGGATAGTGGTGAGCAAGAAGCATGTGACCAAATTGGTTATTCTCATTACACAGACTGTGAAATCGGGATCACTCCTAATGAATTAAACCACTTATGACACTGGGGACACGATGGAATTCACCAATCCACTCAATGTATATATTTAGCTTCTGATATCAAGTTTAAAATACCCTGTGCTCATGTTACTATGGTGCCTCGTCTGTGTCCTCCTCAGCGGGCCAGAGAGCAAGGTCAACATCATCAAGGTGATCCGCTCCATCCTGAGGGAGAACGTGAGGAGGAACATGAAGAGCGAGGGCACGCTGGAGAGGGGCTGTAAGGAGCGCCTGGCCCCTCTGCGCAGCATCCTGCCTTCCTCCGCTCGGCTAGGTGAGTGTTCAGAGGGCTTCTCGTGAAAATTATTTCGGCATGTTTTATGAAGGGGACATTTTCTTCCAATTAAAAAAGATCTATGAAGGACTAGTTTCAAATACCAGATGGTGCTTTCTGGAAAAGCAGTAAAAATATATCCACATAGGGCGTAAGTGTGATTCTTGTTGACTGGCATTTAGCCTTGAAGGTCAATTAGCTGTGCAATGCCAAGTATGCACACACTGTATACTTTACAGACGATCATATCTTACTTCTTAGGGCACAATATGCTAGAGGGGCTTATGGTGCGTGTGTTTTGCTCAGATAAGAGTGGCATTTCTGACCTGTCTCCACCTCTGGTACCAGGTTCCTCCAGAGCTTCCTGGTTATGCAAGCAGCCCCTTGGAGATCTCTCCACCCAGGCAGGAAACCTCAAGCTGGGGCCAGACTCGGACGAGGGAAGCTTGAGCAGTGGAACCTGCAGTTTGTCGGGGGCTCCTCCACCTAGCACCTCCTCCGACTCGCATATCCTCCCCAGCGGGCAGAGCTGGTCTCAGACACCTGGGTCCAATCCACAGCCACGCTCGGCCTCCGTCAAAGAATCAGATATTTTGAGTGACGAGGATGATGACGGTTTTAGTGAGGGGGGGACGAGGATGGACAGTGGAGACAGCAGCTCCCCAGCGAGCACCATTGAGGCTCAGTTCCTTCAGCTTACACTTTCAGAGGACGCTGTGTCACAATGTGCACTGGCACCCTGTGTTCAACCCGAAGGTTACGGGGACACTCCGGAGACCCAACCCAAACTGACGAGGGGACACTTCGGTGCGGTTAAGAGGAAACCCAACAGTTTCAGGAGGAGTCAGGCCGCACTGTTGAACATGAAGGAGCACAGCAGGTCACTGGACAGCCAGACGGATGCAGCGTCATCATCCGGCGTGGTGGACCTCAACGCGTTGCTGGAGAGAGAGTTCAGTGTTCAAAGCCTGACGTCTGTCGTCAATGAAGACTGTTTCTATGACCCAGCTGAGAGCTGTGCCACTGACTCTGGAAATGCCACCTCCTCTTAGAGAGTAGGGATGTACAAGACTATACTGTGCTCACGCCCCAGTGGCCATAAGGTCAGAGTGGCTGACCCAAGCCCGTTCATCGCAATCGGGGAAACCCCCGTTAATCACTGCCCGCTCTACCAGGGTGGCCGTGAAGCTGTGCCTCAATTCAGAAGTCGTTCAGTAAGCCACACGCCTGCCTGCCTGCTAAAGGGTGTAGATGTTTTCTAATGGGAGCTTATTTGGCTAACAGACAGTTTTTCTCCTTGAGGTGAAATTAAGTGATTTCTGTCCCGGTGATGATGACTGCAATGATTTTTCAAGCACTGATGCATACTCACGATCTCCTCAGCTCTCTGGGCTTTGCCTCTTCCCCGTACTCCATCCAAGTTTCCCCTCAGCTCATGCAGATTAGCAATTTCCATTCCGCTTGATGAAGAAGAGGCGAGAATGTCCTTGTTCTGTCAGTCCCAAAGTTGAAAGAGGAGTCCAGAGTGCATATATCTCCTCAGGATGGTTGGTCAGTCACGTTGGCGCTTTGCGACCGTTCTGAAACATGGGTTCAGGATTAATGAAGTTTTCATTTGTATTCAGTTTCACAGAACCAAAGACTGTAGGTCACCACTTACTCCAAATAATATTTGTAAAGAAAAAGAAACGAAAGAGGCACTGAGGCTGGTCGTCAGACTCACAGATAAGAACGAACATTGGCTTAAAAGAACAGGAAGCAACTAAGCCTTTTTGCGGTATTTTGTGCACTAAAGTACACTGTTTGCCTATATATTTGAAATATTTTTCATTTGTACAGCTTTTAATGTTATTTCTGCTGTTTTTTAATTTATTAATTAGGTTTGATTATGTATATCTTAGCAAAGTAACTTTTTGGGTGAAGGCTTGAACAGTTGGGTAAAGATTTGTTCTACTCTTAAAATAAAAATACATAATACAGTTTGACGTTTATTCACTTCATTTTAAATGCAGCCAACTGGATTTTCCCCATCTTTCCCTTAAGACTGTAATTTCTGGTTCATGCATTTGAATGTACAAAAGTTTTTTTGAGATATGGCTGCTTAATTGATTTAAACTGCAATAATGTTTAAAACCCAATGTTTCTTTATATGTTTATGTCCTGTATATATCATCTTTGCTATCTTTGACACATTTATGTATTCTCTCGTGCATACTTGACACTGTACAGATGAGCAGTAAGGCAGGAATTTGCAGTAAATTCACCCAATATTTTTGTGAATCAGTGTTTGCCGTACAGAGGCAGACCACTACAACATTCTTTACCTTCTCAGCTCAAATTGACCACGCCTTTAACGCTAGGATACCAATGAATGTGAATGCCCTGTTATTCCATTTTTTTTTATGGAAATGTTTTATAAATAAAAGTTTTATCTGTGAATGACGTGTGGAGAACATTGCTTTCAGCTTTGCCCTTCAAAGTCTGCTGGCTCAGTTTCGCATTTTTCCTTTATGTTCTATTGACAGGTAAAGCAGTGCTGGGAAGTAAGTGTCTCTTATCAGACTCGGTCCCAGGGCTCGACTTGCCACACTTGTCCCTGATTAGCTGTCACAAGAAACACAGCTCTGTATCTTGGTGTTTGAAGGAAAGGTATATCCTCAATGGAATGCAATGGAATATATAATTATCTGACAGAAGTGGGCCAGTTACAGGAAGGCTTTGAAAAATAAAAGCTTTACTGTAGTGCTTGGATCCTATACGCATGTTGGGAATTTTTCTTTTGGCTGGGCACATTTAGCAAATCCACAAGGACAGTTTGTTTATCTAATCTTGGATTTTTATATCTAAAATCATCAGGAAAAAAAAATGAAAGGGAGTTTTTTAGTCTCATTTCCCTTGTTAGCAATATTACTATCTGCAAGTCTCAGCTTTATTTTGCTCCCATGCAAGTAGGTCGATGGAATTCAATGTAAGTATGCAACAGTTAATCGATTAGTAATCGTCTAATAAATGAATCGGCAACTATTTTGATAATCGATTAATTAAGTCGTTTTTATGAAAAAATAAATCAAAATTCTCAGATTTCAGCTTCTTAAATGTGAATATTTTCTGGTTTCTTTGCTCCTCTATGACAGTGAACTAAATATCTTTGGTGTGTGGACGAAACAAAACATCATCTTGGGGTTTGGGAAACACGATCAACATTTTTCACCATTTTAAGGACCAAACAACTAATCGATTAATCGAGAAAATAATCAAGATTATTTGATGATGAAAATAATCGTTAGTTGCAGCCATACACCTATGTGATGTTTAATGTCCAATGACCCACTGGCCGTGTTTGTTATCTTATTTGTAAATTCTACTTTAATTTAAGAATGCGATGGTTTTCAAATCTGAAAACGAAGCAATGCTTCTTAACAGAAACAGGACTCAGTTAAATAGGGACATTTCTGTCTTTTGGATGTAATGACTCGTTAGACACTCAGTTTTGCAGTGACTACCAGACAGCCAAGCATGACGATGATTCATTTAAATATGCTCTGACGGATAACGCTGTTAGAGTGGCAGGGGAAGCATCTAGTGCTCTCTTGCTGCATTTCACAAACTGTGACAAATCACCGGTCATTGCGTTATGATGGTGGCTGGGTAGCAGCCACACTTTGAGCTGTCAAATGCATAGAAATATATAGTTATTTTTGGTTCAGGTCGGGTGTGATTTATAATGTTGCCACGCTCTGAAAGTCAGCGGTGGCAGTTTAATGGTGTGAAAACTTTAGTAAAGGGTATCCAGGTTAATTATGATGGGTGTTCGGCCGAGGGTCCATCTTTTTGATTGGGCTACTCGTTGCCAAAAACGATTAACACTAATTTTGTGAGGGAATGATTGACAAAGTAAAAATGTCCTTTAGCCGCACCTGACCTACCTACCTACCAGTCTTTCCTCTTGAGTCTGGACACTGCAGTGTCACAGCTGTCCTCCATAACAAAGTACATAAACAGTACATAGTAAACCAACAGAGGTGGAGCGTTTGAATCCTAAACTCATTTTTACCTCTACTCTAATCTGTTTATTTTTAAAACTTTTTTTTTTTTTACAACTCTTCTACATTTTACAGGCCAATACAGTACTCTGTACTCCACTGCATTTAGCTATAGGTACTCTTTGTCTAAAGATTCAACAACTCTTAAGTACATAAAGAATTAGTTCCACCTAAACCAGTCATATTAAAGTCCTGTTTACATATTATTGCATTAGTAATAATGGTCCAGAAATTTGATGCAATTAACGCTGACAAGTACTTTTACTTTTGAGTGACATTTTGAATGGAGTACTTCAACAGAGTGGTCTCACCACTCCAACAGCATTAACCAACATTTTCCCACCTTTATGATAAATACATAATTTAGAGTATACATCGCACAATGCTAAAATGCAACTTACATCGCTGACGCACTTTAACATAAACACACATATGAACTTTAATACTTTTGATAGTGTCGTTTACACTGCAGTGCACTGTAAAACCTCTCGCAGTACTTCGGATGTCCACGTTACGGAAACCGGTTTTTATATTTAAAGTTCGTAGGTTATACGGTAGACAACAAAAAAATTGTGCTCCGGCAAACTTTGGTGGAACACGTCAGAGAAAAGCACCGCACCGCTGAGCAGTTGTACAGTGTTCACATACCTGACGCCGTGTTCCACTCGAGGGCCGTTCTCCTGCTGCACAGCTGGAAACAGACGGACCAATCAACGACGACAGCGGGCGCGCAGGTGTATCGCATCAGCGGCTGAATCAGCGCAGCCTCGCCCGCCGGTGCGTGACGTCACCTGCAGTCATATTTTCCAAAATAAAAGCTCACCAAAACACAAGCAAAACAAAAACACAGTTTCTTCACGGTCGCTATGCTGGGCTGTCTGTGGGTAATGGCTGCCAACATTGCAGACTTGCGTTTATCTCTCCGCGGTGCAGATCAGAAGGGACCCTCCCGATTGTGGTGGTTGGAGATTGTCATCCACCATTATCCTCCACCAATCATGAAAAATGATTGAATTTTCCCTCTGGCAAGTTAAGCCCAACCTGCCATCTGCCACGCTGGCAGCAAACAGCCCCGTCTTGTTTTCTGCTGGTGCTGATCCGTTCTAGTTTTCAAATATCACTCATGCAGCCGCACGGTTATGGGTATAGAATCTTGAATAATAACACCGGGTGGTATTATTATTGTCACATTTGTCTGGCATCAGTACCTCAGGCATTTATTATTTGTCTCATCTCGGCTCAACGTTTTGAATCCTGAGTGTTTAGATGAGCGTGTACAGTCGTAGGCAAACGCACACAACCTTACGCAAACATTAACATACAAAACAACATGGCCAGGTTTTTAAACCAAAAAAAAAATTTTAATAGGAGTCCTCTTCCTTTAATACAACAAGTGCTGACAAATCCCCAGCACTTTCCTCCTCCCTTTAAGCTCTGTCTCCCAAGTGACTCGGCAATGCAGTACATAGCAAAGGGGGGGGGGGGATGGCCTGGATATGGTGTTGCCATGTTCCTCTCTAAATCACCCTGTAAAAAATGTTGATGTTTCAGGTCCCACAGGACAAAAGGGGGGTTATGTGAGTTGGAACTGACGTACGAATTAGGACATTGGGATATTGGCTCTTAAAGAGCTATTGTGGCCAACAGCATGCTTCCTTGCCTCTGACAGAAAACGCACAACCCCGCTCCGATGTGTGCCTTCCAACAACAAGCTTCCCACCAAGATCTTTAAGTGCCTCGTGGCCCTCGTCTCTGTCCCAGGATTTCGTGTATACGATAGGTAACTATCGCTCCCTGGGCGCAGGGAAAAACATTTTAAAAATGCATGCTGGATGCCAGGTGGAAATGTCAAGGCTGAGAGCAGTCTGTTGTCTCCCCCTGCTAACAGATGCTATTAGTGGGCTTCACTTGGTTTCTTTATTCCCTTTTCAGCAGGTTTGCAGAGGTTCTGGTGGCGTGCTTGACAAGGCGTCCGTTGGCGAGTTCCTTCGCCTGCCGAGGTGCTTCAGTCTCAGCTCCTCTCTGAACTCGTAGCTGAGGAGGCTGGGTTCGCGGCTGCAGAGTTGAGCGTAAGCATCTGCTAAAGCCCTGAACTGAGATATGGTGAGTTCTGTGGCGCGCAGAGTGGGGTCCACGTCCGCCTTCTGCATCATCTCCTGTGTCAGCTCCATACGACACGCCTCCGGGAATAACTTTCTGTGGGGGGGGGATAGAGAACAAAAGATGAAAATGATAGTACAGATTTCTACACTCAGGTCACTTTGATATCTTAATGATCATGCAAGTTTAATGGCATTAGAAAGTTCAAACAGAAAGAAATTATGCCTCAGCAGTTATTTCAAATCTGTGAAGTTAATTGAAATCACACAAAGGGCTGGAGCTGCTCATGAATTGTTAATTTGTTCTACTACTATGCAACATCAAGGGACGTGAAGACATTGAGACAAAACTCACACAGACACAAACTTCTCGTACATAAAAGGGGGCAGCCGTAATTTTAATTTCTAATTTTCGTTTATTTTGCTCAACACTAAAAAGCTCTACAGTACATCCATCACGGAGAAGTAGCCATGTGACTTTCCCTGCCCGAGGTATTCCTCTGTATTCTTCCTGTACAGGTTGGCGAGCAGCAGCCAGTTCCACACACTTTGCAGTACAGATGCTTTTTAGGCGCTTCAGCGCCGGTGCCTCCTCTGCAATTTGGTGCCGCTGCCGCCGCCAACCCACTGCATTACATAAAAATATGCTGCCTCGTCTTCATATGCCACCTCAATGACTCATAATTGCTGCTCTCTTTCACACAGCCCGGGTTCTTTTGTTATCCGGGCCCACATACACTTTCCCCAACAGGCACGGGGGCGATGGGCAGCGTGCACATTTGTGTGGGGGCGTGTGGGCTTGTTGCTCTGTGGTTTTCAACAGAGCTCTGCTGGTGCTTCCATGTTCAGAATTCGGTTACAGAAATCCTTAAAGGATGAGTCTTCATCTTTGTGGCATGTGCGAGAAAGGAGAAGCATATCAGAAAACGTTCTAATTAATGATCGGACGAAGACGCTGCCGCTGTCGGAAAACAGAGAATGAAAAATGTAGAGGAGAGAATGATAGATGAGGATGAGACAAGAATAAAAAGTAAATGATGAAGAGGGGGAGATGAAAGGCTTGATTGATGCTTCATCAAGTAGTATAGTCATGCTTACTCTACTCCTTTATGGCAGTACTTCCTGCGGAACTGGAATATGTTTCTGACCACTTTCTCCACCAGCTTGAAGGGCTGCTGGATCTGCGGCTGAACCAGGGGGGTGAAGTGAACTACTCCCACGTCCACCTAAAAACACACACACACATATCACAGCAAGAGGAAACCAAACAGCGGGGGTTACAACAAGACGGCAAATAACGCACTCGTGGGACTGTTGGAAAAATAAAGTGTCAAGATAGAGGATGGAGGTGGGTGTGAGGAGGGAGGAGAATGCGAAAGTGTGGAGAGAATCGCTGGAGAGAAAGGTTGCCTGACAAATGGCGAGAGAGATACAAAGGGGAGAAAGAGAGAGGTGGAGGGATCACCACACTGGGATAAAAGAAAGGAGGGAAGGCAGAAAATAAGATGACGCAGAATGGCTGGCTGGCTGGCTGGCGAGAAGGTTCTCGTTGCCACAGTAACACCTGTGCGATGGACCATAGAAACTGAGCCTCTGTCTGTCTTTCGCCGTCTCTCTTCCCGTCACTGCATCACAACTGAGTTACCCAATACCTACGAGCCCCGCTCACTGTCGGACTGCTCATCCCACTGTCTTTGTCTATCTGACTCTACCATTTCACTGGAGCGTAAACATTCTGTATGTAGATCCAGTGATGGGCACGTTGGGCAGCCACAGAGCTCATATCCCGCTCTGTGGGAGACTCGGCGAAACGCAGGAACTCTGATTAATACCTGTTTTTGACTCCTCCTGAGAAAAAACAACAGACATTAAAGAAGTCCTGGAAAACTATTCCCATTAAAAACACTGGCTTTGTAAAAGCTCGGCTAGTGTATTCGAAAGGGCAGTGAGTGGTTTTTGGAGAAAGTTTTTCTCTCCCTTTCTTGTTGTTGATGAATTTTGGGTTAGGGTTTTTAATCACAACATTGTCCTACAGTATTAGCATATGTTACTCTGTGAATGAATGCCACATTCATTCACAGAGTAAATAATGCTGACCTAAAAAAATGTATCCCTTTATGTTATCCATTGATTTTAAGAATGTAACTGTATTCTGATTACCACCTATTTAAATTGTAACTGTAAACTCATATTTTGTATTCTAAATACTTGTATGTATTCTGCTACTGCCCAACACTATATCTATTTTAACTAGCTAACTATCTTTTAGCTACAAATTTATCTGATTTTTTCACTTTAAGCTAACTGATTAACTCTTCTCACTTGCTCGTTAGACACCATCAATCACAACACATACATTATTTTAACAATGACTCAACATAAGAATAATTCTTTCTATTCAAAGAGTAATTTCTTTTATCTTCATATTAATAGAATTACTCTGTCAGATTTCCACATGGCCCCTTGTCAATGAACTATAGATGGAGGACTGCCGGTAGATGTGGTGGGAACCTTGGCTCCAGTCCCTCACTAGCTGCCGCCGACCGATCCTCCGTGTGTCAGCACGGTCAGCACTGAGCTGACATGACACTGTGGGAAGTTATCGTGCCAGACTCAGCAGCGCCTCGCTCTCAGATCCCCGCCTCTTCAACTCTCAAGCACATATAGATCCACATGTCCTCCCCTTTATTGCATCTTGTAAGCTGTTTCGAAAAACAACAGCAGAATCAAAGGAACCAAAATACAACAAATTCATTATATCCTGAATCTCTACATCTGTGCGTCTGTTTCAAAAAAAAGGAAAAGGGAAAAAAAGAACATTGCATTATCACGATAATCTTTCAAGGGTGTTTCACATGATGTCATTCACTCCTGTAAGTTATGGCTTAAGGGGCTGCAGCACAGTCAGAGTGAAACAGTGACGGAGCACTGAGGGGGACCGTAGTCTGGCTGAGTGGCTGGAAAATCAGCGGTGTTTGTAATAATAATCATACCTTTCATTGCCCCTAAGTGCTTTTTGGCTTTGAGTGCATTTTCAACATAGTCTAAGCCTCATATCATAAGGGATAAACAACAAGCATCTAAAAATATCACATCTCAATGGAGAAGTACGTGGAAGTGGAAGTGGAATGTGGTGTTTTAAAAAAAAAGTGCATTCGAGCGGAGAAAAAAGAAGAAAACAGCTGTTACGTGTGCAGGCATGTACAGTAAATGGACGCAAAAGTTGTAAAGTAGGGGACGGACGCAGGCGCATGACAGACAACATGTTAACTTAACATTTAAAGATAAGATAAACACGCAAAAAAAAAACCCCACACATGCTCCCACATGCTCATACAAACACGTACACAGAGGTAAAATAAAGAGAAATCCAATTCGGCACCGCTGATGAGACCACATGCCCTGCGGAGCGCTCTGTGCATCCTCGAGGCTCGTATTTCTGGACTGTGTGACTCACTCTCTCTCGTTCGCAGCTGCCTTTTTTTGCTGTTTCTGGGCTAAGGGCTAGCGTTGATAATTACGGGAGGACAACTCAAGTGGTCCAAGGGTGCGCGGAGGATTTCTAATGAGCTGATTAGATTCCCCTCCTCTCTCCGAAGAAGCAAGGCGGCGCTCGGGAGCACTTGTCAACCGCTGCACTATCTCTTATCAGATCTATGGATCCCTGTGTAGTCCAGAGATGCGTGGCTGCTGCTGCTGCTGCTGCTGCTGCTGCGTTTCCTGCCGCAGTGGCGTTTAATGGGATGGCCTTGGCGGAGACTGTCTCAACAGCCCCGAAGGCTAAGTGCAATAATAGAGCAGAGAAAGCGACAAACTGGGTGGAAGGATGCTATGAGCCGAAGCTGCATGTACAGTAGTACGCAGCTGTGGAGAAGATCTGCCGCTCGATTTGGATGTTGATCTGTGACATGTTTAACGCAGTCTATTTTGAACGATGACTCCATTGTTTATTTGCAGAGGCTGCGTCGTTTCGGTTCGGAACTCCCAGGTTTGGATTATGAAAATCAATTCCGCCACCTGTCACGGCAACGCGCGAGGAAATGCGGTCGGGATTTTTTTGCAAACGGCAAACACCAAAGTGCGCTTTTGGTGATGCGAGATCAGGCCACCATCTGTTAGGAAGACGCAATAAAAAAGGAATGCCTTTAATTTCACTCCCTGCTGGAATAATTAGGCCATTTATATTCCGCAGTTCATGATTTAAGAGGGGAGCGCGAGGGGGGGGGTGTCGATATTGGGACTATACAGGCAACAGCATTTCAGCCATCAGCTTGTCCAAGTCACTTTGCTGTTATGATTTATGTATGGCCTTCATACGCGGCTTCACTAGGCCGCACCACTGTAATATATCCCACTCCCTGCCATTAATCCTCCCCCTGATAACCTCAACATGCAAGGAAACTCCATCTTAAATCACACAGTGTCACCTGGGCCGTCCGCTGAGGTGCTATGGACATGCCTCCACCCATCAGCCCCCACCCAAACCACATAAAATATTCCAGCATCTGCTGGGGGAAATCCTGTCTTGGGGTAGCAGACTGACTTATTGACCCTATTTGACAAGCTTAATATCCCCCCCCCCCCCCCGAGCGTAGACTCCTTCCCCTCACCCCCTCCCCTTTTCTTTACGAGGGTGGCAGCATGGATCATACACACTGAGCAGACAGAGGCTGGAAATGCTCTGATGGTGATGATCCCTTGTAGGCTTCAGCAAGCTTTTCGCGTTTAGCAAGTGAATCATTATCACTAATTTGGCCTCAAAATTAGACGGTTATGTAAAGATCTATAGTCAAGCTCGTGATAATACCTCCTGCTCCGCCTCGCTCGATCCAGCTAATTTGATCAGAGCTGTTGTAAATGAGGACCTCCAACATTTACATGGACTGTGAACCTGCTCCTCCTCCTGTGTACGGTATACTTAAAAAAATCAGATAAACCAACCTTGACACATTGCATGTCTCCTGTAAAAGATAAGGTCTTACACAAAATATGTCAGTTTTCAATCTGAAAGTCACGTATCCACTTTACTGACCTTTTCTGACCCAGCTGAGAACAATAGTAACACATCCATCCTAACACACTTGTGCACATTACCATACTTCATGTGTCTGACCTTCCCAAAGCCCAGCAGGGAACTCTATTAGCCCGGCTCTGCCCTGTGGTTCTCCAGCTCCCCTTTCCCCCGTTTCCACCTCCGACGCCTCCTTCTTGGCGAGTTCTTGCCCAATGGCATGTGAGCGGTAATTTGTCATGTCCCTTTAAGCGTAACCAAGATGAGATGGCAGCGGCCCCGGGGCACCAGCCACCGCTCTACCTGAACCGCCAACACTTGCACTTACATAATAGCAGGTTCTGAGAAAGAGCAGGGAGATGGAAGAAAGCTATATACAGCCAGGGAAGGCAAGGGAGACGAGCTCACAGAGATCCTGCGACCAAGGGAGGGAAGAGTTGCATTAATTATGACAATACTTTGTGAAGACATCCTCCGTTACATCAGTGGAGGGAGACGAGAGGAGAAGGCAGCAGTCAATGCCGCTGAATATACAAGGCTGATGTTACTTGAGGGGTTTGTGGAGGAAAGGCTGTGGCATACTTCCCATGAAACAGCCCACGGCATGTACACAGGACATTCAAGGCTGCAGCCCTGGTCTTTGACAAGGGCGGCTCCGCGGAGAAATGCTTTCGTCATAGAAAAGGCTGGACTTTGCCCCAAAAAATATGAGAAATTTACTGGACCAGTGAAATAGCAAACAAGGGCAACATCTCATCAAATAATTTGTTTTGATGGGATATTTAAAAACTCATAAATGCCCATCCCCATTGTTCACCAGGGAGTCAATCTGTCATCAAGCCGATGCCAGTAATTTCACGACGTGTCACAAGTGTTTTGTCCTGGACGGGTTTACACCTATTATGCACGGTGAAACTGGACCTGGGCCCGGCTCCACGACAAGATGGCATTGACAGCCACATCGCCGCTGTGACGCGACACCTTGCATCGCCAGCTGTGAACAAACCGCCACTGCAAGACGATGGGCACAAAAAAAACCAATCATGAAAGGGAGAACATAAAAGAGAGAAATGCAAATTGAACGATAAAAGCCCCTGGTGTGGGCAAAAAGAAAGCGTGGTCGGTCCCATGCTGCAGAGAGGGGCTAGAGAGCTCTGCTACGAGGTGATAGAATAAAAGGGGGACCTCGCTTGTAATAATCCGCAATATCTTCACACATCACAGCGTCACACATCTGCACTCACAGGGTGTATGCTAACTGCATTTTTGCTGTTCTCTCCTATCTTTTTCACCCCCCCCCCCCTCCTTTCATCCATCGCCTATTTATTTATTTATCTTACTCCCCATAGAACAACACCAGCATCAGCACTTAAAATCTCATCGGTTACAAGGAGATAGGTCATATGCGCGCCATACTGTGGCGTGTGTCTACAGAAAACTGGAAAATGTCTCTTCCTGCGTCAGTGGCATCCCACGAGGAGGTCTGAGAATGAAGCGATGGAGGTCGACAACAACATCGCAGGGGAGGTGTGCATCGTCTCGGCATGCCGGCCAGATCTCATTTTAAGAAAAGGGGGTCTCTCAGGGGCAGTTTTATGAGAAACACAATGGTGGCTGGAGAGAGAGCTGGGCATTATTAAACAAACAGATCAATAGCTGAAACAAATCAATTGCTACCAACCAATCTACATGTAATGGCCACACATCACTGTGGTCAATGCCTGGTCGTTAGACTGTAAGTTAGTGGGTAGGCAAAATCATTTCCCAGCGCTCGCTGGCCTTTTTTTTTTTTTTTTGCTGATTCGCACATGCAGCTAAATAATAGCAACGCACATCTGCATTTCCAAGGTTATCAGGTCTATTAGGCCCGTCTGATTTCTTTACCCTCTCTCGTTTTGTCCTCTTTGTCATTCACGAATCAAGGCCATGCAAGCCACTCCCTCTCTTGTTTTGTATGTCCTCTACAGAGAGAAGAGGAAAGACGGGGTGAGATGGGGTAGCAGCTGTGAGGTTGAGCCTCCTGCTGAATGATGTCTGATGAAGACGGTGCCCCCGGGGAGGGTCAATTTTGGTATGGTGGGGGTACACGGACTCCTCTGGACCAACACATAAACAAACAAAGCTTTGTATCTGGTCAGAATTTTAGCAGCTTTTCTTTTTTCCTCTTAATTAGATTACCCTGACAAAATGTGTGGTGGTGCTATGTTTGGAAATCTTATCCAACTTTAAATCTTTTTCTTATCTTTAAACTGCTCCGCAGTAGTGCAATATGATCACTGAGCTGCTCGACACAGGAATGAGATGGGGTTTTTTTGGTCATGCAGTTAGTTTGCATTACACAGCAGGAATCCTTGAGTTCTGAGCAGTCAAATTGTGTCACTACTATTTGCGCAAACACCGTTCTGCAAAACGTAAAGATACAGTGTGTAATATTTCAAAGAACGTATTCACAAGGAATATATTGTCCATAATTATGTGTTCATACATGTATAATCACCTGCAACAAAGAACCAATGTTTTATCGCCATCTTTGAATGAGTTAAATATAGTAACATCAGGTGGACCCGACCTCCGTGTGAGTCTCCATGTTTGCTACGTCGTCTTGTGCTGTGTTACGGTTCCTCCGACTCGGGAGGTCGGAAAAAAATCACCACCCCGACTTCCGGGGTCCGAGGTTTAATGGAACCTAGCATTGAATACGGTTACAGAAAACGATCCACAATACGTCTTTGTACTTTTTGGTTTAATATTAAATATAAAATTCTGCATCTTTCATCTAAATTATCCAGATAAATAAAAGATATTTATAGGTAGTACATATATATATATACATATATATATATATATATACATATATATATATATATATATATATATATATATATATATATATATATATATATATATATATATATATATATATATATGTAGTGAGGGAAGTGATAAATTTTTCCGTTTTTTTCTTTCAGCTATAAATCCCACTAAACTGTTGTTTTCGAAGTTGTGGTCGTGACGCACGCACGCGCACACACACAAACGCGCGCGCGCACACGAGCCGGCGAAGAGAGAGAGAGAGAGAGAGAGGTAGAGAGAGAGAGGGCGAGATGGAGAGAGAGAGAGGGAGAGAGAGAGAGAGAGAGAGAGAGGTAGAGAGAGAGAGACAGAGAGAGATAGAGAGAGAGATGTAGCGAGAGAGAGAGAGAGACAGAGAGAGAGAGAGAGAGAGAGATGTAGAGAGAGAGAGAGACAGAGAGAGGTAGAGAGAGAGAGGGCGAGATGGAGAGAGAGAGAGAGGGAGAGAGAGAGAGAGAGACAGAGAGAGAGAGAGAGAGAGAGAGAGATGTAGAGAGAGAGAGAGAGAGACAGAGAGAGGTAGAGAGAGAGAGGGCGAGAGAGAGAGAGGTAGAGAGAGAGATGTAGAGAGAGAGAGAGAGAGACAGAGAGAGGTAGAGAGAGAGAGGGCGAGATGGAGAGAGAGAGAGGGAGAGAGAGAGAGAGGTAGAGAGAGAGAGACAGAGAGAGATAGAGAGAGAGATGTAGAGAGAGAGAGAGAGAGACAGAGAGAGAGAGAGAGAGAGAGAGAGAGGTAGAGAGAGAGAGAGGTAGAGAGAGAGAGAGATGTAGAGAGAGAGAGAGAGAGAGAGATGTAGAGAGAGAGAGAGAGAGAGAGATGTAGAGAGAGGTAGAGAGAGAGAGAGAGAGCGCGCACTACGGTTCTCCGTCCCGGGCTCCCTGAGCCTGTGTGGTCCGAGGAGCCGGGATGTCCTCTCACACACTGTTGCTAAGGGAATGGACGGCGTTGAACGGATCCGCGGTGCGGACCGAGTCCTCCTCCTCTTCCTCGCCATCACCCTCATCACCATCAGCCCGCTGCGCTTCGGCGTGTGACTGTGTGTGTTTACAGGAGTCACTGCGAGCAGCGTGACGCGCCAGCGGCAGCTCTGCACCAGCCGGGGTAAGGGATCATTTCAACATCGCTTTCCCTTTCTCTCTTTCTCTCTTTCTCTCTCTTTCTCTCTCTCTCTCCTCGGACCATAAAACAACAGTAAACAATTAGACCGAGCTCCGGGGTTATTTATCTTTTCGAGGCTGTGACGAGCTGATTCAGTGAGATGAGAAACACCACAATGCGCCGGCAATAAAGTCCGACATGATGATAATCATAAAAAAAACCCCTGCACATTCACAAGTTTAATTCCAACAGCAGACTAAATTCTAACCGGGAGATAACCGTGTGTGATTGTTAGAGAGGGGCAGGCTCAGTGGAATCAAAGTGCCAGAACATACAGTCTATGAGTGGAGCGAGGGCGCTGTGGCTTTAAGTCCACATAGCTATTGAGCATTGCAAATACCACAAACTCATTTCTGCCTCTCCAGTAACAGCTCTATGGTGCGCCGTTAAGGAAAAGGGAGAAGGCGGCACATGGAAAAAAAGCACACATGCACAACAAGCCCCCAGTGTTTCTGCTCACCTATAGTCAGCGCTCATCGCCCCCCCTGCTTCATGCTCTCCCCTTTGTTTCCAGTCAGGAAAAAAGTCTGCACTTGCGTGAGGGGAGAAAGGAAGGGAGAGCGAGGAAACCCACTCAGTTCAATTTCCCTCACTCTCCTCCAGTCCAGTGGAGCTGCAGCCGGAGAGCTGAGGAGCCGGGGATTTGACTGGCAGCTGGTACGCCACCACACGGGAGGGGAGCGAGGCGGCCGGGCAGCGGGGTCGACGAGCCTGGCTGAAGCCGGGTGAATGCTGCCAGGCAAGGACGAGGGCTGAGGCGGCGGCGGCGGCGGCGGCAGCAGCAGCATCATCATCGTCCTTTTTTGGAAAAGGAGCATGGCATCCACGGGCATGCAGATATTCGGATTTGTTCTAGCTCTGTTGGGCATCATGGGCGCCATGGTGGCCACCGTGCTGCCCAACTGGAAGGTCAGCGCGGACGTGGGCTCCAACATCATCACAGCAATCTCCCAGATGCAGGGGCTGTGGATGGACTGCACATGGTACAGCACGGGCATGTTCAGCTGCACACTCAAGTATTCGGTGCTCTCACTGCCTGCGTACCTGCAGACTGCCCGCACCACCATGGTGCTGTGCTGCGTGCTGGCTGCCATGGGCCTCTGCCTCGCATCCCTGGGACTAAAGTGCACGCGCTGGGGAGGTGGACGGCGCTCCAAGCGGCACGCGGCGATCGCCAGCGGCGGCTGCTTCGTCGCGGCGGGCTTCCTGTGTCTGGTTCCCGCTTCCTGGTTCACCAACGAGGTCATCACCAACTTCCTGGACTCCAGTGTGCCCGAGAGCAATAAGTTTGAGCCCGGGGGCGCCGTGTACGTCGCCTTTATTTCCGCCGGATTCCTCTTTGTTGGGGGGTCCATCTTCTGCATGTCCTGCTCAGGGAAGCGACATGGCCCCCAGGACCTGGTCCTGCTGCCTCCCCCTGACAAACTGCTGCTCCAGCAGCAGCAGCAACAGCTGCTCCAGCAGCAGCAGGAGCTGCAGCACCAGTACTGCTCTCTCTCCCCATTAGACAATAAGACTGGCTACAGCCTGCAGGACTATGTGTGATAAAGCAGCGCCGCGTACGCCACGGCTAAAGGGAGACGAGCCTGAGGGGTAACCAGAAAGGCTTATGCAGCACACTAGGCTCTACTCCAGATGGAGGTGGAGAAAAAGATTGAGGGAGGAGGGCAACAACTTTGAATTCATTTTCCTCCTCTCCTTTTTTTTTTTCTTCCTGTTTTGCAAGCACAAGCAGTGGAGGTATTCCCTAAGCAGCGACTTGGAACAAACAGTGTGATTGTGCGAGGAGCCGGGATGAGGTGCTGCAGAATCGAAGGAAGCCGCCAACCAAAACGCAGACATCCTTCATCAGTAAATCACAGAGAGTTCCCTGGGGAATGGATTAAGCAAATAAGGAAGGCGTCAGAGTAGATTTTTTTTTTTTCCCCCTCGCCAAAGGTTTGAATTGAAAGACACAAAAAAATTTTAAAAAGCAATCATTTAGCTGCTATTTACAATCGTTTGGTGCACTCCCATCGGACGGAATAGGCAATATAATGCCTGAGAGCAGTAGGCGGAAGCCCTCTCATAGTGAGCCCTTGTGTTTTTTTCGTATACTATAGAATGAGATGAAGGGAGATAAATGATCATATTTTTGTTAGCTACTAGAGTGATGTTGATATTTTGCCTCTAAAGCATGCCGTGTGGAGCCTGTCTGTGTGTCAATGCAGAGGAATGCCTGGTAGATGACTGAGACGTATAGCCACACAATGCCTGTGCCTGAAAAGCTGTAGAAACATTACCCCGCTGGAACTGTTCAGAGAGGACTGTCAGGAGGAAGAGATGGGGGCTTGCCGGGGCCGGGGGCCGAGACTGAAAATGCAGACAAAACAGAGGCCCCCTGTCTCACCGCAGGTGGAGATATGAGAGAGAGAGAGGGGGACGGAGAGGCAATTGATAGGAAGATTCAATCCTCCAACATCTGATGTTGGAGGATTGATTTTGTCCCTATATTTCCATTTGCACAAAAACATCCCGGCTTTTAAGCAGCAGCTACCCATCCCGCTCCATTCCCGCACGCGCACACCGCACACACTTTGCACATGCACTCCGTGTGTCTCCTCTGCGTACACTGTAAACACTCCAGACACGACCGGCTTTTTGCATGTGCTTCTCACTCCTGTCATCCTCCTCCGCACTGCCATGGAAACAGAATTCAGCCTTCAAAATATCGTTATTGTCTGGGGGTATGTGCTTGTCATTCAGTGATTTGAAGTTGGGGGGGGGGTCTCTTTGTCTCGCCGTGACTCTGGAAGCTTAAATCAAAGCCTCTGCTCACACTACTTTTACTAATCCCCTTTATTAATCTGCAACATGAGGCAGCTTCCCTGTTACATGGTTTTGAAAAATGCATCTCCTTCCCGCCCCCTGTCTATACAACGCAAAGGGGGTGAGCAGATGTTTAATGGTGCAGTGGCAGAGAGGCAAAAATGAAGCAGAGAGGGAGAAGCTTCTTGAGTCATGGTCGACTGGGTAGCTGTGTGGCAGGCAGCTGAAAAAAAGGTTTGAGTCATTCTCCATATGTGACTTGTTTTCCAAGTGCGTCAGCAGTGCGCATTCGCCACCAGTCTGCACCTGCAGAAGGTCTCGGTGTCTTCCACTGTGTGGCCACTTGACTGTGACACCATTCCTCCGTTTTCTACCTGTCAGTTTGAGTTGCTGTTTTGTCTTTTTTTTACCCACTCCCCGTCCTGCTTGTGTGTCACATCTCACATGGATGCGATGGCTGACGAGAGAACGCTGATGCATGCTGAGAGCGTGGCCGCCCCAACACAACACACGTACGGACCAGACATGCGTAAACAAAACTCCCACCTACTCACATGTCTCGCTTTTTCAACGTTTCTTTCTTTTTTTCTAAAAGCGGAAGGATATCGGAGGAATATTGTTTTTTCGTTGTCGAGACCGGTCTTGGCAGTGATGCATAGAAGTGCGCGTTCCCTCCTTCTCTTTCATAAACATTCTGCTTCCTGGGGGAGAGCAGATGGCTGAGCCCAGCTCGCCACCTGCAGGCTGCTTCCTGCACGCCACGGGCATCTCTGTGGGTACCACTGCGGGCCCTGGCAGCCCTCTCGGGTCAGGGTCCCACCCTTGCCCCGAGCGAGCCATCGTATCCAGCGCAGACTGTAGAAAGAACTGGCCTCCTGACAATAACTCGCTGCCCGGGCACCATAACCAATGCAATAAACAAAGTGAAGAATGTGCCATGTCATCAACCAATACTGACACGATATGTGTTTTTCGAGAATGTGCCAAATCGTTACATGATGACACGTTTTTAATACTATCCGGAGTTCTTTCTGTTTATTTTTTTATTGCATTGTTTGTACATGAATTATACATTATGAAAAATGTTTTATGGATTTGTGATTTGTTCTGCCAGTCTAAGTCTCAAGTCGACTAGATGCTTGTGTACAGTCCAGTGCAGCTTTCGAGGGTTATTCTAAATCCTCTTTATTCCTTGTTTCCCAGAGCACAGCAAGCCTTCGCTCGGAACAAGTTTCATAGGAGCGACATGAGTGTGGTATTTTATAAATGAAAAACAAAAAAGAGGATTTGTTTCGGGGAGTCTGGTTCACTGTAGGTCTGTGACAACTGTACACAAGTATCTAAGCTTTTAAAAGGTGTTTATGTTTTTACTGAGAGATCAGATTTCCCACGGATTGTTTCACTATACGATACAATACCATGTTCATACCATATCTTCTTTATAAGAAGACGACTCAGTGCACCTTTACTTGTGTTACTTTATTTGACAGCAGTTTGTTTCAAATGGCTGAGCAGTCAGTGCTCCCTGGACCAGGACAAATACATAACACAACTGGCACTCTGGAATTTAAAAAAAAAAGCAAAAGGGGGGGAATGATTTCTGTCTGCTAGAATAGAGCAGGGAAATATGGGCTTGGGATTTCTCTTTTTTTTGTGGCTGTGCAGCTTGATCATCAGCACGCGATTTCATTAGCTTATAAATGGCCAGAGTGCAAAGTGACTAGGTCCTAAAAGTCTAAAGAGTTACAACTCTCCTGCATATACTGTACCAAGACACTGATTTATCATTTTGATAACTGCAGCTTATTCTCTGTGGATGCTTTAGCACTTCTTACTTTGCCAGAGCATATACGTGATGATGAACCGTTCACAAGTTCTGATAAAGTTGTCTCAATGTGCTTGTGCAAGTAGTTCTATTTTTTACCAGTAAACCTATTTTGTGAAAGCAACGTATGGAGTCTGCTGTGTGTGCCTTTACTGTACGTGTGGCTGCTGGCGATTGGAGAGGGCCTTCATCTTCCAGCCAAGAGATGGTTGGATGGTACAAGCTGTGCCGAGGGCTGAGTGTGGGCAGACGGGCCGCTCGTCACGAGCATCAGTCCAACTAAAATATGTATCCATAAAACATTACTATGTGCAAATGGGTAAAAAAAAGAAGATTATTTTAATACCGCAGCCAACCTGTTCCTGTCATTCCTTACTGAGATGACAGCATTAGAAAAGAAATTAATTAAAAAAAGAACGGCACCCGTGAGAGCATAAGGGAACGCACGCCATCTCAGTTGTCCAGTTTTTGACGTCGAGTCATGAGTTAAATGATTCGCGAAGTCGCTGCTGATTATATGCTATCCAAAGGGCGTAGGAGGGAACAGCTGAAGGATTCAATTTGCAATTTGCCCTTTACTCTTTGCCAAACCATTTAGTTATAAATACAATTAACATTTAAGAGGGTCTCATTCTCACAGGGCTTAAGAAACCGTAATTAATAACACTAGTTAGAAGCAAGAAACTGGAAATAAACAACAGAAATGATCTAGAAGAACAGTGAGAGTAAATATTTTAATTGAGCAGAAAGTCAGTTCAAAGAAAATTAATCTGCAACACTTTTAACAACTGATTAATTGTTAATTCAGTTGTTCATTTACCAAAAACACCAAATACTGTCAGATTCCTGCTTCATAAAATATGAGGATCATTTCTTTGTTATATATAAATATGTACACACAGTAAAGTAAATATATTTGGGTTGGAAAGATGGTCGGATCACACATTAAAATTTTGAAGGTGCCAGCTTGTGCTCTAGAGAATATTATGGCAATTCTTTGCTGAATTCTGAAATAGACGAAAATAATTAATAATCAGCAGATAGGTCTGGGGCTGCGACTAGCAATTATTTTCATTAACGATTAATCTGAGGAGTATCCATAATAAAATTATGGTTATATATCAGAAAAAGTACCCTGCACAGTTTGCTAAAGATGGGAATGACTTGGGTTTTCCGACAAACACAAAACAAAACTTAAATATAGCGATTTCATGAGACACATTAGACAAGGAAATGTGTCAAATCATCAAAAGTCGAGAAGTTGGAACAAGGGAACATGACTTCTACTCAATTCTTAGAATAGTTGGTGATGTCCATCAAAAATCACATATGTCGTCATAAACATTCCTGTCGCTTCTGCAAAACTGGTTCTTAATAAGCGTAACGTAACGTATAATGTTACCCTAAACAAGAGGACTGCAAAGACGAAGAAAAAAAACGATAGAAATGCCGCAAAATTTCAATTTCTGCCCTGAAAAATCTGAACAACCTGCCGTGAGATGTTAAAAGCCTAAACCGGAGCTGGTTCAAATTCAGAGCACTACGCGGTATGTTACAAATACAAATTTTATATCAGTCGCATAAAGTCAGATATACAGTTGAGATTGAGCGCTTGTTAAACAGTGACTTTCCCAGAGAATCTGGGCTCTCATTACAGTTGATTGGACCCTCGCTGACACCGGCAGAGGGAGAATGTGCTTTCTTGAAACAAACATGGATTATTCAAGGCTCCCTCTCTCTCTCTCTCTCTCTCGTTCTCCCACTCTTCTCAGTTACGCAACAAGAGTGCAGATCAAATAACTGCTCCTCTCGTGGGGAAACACTAATAAGATCTGCTCCTCTGTGTATTTAACCTATATTTTCCATCAAAGGCTTTCACTCTCCGAGTTGCGGCTATGACAGATCCGGGTGTGAGCTTAGATGAGGGGAGGTGAGCGCTTGTCAATTTGAGGCAGGGGTTAATCATGCGTAAGGCTTTTCCTTTGAACTACACTACCACATGAAATTAACAGATTATTTACTTTTTGACCAGCAAATAGCCTTTCCAACAAATATAGGATGTGGGAAACAAAAAGGCAACGGCTGCTCAAAAAAGCGTAGATGCACTCCACCAGTCATGCTCGCAGACACAAAGAGGGAGATACTGCATGGCTGTGTATATGTTCAGGAACTGTCATGCCTGTATCAAGTACCCAAATCACTCTAGTGTGTCACCACACTAAACGTGCGTCTCTTTGTTTTGGGCCGCCATTATGCTCAAGGAGGTTCATACTAAAGATATTATGCTGCCGTCGACACGCTGACGGAGAACGACCTTCCTTTGTTGGAGCCGCTCTCCTCTGCTCCCAGTGCACATGCAAAGGTGTATGGGGAGTAATGGCGACGACCTTGGCTGCGAAATAAACTGCTGAGAAAGGCAGTAAACGCTACGGAGACGACAAAAAGGGAGCTTGTAGGAAAACAATACACTCTGACAGTTCAAAGGAGACCCTTTAATATTTCAGCCTGGCGCACGGGGGCAGGAACGCGCGGCTGGAAGTGATTCCGTAGGCTGTAAGTGAGGGGGGCTAAACTGTTGAAAGGATGGAAATGCATCTGCAAAGATAACGTTTCCAGACACGAACTTTCACGTCTGACGAACGCAGCGGGAGATCGTTCCGAGTCAGCCGCCCTCACACCAACGGGAACGTTTCCGGGACGCTCTGTGGCGTCTGGGTAGTGCTGCAGGAGGCAGGACGTGAGGATAACTCCTCTGCGGAAAGCAGTGTTTTTTGGTTGCGGCCCTCAATGCACCTCACACACTCGCTGTGAGATGTTCCTGCTGTATTCTCACAAGGGCCCATTCGGACATTTTACAGACATTTTACCAGGGGAGGGGCCAGGAGTTCCAGGAATACATGCCGGACATTTGCATTATCACATAGAACCCCTCTGGAAAAGTTCAGGAGCATATCCAGAGTTTATGACTGCAAACGGCTTTAGATCATCTAAAATGTTTTACTGAGAGCACAGAACCCGAGTGACAGGCTATAAGGCAGAGGCATTTTACCAAACCTAATCAACACAACCACTAAATCCAACCTTCAGCCTGATATTAAGTCATGAAATCACTGTGCATGATGTTTTAGTGTGTGAGCGTTCAAGCAACCTTCCTGAAATTGTGTAGTGGGGGTTTTTCTCTTTTTAATTTGTCATCAGTGTATGATATCATCACAAGCAATTTAATTAATTTCATTTTTTTTGTTTATTTGAAGGAGACCCTCTTTCTTAGGGACATTGGTTTTAGCAGCGTTTCTCCAAACGCACGCATATTCTCTCGACATGCTCTCCCGAGTAAACAGAGCTGAATGTGCTCAACTCCGAGCGCTGACTCCGAGCGCAGCCGGCACAGTTTCTTGTCAGGAGGAGCAATAAATCTCTGGAGAATGTGAATACGCAAACTTTGCCCACCTCGGCATTTTGTTTAAGGAAAGAGGAGGAGGAAGAGGACGGGGGGGGGGGGGTATTTTTAGCTTTTCTTTAACTTGGAAGCCTTCGGGCTTTTTGGCCGCGCCGGCACGAGTCATTGAAATAACTTTCCCCCGATACTCTTGGTACCATGTTTGACCCCATTTACGAGATGGGCTCGGATGAATTTGCGCGGCGGGCAGGTGAAAGGGAAAAAAATAGAAGAAGCAGTGCATCCCATCTCACTCTCACTGTTCAGCCGAGAGCTGGGCCACTTCAGGTCACAGTGAAGATATCCATCACTGCCAGTGTGAGGCGGGTCACATTCAAACACTGAAACACCCTTTGACTTCAACGAATGGACTCATTTTGATACTTCAAACACCAGCTGATCCCCGAGCTGGAGAGAAATTTAAAAAAAAACATCAACTGTATGTCTGCAAAATCTTCCAGTCCAAGCACTCCCTGACAACTGCAGACTATAATGGATGCTCAATGCAGCGTTAACAAATTCAATTTAGGCTCTGCTCATCATGGCCCCGCGCTCTTGGTAGATGATTGTGTAACAAGGCAAACATCTGTAGGGGCTCTCCTCCTGCGAGGGCTCAGTTGGTTGCCGGATGATGGCTGATGACTGGCCCAGACGGCCATATGCTGGAGGTACGCCTCACTCTCCTTTCAGATCGATCTCTGTCATGAATCTGTCTTTCTGCTGCTCTTGCGCCTGTGTGGAGGCTCTGCTGCCTTTCTTTTCTCTTCATCTAGTGCTGCTTTTCTTTCACGCTGCACATCACATCCAGTCCAAACACAATTTAATTTCCTTTTCCATTCGCTTACATCAAATCTCTATCTTCTCTCGCCCTGATTCTTTTACTTCGCTGTGGTTTTAGTCAGTTTCCAATCTTTCCTCTCCATCCATCTTTTATTTTTATAGTCATCTCCCACCCAGTTATCACCCAATTATTCGTCTTCCCCATTTTCTCTCTCAAACTCATTTTCTCCTACAGTTTCTTTCACCTGTATCATTTAGTTTATCCGTCTCCCACTTCCCCTGTTCTCAGTGCCTCCTCCATTTACTTATTATCTTTTCCAATGAGCCCCACAACTTTGAGCACATAAGGATCATCCCTCTATATGATCCCCACAGGAGAAACAACAGGTTGCTCGTGATGGGAGCATCTATTGCCTGATTTATATATATATATATATATATATATATATATATATATATATATATATATATATATATATATATATATATATTCCTCCCTGTGAAGTTGATTTCAATCCCATTCTGCCCAGATACAGAGAAGCAGGGAGGCAGTGCAAGGGAGATGTGCGAGACAACACACACTCTACTCTTTTCAAAGCAGCTTTTTTTTCTATGTAAAGAGGCAGTGATGATGAATCTGGGTGGGGTGACTTTAAGTGCGTGCTGAAGATGCAGATGCGTGCACTCTAAACCTCCTTGACCTCCCCTCTGACCAGAATATAAATTGGATATTTGTATAGTAACTATAGCATCACTCTGTCTGTGTTCTTATAGTAGAAATATAAAATAATAAAGAAAGTGATCCTATATGTTCTCATAACCCTAAGGATTTATTTGTCATAAAACAGACCTAGACAGTGGAAAAATTTAGATTTGAGCATTATCCCAGAAAAGATTATGAAAATTTAGAAAAAGCTCTATGTTGCACAAACATAGAGCTTGGATCCGCCCCTTAATCCACAACCCCACCAAAAATTTGATAGGTTATTTCCAGGCTCAGGCCCCATCCCTCCACAAAATGAAGTGGAAATCGCTCAAGTATTTTCTGCGTATTCCTGCTAGTGCTAACAAATAATCCAACAAACAGGAACGGGTGAAAACATAATCTCCTTGGCGGAGGTAATTAACAGGAGAAGAGTGCTAATAAGAAAAGGGAGGCTGGTTTGATCCGCAGCAGCACAGACCCAGGGCACTCGGAGCCTAGGAAGGGGGGGGGGGCGCTATCAAGGTAGCCAATTGCCACTCACAGAAACCTTCAAGGACAATCTCAGTCACTCAATGTGACACGAAGAGGTGAGGCCCGGGGGCGAGAGGAACAAGGGGGGCAGATTAAACATCAAGGATAAGAGCCTATCTGCCCACCATACATGTCAATATGGGCCCCGGCAGCTGCTAATGTGAAATGGATTCAACATTTCCCTTCTCGTTATCCTATTAGCCTGCATTGCTCACATCCTATAGGTTCAAGTAAACCGGCCAATCAGCCCGCACTTCCCCTTCCCCCTTACCAACAACTGATGCTATTTCCCCATCATCGTCTTTCAGAAAGGTTCAGTGACTCAGTGTTCGTCTGATCACAAAGTATTAAACAAACTCATGTGTTTTTTACACTCCACTAATTGCCATATGCGCGGCGTAGCACCTGCTGCTGCACATTCTAACACTCTGCATTGTCAGAGTGTTGCCGTCGGCGACGCAGGGGACGACTCCTGAAGCAGTTGATCAGCTGATCAATCAGTGATGTCATGGTTCTCGTGTTCAGACTTACAGGAATATTTCATCAGAATATGATTGACTGGGACACGATCAATGCCAAGAACTGACAGACAGATAAACAGAAAGCCCAGCTGTGCTTCAATTTGATCAAATCCCCCTTCATCAACACAATCAGTGATCGCAAATAATCAATCAGACCACTGATCTGATTTATTGGCTATAAGTATATACAGGGTAGTTGCATGCACACACACACACACACACACACACACACACACACACACACACACACACACACACACACACACACACACACACACACACACACACACACACACACACACACACACACACACACACACACACACACACACACACACACACACACACACACACACACACACACACACACACACACACACACACTGGAGAGAGACAAACAGACACAGAGGGACATATAGACGTAAAGACCTCTGACAGTTACTCCACCGTTATGATTAAAATCTACATCACATTATGAATTCAGACAATATATCGGTCAGTTTGAAAAACAACACATTGCTTTAGCTCGAAGTCTGTGTGTCACAACCTCAATCCCCCCCTCTTACCAGAACATTGATGTTGTCCCATAAATCAGGCAGGACATTTTTATTGTTTGTGCAATTCTGCATAATTACTCTGGTGGGCACCAATAAACAACGCAGAGCCATAGAGCTTTTTATGAATTGTACCATGGTGCACACTCTAGTAAAGGGGCCTGAACAATGCAGAGAGCCTTAACACACACTGCGTGCGTGTGCTCTTTATAGGACACCAGTAGCAGGAGGCCTGCTCATCAAACAGCCATCATCCCTTCTAATGATATCAATTCGACCAAGTGCCCATTAAAACATTTAGTGGGGCTAGATGGCCTGTGTGGGATTCGTCGCGTGTGCAGTGCGAGTCCACTCCGTTCACGTTTATGCGGCCAACACGCCAACACACACACGCATGCGTGTCTGTGCACGTTCACAGCACGGACAAAGCATGCTAAAATCCATCGAGCTGCAGTTTGACACGCGGACAAAAATGAGACTCAAAAGTATAAAATAAATAAATAAATACATTTTAAAAAGCACGGAAAGGCAGCTTAGTGTGATTAAATAAACATCGTGAGCCATCTCTCTTCTGAGAGAATGAACCATCAGCACTGGTCCTACTCACTCGGCTGGATTTGAGTCCTCGCGGGAGATTAAATATTTACCAGCTGTGGGTCAGCTAAAGAGCCAGCACGTCTTCAAGGGACCAAGAGTCCGTCTCTGACATCCACCTAACACCTATGCTTTAATTCAGCAAAAGAAAAACATGGCCTCATTTGCATAAAGATGAAAGGGAGCCCTTTCAAAACACTTGTGTGTCTGTAATCTCAATGTACATCTTTGCACAGCTGTCTATAAGCCAACACTAATATTTCAAAATATTTGCGGCAGTACTTTTATTTCTTTAATGCGCCCCCCCTAGTCCTACTATAAATCCTAACCCTGGAAAAAAAAAACCTTTCATGCTCATGTTACGTAAGAGCGAACGGCTTTCTTTCACCACTGACACGCACATGGGCCGAAAGACACAGAGAGAGATATTAGGCCTAAAAAAGAACTAGGGCCTCATTACAGGGCGCAGTGTGAACGTGACACATCTGAGATATCCACCAGGCATCGTTACAACCTAGTGAGGGTCCAAATACAGAACAGACACAACACTGGTTCAACGAGGCCCTAATGAAGCCTCGGAGCGAGACGAGGGAGGGAGAGATAAGCGAGTGTGACGTGACGACGGACTCTGACAGAAGCGGGCGAACAGATGAGGAGCAGAGACGAGGAGATGCGAGAGGGTCCCGCTGTCGAGATCTCTGAAATAGTAATGTGTCCATTTGGCACTTTTCCCAATGCTAGTACTGAAGACTGGATTCCACATTAAAAGTTTCTTAACATTCATAACTTTCTTAACTATTTTCATGTGCGGGCAAGAGAAAAAGAGGGAAAGGGAAGGGAGAGGAAGATCTGCAGTAGACAGTAATAGAACAGCCCTTATCAGTACACTGCAAAAGTCAGCACAAAACTGAATTCACACAAATCATCACACAAACCATCACACGTCTCACTGTCCGGTGAATAGATATTAATATAGAGATATTAATCATCATCAACAAAATTAAGTCCTACCTCTGGTTTTGGGACGAAGGCCCGTCCAGGGATGGTGAAGCAGTTCCGGACAGTGCAGAGATACTGAGCCATGACGGACAGACGGCTCCTCTGTTTGCTGCCTGTGCTGGCTGTCAACCTCTGGGCGGAAGAGACAAATACTGAAGATGAGTGCTGCATATTCGGTGAGAGCAGGAAATTTGTCGATGTCGATGCCATTTGTTGCTATGGTGTTGCTTTTAGCAGCAACCAAACATGTCCAATAATTTATTACGTTAAGAAAACAAAAATGGAAAAGAGTATTTAAGTTGACCTTAATTATGTTTTTATGAGTCACAAATAGAAAAGAATAAGTATACATAATTAAATAATGCTCTGAATGATTTCGACGGGGCTGAAGCACAATATAATGCCCTATGCAAACTTCCCATTCAGTATTTGTTGAAGGGTTATTTAAGTTTTGTCCATTTTTTTAGATTTTTAAAAACTTTAGATTTTTTATTAATTGTAATGTATAATGTAATTCTAAAAGTTATAATTTTAGGTGTCATATAGGTAATGTTGTTCTCGCACCTCTGCCACCTCTTTCTGGAAAGTGAGCGTAAGTCGGGTGCGTCCGTAGACGAAGGGCCCCGTCCCGTTGGCCATGTCCTCCAGCCACTTGATGATGAGCGGGGTAGAGACGCTGAACGGGAGATTCCCTATGATGTGAAGGTTTGGTGGATCTGTGGAGCCACATTTTTCTGTCTCAGTTATTTGTTTATACTTCACACTCCTCAGTAACAGCTTGTACAATTTCCATTTCTCACCTCCCCCCCACGGCTTTGAGACGGTTGCTGGGAATCCTCGGTCCGTCCTGTATGTGAGTATGTCCCCGTGGACGATCCTCAGCCTCCCCGGTGCTGCCTCTGACAACAGCTGTTGAAATGAGCGTGATATGACAGTAAATTAGAAAAATGGAAAAGGTGCTATAAAGTCATCAGTCACTCTGCAGGCAGCTAATGATGCCAAAGCTGAAGAATAGATTAAGTAGGTTTTACGCCGCTGACAGATGAAGGTGTTAGAGGCTTTTCATCTGAATGACCTGATTGACCTTGTGCATAAGCCAGCATCGTTGGAGCTGCTCCGTTTACCTTAAGCCCGGGGATGAAGCGTGTATCTTTCTCCACCACGAGCAAGTCCGCTGCGCCGGAATTAAGGATGGAGCGGGTCAGGCCCCCGGGACCAGGGCCCACCTCACACACATGTGCGTCCATCAAATTGCCTGCCTGACGCACTATTTTGTCTGAAAAGATAGAGACGTGTGACCAGCTCAGTAATAGGAATCTACTTCATTAAAAAACATTTTTGCATACAATCTGTGACTTATAACCTAACTATACTCAACACATGTATCATATCAATTACACGTGCTGTCCAATCCGGTGTTTTCATCCAGGTCTCAGGATTCTAAATTGAGATTAATGGTGTGTGATGTTGCAATACCTGTCTGCCTGCGTGTGATGAAGATGAGCTGTATTAATCTAACGGTCACCTTGTCCAAGGACAAGAGAGCAGATCAGACCTGCACTGCATCACTGACTGGAAATTATATTAAGGTCTGAGCTCCGCAAGGGCTGCAAACAATAGGCTCAGTCCATTCACTTGAGCAGATCTACTCAACCTCCCCCACGAAGAAAGGTCTGTCGATTTCAATTCCTTAAAACAAGGCTACTTGGAGCTGTGCAATGAAGTGTGCAGACAAAAAACAACAACAACCAGTGTGACACAGCAGCAAAGAAAACAAGCCACTCACGATTGGTGCATTGCAGACAGAGCAGAGAAGAGAGAGAAAGAGTGAGGCAAGAATACTAACCTGTGAGCCTCAAGTCCAGGAGAAAGTTCTGAGAGAGCTGCTTCTCTGCTCGCAGGTTGTACAGCTTGATCAACTCGCCTACAGTCGGCAGGGGAGGCAGACGGAGAGATGCCAGTTTCCCCGAGGCAGACATCGTTCAGGTGAACTGGAAAAAAAAAAACATACATACACGCGCGCGCATGGAGAGAGAAAAACAATGATTGATCAGCTTCTTCAGCAAGCCCCACGTTCAGAGGTTAAGGCATAAAAAAATATGAAACGGGCGAGATATGATGCTTCATTGGTAATAACAGCCTGTCAGTAATGGTAAATGGACTATATTAACTGTATATAGGCCTTTTATTATCTTATTGACCACACAATTACAGTACAAGTCACATCCACCTATTCTCTCACACACACACACATTCATACAGCACTTTTGTATGCAGCGATTTTCCTGTCACACATCATTCACACACTCAGGGTTAAGTGTCTTGCCCAAGGACACTGTGGCAACGCAGACTGGAGGAGCCAGGGATCAAACCATCGACCGTTCCGGTTAGCGGGCCGCCCTCTCCACCTCCTGAGCCACGGTCGCCCAGCAATAATATTCCAATAGGTAGTTATGTAAAGCGTATAGAATTTCCAGTAAGGAGCGAGTGACCTTTGGGAATGCAAAGACAATGCATACACAATTGTGATCCTGCATGCTGGCAGAGTGGGCTTTGTTCTCAAACATATTCACGTTCTCCCACAAACACGTTGAGGTATGTGGAACATAAGAAAGATGGCTAAAACGGATCATCAATTCCAATTACTTCTTTATCAGGTCGTGGGATCGATTTCCATTGTTTCGCCTTAAGCCGAGTTAATGCTGAGGGGCTGACTGGGGTCAGTGGCAGTGAGTCTTATATATTAAGATCTCTTGCGCCATCTAGTGGACTTGTGACAGAAAAACTAAACGACCAAGATTTACACATAAAACAGAGGCTCACTAATCTTTTACAGCGCGTTTTGAAAGAAACATATCACACCACTACACGTGGGTTTACATTCCAACTGCAGCCGTCTGTCGGTTTAACCTGCAGAATACACATTAGCACAACTCTACTTTGTTTTTATTGCGCATGACTAATATGAGCTGATTATTAGCTGATTAGCTGCTAAATAAAGCAACAACGCATCGGCGCCACGTCGGGATGACACACAATCCTGCGTCGTCAAGCTGAACAACTCACATTTCAACTCTTTGTTGACACGACTGAGCTTGTGACACTGTAGTTGTAGTTAGCATTTCACAGCTAAGGTTAGCTCTGAGTCCAAACGCCCTCGGCAGGGCGCATTGTAAACGGCTCGAGTTCAACCGACAACACTTCACGTTGATTAAAGAACCAAGAGAAGACCGAGGCCAAGCAGAAACGGACACAACGAGGACGCAAAGCAGGAAAATACACACGCGTTTACCCACGTTTCTCACCGGTACCGTGCTCCTGCCTTTACGTTTCCTCCTTCGTCACTCAGTTGACGTCTGTGCGGCCAATGAGACTGCGAGCATGTTCACATCGACCAATCGAATGGAAGAAGGCGGGGCTAAGCTTTGCCCTTCAAAAGCCCGTCTGCGGTTGGTGTAATGATGCTTCTCAGCCAGAAGAGGGCGACATTTCACTGTTGATATTGAAGTGTTGGTTTTTTGTTGCTCCTAAAGGAGCAAATCACCGTGTCATTATTGACACCACCATTATTTTTTTCTCTCTTTATAAACCTTTATGCATTCTTGTGAAACTATTTTATTATACAAGGCTTCAATGGCTGCAAGACATACATGAAATGCATGAATTGTATACATACAAAGGAACAAAAGTGCAGCTGATATCTAAAATGATCCAATCCAGATATTTGTCTTGTCAGCAAAAACCAGGAGTCATCGTAGAGCATAAAGTCCGCTCAGGCTTGTAAATGCAACGCTATCCATTTGGCTTCCACTATTGTTATCAGGCTATACATGTAGACACCCCCATCATGTTAAACTAATTGAAACCTCTCAGCTTAAAGTGGTGAGCAGCCTGCGTGCCCACAGTCCACTGTAGGGCAGAGGTTCAGTGTTTAAGTCCTTTGTCATGCCGGATGATGCACAGCTGTTGATTGGAATGGACCTTGTGGCACTTTGATCTCCCGGCTCTGCTCGTCACTGGGTCATTTGTGTCGGAGCCAGAAATACCCCTCTCCTCCAGGGTTTGGCAGATGAGTGTCGGCTATGTCTCCTGCTGTGGCTGTGGAGACGCAAGAGAATGGAAGATAGAAAAAAATCAAGGGCACGGATCATCCTGGGTCCCCTCCTATGGAGAAGTTTCTTGACGGTTTACCCAATGGGTGATACACAGTAATGAGACCAATATATTGATGTCATCAAAACCAGTCATGAATAGATCAGTAATACCAATAATAGCATGTTCCATGTCCAGTGGCTATTCACTACACATGTCAGCATTGTTTTTGATTGAATGGTGAATGGCCTGTATTTCCATAGCACTTTTCTTGTCTCATTGAGCACTCAAAGGGCTTTACAGAACAAGTCACACATTCATTCAATGCTGCTATTTATTGCGCATTTTCTGTCACATTCACACACATGCATACACGGCCAAAAGAGCAATCAGAGGCAACTTAGGGTTAAGTGTCTTGCCCAAGGACACATCGGCATGCGGACTATAGGGGAAGTTGATCAAGGCCGCCAACTTTTGGGTTGGTGACTGACTCTACCTCCTGAGCCACAGCTGCCCCAGTCTAGCAAATATGACGTTCCATAAGGACAGACAACAGCTGGTTCTTGTAGAATCATTCTAGTGGTGATAATCTGACCATTGATATCAAATAGGTGGAAAAAAACTCTTATAATATAAAATGTTTTTTTTCCCACTTACTGACTCCAAAATAGCTTTGTACTGCACAAAATGATTATAAAATATTTACCTCGATAGATAGACAGATAGCAGCAATACAGTGAGAGAGAATTGTCAAAAAGTATGCACATTTAAAAAAGTATAAAAGTACAAAATACCCAGTTAAAAAGACCAAACAGACCCTTAAAGCAAGATGCAAAGATGAAGTAGTAATAATCTCATTAGTACTCATTGTGCAGAATGGCCTACTTTAAATCATAAATGTTATATAATAGTATTCTAACTGAAAGATGGATCCATTAATATCTGATTAATATCACAGATGGTAATGCCGAGGCTAACCTGTGGTCAGAGGGTCAAGCTGAAACAGGGCCACGTGCCACTAAGCAAACAAAAACACTAGCTTTTAGACACAAGATTTTGAAACGCGACATTTCACATTCAAGCTCCTTTTTGGTTTTTTTCGTTCACATTTTTTTCTGGAAAAGCTAGAAAGTGTACCACGAGGATTTTTTTTTAATTTATTGTTGGACTGTGTTGCTGAAACACAATATAAAAACTAAAAATTGAACAATCTAATTGTATCTGCTATCATGATTATCATCATCCAGTGGAAATAAGGACCACGCTGTTGAAGAAACAGTTTCATATCTTCACAAAGTCCCATGTCTTTTTTTAAATGTAGGGGTCTGACAACACAGGCTTTATACAGTGTGTGTGGGATTGACATGACTATTTGACCATTTTAACAGGGGAGGGTGTCAGGGAGTCACTTCCTCAATGCACCGCTGCACTGTGTGTGATCAGCAAAAACAGGAAATGAAACATAAGTAATTAACATTTCTGAGACGGTAAGTCATCACTATAAGTGAAACAAAAGTAGAAAAACAAAGACTGAAATACTTAAGTGTATATAATTTTCCGAGCGATTTAGCCTTTAAAAACAGACTTACACCAACAAATATAACCAAACCACAGGACATGAGATGTCCGCAGCGCGTTCAGCAACAACTTCGGTTGTGATGATGACTCAGAGCCGAGGCAGTATTATGTTCTAGTATTTCACTGGATGTGTTGTTGGCACTGTAACAAGATCAACAGGGATAACTGTGCAAAAAGTGAAAAAAAGAGGGGGAAAAAAGTATATACTGTATTGCACTGAAAGCAAAACAATAACCCATATTCTTAGTGTCCTAATCTAATACAAGTGTAGTGAATAGAGCAAATGCGATGCATGTTGTTATGTTATTATGTTGGGTTTTAGTGTCACAAGTGGGAGTGGGATAGATATTTTTTAAATTCGAATGTTTTTGCGGAGTAGGAATTTGACACCACAGTAACAGGGTTAAACGTATGGTTTACCATATCTATAGTAATTTATCATAAATACTAATGTGTATGATCTCTTCAATCTGGATTTGTCTGAGGAGTCTAAAGCGTAAAAGGCTGAGCTCGATTAAAATGCTGTATGATGTAATTTTGATTCTGAACACCCCAAATTATGCACATTTTTCATTTTGGACAGGACACCATTACTGTGTACGGAAGTGGGAAAATCCAAACCCTAATTAGACATGCTTGTCTGTCAACCTTTAAAAAAAACAAAAAAAAAAGATTCCTATGGCACCGCACCACATAAAAGACACTGTGGTACTTCAGCTTTGGCATTCCTGTGGTGGTCATTGTGTTCCTGCGATACGTGCGTTTTTGTGGTACCCTCAGATTTGCCGGCAGGTTTGTGACAATTTACTATAAAGACGTTTGGTCTTTCTGTGGAACTACGGCGTTATATGAGCACTGACGCTGTACTTCCTGTGAAACGGGGGGATGAGAAAAAACCCCATCCGTGAACAGCTAGTACAACCAGAGTTTCCTGTGTGTGGTGCGTTTCGTGACAAACAAAACCAAATATTATGGTCCCTCCAGTTGAGTCCCAGGGTCCGTGGGGTCTGGAAGTTGTCTTATTGAGAGTTACATGGCCTGGCTCCGACTAACATACGTGTCTTAAAAAGCGTCTTAGCGTATCTTAACATGTTATAGCTCATTTGTTTAATCTGTTTTTTTTGCTGAGCCCAGATACATTTTCATCTTTATCTTAGAAGAAAAAATGTACAGAAGTGGCCAAAAGCATAACCATGGGTATACAAATGTACCAATGACATGTCGCTCCTTGACTTTTCTCATCATTTTTCTTTGGCCTTCATCCCTTTTCCTCAAAACCCTCTGCAGTCCCGTCATGGCCTGAGGCCAGGGGACGGCATGTTCCCTGTTATCCCGGCCCGGTCTGATCTCCCAGTGCTCGGACAGCTCTGGTCGCGGATGTTGCCGGAGCGCTTTGAGCGCGAACCTCAGCCGTCGCTCCATTGCAACTGGATGACAAAGCCCCGAGTCCCACGGCGTCGTTTTATCGCCCATGTTGTGTTCATTAACTGTGAGTGCTCTTCATTCTGATCGCATCGCGGAAGTGTGGGAATGGCAGCTACTTCAACCGACCCACATTTCGACCATGATCCACAACAACCGCAGCCCCAACGGGGCCCAGACGGCAGCGCCGTCCTGTGGGCATTATATACTCAGAGTGAAATCATAACAAACCTCTTCCTAAACTGGATCCCACCACATGACTTCATTTTGGGTGTGGAAATCATGGCACTCAATCAAAATACACTTCTCATGACCTCAGCTCGGACAGATCTTCCTCTTCGATACAACATGACTTCATATGTGCATTTTACAGTTTATCTTTGTAGCTCCAGGTATCCAGAGGCTCTTGGGAGAGTCAATGAACAAATCAACAAACTAAATGAAGGAACAGACCCCAAATCCCTGTCCAGAGTGTGTTTCTCGATGCTCATCTGTCCACGCGTTTTATGTTTGCCGAAGTGTGTTTTCATTTTACTGAACGAAACATTGTGTCAGGCCCACACCCACATACAGTAATTCGGCAGAGGCCCATTGTGTGAACGCACCGTCTCTTAGGTCCCATGTAGGTGCATTGCAACACAAAAGAACTGACGAAGGGGGGAGTGGATGTGTCCAAGTCCGTCTGACATAATTCCTCATGGAGTTTATCTGTTGTTTATAGCTGCGACGTCTTCTGTTTGCTTTGGTTTCCATCTAGTGATAAGAGTGTCGTTATGTTCACCAGGCGTTTCCTTCGGGTGGCCAGACAAAACCTTCACTTTTAGGGGGGGGGGGGGGGGGGGGGGGGGTGAAATCCTATGACTTCTCCTGAATCATATAAACTATCTGCAGGATGAAACTGTCATGGTTATGAGCCACAGACGAGATAAACATTAAGCAGTAACAGACAACAGGGTCAGACTTGGGTTTTCTTTTTCTTTCTTTTTTTTGCTTCAGCTCTGTCAGTGGGACCGGATAATAAAACAATCAGAAACCATCAACGATATTACAATGAAGAATTGTGCAGTAGAGCACAGTAAGAGCATATAGAGAAGGATGTTATCTTGGTTATATCATTTATGACACCTTCTTCCATTTTGGACTCAGGTCTTGATTCGCTCGCACGTCAACACTTTCCTCCCCGCTTGATTACTGTGAATCCCTATTCAGCCGTCTGTGGCCCTGCTCAGACCTGGTATTAACATCTGTCCTGAGTGATCCGAGCCCACGAGTGGACAACTCGGGCCACATTCGGAGGTGGAGGTGACACGATGTCCCTCGACCGCTTACAACTGGTCGAGGCGCTTTTGAAAAATCAGCTCTAGGCCCAATTGCTTTTGTTTAACTTCTTTTACTTCTTTGTTTAAATGTCTTTTTCAATTTTTTTTTATTTATTGTGAGGCAGGTGTGAAAGGGCCTTCATGCCCACTAGTGCAGAGTGGAATCATCACTCAAGTATTAATTAATAGCTCGTGTCTCGCCCATCTGTGCCTTGGCAGCAAAGTCAACAATTTCAATTGATGCAGAGCACGATCACTGTACCTCAGATTTAGCTCCCCGTCCCGATTTAGATTGTTTTCTCTGAGCAGGGCCAGGAAGGCAGTCCAGCTTCCAAAGTCCTGGGGAATTTGGCCACACTCACCCCTTCCTAAGTCAGCAATTGGTGGTTCCTTGGACCACTATAGGGCTTGGGATGGCTGCTCTCACCGGACTTTCCCGGCATGGGAAAATGGCACGGCGGGGTTCAGCTGTCACCAGGGGTCAACGGGGAGAATTAGCACTGTGGCAAGGCCAGCCAAACCCTCCAGCATTCAGCTAGCCTCAGCTGCCAACAGCACCCATGTTGGCAGGAGTGGACGAGTTAAATATAGAGCTACGCTTTTAGTCTCTGTGTGACTCTGGTCAAAAAGTGTCGGGAGGGGAAATGAGGTGTGCAGCTGAACGAAGCGGTCTGGCCCCGTGACAGAGGACATCTCAGAAAACACCTCTGCCCTTCCCCTCACCGGGCGACGGGCCCTTTCAACCTGCTGAGGGGGAGCGGAACAGAGCAGTGCCTGCCTTTACCCCCTTCACCCCCTTCTGCCTTTTGTTCTCACACACTCTCCAACTGGCCCCTGGAAGGGAGAGCGCCGGGGAAGGAAGAACGAGAGGTGTGTTTTATAGAGCGCTTTGCGGAGCAAAACTGGATAGGCTGTGGGAGTGAAAGAGGGAGGGAGGGAGGGTGAGAGAGAGAGAGAGAGAGAGAGAGAGGGAAGTTACAGTGGTCTGTTAGTGTTCTCTACCATTCCCTCCCTGACCTGAGGAACTGAGAGAAGACGGAGAGAGAGAGAGAGAGAGAGAGAGAGAGAGAGAGCAGAGCTGGAGATGGCTCTTGGCTCCACTCAGTAGCAGACACCAAGCAGGCCTGAGGATATTAGTGGATACTTGACTCCTTCCCTGTTTTATTTCTTGGATTACTCGGTGTGGCGACTAATTGCTTAAACCTGGGGACAGCACAACAGCAGGTGAGTCAGCTTCTCCCGGGGGTTTCCCCCCCTCCCGATAATGATCCGTTTTTTGGCCTTCTTGCACTAGTGTGCAACAGTGTGCTTCTGGCAGAGCAGGATTCATCAGCTGGGCTCCTTTCAGAGAGAAACACATGGAAGAGGCGCTCAGGTACAGGTGCTGCTGCTGCTGCTGCTGCTGCTGCTGCTGCTGCTGGACTGCCATCGGTTTATATGGATCCAAACGGAATCCGACCTGTTGGCCTCACTCCAGCTGCGTTTGAGCCACATGAATGGAACAACTCTTCCCCGACGTGTGTGATTAATTCAGCCCGCGTTAATACATTCAAATAGTGTGGCTTTCCACATGTTGAATTAATTACTCACTCACGGGAAAACAAGCGTCTGCTCTGAGTGCCGTCAGCGGCAATACAGATCTGGCATTGTGACACGAACACATAAAAGACAGTGTTATGAATCAAACATTTTTCTGCGGATTACATTTGATATCGCTGTATGAATCAATAAGACGGTTCAGTGTGAAGGCTTTTGGGCTTTGCACGTGGGAAGAGAAACCCACGACGTCTGCAGACAACAGGCGTGCGTGGTGCACAGAGATAAAATGATACTACGCTTGTAGGTTGGGTCATGTTTAGTCATCACATGCACTTGCGCACACATGTAACCTTTGTCCTCATCGTCTCCCACATCCGCCAACTCCCAACACCTCTGCAGCGTCATGTAGCTCTCACTTTTGCTCTCAGTGCACACGCCAAATACAGTGCGCAGGGTGCAGAGATGCACTCCGCTGCTTGACATTAGGAGGCATTCAGGAGGCTGCAGCAGGACCACATCTTTCATCCGGAATATTTATGGTTTGTAGTGACGCCAGAATCGAATTCCATTGCCTCCGCATGAGGTCATCGGCCTTTTCGGAGGAGACACATGGCTCCAGCTAGCCGCCGTCCATTCGTCAAGGCGCACATCACCTTGCCTCAGCAAAAAGAAATGTGAAATGTATCTCACTCACAGAAGGGGAATGTAGTGCAGGTGTGGCTTAAGCCGCTGTCAGTGTCCCGGGGCTCCGAGCAACCTCACCCCTTCCTCTCTCGCTGCCTCCCACCCTGTCCAGCTGATGTGGCCTCTTGTGCACTCGGTGATATCACCGCCCAAACAGGACAAAGAGAGCTGCTGCGGAGATATTACTCATTAACATTTTTGTACGTGTTCCAGCTTTATCTGAGCACATCCTCTCTCGCTCGGCACATGCCCTGCAAGGTCTGTGGCGCTCAGTCAGCGTGATAGCCTCTTGACCAAGTCGTGATATGTGACTGTTGACTGGGAGGCCATCAATCTCAGCTTGTGAATGAATTAGTCGCAGTGTAAAACAATATCGTAGACCCTGTTTAAACTGAAACCGGGCTGGCTCTGCATGGGCGTTTGCCAAAGCAGCATTGATTCGAGATGCGCTAAATGTGTCAGCGGCTTACCTCATGCCATGACTATAGCTCAGGGTCACTTGACTTGTTACTCACGCAGAAAGGGACATAGTTAAACTGTGAGGTGTAGCAGTATCTCTAGAGCTTTCTCTCTGTTGCAGTGCAGTAGACGCAGTATTTAATTACAACGTCAATTCAATATTCGTGATTTATTATTATATTGTGTCTCAAGATAAGAAGTAATGTGTTTTCCGTGTGCACTGCAGATAAGCAGATAATAATAAAAAAATCTAATTTGGCCTCTTAAGAGTTGCAAGAATGAGCTAATAATGTAAAGGATTATTTGTTCCTCTCAGTGTTAAGCATTTATTTCACTATTCGTTGACATCTGTGACCCCCTTCCTTTATGCATATGTGTCTGTGCCTGTGTGTTGTATGCAGGTATCCGGGTGTACATACTGTATATGCTACACCATTTGAGGATATCTCTATATAAATGCACCGAAACACGATATAATGGGAGGTGGACCTCATCGCTGCGTGGTCGGTGTCTTCCCCATACGTCTGGTGGGCCTCAACAACAGCTGTCACTGATATGCACAGCTCCAGTCATATACAGGCCTCTGGTCTTGAATTCCAAAAATGCAGTTTAGACACATTGGGATGTTTCGCAGAACTGCGGCGCAAATAACTCATGCTCTCGTGGGTTTAAAAATAAGTCCTTAAACTCCATAGCAACCCAAGATCTTCTCAAGATCATTTGATACGTAGCTTGCAAGATGACAAGGGATACTGGCTATAAACAGTGGATGTGTAGTTAATTGGTTCTTGTAATATTAAAATGACTAAGGTCATTTACGAAAGTTCACATGCAGGAATATTCTGTGTGTTGCAAATGTTTCAGGTTGGTCAAAGCGCATAGGCTAACAAGTATTTTCCATATATGATATATTTCTGGCCAACTTTCTTTGTTTTTAACGCAAGGGAAATTCCGCAAGAGGGAAATATTCCCACCCTTTCTATCCAACCCATGCTTTTTCTTCTCTCGTCTGTGTTTTTCTTTTCTTCTGCGGGGGATGACATAATCACGACTCTTCCAGCAAACTGGCGCGTGATGGTGACAGCCACCCAGAGACCTCATCTGTCCAGTGTGTCGCTGAGTTGGAGAAAGTGAACCAGCGTATATTTTCTGAAAGCACGGGGATCATTGGCCTCTGCGGTCGATTGTTACATTGTGCGGAGGATTGAACACCACACTGTAATTTCACACAACTGTTACCGAGTTCTCCCACTCAATTCTACTTTATTGTTGTCCCACCCTCAACAATGCACTTCATTGTTTCTATGATAACTAGTTTTTGTCCTGTGTGAAAAGGTAAACAAGACCAGATCACAATACCAACGCCAAAACAATGCAAGCGCTCACCTTCAAAACTCAAACGTGAACTGGTGGTTATGGGTTTGAAATTGTACAGAAAGCTTAGTCCTTTAAGGCTCTGGTATAACATTATCATTCCAAGCGCAATTTTTTTTACTAGCTGACCAACAGCTTGCTTTAAGACTGAATTTCCAGGCCTCCGGGGTGCTATAAAGAGGTCAGAAACTAGCTGACAAAGACACACGTCTAGCACGTCGTGCTAACAAACAGGCCGAGAAAAGCGCTCTGTGCTAAATGCTAATGTAAGCATGCTAACATGAACACAGGAACATGTTCATCATCAACCAGCATGCTTACTATTTACTGGAGAAGTAAACACAGAGAACGACAATGTAGGATGGGAATATAAAGGTAGTTTTGCAGGTATTGAAACCAGAAACCAATGGATTTGAAGTGAACGTTTTTATGACCTCATAACAGCAGTAGAAGAGGAAATCACCAATTACAAATCATCATGAGAGGAACATGAATGTCCGACTGGTAATCTGTGAAATAACTATATTTTCTCTTTTATACCTCTATAAAAAAAAGATAGTCGCACAATCTCAGTTCTATCTGCGAGGCAACATAGGATTTGTGGAGCTAACACAGGAAGTTCAGTCAGTGGAATTCTGATCATGTAGACGTTCGGACAAGAGAGAGTTCAGACAAACGGCCCATGACGTTGGACCATATCTCTGTCTGTTTCGTCCATATGTTGCACTGCGGTTTCCATTCATAGGCCAGCCAGAACTCGATCTCCTCCTCGATCTGCATGCTGTAAAGATGATATCCACTCATGCCGTTAAGGATCTTCGCAAGTCACTTTTCAATAGATTGAATAGATGCTGTTGCCATGGGAACCACTCCTTTATTTTGAAGCTACAACTTTTACGTGTTTAACTCTTGGAAATAACGGATGTGTTCATGTTTCCCATTATGTAGGCCCACGACTAATTTTGAGAGATGGAGTTGTGAGTCATGTGTTCCAGCAGCCGCAGCAATCCATACGCTCGGTGACAGAGTGGCGCTGTAAGAACGAGGGGCGGTTTACATGTTGTGTGACTGAATAATCTCCACCAGTGTCTCCCACTCACACACACACACACTCCGATGTTCATAGTGCATGACCCAATTGTGGCTTCAGACAGGGACTACGTGACTTCATCAAAGACTCAGAGTGAATTTGTGACAAACTGCAATCAGCACAACTGTCATGAATGTGTCATCATTTATAAGTCACTGATTCAGGAAGCACCCGAGAAGAGTTTTTTTATGATGCAAAAAGGATGATTGTTTGTCCCTTACAAGCAAGTGAGTAAGTAGTGTGAGTGACTGCATATAGACAAGTACCAAAATTCCTCCTAGTTTGCTCATTAGTGAAACCTGAACTGCTGAAGCCACAGCAGTCTCCAGTGAGAGGATCAGGTTCATTTGACATCAGGAAGATTTGCTACGAAGTTGGGACCCACCACCTATGCTGACATTTTGTTCCAGTGTGCTATGTCATGTTCCAGTTATTGTTGCTATGAGGTATTTATAGAAGCCGTCATCACTGTAAGACAAGCTGCAAATTCTTTCGTTTTGTCCATGGATGCTCTTTGACGGTTCAATCTGGTATTACTGGTCAAGAAATTCCTGAAAAGTTAAATCACAGAGGAATGTGTACAGGTCTGAGTTGATATCAGGACAGTGTATGCTTGCCATCCCTTGCTGTCAGCAGCATCTTTATTTTCCCCGACCATGACTGACCCTAGAAGTCGCAGAGCATTTCATGATCCTGGAACAGGACCCTCGCATGGGAAATAGGGGCTCGCGATAACTTTTAATATCAGATGGATTGTCTCACAGCTTTGCGAATCTCATCCACAGCTACAGTTTTGATTGAAATTCCCATATATTGGCGGCCCTGTGTGTTTTTCTTCTACGGACGGAAGAGCTTCTCAAGTGTGCTGCACTTTTATCAGTGTCCTCTGGCAGAGCAAGTTGCCAAAACGCTCGCATGCGAGGAAACTCTTCTAACACCTTGTTTGGTCGCATTAGGGCTGTGGTGTGAAAATGTCGACGCTCGATAAATCAAAGTAATCATTTTTCCCGTGGTGCGTTCTTACATTATTTCAGCTGCTGTTCTCATCTTCCATCTTTGGCAAATGAATTTGAAGACATGCCAGATTAATAAGTCCTGACCTCTTCCCCTTCTTCACTTTTTCCCTCCACATGAACATCACAGACATGAACTAGAGATACCAGACCTCATCATGCTTACAGTATTTTTTATTATATGTAGTATTGTACAGCTGTGTAACTTATATATCTGTACATAAAACACACAGAGTTCATTTTAAGACTACTGTATATGCACAATTGAACATTAGTCCTTCATTTGTGCAGTTGAAGTCTTCCAGTCCACAACATTGCAACAAACACTTAATCTTCAAATTTGAGAAGCCGAAGCCAGTTAATATTTGCAGTTTTTTGCTCGATTAAATAATCCAAACACTTGATCAATCACCAAAATTGTTGCAGATGAATCTTCTGTTGATTGACAAATCGATTAATAAAAGACAGATAGTCTCAACTCTAAGTCTGTCACTGAAGGCATGAAAGCTGTCTGACACATGTTACATGCTGACCAATGACAAAATTTTATAGCCCCATTTTTCCACACTTTGGAATGGAGGCACATGTTTCGGCGAGGCCTATAAATACTCATATATGTGATGTGACAGCTGGACTAGCCCAAACCCTGGGATAGATTTAGGGTCCTGCTTTAAATTTAGGCTTAGGCCTTGACTGGGGTCTCGCCAGGTATTAGGCCTCCCTTTCGTGTTAGAAGGCATCGAGGTATTCAATGCTGGGCAGTCACATTGTGCCGATGGTTTAGATGCCACGAGTGTGTGGGCATTGTGGCGGATATAGGCGCGGAGCTCAGATTGTCTCCCTGCACGCCTTCATTTTCCATAAAGACAACTGGGAACGTTGCATGTCAGACTGGAATGCGAGGCCGCGTGGCTCAGGAATCCCCATTTGTTGCTCTGCAGAATTCACTACAATCAAGACGGCGGGGACCGGGTCAAGGTGGATCAAACAGTGAAGACGACATATTGATGCCAAGAGTTGTTATCAGTGGATTTTGACGACAGACAGACTTCGATGTCTGTCAAACGAAATCTGGTCATCAATAGAGCCCATGAAACTGAGAGTGATTAATCCCATCTCCTACAGCTGTCCAGCCAGGAAATGTCCTGTATGAAATGTTGTCAATATGTGCAGGTCAGGGAGGTTGAACATGTATAGTTGAGTCCATATGATGAAAAGGCATGGGGGAAAAAGGCTCATTGTTTTGTTTCCACTGCCAGCAAAGTTAGTTTCTTATTAACTCTCGATTTCAGCCGCGACGAGTAAATGTCTACACGTGAAAAGTTCCAGACAGCGACGGTGTACTACCTGCCCAGCATCGAACAGCACCCAGAAAAGGGTTTTCGACTGGCTAGTGAAAGCAGCGGAGCAGTTAGAGATGGATATTTCCCTCTGGAGTTGGTGGAGACGGTAAAACAGAGCTATGAGGTGGATGAATATTCAGCGGATATTAGCAGGATATAAAGAAGTGAATGATATATCTGTTCAATTGATTTATTTATTCATGACCAAATGCAATGTAAGGGTGTTGATGGGAAAAATAAACTGATTTCCTTAGGCCATATAGATATACAAGTACAACAGTGAAAATACCTTTTGCCAAAAGTTCAGACCCTCTGAACTAAATGTTTATATCCACGAAGCTCTCAACTGTCCTGTTTGCCCCGCTGAACGGGAGTGACCCCGGAAAAATGAGGCGAGCCGTTACAGTAGCTTCTCTCTGAAATTGTAATGGCAACAGCCCAGAATTTAAAAATAAACCAACGAGGGCCCAACTCAACCGTCTTGTCAGCAGTTGCTCAGTCGGAGTCGTTTACAGCATGTTTCTACGTTTCATCACCCCCATGCCCCCGCTGGTGCCCGTGTTAATACCACCCACCCCCTGACTCCCTGGCACTGCTTGAATGGTGGCATGAAAATTACGACAACAGTCGACTCGGGCGATAGCGAGCCCACCGCTGAAACTAATAGTTATGGACAGGAAAGAGGGCACCGCAATTAAGCCCCAGCTAACAACCAGATCGGCTCAGAACCCGTTTGCACTCACTGAACTCCCTGATCTGAGTTGAGGAATGTATACCTAATGTGTTGGCTTCTCAGATTTGACTCTTTCTTTTTCGGTTGAACCAAGAGATGCCGCGAGTGTTATCTTTCACCCTTCCCTGGCGTCTGCTCACGTCTTTTTTCCCCCTGGAAACAGGTGGGATTCAAAGAGGCTGGTTTCAAGCATCATTAGAATCCCCTGCAGTCCTTGCAGACTGCTATTACAGAAGAAGATAAACATTTTTTTTCTCTCCATGCGAACCACAACCTTTGATAGACTCGCTTTCAAGCCTCTCGACAAGGCATGCAGAAAGTCCCATTCCTCCTCTTTAACAGCCAGTTCCCTTTTATCACATAGGCAGACTGATCCCAGATTCTGCGCATTTTCTGGGAACTTCCGCAGGATGTCTCAATGCGTGATTCAGAGGGGTGAGGGGTGCGATGACATCACCGGGGTGCTATGGAGGGGATTTTAGGGGCCGCGGGGGTGTGTCTCTGTTTGCAATTAATAGGCGCTGTTGTTGATGTCATATCTGAAATCGATGTGTCTCAAGGCTCCTGTTTTGAGTTTGCACACACACGCACACACAAACAAACTAACCGATACACTCCCAAAAAAAGGATGCAAGCATGTACCTTCGGCCTATTGACCTACCCTGCAACCTTTAGTGCAGTGATTCTCAGAGCCCGTGATACTTGTACCCCACTGGGTGTTTTCACAATTACCAGAGGAAACATGTTCAGACTTTAAGATAGTGCAGCTGAAAGTATGTATGTATGTATGTATGTGAGTTTTTGCGAACTCTGCCATGAGAAGCTGACACACACCTCCCACTCACCTGCATCACCTGTAATATTCGCCACTAAGAGTACATGAAAACCAGTTATCAGGCGAGCGGTGCACTTAAAATAGTTTGCAAAAGTTAATGGACAGATGTAATAAAAAACGATGATCTAGAAGTAATTTATAAACAATGGGGGAAAAGTACACACAGTTTAAAGAGTCAGTATGGATAAACAGTTTAACTGAATTTATCAATTGTATACATGTTTAAAATTATCCACATTTGTAAAATGAATCGTGTTAAAGAACAGATTCAGAGAAATTAACACATTGGGAACATGATATATGGTGAGAGGTAGTTGAGCTCATCCTGTTCGGCTGTATGGTCCTTCACATTTACTTATTGATTTATATATATATATTTACATATTTGAACCACTGATATAAGTGAACAGTACATATGCACTGCTGTAGTGTTGTTCTCCCAGCTCACTGTGTGCTCAGACTGTATGCTACAGGGCAGCTCAATGGAACCTATGATGTTATAAGTGATTAATGTAGAAGCATTGAATTTAGAGTCTGTCAACAGCAGTTTTATTTTCAGGATCTGGATAAAATGCTTGAGTCCGACTTTTAACGTCAGCAGAGAAGGTTAGAGCGCCCAGGAGTGCTGCAAATGTGCCTCCCGGTCGTCAACACACAACCCCTTGTGAGAGAACGGGACGTGTGTCAGGAATGCACACACCCCCACAGAGCACGTGAATACACGCACAGACACACATAGACGCACATTACAATATCATCCAATTGTAATTTTGTATGTATACAGTGTGTTTTTGCTTGAGTGAGGGCGTTTGAATAAAGTGGGTGAGTAAGACAGCGCGTGGGGAGTTAGGATATGAGGAAAAGTAATGAAGGCTGAAGTTGTAAACTGTGACCACGCAATTTAAACACAATCTGAAATATTACAGTGGACAGATTTTCAGGGGGTCGAACTTTCAACTGAAACGTACGTTGTGTGATCACGAATGGGGATGTAGCGAGACGAACTGTGCCAAAAAAATTAAAAAAAAAAAAATCTCTTTTCTGGCCTTGTTGCAGGTAGAAGATGCGCTCGAAAAGCAGCGGGGTAGAGAACACGGCCAATGGGGTCCTTGGGCTTCCACAGGACGACCATGACATCGGACCAGAACAGGAAGTGGGTTTGCCTGTGAAGAGCCTGAAGGTCAAAGTTCAGCAGAACGACAGCGGGGAGGATAAGGTGGAGGTCGAGGTGATCACTGACAAAGAGAAGCTACTGTTTGATTCCTCTGAGGCCGGTGAGAAGTCAAGGGACATCATGGATCTGTCCAAAGAGGGCCTGCTGAAACTGCTGGGGATCATGGAAGGGGAAGTTCAGGTGGGTTCGATGTTTCCTCATGTCATTTGACCATTGACCTTTGACCTGTGTTATATGCAGGCTAAGCGCAGTGATGAGGGGGAAGAGAACACAGCTGTGGAAGGCTCTGTGGATGAATACAAAGTCTGTTTGAATGGAAAGTGCATAATGCAGGCTGGGGATTGAGTTAAATTGCAGTTTTTTTGCACAATAGCTTCATCTTGTGGTTGAAAACAGTTTAGCATGCCACTCATGCCTGGAGTGAACACACACTGCTCCTCCTCAAGCCAATATGCTGTACGGGAGGTTTTCAAAGAGGGAGGCGGGCCTTCTCAGGGGGGTACTGCTTCAGTGGAGGCTCAGTGAATGGAAGGGGAAACATATTACATTAGCAATATTAGGGAATATTGCTAATATGATATTAAATAAGAGTCAGACACTAAAAAAATACATTAGAATGGTCCTTATATTTTGATGTAGTCCGAAGTTGTGTCAACTAGCAAAATTACTCTATTTATGCCCACACTCTCAAACTTTGAAAACCTGCGTGCTATAATATTTACATGTCTTTATATGTCCATGTCATTTCAGGCCAGAGAGGATGTAATCGGCATGCTGAAGTCCAAACAGACTGTGCCCGAGGCCCTGGAATCACGGTACGGCTCTGCGGTCCCCAACTCGGCCCTGCAGGCCCTGCAGAGAGACGGCTTCATCGCCGGCACTGAGCCGCACAACCACAGCGTCCACCAACAGCCTTTGGCTGAGGTCAGTCGGCAACTCGGAGTAACGGCACTGCTTGTGTTGTCAGCGTTAACACATCTTCCAATGAGTCAAACTCTGAGGGGATGATGAAGAATGTTTACATTTTTTATTACTGGGTCGCGAAGGCAGGTAAAACCACAAAAGACAGTTACAGTGAAGTGATGAGAGAAACATTAATGAAGAGATCTGAGCTCTGAAAATATATGAGAAAGTGTTGGTAATTGTAAAAGTCAAAAGTTAAGCCAAAAATATGTTGGAATTAAAAGAAAAGGCTTTCTTTGTCAGTTACATTGCAGTTAGCTGTGCAGATATTTTCAAAGGGGAAGAGGTTAATGTGAAATATCTTTCACAAAAGTGTTTTGCATATTACACCTCAGACATTTTCCTGTGTCTGTGTGCGTCAGCTGGATCGTCTGCAGGAGAAGCACAGGGACACGTACGGGCGGATGCTGGGCCAGTTGCTGCTCGCCGAAAAGTGCCACCGTCGCACCGTTCAGGAGCTGGTCACGGAGAAACGCAAGCACGTCGACTACATGAACAAGAGCGACGACTTCACCAACCTCCTGGAGCAGGAGAGAGAGAGGTGAGGATGAGAGGACTGTGGGAACTGGGGCTTAGAACTGCTAACATGGTATTTACTTATTATTTGAATTATAGTATCTAATATCTTAGGAGAGCACAAACTTTTAAGGCAACTTTTACTGAGGCAAGAAAAGGAAGAAAACTGATTTCTATACACTGAGAGAGAAAAAAGTGTAATACAGAAAAATCACTTATTGTTGACATACATTTTCATCATGGATTGTTAATATATGAAGATCACTTTTTCATATACCTTATAAATGATATCATAACTATATATATTATATAAATAACATAATACAAGCACCAGCAGTAACACAAAAGGAATATGTTTTGCATATGGAAAACTGCAAGACAGTGGAAGGAGAAGCAGGTGAAAGCAGTAGGGGAGGAGAAGATTGGCGAGGGAGAGGAAGGAGAAAATGAAAATTTGATTGAGAGAGCCAACATGGTTTTATAAAACCAGTGTGGAACATATAAAGTGAAGTGGGTTGAAGGAATGCATCAGAATATGTGAAGATGGCCTCATCAACTAGGTGAAACACGAGAGAGGGGGGGTGAGGACAGGGAAGCTGGTTACTGGTTAAGTGATAACCTCACATACCTTCCTTTGACAGGGAGGGGCCTGTAGTTTGAGGGCAGGGGGGGGAGGGACAGAGAGAGGCGACGAGACGAAGCCACTGGGGGGAGGGAAGACAAGTGAAGTGATAAAGGGCAATTCTCAGAGGAGCGAATCTCCCATGACATCATCTGTGAAATGAAGTCATCACCGAGGTTGAGACCTGGCATGCTGGTCACGAGGGGGATGGGGGATGAGAGGTTGGATAAGAGAGGAGCCGTATATACGCCCTCCGCAGCTTCACAGCGGGGATGGTTCCATCTCGTGTGTGTAGAGGGCCGCGCAGAGATGAAACAAGGCCGGTCGGCGTGCATGTGCGCTGACTGTCTGTGAGAGAGGAGGCCCGACTAATTAAAAGTCCTCACGGATGAAAGAGCTCAATTGGATGTCGCTTGTCGAGGAATGTATTGCGTTGCGACTCCCATAACACATCACTGCCCACTCTCACACAATGGCCCTGACAGACGGGGCCTCATTGTGTGCATTGATTGGACTAATGTAAGTTAATATGTGGCTCTCTCCGCGTTTACCGTTTGCCAAACAGACTTGAACGAGCAACAGAGCGGGCGGCAGTATTGCACCGTGTAGTGTAGCAGGGCCGGTCAAATGCGAAGCAGACTTGAGAACACTTACACGCTGCATTTCATGAACTGTCCAAAACTTCAAACAGCTCGCTCGCAGCACTGACCCAGCCGACACACACACACACACACACACACACACACACACACACCACACACACCACACACACACACACACACACACACACACACACACACACACACACACACACACACACACACACACACACACACACACACACACACACACACACACACACACACACACACACACACACACACACACACACACACACACACACACACACACAGTCTATACCGCTGGCTTTTACTGCAGGACACAGGAAACAGACCACGGAAGCTAAATCACAGTCATGACAGCCGAGTTGCCATCAGACACTGAGGGAGAGCGTTGGGGAAACGAGCAGCCGACCTCAGTGGGGAGTCGTGATTCAAAACATTTCCAAAGAGAATTTTCTCTTGATTGTAAATCAGTCATTTTATGATTTAAACAAAACCGTTTAAGGAATTCATCTTGCGTCTGCAACTGCTACCATTTAGGTTCTGCGAGGGTGAGCACACAGACGTTCTTTTGAGGATCTGACTTGACTGACGGTTCTATTTACCTTTACTTCAAAACACGTCTATCCCGAAGCAAAATGTGCAGAGAGGTGGAATCGAAATAAAATCACAGGAGGAAAATTAAGCTTTTGGTTTTTTCACTTTGATGTGCAGGCAAATTTGCGCAGTCTACCGCCTCGGCCAAAGTACTTGTGACAGTTCAGGTGGGCTTTTAGGAAGCTGAGGGGACAAACACGAAAACAGCTCTGTGAGGCTGTATGTTTTGACATGGTGCTGCTTTATATCCATACCGAGGGGGGCGTGAGTGTCTTTCGAAAATTTCACAGCAATCCATACAATTGGTGTTGAGATATTTGAGTGTGTTGAACTGATATCGCCGTTCCTAGAGCCAAGCCGCTTATTAAAAAAAAATGGGCTAATGATAAAAACTCATAAACGGGGTTGGGAGCATATGGCACAAATAATGCATCATGAACGGACACTTTGCTTTCACTTGATCCCTTGCGTTTGCATGCGATGAAGACTTGACCTCCTTCTAATGCCAGGTAGTTTCCAAGAGGTTCCTTGGCTCATGCACAGGTCGGCCTCTGTCACCTCACGGAGGGAGGAGAGGGGGTGATCTCTCTGCAAGGGCTCGATCTGTCAGCACCTGCAGAGCCCAGATCCGTCATTTTGTGGGTTGCCGGAAAAAAGGTCACGGAAGTGGCCTGGAGTGTCGTCTGAACGAGGGTTGTGGAAGGTCAAAAGAAAGAAGGACAAAATGTCCCTGAACTATAACAGTATATGATGCGGCAAAGAAAATGTTTTTTTTTGCCTGAAAATATGTCGGCACTAACACCTCCACTGACGCATGCACCAATCTGCCTCGTCCGGCTCTGCTTTGACAATCACTCTCTCAGGTGCGACTGACAGCATGCCATCGCCTCATCCTTGTCAGCGCCATCTCCACCCAGCCAGCTGGTTGAGAGTGAAGAGGGAGAGAGTTCTTGTGCCAAACATCTGCAGGAATGCCGCGGATGGGCCCTGAAGAAGCTGTTTCTGACTGATAACCAGCCATTAACACCCTCTCAGACAACAGAGCAATTTATATGTCAAGACGTTGAAATATGCAATTGGCCCGGTGGTATGTGTAGTGATTAACGGAAGAAATGGCTTCCATTCATGAAACGAGTTTAGAAGAACGTACACAAAAGGAAAAATGCCTGACGCTGTGAACTAAAATGATTGTTTCCTTTGTAATTTTAGAGCCGTTACAACACAAACATCACATTATTCAAAAATCTATCGGCAGATCGCTTGCATAGAGTTATGTGTAGACCCTTTTGAAGTCGCTCGCTTCTGCCTCCTCTCTTTTAACACCACATCCGTCTTGCGAACTGTACATTATCACTGACGCTCTTGCTCAACACTTAATGCCTTTTCTCCGTCAAGAAAGGTCATTACTGTACAGCGCAGTGTTTTGACAGCTTTCTGGCAGTTTCGTGTCTCCTTCAGTCCTCGGCCTCCTTACACACGGATGGGGGGCCGCAGTGCCTCTGAGCACATTCCCCAGGAAACATGGGATGAGATGTTGCTGATGACAAAAAAGTGCTCTTGTGGACGTGAGGCCTGGCTTATAGATCACACCTGTGAACTGGCTTGTATTTCTTAAACACACTTTCTTAAATCTGAAATGCAGTGAAAACTAAGGGGAAATACTGATATCCATTTATTACACAAAATAGTGGGAAAATGTGCTGTTGTAATCAAGCATATAGATTCTCGGCATATGGCCTGGTATTTGTATCGGCCACTTATGACTGGATATACTGTGCACAGCCACTTTATCCTTAGTTATTTCTAAACAAAACTATAGTTCTTATATTACTTGACCATACGTGCCAAATACCACTGACATCATGACTTTGACCTTTGCAAGAAAGTAATTTTAGATTGCCAATTTCTAAGGCGTCAGTGACATCTGACTGCGTAAGTATGAATTCTAAGAGCCGCTCTGTGGGATCTGGAAGGCTCCTTTGTACAGTAGCCAGGCATGCCTGGCTTGTTAATGCTACTTGGCAATGACTGCTACTAGTAATATGAATCAATGTGAGATGTTTACTGCCACTAGTAAACTGAGAATCAACAGAATTTCAAATTGAAATCGTTTGCAGAGAGCTAGGTTTCTGAAAACTGTGATTTGGTTTATGTTTAACTTCATCCACTCAGTTTCATTCAAGAGTCTGTCATCCATAAACCTACTGTCATGGTCAATCCTCCCAGATCTTCTCCACCTCACGGGAGACATTCAACTCATCCATATCTGTTTTTCTCATCACAACTTTGCAGGGAGCCTCTGTTCAGGTACAGTTTCCCCTCGAGTAGAACTACAGCAGACATTCTCGCCTGTCATACCAGTGAGATTATGCAGAGGCAATATCCTGTGCACTTTGGAAAATGGAGATATAATTTAATATGCACCAACCTGGAACTGAACCAGATTTTGTCTGAAAGTAATGTTGATATTATCATTCTTTCTAGTCCATTTGTAAACCGTCAGAAAACTAAAAGCTGTCCATAATTGTTTTCCATCCAACAAGCCATGTTTTATAAAAGCATGAACATTGGTGGTGGTGGGGGTGGAAACACTCCTCCCACAAGGGTCCCACCCCCTTCACACAGTCCAAAGCAGAACAGCACACATTCTCTCATACACACATTACTGCCTTATATGGATTAGGTGACATCACTCACTACAGTACGCTCCAACGTATTTATTCACCTTTCATTTTCCTGATAAAATGCTTGGAATGTGACTGGGGAAGATCTGTGGTAAAGGAAGCTGCTTCTTTTGCATTCTGAGTGGATTTCATTTAATGGCAAAACTGGCCTGGTGCTTGTTTGTAGACCATCCATGGTGGGTAAGTTAAAGATCTGGTGTGTTACTGAGGAGTCAAGCAAACACCATTTGAGGCGACAGGATATGCATGTAGAATATGCACCAGCATCCTTGTTGCCCGGGTGCCGACTCATTTGGTTTATTTTGCAATGCAAATCGTTCTGGTTGAATCTTGTACTAGACTGTCTCTGTGAATGTGCAAGGAGACCATGCAGCTTTGCATTCAGTCTGCTTTGCATGTATTTTGTTGGAGCCGGAGATGAGACTGTGCATGAGCAGCATAGAAAGAAGCTGAGAGAAAAGAAGACCACTAGGTGAGGGAGTGCTAAACTTTCACAAGCAGTTTTCTTCTCTATCCCATCATTGAAAATAGTGTTTGGTAGATGTAGCGTAGATCTATGCTAGTTTTCCCTCTTGATCTTTTTGATTGTTCTGCATTGTAGCATTGCATATAGGGGTCTTCCTTTTGTTGCAAAATATATATTAACGGAATAATCTTTTTGTCTAAAGATAGAAAGAATTGACTTCAGATATTGGACTTAGTTTCATGTCAAAAATATAAGAGTGTGTCATGTAAAATTCAGGAAATTCTGTGAACAAAACTTTAAATATGTTTGATCAAGATTTGAATCTTGGGTCTTACAGTGGTGTATTTTGAGATTATAACTTCACTTTGACCCTAAAAGTAGTTTGAATAGAATCAACAGTATCACTCACCATCACTGAAACATTAACAGGAATAAAATACTTCATATTTCCATGACACAAATGGCACACACAGATATACTGACTTTGACAAACAGATAAAACACCAAACTGAGACCTTGCCTTTTTTCTCCTTTTTTAGACTGAAGAGGTTGCTTGACAACGAAAAAGCCTACCAGGTTAAAAAGGAGAAGGAGCACTCTAAACGTCTGGCCAAGGTGCGAGAGGAGCTTGTCAAGCTGAAGTCCTTTGCCCTGATGTTGGTCAATGAGCGCCAGCAGCAACTGGAGCAAATGGACCAACAGACCCAGCGGGTGCAGGAACTAAGCCAACAGCTGCAACAGCGGGAGCAGGCACTGAGTGAAGCCAGGGAGCATGCTCAGGAGGAGGGCAACAGGGTGCTGAGTCTGGAGGTTGAGCTTAAAGAGAAATCTGCCAAGCTCACCCAACAACACGAGGAGATGAGTGCCAAGCTGACCAGTCAGGAGCTCCACAACCGTCAACTCAATGCCAAACTTTTGGGGCTTACGCATAAAGTGGAGGAGCTAGAGGAGAGCAACAGGGCCTTGAGAAAATCTGAGGAGGAGCTGCACGAGCTCAGGGAGAAGATTGGCAAAGGGGATTGTGGCAACTCCAACTTGATTGCTGAGTTGGAGAACTTGCGGAAGCAGGTGCTGGAAATGGAGGGAAAGGATGAGGAGATTACCAAGACTGAAAACCAGTGTAAGGAGCTAAGAAAGGGGCTGCAAGAGGAGGACAGTAAAGGTAAAGACCTCAGGCTAGAAGTGGAGAAGCTCCAGAAAAGAATGATGGAGTTAGAGAAACTTGAGGGTGCATTCGGCATCAGCAAGTCTGAGTGTGCACAGTTACACGCTGCTTTAGAAACAGAAAAGAGTCTGTCTAAAGAGCTCTCAGATGAAGTCGTAGCTCTCAGGATCCGTATGAAAGAGCTTGAATCTTCTGAACTCAAGTTAGAAAAATCAGAGCTGAGTCTTAAGGACGACTTGAGTAAGCTAAAGTCCTTGACAGTTGCTTTGATGGAAGAACGCAAGACCCTAATGGACAGAATGAAGTCAGATGAGAAGAAAAAGGAGGATTTGAGTACAATGGTCAAGGTTGAACAGGGCAAAGTTATGGAGGTGACTGAGAAACTGATAGAAGAAAGCAAAAAGCTCCTGAAGTTAAAATCAGAAATGGAAACCAAACTAGAAACTCTAACCATAGAAAAGGGGGAGCTAAGCAATACGCTTGTTTATGAAATAGATAAAACTAAGGATCTGAATTCTAAAGTGAGCCAAATGAAAAAGAGGTTAGATGGGTTTGAGCAGGCAGAAAAGCTAAATAATTCAGTGAAATGTGAACTGGGAAAAATGCCTGACCCAGTAAGAAGAGAAGACAACAAAGTTAAGGAACTAACCTTTGAAATTGAGCGTCTTAAAAATCGTCTCAAACAACTTGAAGTGGTAGAAGGAGATTTGATCAAGACGGAGGATCAGTACGACATGTTGGAGAAAAAGTTCATGACTGAGCAGGACAAGGCCAACATTCTTTCCCAGCAGGTGGAGGAAATGAGGAATCAGATAGCGCGGAACAAAGCAATTGAGAAAGGAGAGGAGGAAAGCCAGGAAGATGACCTCCAACAACGTTGCAAGAGAGAGGAGGTCAAAACCAGGGAACTGCATTCTGATGTAGTTGCCCTCAAAGAGAAGATCCATGAACTGATGCACAAAGAAGACCAGCTTTCTCAGCTGCAGGTGGACTACTCCATCCTGCAGCAGAGGTTCTTGGAAGAGGAAGAGAAAGCAAAGAACATGGGCACTGAAGTTTTCCATCTCACCAAAGAGCTGGAGATAGCAAAGCGCCATAGTCGAGCACTAAGGCCCAGCTTGAATGGGAGAAGAATGGTGGACGTTGCTGTGACATCCACTGGAGTACAGACAGAAGCATCATCCAATGGCCCACTGGAGGAGGATACACCAGCTGTGTTTATCAGGAAGTCTGTTCAAGAAGAGAATCACATCATGAACAATTTCAGACAGAAGTGCCTGAAGAAGCCAACGGAAAAAAACATTGAGCGTTGTCCTTCATCTGGCAGCGACCTAGGCATGAAGAAATCCTGGATTCCCTGGATGAGGAAAAAGGACAACACCACTCAAGAGACCAGCTTGGAAAAGCCACTACACATAAATGGAGATCTTTTGCCCTCTGAACTGACCATTAACCCAAAGCAAGGGCAGCATTTACACATCCGAGTAACACCAGACCATCAAAACAACATGGCCACTCTTGAGATCAGCAGCCCTACAACTGAAGATGTTTTTTCCAGCTCAGCTCCCCTCAGCCCCAACCCATCTCAACCTAAATCAAGAATCACAATCATTCCCACCTACTCTGCGCCAAGCTCCAAGAGAAAGACCACCACTGGACCTCAGGGCCCTGACAGAGCCAAGTCTCCAGTCACCATCACAACTATATCTAGAGCCAAGTCTCCTGAAAGCAACCGCCCTTCCTCCAATGTTTCAGGTAGGCCATTGTCTCCTGTCTCTATTATGACAGTCAGCACTGCTGTAGTGCCTGATGCATCCACCTCCCCAGAGCCCCAGGTCATCTCGACCATGGGCAGAGCTGTGTTCAAGGTTACCCCGGAGAAGCAGATGGTCCCAGTGCCTATACGGAAGGGCCATAACAACACCAGCATCATCACCACGACTGAGGATAACAAGATCCATATTCATCTAGGCAACAGCATCTCCCCAAAGATGGTCGTCAGGCCAGCGGCTTCTGCAACGGAAAGCAGGGAAATGACCTTATCAACTGGGACAGTTCTACGCTCCCCCCGCCAAATCACCACCACTGCCACCAGAAGCACACAGAGCAAAGTCATGAGCAGCATCACAATTTCCCCTGTTACATCCACCACATCCAGGACAACACAAAGCATGGTAAGTTTTACTTAAAGGATCTAGAAATTCCGCCAAGGGGTTTATGTGATTTTTTGAGTTTTCTATTTGTTAGCAGGATTACTCAAAAGTTAAGGGTGAATCTGCACGAAAACCTTGTCAAAGATAGGTCTCAAGCATAGTAACAGGTGATTACATTTTGATATCAGGATCCAGGAACTTTTTTGAAAGATTCCTCACGCTTCAAGCTAAGCAATGCAGCTGTTGGATAAAGCCTTAAAATTACTGTACATAAATTAAATACATTAAAATCTAAGACTAGCTCAAAACAGAACGAAAGCAATTTTAATTTAAAGAGTGCTCAGCAATCAGAAAGTTGGCGATTAATATGTTCGGGTTTTGAGATCTCTGCCTTCATATTCTTTATTATATTTGAAAAATAAGTTCAGTCACTGCTTCATTTCACTCTGAAAGAAATGGGTCAGGAAGCAACACTTTGTTGGTGTATCAGTGAACCTTGTAACTTGCTCTTTGTGGATCAGATGGCTAGCATGACAGAGATGGCCTCATGGGCAGGCCTCAGAACAGCAGAGCTAATGATGTGGCATTTTGCCACCCTGCTAGAGTCATGCGGTAATTTATAGTTGTTACACAGTGTTTACATTCACAAACAGCCATGCGGGGCCCAGTGCCCTCTGGCTGACAAAAAACAGCTTTGCACCAGTCACAGCACACTGAAACCTAGCCAGGAAAAGAGCTCACCCACTGGAATTCAAGTGAAAGCATGGATAAATTATGCATTTTTTTCTTTTACACTGTTCCTGTAGTGCATATGATCAGTGAAATTGTTTAGAAATTCTTACTCTTTTCTTGTTATGGGGTTTTTCCTTTATTTATTCTTTATGTTCCCCTCAAGTGCTCCCTGTCTTCATTCCCCTGCCTGAGAAACTGTACTCTGTCTCTCTCTCCCTATTCAGACCGGGCACGATGCCCAGCCACCTCGCACAGGGCTGACCCGCATCCCAATGTCCAAGAGCCTGAAGACAGGAAAGGCTGTGCTGGGATCCCTGGGGATGTCTGGTGGAGTGAAGCTGGAGTCACGGGCTGAGACTATGAGGATAGAAGTTAAGAAATCCAGTGTGAACAGCAATACTTTACAAAACGGAGGAAAAGCCTGACTGACATGATAATAGCATACAAACAAAATACTTAAATATACACTATCAAAATATATGGTGCTCCAGCGGGATTTAGACAACACTCACTTTGATGTCTCCATGCAACTCAGTATTTTTTGTAAATAAGTAAACCATTTATTTTTGTAAAGTCTTTTGTAATTGTCGGTCTCTTATCTATTTCTGTCATATGGATGGGTTCATATTCTTTGTATTTACAGTGGGAATTGTGATGGGCATTTTGGTTAAATATCAGACTGTGCTGCTACTAACAGCTTCTTGCTTTGAGTGGTTGAGTGAGTTTGATGCTATATTTTATAGGGACACATTACAGGCCAGAATACTCTTTTTCATATAAATGATGTTTATTTTTTCTGTGAAAGATGTGTACTTAAACTTTAAATAAATATGATGTCAAAGGGTTGTGTGACTTGCTCGTTCATGTACAAAAATACACAACAATCCAGCAAAGACAGGGACAGTTGTATACTTGTAGACAAACAGGTCAGATACTGTACGCATGTGAATGTTTCATCTGTGTCATAAGTCATGCTTTTACAGCATTACAGATTTCAAAACAACAGGCTTTGATTAAAGGGCTTAGCAGAGAACGTGAAAAGCAATTAAATAATTGACAACAAAAACACATTGTACATTATTATATGTTAAGAATTAAGAATGAATAAAAATACAATTGAGCAATTATATATAAATGCTGCTGACTTAAAAGCAGTAAAATCTTTAGCTTTGAATAAAAAAAACAATGGTTGCTCAGTTTATTATTTTTATAGATATTTTTCACGTCATTCATTCATATTACTAGATAAGGTTATTCTGCTTGTACAAGAAGGTTTTGCTTTTTATAATGCAAAACTCTGTTGTTGTTATTTCATATAGTGACAATATGTCATTATAACTTAAAAAAATATTGATATGATGCAACAAAAGAACTTGTTAAAACGAAAAACTCCACATTATAACTTTTTTTGTGCCATTGTGGCAGCCTTCCATTTAGCTCAATTCCATTCCCACGTCTCTTATCCTTGGGGGGGGACACATTTTTTGGTGCCTAAAGGAACATAACCTTTGAATAGTGGACACTTGGATGTTCTGATTAAACAGGTAAATTAAGAAAATTTGAAATTAGCTGGGGGATTTCTTAGACGTGGGTTTAAACTGCACAAAGTTATTCTTTTAACTTCAGAATCAGATGATAGTGAACCAGTGTGTAGAAGGGGCGTGTGTATTTTCTACGATGACGCGACTGCTACGTTCCAACATCCTATTGGCTCAAACGCTTCCGGGTTCTTCCTGGGGATGGGATTAGCCAGTCGGACGGAAACAATTGTACAACAAGTAGACATTTAAATCGGACGGAGGACATTTTTTCCACACCTTAGACACTTGTAGCCTCTTACCTGGACGTTGTGTCAGTGGTCCACCGTGTGACATTGCCGAGGGACCGTCGCCTGTCGAACCGAAGTGGATTACCGTGCTCGGAGTGGATTGCGACCATGATGGCGTCAAGCTACAACGCCAAGGAGGAGGACGGCCACCACTCGGGCGCACCGGCTCACGGCGGGGCGGCGGCGGCGGCGGCGAAAAGCAAAAAGCCGGACAACACGGCGTTCAAGCAGCAGAGGCTACCGGCCTGGCAGCCCATCCTGACGGCGGGCACCGTGCTGCCCGCCTTCTTCGTTATCGGGCTCATCTTCATCCCCATCGGCATCGGCCTGTTCGTCACATCGAACAACATCAGAGAGTTCGAGGTAACGGCGACGTCCGCCCGTCCTTTGACAGCCGCTCACCACCGCACATGTCATTACACCGCTGACAGCTGACCTGTTGACACACGGTCGAGTCAGACCGACGCGTGACACCGCGCCACAGCTCGTCGTATTTCTGACAGGCGATACCGGAAGTAGTTGGCCGACTTTAGCTAGCTAACAACGTTAGCTCAAAGTAGCGCAGTGCGATTCAACGCTGCTGCGATTAACAGTTTGATAAAGGTGGTGCTGCAGGGAAGTCTACTTGTGCTGAATATAATGCTGCTTTAATAAAAACGACAAATCCACTTCCTCGTTTTTCAGATCGATTACACCGGCGTGGACGTTGACAGTCCATGTTACAGCTGTGCCAGGAACTTCAGCTGGAACAACACAGCGCCGTGTCTCTGCTCTGTGGACTTCACGCTGGAGCAGCCGTTCGAGGTGAGCCGGAGGAACCCCGTGAATAATACATGCCTTCAGCTCCGATATTGACATCTGATAAGGGTTTGGCCTGTTTGATGAAAGGGGAAAAAACAACCAATCCGCCCTCCTGACACTTGAGTGTCCATTAAGATCTATTTTTGAGTCCCAAAGAAAAGCAAACTCAGGGTTCGTTTGGAGCCTTTATTGTTATCGATTATCCCCGTCTTAAAATATGCTGTCCAGTAACTTGCTGAAGGCTTTTTATTGATTGCTAACAAAGAGCTCACTTACTGTTGCACACGACACACCGGTATCAAACAACCTCTGTTTAATCTAATTACCTTCAGGGAGTAATCTTTGTTTGAAAGGCAGCCCGTAACACAATCTCTCCTCCTCGACAGAGCAATGTCTTCATGTACTACGGCTTATCCAACTTCTATCAGAACCACAGACGCTACGTGAAGTCCAGGGACGACAGCCAGTTGTACGGGGACCGGTCTGCTCTGACGGTACAATCCTGAAAACCTGAGTGTTTTTAAAGATTTCATTTAAAAAGCCTTTGCATCAGTGTAACTTTTGCTGCTGTTTATAGAACCCCAGCAAGGAATGCGAGCCATACCGCATGAGTGACGGACAGGCCATTGCTCCATGTGGGGCCATAGCCAACAGCCTTTTCAATGGTGAGTGAGACATGGTGGACTACCTGACACTTATCTGACTGTTTAAACTCCTACTAAAAGCTCTATCAGCCTGCGGAAGTTGAAGCTCATTTTCCGCTCTTGCAGCGCATCAGTATTGAATGCAGTGCTTCTGTGTTTCAGACACTCTGGAGCTGTATCACATTGATTCCAATGGCACCAGAAACACAATTCCTCTGGTGAAGAAGGGCATCGCCTGGTGGACAGACAAGCACGTGAAGTTCAGGAATCCCGGTGGAAACAACAACCTCACTGCCGCTTTCAGAGGTGACTCCAGCAAACTGTGCTCAAAACAATTTAATACACTTGCATGGCAGTGTCTAGCCTGTTTTTCTTTTTCTTTGTCTTTCTCAGGCACATCTAAGCCGGTGAACTGGAGGAAGCCAGTGTATGACTTGGACCCGTCCGATCCCGACAACAACGGCTTCATCAACGAGGACTTCATCGTGTGGATGCGCACGGCTGCTTTGCCCACCTTTCGCAAGCTCTATCGCATCATCCAGAAGAAGGCGGTCACCACCCCCACTCTACCCAGCGGCAGATACGTCTTGAACATTTCTTACAGTATCCTTTGAACTATGGTCTGAAACTCTACTGCACGATCAAAACTAAAGGTAGCCTTAAAGGGGCCGTAAAAAAATTTGGAGAAAGATTATTTGTTGTGTTGACAGTGGAACCGAGTTTGCTGCTTTCATTTCACGTGAATTTTCTACGTTCGATTGCATTTCACATTAGTAAACATGAGCATGCCGTTAACTGAGATGTAAAGTGTAGAGGAACTTTTAAGTAATGTGTTGACACCTAATACATTAAGGGCAAATGAATAGTTTTTTCCCTTAACCACTTGTAATCAGATTACCCTGTGCTCAGCTTCGACGGTCGCAAGCGAATGATCCTGAGCACCATCTCCTGGATGGGAGGGAAGAACCCCTTCCTGGGCATCGCCTACATCACCGTGGGCTCCATCTGCTTCTTCCTGGGCGTTGTGCTGCTCATCATCCACCATAAATACGACACCCGCAACAACAGCGCAGATATCCCAAATTAAACGGCTCTGGGATCGCGTTTCCTGGTCTCTGCATGCATGGGTGATCCCCTTGCGGGGGGGGGGGTTCGCTCTGGACTGCTTGTTGATTTGTTTGCGTGAATACACTGGTCTCTGTGAACGTCTGTGGCGTGTTTTGCGGAGGGACACGAGTGTCTTCGGTGTCTCATCCAAAGCTGCGTTTATATGTAGGACATGTAAATGTCGAACGAGACGTCCGAGTCCTGCGTCTCCGTGCATTTAGTTTCTAGTCGGCTGCTGCGATTGTCATGGCCCTGTCTTTTTTTTTTTTTTTCAATCTTCTATTTATCTATACATTATCAAGGTGTCTATTTTAGCATTGCTTTGCAAAAAAGCTTAATCATTGAAGGATGTGTGTATTTTTCAAGTTCTTGTCCAAACTATTTACTGTGATATGTCCTGCTGATGAATGTACCGTTATATTTCATTGACATACCTCTGGTTTTCGACATGAATAGAGGATGAGGTGAACTTTTGCTCGCATGCTGGTTCTTAATGTAAACATTGATGTTTAAGAAGAAGTATTTGACCCCCGGAGAGTCATAGGATATTCATTACAAGTAGTACCAAAAGCGTGGTCATATACACTCTGCAGTGACTGGTCGTATAAAGAGACTGAGCCTGTCATAATCTCTATTTAACAATTGAAAATACTTCTATACGATCTAATGCTTATTGATGATGGAATCCTGATCCTATAACACTATATATATCCAGTATTCTTGATTCTCTGGAGGATTAGAGCACAAAAACTCACCAGTTTCTACATTCGCGTGTTAAATCATCTTGCGTTCTCTGATGTCGACCGAATGATACTTCAATGCACTTTAAAAGTGTCGCATTTGTCGGGTTTTTCCCTCTCGTGTCCCTTCATCTTCTGTCACCATGTCGCGTTGTTGATCAGTTAATAATCCGTTTAACTGTTGACAATTTGAAATCTGTCAGTTTTTATAAGGTTTATAGGGTCCAATTAAACAACTCGGTCAGTGTGTTGGTGTTGTCTGTGATTTTTTTTTCAATCGCACATCACATCACTATTGCTTTTATCATTGATCATGTTATTACTGTCTCCTGTTTAATGATAAAAAAAACAATCTCATGCGACTGGATTTTAAATTAAAAACCTATTAACAGATTACCAATACTTCCCCACAGATTTTGTAATATCAACCTCAGTGAATCATCAAACATTACAGCACTAGCAGTAAGTTGACCTCTGTTTTGATTCGCTTCTTTGTTCATTTCAGACAAATGCAGTACAGGGGATTTGCCAGCAGATGTCACCATTTTGACTATCAAACTATATTTTTTAGTTAGATCTTAATGGTCATTGCCCAGAGAACAATGGAAAACCCTTTAGCAGCATGAACAGATTCAATAAATGAAAGAGCAAACAATAAAAGAGCAGACTAGACTGCAACATGTACACACAAATGATTAATTCAGTCTATTTCAGTCTTTGTTAGAGGGGATGAACAGAGGTTACAGATTTTTGGAAAGAAGCTGTTTTTTGTTAAAAAAGTTTCTTGAATTTGATTGTCCTTTGCCTTGTTTCAGAGAGAAGGAGGGGAGGCAGACAGTGGGATGGGTCTCTTCGGATGGAGTTGGCTTCATCAGAGTGGTTTATTTCCCCCCCATCACAGACGCAATATAGTCCTCTTCGTAGCCTGACAGACAAATAAAGAAAAGTATAAAGAAGAGTATAAAAAAAGTACCCGTCCATCTAAAGGACACTCTGCTCTACAGGGACACAACGACTATCACTGTGTTGTGTTTGTCCTCTCACATCTGAGATTGGATGAGTCAGACTCACTTCAGACGTCTCTTTTTCCTTTCTTCTCTTCTCGTTTTTTGATGATGAATCATAAAGGGTTGTTTGAAGTTGTGGGTTTTTCCTCGATGCTGTATCTCAGTCACATCTGTAATTCTTGTGTCATGTCTTCACAGGCAGTGGAGCGGAGCCGTCGAAGGCACAGCGAAACAGGGTTGTCTCATTTTACTTTATTATTATTATTATTGTTATTGTTATTATTATTATGCAGATGCTGTATGTAATTCATCAACTCATCAAATCAGTATTCATCCACTGTACAGATGAAGAGTTGCAAATAATAAGAACGAAAATATACATTTTAGTAAGTTAAGATACTTTCAAAAACCTGATTCCTGCCGCAGATGTTTGGTAGCATTTGCTACAAGCTTCATGTAGAACTCATATATTGTAGGACATTTATGGAGACCCCATTTTTCATTTTCTACCCAGAGTTTGAGTTCATTGCCAGACTGTAGTTGGTTTTCTATCTGGTGTGTTTTGAATCAGGTTACAGTGGAGCTATCCCACCAGTCCCCAACATGTGTACAGTGTAGGTGCTCCCTGTGACCACTAGGGGGCACCACAAACCAGTCAGTCAGGAGCGGCGGCGGTGAGTGTCGCTGAAATCCCTCTCCAGTCCCAACAAGAGGTCATTTATAAGCAAAACCTTGTAAAACGGCTTCACCTGATTTTCTCTTTAATCGCACAGAATAACCAGAGCTACCAGAGATTTCAGATCACAAAGACAAACTCTGAATTTCTGCTGAGATGAGAGATAATGTAAGTTGGTTTAAATAGTCGCACTGTTGCGCGAATGACACAGCAACCGTCCGGCCGACTGTGCGCGCCCCTGCTGCCAAGTCCCCATGGCACTGGCGACTCACTAAAAGTCCACAAGACCGGAGGAATGCAGGGGGTGGGGGGGGGAAAGTAATTTCCAAACAGATTTTTAGATAGAGGGAGGGGAGTGTGTGTGTGTGTGTGGGGGGGGGGGGGGGTGGCACACACTCACCAAGTGACAGGCAGGTTTCGTAAGAAGCCCATATGATGGTAAATTGAGAGCAGGGAACTGCCCCCCTCGTTAAGTAGCCGATGGTGGAAAGATTCTTCCCACTTGGAGAGAGGCTGTTCCCCTGGTCGGACATCTGCCGGCGGAGCTTCCAGCAGGAGACAGGAGACTCGGGTCCAGGTCCTCAGACGGTCTCTGTCACCCTCCACAGGAGACGTGGGTCTGTCCATACCTTCTTCTTTTTTTCTTCTTCTTCTTCTTTTTTTTGAGGGGAGAATATAGGTGTCTAGGTGAGTGGACCCCCTTCATAATTCAACGCAATTTATGAGTTATTGTGACATTTTAAAGAAAATCTTTTGTTTTGTATCGTAATTTATTATTATTATTATTATTTTTTTTTACAAAATTCTGACACTTTCTTAGCTTTTGGCATTAATGTGACGTGAACGTGATTTAAGATGAAACTTTATTTTTTTTTTTTAAATGCTGCGAATTGAATGAAAAGTAATTGACAAGGCGTTGGTTTTAAAACCCTCTGGAAATATTACAAAATACATTTTGTGATGTATTCCTGTATTAGATGAGATAAGCCCCGTGTGTCAGCGGGGGCCGGTGGAGTCACATCGGGCCCCCTGCGGCTGCACTGGGCCCCCTCGTGCACCAGGCGGGGCGCGAGGCCCGTGAGTCAAACCTTGAGAGAAGAGGGGAAGCTGAGCTCAGACTCAAATCTGCTGATACACACACACACACACACACACACACACACTGCTATTCTATTTCAGAGGAACCATACGTTTTATTACGTCATTAGGTCAGTCCATGTCGAAAAAATATATATATAAAATATAAAGAGAAGGAGAGAACTTAGGGAAGAGAACTTTATGATTTAATAAACAAAAATATATGCAAGGTTTTATAAAAAAATATATATTTTTATAAAACATGCTGCAGTGAAGGCGTCCCAACACATTTTTAAACAATCAGATTCATCCAACATACCAGTAAGGGTCCTGCATGATTGCACAGTTTTTTTTCGTGCGGACCCCATCCCCATAAAGTGAGAGTAAACCACAGGGAAAAAAAAGGCTGAAGTCTGTACGGTACAGTGAACCCGCAAAGTGAGCTACCAAAAATAACAACAACAACAACAAAAAAAACGATGAAGCTTGCTGAGGGGCAATGGGTTCCCAGATAATGAAAAGTGTTTTTTCACTCCCTCATTATTTACGTCCCACGGCGGTTAGTTCTGAGTGTCTACCTTTTGGGTGTGTTCCTCAGCTGCAGGCTACAAGGTGTGGCACTTGTGGTGCAGAGGAGTCTAGGTGGAGCTTCCACCCTTTGTTTTGTTATCGTGATGGGAAAGTAATGATTCAATTATAATTGCTATCAATCTGAAATCTGGTCATAAAAAAGTCCACTGTGCAAGTTGCATATCATGTAAATACAGTTGAAGGCAATCTGGCTATTCTTCAGCTCCTACTTTTTCCAAATCGCCCTCTGGGGGCGCAGCGGAAAGGCCAGTCATACATTTTTTCCCGCAGATGTGGTTTCCAGTCACAGTCTCACGCTGACCAAACGGAGGTGAAGACCCGGCAGCTGACGCTCTTTGTATCTCTTTGTCCTCAGAGTGATTGATGCGCTGCTGACCCTCCGAGGCCAAACATGAAGACAGGGCTGTGCCTGGCCACGGCCTTCCTGGCAGCCTTCTTATCCTCCATAGATGCTCAAGGTAAATGAAAAACCACCCGGCCGCGGTCGACATACACCTACTATATCACTCTGTCTCTTCCCCTCCTCCTCCTCCTCCTCCTCCTCTCCTTTCACCTGTTATCTCCATCCGGTTACAACGATTAACCTTTTTATTTTTGAATGTCATCCCATGTAATCATAAACCGAATAAAGTTATTCTCATGTCATGTGTACAGTATTTGACTATGTGACTTTTCAACCGACTGCTTACTTACTTGCCGACTGATTACTGTCTGATTCTTTGACGACTGTCGTGATTTTATCCCTCATTTGTATCATGCATTGTCAGATTCATCTGCCAAGACTCATTACAGGCTTTGATGTAAGCTCCAAATCCAGATCCACTTTACCCCTATCCAGGCTGTAACTCAATATACTATCAGAGAGCGAGCACACGGACATTTGTTGCATTTCCATTCTCAGATTAAATGTATTAAACATTCTTAGAGTAGAACAAAACTCAAAATGTTTCCCCAGAAAGATTTGAGCAGGCGTGTTGCAGTTTCAGGGTTTTTTTTTTTCCCCTCTGCACTTTTTCCAAGGCAGAATATTGAGAATTCTTTTTCACTGTAATTAGCCACGTAAACGCCGGATCACAAATATGTTGAGGTCGAGGTATGTTCTCGTGAACCCGTGTAGTAGTAGCAGCACTAAGTAAATTCAATGCATCAAGTAATTAAATCACTTGATCAGTAACGGTACAAGAGTGGAGGTACAGTGATCTAAATCCTGTATTCAATATAAAAAAGTGTAAAACGTAGTATAATAGTTTGTATTACCGACAGCATCAAAAGGCTACAAGTTCATAAGAATTGTCCTTTTCACAGTGCCACATTACGGATCCAGTATTTTACAATGCAATACTGGATCCATAATGTAGCTCTACTGGTAGTAAGTCTAACAAATGGAAAACATGTGAGGAAAATCTGTTTAAAATGACATTGTAGAGCCGTACTTATATAAGTATGCGACCTGCCACCTCTGATTTGTGCTTATGTATGTTGCTGTTTAAGTAGTAATTAAATACCTTTTTCAATTCACCAGAGCCAACAACACTCTGTGAACAATCTGTCAGTAGGTTTGACAGAAAATGACCCAAAGTAATTTCATATGCAAACATTTCAGTCTGAATAATGACAAAATATGGAAATATTGTATGGAAAACCTTTTGATACCCCCTCCCCTCCTTTGAAAGCTCTCTGGCGGGGTGAGAGGAGTCCAACGTCTACTCTCACATATCTCCACTAACGGAATGGAAAGATGAAATACGAGCAGACCAAATTAATCCTCAGACAGCCCCGAAGACAAAAGAGCCTTTCTGGGGCTTCTTTGCGGGCATTCACTAAAACGCTGAGTTGCAACACATATGGAAAGTTAATATGTAGTAATGTTTAATGTCAGCACATGTTGTGGAATTACTTTGGCGTCTGTCCGGCCTCGTTGGGAGAGTCGGCCCTCTTTCCTCCTCTTCTTGGTCTCTCCTCCTGGCAGGAGCTCAGGCCAGGATCGCTGGCAGGCGGAGGACAGAGGTTCCTAACAGAACAGTAGCCAGACTCTGGCCACTCGGAGCCAGAAGAGTCCTCTATAAGGAACCGATGGGACAGACGTTTAATATAACAATGGCGACCACAAGATCCAAATAAAATACCAGAGATTGTTATTTCTGACAAAACCTCCTTTGTTCCCCGGGATTTTTTTTTAAAAGCAGAGGGACACATGGTCAAAGAAATTCATAACAAATTGAAACGACGTGTTCACACACCGCACCGTGAACAGGCGTGGAAGGTGAAGACTTGCCGTTCAGCTCCGCACACAGCGGCCGATAGGCTTTTTTCAGAATTTTTTCATCCACCACCCGTCACATAGGTACCTCTTCCCATCCCACCACTCATACACACCTACACTCACCCACACACACACACACACACACACACACACACACACACACACACACACACACCCTACGGCCCCACACACTTCCATAGCCCTTTACCATTTGGTGTTGGAGATGAGTACTCACGGAGCAATCAGGGGGGAACCCGGTCCATCGGGACTCCTTGAGTTGATATGCCAGGTTGGTGATCCTCCAATCCCAGTGTATAAGTACTAAGTGGGCTCCTGTTTGTCATCTGCCTGCGCATTCAGTGTGTCCCAAGCTATGGCTTCCTCCTCCAAAGTGTATTTTACGATGATATTCTTGCCTCGTTCCCCCCCCGCCCCCCTCATCCCACTTTACAGCGAGCATGCGGCCACATGGCAAGGCTCTCTGCTGACACCATGCTGTCTTCTGCATGGACATGTTACGCCTGTGATTAATCTCCGAGAACTTGAAGTCAGTGCATAAACGTCAGGGCTATCCTCATTCATGTCTCCAACTTTCTCACAAGACTAATTTCATATATTGCTTCCTCTCTATTGTCTCTCTGAATTTTTGGTCTTCAAACACCGTTTTTCTCAGTCATAACTGCTATTGCCTGAATTGCATGCAACAGATTGAGAATTAAGTTGAATTACTGAAACACAAATTAAGAGATTCATTGAACTATATTCAGCTTTTGCGCCTTCAGAGTCGACATACATACTTTGACGTGACCTCCATGCATGCAGATGTCAGCTGCTGTAGATACTAACGCACCTCCGCTGCATAACATCAGCTCTCAGCCGCCGGAAGCTGGGAGAAAGAAAGAATATCATCATAAAATATGTTTGTCACGTCTGTCTGTGTGGTCCCAACTGTACATGGAAACTACTGTCCAGTCCATCAAAGTTGTTGAAACCAAACAACTTTCTCATGTACATGATGCATGACGCTGTGATCACGTCGGCACGGCGTGAGCGGTGCGCGGCCTTGTCACACTGTGTATGTTTTCCCGTATTCATTTTTCGAGGTAGCACATCTGGACATTCTTTCCGGAGTGTCCGGAGTAACACTGATCTCTCGTGCCTTCCTCGTGCATTATGCTGCCAGAGAAAAAGTACACAAGGGTCTCCGGTGACACATTGTGTAGTCTTTTTTAAAGGTTTGCAATGGATGTGTGCCACTCACTCGTGTAAAGAGTTTCAGCCAAACACAGCTACGAACCACCTCCCTTTTCCCTCTGGAATATATGTTTATATACAATGTATATATAACATATGGTGTTCAATTTTGTCCAGTGTTACTCCAACAACTATATGGCAACCTTTACTCCATTGTACAATCAGTAACTTGAGAATGAAGTCGGTGTTGTGTTTTTGTAATGCTGAGATCAGCTCCATCATAGAGAGCCGGTTAGTGTGCGGTCGGGGCATGCGTTGTAATGACTGCACTCCTCAGCATGTGTTGGATGGTCCACTCAGTGTTTGCACTCTGGTTTGGTTAGTTTGTGTGGAGTCGTGCACATGTCAGCATACACACACACACGTGTATGCCAGTGCTTGAGTTGCCGGCCGCCTCGGCCCGGGCAACTCAAGCAAATGCCATTTTGCTCCAAAATGGCTTCTCTCACTTTATTTTTTTAAATGTTGTCACGTGTGTCTTTTACTGTCACCCCCCACAAATGGGCGTCAGTGCTGTGTGTCTGTCCCCAACAACGAACAAGTCCACTTCAGTCCTGAAGTGTTTGTCGTTGGGATCAATGTGAATGCTTGACTACAAGTGTCCTGTTCTGATGTGATCACAAATACAGACGTCATCATATACATTTGCCTTCACCACGTTTGTTGCGATCTGACGTTGTTCCGTCTCCTCCTTGCAGTGGAACCTCCCTCAGACTTGAAATTTAAAATTATCAATGAGAACACAGTGGAAATGTCATGGACAAGACCCTCGTCACAGATAGAGGGCTTCAGAATACAAGTTGTGTCAGATACAGGTCAGTATGGAGTCAGCGCGTTATGTTGTGTGATGGGAACCTGCCAGTTTACTGAATACACATACACACCGCACCCCAACAGCTGATTTACTGCTTGGCGTCTTCTCTTAGATGAACCGACTAGAGACTTTACCCTCGATGCCTATACCTCTACAACCTCAATCACTGACCTGACCCCTGACCTGGACTACTCAGTGTCCATAAACTCCGTTTATGGGTCAGAGGAGAGCATTCCCATCTTTGGGCAGCTGACCAGTAAGTACAAAAAAACACATGGGGAAATGTGCAAATATATGTTTTTTCTTTTCCTTTTCGTTTTTGAGATGACTGTAGTTTCTGCACTTTGTGAACTTTAAAAAATGCAAATACTTTATATTGATATAGTGTTATTTCTAAAACCGGCATCCCCCTTTGATAAGTGAACAGCTTATTCCGTTTAGCGTTTTCATCTCGCTTCATGAGCGGTGGAAAAGTTGATGTGTGTTTGTGTGCATGTGGTTTTGATCCTGTCCACCAGCTTTTTACGAAGTGTTAATTTTCTTCCCCTCTTTCCGCTGTGAAAAAAGCACACAGTGAGACAGGGGCGGCAATGTGAAGCGCTAACTCACCGAGTGTTTCCTGTGTTTCAGTCCAGTCCAGTAACACCAGCACGCGAGTCAGGAAGCCACAGTCACTCAGTGAGTATGTTTACCCTATTGTCAACCAAAAATCTGAACAGGAGTGGCTTTCCAATCTTAAAAAAAATATATTCTTTCCCCTCATGGCTGTCATCATTGCATTTGTTCCACCATGGAATAATTCGGTTCAGGCGCTCTTTCTGTCAGGGTTGTCACAGGATGAAGACACAGGGTTCCGACAGTGACTGGGAAGGCACACGTTGGCTCTTTTTAATTGAAACCACTCTGTATATCAAGAAAAAAGGAGAAGGGGGAGTGGGAGGTTGAGGGTTGACGTCTTCATTGTGCCAACTCAAAGCAAGTGCTGTCCCTTATACTGTCAAAAGTTGTGGCACAGCCCTTGATCAGATTTCCTTCTCAAAAATGTCCTCTGCTCATGTCATGAGATGTGGTCACGAACAGGAGGACATGCTCACATGTCATACTCTTTACCTCCCATCTGATGACTGGAACCTGTGTCCTCACTACCTCTGCCTTGAGGCCATTATTCTCAACACAAGCCTGGGAATTTTGTAAAAGAGAGATGATATGTGAGATGTGAGTCAATGAGACCTAGGGCAAAAAGGAATAAAGTCTATCTACATAAGCCGCGCCAATTATTTAAACAGAGTCAGAATTTTAAAGGTTTCCGAGAATTTCATCTGTGATTAGGATATGAAAGTATAGTCATCATTGGAGTCATCCAACTATCTGTCCATTATTTGATTTTACTAAGACAGACAGGAGAAGAAATGGAATAATGTGAGAATATTGTTCCAAGACCAAGCTATTGCTGTTATACCTTAATTTGCTCATTTATGGCTTGACAATCAGTTTGACTTGAGACATAACAGATGTGCACATTAGCAAAACCCAAACAGTTCCTAATCTGGATCAGTCAAAATGTGTTACATCATTTTCTAAATGCTTCTATTGGCGTCTCTTGACTGACTATCTTGTTTCTCCAATATCAATTTCTGTCTCCAGAGTGTTCAGTCAGTGCAATAGCCGATTTGGTTTTTCTGGTGGACGGCTCATGGAGTGTGGGCAGAGAAAACTTTAAGCACATCCGCAGTTTCATCGGCGCCCTGGCAGGGGCCTTTGACATTGGTGAGGACAAGACCCGGGTGGCTGTGGTTCAGTACAGCACGGACACCCGTACAGAGTTCCCTCTCACCCGTTACACCAGGAGAGGAGATCTGCTCCAAGCCATCAGCTCCCTGCCATACAAGGGAGGAAATACTATGACAGGTAAAGTGCTCAATATGGTGGACACAAATGTGAACATTAGTAGATTTGTACTCTTATGTGAGTGGGGCAATATAGTGTTAATTTGATGATATATGGTGTAGGGTGCAGGAATGCAAAATAAATATTTAAAAACACATATACACACATTTCTGTCTTAAGGTGATGCCATAGATTACATGCTGAGAAACATCTTCACGGAGGCTGCTGGATCCAGAAAAGCTTTTCCAAAGGTGGCCATGATCATCACTGATGGAAAATCCCAGGACCCAGTGGAGGAGCATGCTAAAAGACTTAGGAACATTGGAGTGGAAATATTTGTCCTAGGTATGGTTTATTATTCTGTGTTTTCTTGAACCGTGCTATACCCTGTGAAAGTCTGCCTGTCCTTGGCAACCATTTGATTTTCCACTGATTGTTCTTTGTGAGATATTTGATGTGGTAAAAATGAGGCACGCTAAAACTGTCCTTCAACAGTCCTCCACATCTGTAATGCAGACGGTGAGATTAAAGTAGAAGTGACTTAACATTGTTGTACTTCACATTTTCCCACTCAGGTATCAAAGGAGCAGATGAGGATGAGCTAAGGGAAATGGCCTCCACGCCTCACAACAAACATGTGTACAATGTTCCCAACTTTGACATGATCCAAGAGGTACAGAAAAAGATCATTGCAGAGGTGTGCTCCGGTGTTGATGAGCAGCTCAACTATCTGGTCAGCGGAGAAGAAAGTGAGTCAGATGATCTTCATTAAATGTGTTCCCGTAAATGGACTTTTATAGTTTTTACATGAAATGCTCAGACTGCAACAGTTAACTCCGACTGCAATTTCCTTTCCCTCAGTGGTGGAGCCAGCCTCTAACCTGCAGGTCACAGAAATTGCGTCCAAGTCAATGAGAGTGATGTGGGATGCCTCCCTGGGTGATGTCACAGGCTACAAGCTCACCCTCACTCCCATGTTACCTGGAATGAAACGCCAGGAACTATACATGGGACCCACTCAGACATCCATCAACGTCCGTGACCTTTCTGCTGAGACTGAGTATGAGATCAACTTGTATGCCCTCAAAGGTCTGACACCCAGTGAACCCATACTGGCAATGGAGAAGACTCAGCCTGTCAAGGTGTCAACTGGTAAGATGAATTGGTCCATCATGACACATCATGGTTTCTTGATTATTCTTTGGTGAGGTTTACTTGACTTCCCTCACGCCTCCCCTTGTTTCACTATGAGGCCTTTAATTAACCCATGCCCTTTCTTTTACTTTTTCAAGAGTGCTCCCTGGGAGTGGATGTGCAGGCTGATGTGGTCCTCCTTGTTGACGGTTCATACAGTATTGGATTACAAAACTTTGCCAAAGTCCGTGCCTTCTTGGAGGTTCTGGTCACTTCCTTTGACATCGGCCCCAACAAAGTCCAGATTAGCTTGGTCCAGTACAGTCGCGATCCACACACTGAGTTCGCCCTCAACACCCACCATGACATCAATGCTGTTGTCAAAGCTGTGCGCACCTTCCCCTACCGTGGGGGCTCCACAAACACTGGCAAGGCCATGTCCTATGTCAGGGAGAAGATCTTCACCACTGCCCGTGGGGCGAGAGATAATGTTCCTCGCGTCATGGTTCTGATCACAGATGGAAAGTCATCAGACTCTTTTAAGGATGCAGCCACCAAACTGAGGAATACTGATGTTGAGATTTTTGCCGTTGGTGTGAAGGATGCAGTGAGGTCTGAGTTGGAGGCCATTGCTAATCCCCCAGCAGACAACCATGTCTTCGAGGTGGAGGACTTCGATGCCTTCCAGAGGATTTCAAAGGAGCTGACTCAGTCCATCTGTCTGAGAATTGAACAGGAGCTGCTCAACATCAAAAAGAGAAGTAAGTAGGAGGATAGGATCTCTTGACATGTTAACTGGTACTTGAAGTGTCACTACATGCTTAATGTTATAGCCACATGATAATTTCCTGATGCCCATACTTGCTATTTGCTGTTTGTCTGTACCTTCATGTTGGTCCACACTGTCTGTTGATGGCGTGGAGCCAATGAAATCAAGAAAAGGCAAAACGCAGCATCATAATACTGTGTAAATTGCTCTCAGGCAAGGCACCAGCAAAATTTAATCAACTCTTTCCCTCAGTAAACATACCACAAAACCACATGCATGCTTCTTGAATGATTGCTAACACACCATTTGTCATCACCTACAGTTTCAAAACAAAGTGACTGGTACAACACTGACTCGTGTATTTTTTTGACTTGGTCATAATTGTGATTCAAAAGCCGCCCCAGCTCTGAGAGAGAATAATGCTGAGGCTCCACACACTGGTAAAATGACATTATACTGCACAACACGACAGTCTACTGAGGCAATGGAAAAAGATGAGAAAGGAATAAATCACAGCTACAGTAGCCTTACAGATTTATAGCAAAATACAGAATGATCACAATAGGGTGACTTAAACATAATTAGGGACCATATATGGTCTATTAATGACAAACTTTATCAACAACTAATCTTTGATTTTTCAGGTCTGCTTCCACCCAGAGACTTGGTGTTCTCTGAAATCACCTCCAGAAGCTTCCGTACCACGTGGACGGCCCCTGCTGTCAGTGTCTTGTCTTACCTGGTGCGTTTCCGTAAGGCAGAGGATGTCACTGGAGACTACATTTCCCTGGCAGTGCCTGGTGATACAACCACAGCCATTCTGCCCCATCTTTATCCCGTCACTGCGTATGAGGTCAACGTCTTTGCTCAATATGACAAAGGAGACAGTTTTCCTTTGACTGGTGAAGAGACCACTCTTGAAGGTAAGAGGGATTTACTTGGTTTTGACCCAAATCAGCTAAGGTGATGAGAAAAATGAAAATATTTAGCTTTGAATATTATTTTCTTTTCAGAGCAAGGGACAGTACGAAACCTACAAGTTACAGAGGAGACAACAAACAGTTTTAGGGTGTCTTGGATAAGTGCTCCAGGTCCGGTGATCAGGTATCGCCTGTCCTACGTTCCACTGAGTGGTGCTGGGGAGACTCTGGAGGCACAGACCATTGGAACAGAGACCACTATAGTTCTCCAAGAGCTTTTCCCCATTACCACCTACCGGGTGTCTGTGGCTGCTGAGTATTCTACTGGGGTGGGTGATGAGATGCAGGTCGATGGTACCACTAAAGAAGGTGAGTTGGAAAAAGCTACTGGTCATTAAGAAGTAATTTGTTGACAGCAAGTGGCAAACAGCTATGTGAAACTTTGGAGTGCCTGATCAGCTTTTGTCTCCTTTCAGTCCGTGGCTCTCCTCGTGACCTTCGCGTCTTTGACGAGACCATATCCACAATGAAACTGGAATGGCAGCCTGCTCCAGGAAATGTCCTTCAGTACCGCATTGCCTTCAAACCTGCTGAGGGCGGCGAGAGGAAAGAGATATCTGTCAAAGGAAATACCCCTCAGGCTGTGCTGAAGAACCTCCAACCAGCCACTGAATATGAGCTGTTTGTTAGCGCTCGCTATTCTTCCGGTCTGGGTGATCCTCTTCTGGGCACCGGAACCACCTTAGAAGGTAAGGGAGAAAGTCACGATGCTGATGTCTAACTTGAAACCTTTGAAGCATGGCAGGACGTTTGACAGAAGTGTGAAGCATGCATTGTAGTTTTGGGATCAGTAAGTTGATACTTCTTAATAGAATGTATTCTGGTGTTCTGCTTCTCTTCTAGAGGCATGCGTGCTTAGGAAAATTTGTTGTTGATTATTTTTTTAGTACTTATGAATTTTCAAAGTGCTGCATGGTGTAAAATTGCTGAGATTAGGTCATTGGTCAAGAATGCAGCATGTCATATTTCTCACTGGCAACTACACCAGAAATAAGGAAGTTGCATTTACTTTGCAAGCTTGGTTGAGTATACGGGCTGATGTTGGTGGGGGGAAAAGACAGGAATGAGGCACTTGATGTAATTTTTTGGCAGAGGGAGTAGCTTCAAGTGGCTTTGCTGCCCATGAAAGCAGTGAGGTGGAAATGGGTGGGTAATGCTTGTAAACCTAGAAAACTTTTGGAATGGCTTGGAACAGACTTCCATATGCCTGCCTGGTAGTACCTTTACATCTTGGCCTGTCTGGGACATACAGTATGGTTTGTAGAGTTACAGTGCTTTACAAGACATTTGAGTATTTAAAAAAAATAATGAGAATCAGTCACTCAGTTTTACTCTTCAATTTGTGGCTGCAACACTTGTGTATTAAGTATGAAATCAAAAACATTTGCCTGGATGGGCAGTTGATTTTGCCCAAATATGTTATGCTAAACAGAGTGGTCTTTAGTAGCCTCTGAATTGGACTATCCATTTACATGGGTCTCTTTCTTGTTTAAAGATAATGATGTTGTTGGATAAGGCTTGAGGTCAAAATCAAACAACACTATATGGTATACAGAACAACTTTATTGTTACAGTGACGCGTTATGGCATGTGGCCTCATCAGAGTCATCCTGATCAAGCCTTTTGGCTTGTGGCCCTTGTCATGGTCATGATGACCCTGATTAGGGACCACAAGCCAAACATGTCAGTCTATCAATAAAGATGATGTATTTGCTGTAAGTGTTGCTGGAGTTTTAATCTCTTCTCTCTTGACTTTTTCTCCTTCTCCATGCACCTTTGAAGTGCGTGAAGTTGTGCCAGAATCCTAATCGGCTTTTACGTGCTGTCAGATGAGGCACATTGTTGTTCTGGTCAAACGCTCAATGGAAAGGTAGAGAGAACAAATTAGGCTTGGATGGTATCAGCTTAGCCCCCTTGAATTGGACTCCTTTCTGAAAGCAGCACAAACCCACTGACACATCCAAGATATTCTATTAATCATGATGAGCGGAATCAGTAGAAACAGCGTGTTCCTATTCAACAAGAATTTATTGCAGACCACACAGACTTATGCACTAGGTTGCATAAGATGATGTGTCCGTTAATTTTTCTTCTTACTTCACAACCAGCACAGTCGGTCTTTGTTTACATTTTGGTGAGTGCAATAATCTGAAAGAAAGGGATTTTCTTTTTGGTTGCTATGATTTCCTCTTTTTTTCCTCTGTTCCCACATTGACCAAAGGGCTTGGTTTTGATTATGCAGTTAGTTCCCACTGGTCAGATCTGTGCTGTCATCAGCCACACACCCCCACGGGAAAAAGCTCCATGACAAAGCACTTTGTTTAGTCAGCTCTATCGAGCTGTCATGACGTCGGCCGACTTCAACACTGATCTCATTGTTTGGAGTTGCCACTCATTTTGAGTGACCCCCTCTGTGAAGTCCACGTAGGCGAGAACTGGAAAAGAGTCAGCTCACACAAAGCCATCTCTTGTGGCTCACGGTTGATGGTAGCCAATACAGAAGCCTTGAGGTAGATGGAATTAGTACATCCTGAAATGACTCAGGAGGAGGACAGAGAACGTGTCATGGGGAGTGCTCAGATGAACGTCCCAAATGTGGATATTATAAACAAACATGGCAAAAATATTTACTTATGAAGAAGCGGTTTCATCCAACATGTGGAAGATGTTACCTAAGAGGGCCCTTGAAAGCTGTGTGAGCTGTCTGTCTGGTCTCAGGAGGGAGAGCCGTCTGTTTGTCTTCCGTCAGGGTGGGGCAAAGGACAGGCAGAGGCAGAGAGAGAGGGTGAGGATGAATAGAGAAAAGGGTTTTTAAAAATGTGAACCAGGATGCCTCAGGGTGGCTTGGCAAAAAAAAGCTCAGCCCATAAACTGAGAGTTCACATGTTCAGCCCCCGAAGGACCCATTGTACCCATCTCTCTAATAACTAATTACCTGAATTGCACCGCAAATGTTTTTCCATGTGCCAGAGGCACTTTGATTCTTTTTTACTATCTTTACCTTGCAAGAGCGGCAACACAACCAGGTGAAACTAAAGCATCTTGGTTTGATTTCCTCTCAAGCTGATGATGCCTTTGCAAACTTTTAAGCGGTGCCAGGCTCCTCCGGTGCTACTGCCAGACCCTTTTACTCCACCGCTCTTAAGGTCCTTTGAGGTAAAAAGCCACAGATGGGCAACCTTGGCGCACGGAAAGAGAGGGCTTCATTTTTGTGGCTCAGACATACAGTATGTCTTCGTGAACCAAGTGCAATACAGTAAGGGAGAGCTGAAGTGGGGTGCCAGGGCTGAGATGGCAATTTGAGGGAACAATGTATTTCCTGCAGTCATTCTGGGGAAGTTTACAGAATAAGCCTGAGTATAAGGCTTGGTCTCCAGCTCAGTCTTTTAATCCAGCGTCCCCCAGCTTAATACATACTGAGATCCAAATAATTACTATCCAGTGCCAAGTTTATGCATTAAGATACTGAGTCTATCAAGCCATGTGAAAAAATAACCATAATGGTGGAAAGCTGGTACATTTCCTGTGCATTTTCCCTGCCTTTTTTTTAAACTAGTGCAGTCATTTGTACTTTCAAGCCTCAGGCATCTTCGGCTGCAGCTATGAAGGTTATGTCAGCACATGTTCGGCACTAAATCTCCTTGATGATTTTCAGTTGTGTCATATGTGGTTTTCCAGACACATGGGTAAGGCATTAATGAGAATTTGTGATCCCTCCTCGTCCAAGGTCCTAATTTGAGAGTAGCCTTCTTCTCGAAGGGCGTGGTGGAATTTGTGGGGGGTGGGGGTACGGTTTTGGTGGTGGTGGTGGTGTGTGTGTGTGTTTCAAACCAAAGCTTCTCCTGTAGTGGATGTGTGCTTTGCTTCCATAGCTCGTCTGCATGTATTGATGAAAAGGGAGCCACAGTCTGCAGAGGTCCTTTTCTATCTCACTGGTTCACACACAGCTGTAAAAGTCAGTCAAGTTCATCTGCTGCTGTTGGCACTTTTCACCCTCTTTGACAGAATGATCAGGCTATTTACAAGTTGTCTCCACTGTTTTCACGCTCCTCCAAAATCTGGAACTCTTCATATCTGGCCTTTCCTCTGAGGGAGCGGATCGCTCTGCTTGGGCCAACACGGCGGGAGCTGTCATATCTTCTCAGATCAGTTTCCAGTTGATCTATGACGGACTGATGCTGAGAAGGAGTCACGGGGTGACAGATCGACACAGTGGCTGCCTGTTGGGCTCAGACTTTCCAAATGATCATCCGTTGGACTTACGGAAGATTTGTGGTGCATCTCACTCTCTGCAAACGGCTTTTTAAAAAAAAAAATGAATTCCTAATTATCTCGGTCAAACCTCAGTTTGATTAATGAGGTTTGACAGAGACCACCCAGCGGCTCAGCTCCGCTCTGCCTGTGATTATTCTGTCATTAGGAGCTGGCATGTAGGGCCTTGACTGAGGATCATGATCTAAGAGGTGGTGTGGGAGGATATTTATGGCAGCCCATCTTCCTGTGGTGGATGCAGCTCCTCTATATGGCAGCCAGAGGGTTGAGGGTCCTAAACCGTCTCAACAAGGGCTTTCCCTCAGCCAAGCATGTGCTGGCTGCTCATCACGAAACACCACCACAAAATCCCCTCCACCCTATTTTTATGCCTGTCTCCTTTCATGACGGTCTCTCAGGGAAAGTGAGAGGAGGAGAGAAAAGGGAGTGCGCACCATCTGCAATTGTAGCGAGCACACTCTGGTGGATCTGGTTTCCTCTGTTTCGATGGAAAATGAAAGTGCTGAGGATGAGAGGCGCTGAGGAATATGTGATGGGTTGTGCAGAGATTTTTTCCAGAAGGGCTCTGATTAAGAAGGGAGAAAAAGAAATCAGGTGGTTCAAAAAGATCCCGAGGGGTTAAAGCGGAGACAGATGAGTGATTGTTGGTGGTTTATCACTGGGGTTGTTCGTTTTGTCCACTTGTCTCGCTCACTTCCTCAAAACCTCCTTATATCTGCAATAAAAATCAGCACCACCCGGACAGAGCCATCACTGGCTTTTTTTTTTTTTCGCTCACACCACCATCTTAATTCAGTTATTATTCACCACACTACAGCAAAACAAAGAAAATCCTGAGAAATATGTTTAGCTAAACAAAAGTAAACCTGCAGCACTACTTACTTTTCCATCTCTGTATCCGTTGTGCAAAGGTGGCTTTAATACGTCTAACTCTAGAATGCTTTTTTCCCCCTTTCATTTAAAGAGCTCGGTTCACCCAGAGACCTGGTGACCAAAGACGTCACTGACACCAGTTTTGCCGTCTCCTGGGCCGCGGCCCCCGGCAACGTTCGCCAGTACCGGATCAGGTGGAAGTCCCTGTTCACTGAGGATTCTGGGGAAATGACGATACCAGGAGACACCACGGCCACGGTGCTGGACGGTCTCACCCCGGAGACACGCTATCAGGTGTCTGTGTTTGCAGCCTATGGCCATGGAGAGGGCCAGCCACTGGTCGGAGAGGAAACCACGAATGGTAAGTTACTTAAGCTGCTTAAGCTCCTCCACCATGACTTAATCCTTTACTTTTTTCCCCCTTTGCTCACTTGCAACACCCCTTCCCTTCCTATTTTGTTTCTTTTATTATTCTTGTAATCTCCTCTCTTGTTTCCCCTTTTAGTTTCTGGATGTCTCAGTCTGGAGTTACCTAGAAAGTGTGAATTTAGCTATGTGGAATTTAACTCTGTGACCATGAAAGCCATCAAAATTCTATGACCACAAAGGGACAGCTAAACCGTAACTGTTAGTGTGATCATTTTAAAAAGCCAAGAAGACTGGTCTAGACTTTCTTGTCATAAACTCTTCTTATGCCTTAAAGTTCTGGTTCTGATCAAGGTACAGATAGAATGTAAAGGATCATCACTGAGGAATTTGGGGCAGTGACTCGGGTCGAGAAATTGTCCATGAAATACAAGGTCGCTGTAAAAGCAGTTTCTGGGTAGAACTAGGGATCCGTCAGTGACGTGTGCCGGCCATTCTGTCGAGCCACGGGTTAACGCCACGGCTGAGACATCAAGACTTTGCATCTTTAAGGGGGTGATGTCATGTCCAGCCCACCTGCACCCTGTTTTTCATGGGAGATGCAGGACAGATAGACGCCGGCCTCTCCCTCGTTAGACTGCACTTGTGCTCGAATGGGAAAAGCACATTGAGCGGAAACTCGCAACATTTCCGGAGGGAAATTTGTCCACCAGTTTGTGAGATGGAATGTGGTCAAGGAAAAAAAATATTTCCAGCCATCATTAGTGTTTATTGATCCTGGCAGGCGAGAAAGTTTTCATACACACCACACACAACCATAACGCGGCTGTGTAGACTTCAATGTTCACTCTGACTGTTCACTTTGCTCTTTCTTCCTTCACTCTGCACCCGCTATCTGTTTCTCTCTTTTCTTGTGCTCTACAGAAATCACAGGCCTCTTTAGGCTGAGCCACACACGGCAAACTTGGATGCGCTGCTTTTTTCCGTTAATAAAATTGAGCGTTGAGAATTTTTTTTTCCTCAGCTCGTTTTGAGGCCTTCGACAATTCGCACTTGTCCTTCCTGCTCCTCAAAAAAAAGAAGAAAAATGAAAACGGGTTTGCTCAAATACACAAAACATCTAAGCCTGGCTCCCAAAAACCACCAACTAAACACAATCAATCATGTAAATTTGGGCCTGTTTAATGTATCCCTCTCAAAATCTGAAATATTTGGGCGGTTTTGTGTTCACACGCGTGTGGAAACTGAGCAGATATCCAGATGAAAGCCTCTGAGGTAGCCAAGCGTGTCACTGTTTAGTTTACTTACCAGCAGGAAAGCCATGCTGCTCATATTTCCAAAGGTATATTGGAAACACAGGCCGTTAAACACACATTGAGTGCAGATTCCCATCTGAACAAGGCCCAATGTCTACATTTCCCCCTCCGACCGTCCATTCATCATCTCTCCTCCTTTAACCTGCGTTATTTTTTCCCCCTTTTTCGCAGTGTCAGCCGCCGGCAGGGTAATTGCAGTCTCGGAGGAGACGGAGAAGAGTATGAAGGTGACATGGCAGGCGGCACCCGGAAATGTGCTCAATTATCGCGTTACCTACAAACCCCAGGTTGGAGGGCGCCAGCTCGCAGCCAAGGTGCCCGGCGGCAATACGACCACTGTGCTGAGACGCCTGACTCCCCTCACCACCTACGACATCACTGTTCTGCCCGTCTACCGCTTCGGAGAGGGCAAAGCCAGGCAAGGGGAAGGAACAACACGTACGTCGGCCTATCACTCATCCCAGTTTTTCATTATTTGACCAATGCAATGCTGCCGCATTTAGTCAAACCGACACTATGCTATTATTCTCTTTTCTCCAGTGACACCTTACAAAGGACCCAGGAACCTCCAAACGTCCGAGCCCTCCAAGACCAGCTTCCGTGTCACCTGGGACCACGCTCCTGGCGACGTTAAGGGCTACAAAGTCACTTTTCACCCTATAGAGGATGACATTGACCTGGGAGAACTTCTGGTTGGCCCCTATGACAATACTGTGGTGCTAGAGGAGCTCAGGTGTGTCCTCGTTTCCTCAACGATATTTTCCAGTATATAGTACAGAAAATAGAACTGAATATCATGGGACGTATTTTTTGGGGGGTCTACAGAGCTGGCACCAAATACACTGTGAGTGTGTTTGGTATGTTCGATGGAGGAGAGAGCATGCCATTGGCTGGAGAGGAGAAAACCACTCTCAGTGACGAACCTGAACTTCCACCTTATGAGCCAACAGGTAAAGTTATTGAATATTCTGTCTATAAAACCTTCATTTCTATGATAAAAATGTACTTTATACGTACAGAAAATGTGTTTTATTTTCCAACTAACCACAACATGAACAACTAAAAAATTATCTTAATTCTTAGTCTACTATTAGTTAGTCTGTTACTGTGCCTGTCATTACTATTAAGGTAATGTTTGAATCACGTTGTAAAATTTTGCATAGGAAAATACTCTCTTCATCCATGCCCCATAAAAAGCTGAGGAGTTTCTCCAAATGCCTTCCCCAAAAGCTATTTGTCTCACGAAATAACAGACGTAATGTCTATTCCATTTGTCTGTCCCTCGGGCCCGTCTTCCCTGTGTCACTTTGGGCTTCCGCTTTTTTATTTCCACTCCAAGAACAGCCAGTGTAGAATCGACCCAAACGCGTATGATCCGTCTGCAGTTATAAAATGTTAGTGTGAGAGGAGGAAAATTGTTGTGATTGCCGGGAGGAACTAGAAAAGGTCAGCTTGACCGCTCAGCTGCAGGCCAGACCCTAAGAGGGAGGAAGATGCAGATCCCCTAAAGATTAAATAGAAGAGTTGAGAGAATGACTGATCTTCCGTCATACCGTCTGGTTTCGAGTCAGTTCTCAGAAAGACTCCGAGGGAAAGATAGTTGTGGGTGTGGCAATGTTTCCGTTCATTATCCTAATATATTAAAAACATTTACACACAAAACAGTTCATAAGAAAATGCATTTACCGCAATGTACCCCTGTATAATTATTCCCTTTTTAAATTGTCATCCTAGCCAACGTATACCTCTGCAGCTTCTCTTTCTCTCTGTAAGCTTGACAGCTGGTTCCCAGTCACAAGGAATTGGTTTGGGATTTTTCTCTGTGCGCAAACCGATCTGTAAATCAAATATATAACCTGTTTTCAGTTGCAGACAGTGGCAGTTAGTGCAACATCTGCCTATCCCGGTTGCACATCTGCAGCCTTCTTTTAGGTGCCGTCGACCAGATGCCTTCACGCAGCTGTGTGGGGAAAACCGGATCCCAATATTGCCTTGCTGCTCCGGAGAGCGCCGCCATCTCTCCAGTGGAGGCCTTTGATATGTCACGGGCCACTTAGGGCGTATTCTTTCTGATTCGCCCTCTGGGACTAACTCCTGGATCCAAACAGTACAACCAGAGGGAACTACTGCCTCGACATGCCACAGAAGATTATCACACCTGGAAAAACAAAAGTTCTTTGATGAGAGTTCCTTGGAAAAGAAGAAAAGTAGATCATTGTGCTTTACTGCTTTGTCTTGGAAATATTTGTTTGGGATTCTGGAAATTGTTCTGATGTCCTCAAATGTTGTGTCCGTTTTCTTTCCCTTTTTCCTTTTACTCTCACACTTCTTTGAACACCATCTACACCATGTTAATTCAGAACACACCATTTTGTGTACTTGACGGTTGAACTTCGTCTCTACCCCCGCGTCACATGATAACACATTATTTTCCGCCCCGCTCAGATGTGAAGTGTAAGACTGCTGCGCAGGCTGACATTGTGCTGCTGGTGGACGGCTCATGGAGCATTGGACGTCTCAACTTCAAGACCATTCGTGCCTTCATCGCCCGTATGGTGGGAGTCTTTGACATTAGCCCCGACAGGGTCCAGATTGGTGGGTCTACCGGTCAACGGGTTACTTGTAATAATATGAAAATGGTCTTTTTGAGTTAGTCTAACAGGTGTTGTGTCCACAGGTCTTGCTCAGTACAGTGGAGACCCCAAGACTGAATGGCACTTGGATGCTCATAAAACTCGGGATTCACTCCTGGAAGCTGTGGCTAACTTACCCTACAAAGGCGGAAACACCTTGACCGGTACTTCAATTTCTCTAATGTTTTAACAGCAGCAGCTGAAATGTTCTACCATGTTATCCATTTGTGTTCTTCTCTGATTCAATCACGAATCAGCTGAAGTTGTAATCAGGCTGATGGGTGCACATTGTCTCCGTTGCAGGTCTGGCTTTGAACTACATCCTCCAGAACAATTTCAAAGAAAACGTCGGGATGCGACCCAACGCCCGAAGGATCGGTGTATTGATCACTGATGGCAAATCCCAGGACGATGTCATTGTCAACTCTCAGAACCTGCGTGAAGAGGGCATCGAGCTGTACGCCATCGGTAAGGAAACTTCACTTCTCTCCATTGGCAGACTCCTCGTATGAAGTCAAATTCCCTCCGTATGTGTCAAGCTACTAATGACCATTGCCTCAATCCCTGTTGTTTAGGTGTGAAGAATGCCGACGAGAATGAGTTGAGGTCCATTGCCACTGATCCAGATGATATTCACATGTACAACGTGGCTGACTTCTCCTTCCTGTTGGACATTGTGGACTCACTTACCAACAACCTCTGCAACAGTGTCAAGGGACCAGGTATGTGTGAGTTTTCATCAGAGTATGCATGAATGATATTGATAACTACGTACCGCATTTTATCAAAGCCAACTGCTTACTCCCAGACGATTGATAGGCAGTTTAAATACAGAATAGAGCATACCAGACCCACAGACAGTTAAATGTCTGGCTCACCATAAAAAAGCAACTTGACGATAGGAGGCCAAGCTCTGTAAAATGATTGCAGATCAGTTATTTTCTTCTTTTGCTAATATTCCTTCTCAATGGAATAGGACATTTTCTGCTCCTTAATTGATCTAAAGCTGCAATTGGGGAACTTCTTGGAGGATGAGTCTTAAGCTTCAGTAGTACTGCATTTTGAAGAAGCTTCTTTTAAGACTTCTTAACAAATAGACATGTCACCACAGAATCAGAAATCCAGCACAACAAATATGTAATACACACATATTGTGATGGCCCACAATTGTAATTTCTATCTTTCTGTACCTAATTAGGAGTTGCACTGGAAGCTCCCACTAATCTGGTGACATCAGAGGTGACGCACCAATCCTTCAGAGCCACCTGGACTGCTCCTGAACACGCAGTGGACCAGTATCGCGTAGAGTACATGACCGTGTCCGGACAGCCACTGCAGGTACATCTGCCATAGTATGCGCCAACCTTAAAGAAACACTCTCCGCTGCCACCAATCCAGTCACACAAGCATTTGCAATAAGCACAGCGCGTCTCCCTATGTGAGGGTTAGTGGGGAACTCCACTCAAAGGTCTATTTGCAGCCTCCTGTTTGTGTTGGCGTCTCGCTGTGTGGTTGTCAGATTACACTACGATCAGGGCAAGGAAACGAAAACACACAGAAGATTAGAAAGCAAATAATGACATCATTGTCTTGGCTACAACCGCCACGTGGCTAGATACATTTTTTGGTGTCTGAATCCCATTACACACAGTAGTTTGTTTTTGTCCAGCTCCCATGGTTTTATTTAATAGTGAACACAGTGGATGAGTTTTTATTATTGTTTATGCATCTGGAATTGAAGCACATGTTGAGTTTTGGGCCAGTCCAAATTTGTAAGAGGGCTTTCTGGTTTTAATGTGAATGTGTGTATAAAGTCCAAGCCCAAGTCAATCCAGTAAACAGATAGAGCTTTCGATTGTTTTGCTCCCAAATGAATAATCCCCCCCCCCCCCCCAAAAAAACAACAACAAAAATAAACACCATCTTTTATTTTGAGAAAGTATCTACAGACGCTCACCACGCACACTTTCGTGCCAGACACGCTGCAGAGGAAAACTACAGATCGCTGCTCCAGCTGCAGTCGTCTAACTAAGCCTTCCACTCTTCATTAGGTGTTTGTGGACGGCACCGAGACCACGGTGGTCCTCCAGAAACTCAACCCTCTGACACAGTACCTGGTCAACGTCTACTCCGTGGTGGGAGAGGAGGGCAGTGAGCCCCTTAAAGGAACCGAGACTACACGTATGTCTTCTCTTTCTGGCTTTTTTGGCTCACTTATTCGATTTTGAGAGATGCTCTTGAGAGATCCATGTATGACTAAAATTGCCCTATGGGAATGTGAACTACCTTAACTAAACTATGCAACAAAAATTGGCAGACTGATCAACTTGCTTAAAGAAGCATACCCTCACTCACGGAGACTTTCCCTCTTTAGGGAACCCAGATGAATGAGGTTGTCTGGGAATAACAGTTTCAATTCTGACAGGCTATTTAGCACTCCAGCCTTCAGTCTTAAATTTTTTTCACCAGCAGTTTCCCTTCGAGTCTGCCGCCATCGCCGCAATCTCTCTGGCTCAGCTGCATAGCACAGATTTACTCGCCCTCAGGGACTGCAGTTGCTGTGTGGTCTCCATTAATCAAAGTTTCTAAGGAATTATACACATATGTATGTCTTGATCTTGCTTATAAAATCATAGGTGGCAGCAAAAAATGATAAATCTTGATTCATAAATCAAATTGAGGTGTAATTTACATGATAGTACTGGTGTTCCAGTCCAATTTTAACTTCATTTTTTTTGTTTCTTTTAAGATTTTGTCAATTGCATATTTAATAATGTTATATAGTATCTATAAAAACACAAACAAAACGGCAATGATTATCTGATTATAGAGTTTGAATGACAAACTAAGCCTGAAAAACATGGAATATATACAGTATGTATTCTAGTGAGCCAATATGTACTCGCTAATTGTTTCCTTCAACATAATTGCCTGGTTCCCCAGTGCCCCTGAGTGCCGTGAGGAAGATGGACATTTATGATGAACAGATCACCACCATGCGGGTGAGGTGGGAGGAGGCGGCCGGTGCCACAGGCTACATGCTCCTCTACAGCGCCATCAACGCCACAGAGGCCACCGTCGAGCAGGAGGTAAGAGGGCTGTGAGAACACCAAGCAGCTGTGGATGTGACATATTTGGACAAGGTAAAAGTCAGCACATGTGTTCATGCTTGCACGCATTCACATGCACCAAACACACCGCTAAACACTACAAGTGACCGAATACAACCTGCTGTCAGCGGTTTTTGACAGAACACAGATGTCACACACACACTGAAATACCATATTACAGAGCCGCCAGTGTTTGCCTCACCATTCATCAGACAAGGCCGAGGGGATAACACAGAGGAACATTGTTAGTCACAGAAGGGGGTGGGTGAACCATGAGCTCACTCTGCCAAGGGAACATCATCATTTGTTCATGAGGTGTCAAAACCCAGTGGGTTGAAACCGGATTCAGCAGATGTGCCGCAAAAGAATATTTGTCTGGTGTGCTCATCCAAATGTTTCTATCTCTGTCAGTGACCAGTCCCCGTCGTCCACTTTATGTTTGTTTGTTTGGTCCGGTCCCCTTGCAGATCAGAGTGGGAGGGGACACAACTGACGTCCAGTTGGTGAAGTTGCTCCCCGACACGGCCTACACGCTGTCCCTCTTCGCCCTGCACGGAGAGTCAGCAAGTGAACCGCTGACCAAGCAGGGAGTCACCCGTATGTGCTCACTGAATCATGAGAAGATTTAAAAAATGTTTTCTGGAGCTAACATGACTTCATGTTTATTGGTGATATCTGATGTACTGGGGGCCGCTGTGAACTCAGGACTGTCTTCATTCATTCGAATCATATTCTGTCCAGAAACTAACACTGACCCTCTGCTCCTCGTTCAGTGCCCCAACCACCTGCAGGCGAACTCAGGGTTCGTGAGGTCACCCACAGCACCATGAGGCTTATCTGGGATGCCGCCCCTGGTCTTGTCCGCAAGTACCTCATCACCTACAGGCCTGCGGATGGAGACGCTAAAGAGGTAAGTTTAGCTCCAGTCCTGCGTGGCTTTCCTCTCCTCACGCCCCTAGAGTCATTACATATATGTCAACCGGCTGTTAGCAGCCCATGTTTTTACCAGTCCTGTTCCTTCTGCTCTTTGCTACATAACCTTCACTACATTGTGGCTGTTGCCTGTTTGAGCCATTTGGTTTGATGGCAATGAACTTCTATAGATGTTCTTTTGATGAATCCTTCAAAGTTTTGGCTTAGACCACATAATGGAGACTGCAGCTGTTTGGGAGGACATCAGGGAATATTCTGGAGTCCAGTAAAGATCATGAACATGGTTTTGTCGAAGGGTTGGTTTTGGTGGTTGTAGGGGATCTCTTACGATCTGCCATTTGCTATTTCCTTAGCCATAAATCAGGTGGAGGTGATCTCCAATTCACACGCATGGTAGTTATTCATCAGCTGAGGATGTTATTGTCAGAAGTGGGGAGGAAGAGTCTACTGCCCAGAGAGTAGCACAACGTCATGACTGACCTTGAAATTATGTGATTGAGTCCAAAACAGGACAGTGTGCCAATAACAAACTGACTGCAGGACATTTTCCCACCAGGTGAAGCCAACTGCATGGTTTTATGGTCCTGAGAGACAAATTGAGGGTATCTTCAGACTTATAATTCGAACGAAAATGCAAACAATCAGACAAACATGCAGCAGCTGTTAATAGGTATTGTGAATTAATCCCTTTAGTTCAATTTCTTGAGGCTAAGCTAATAAAACCAAATGGAATCTAGAGCAGTAAAACCAGTATGACATTTCCTGTAAGTATCCCTGGCGTTTGGTCAAATTCACCAGGGAAAGCTTGTTATTGTTTGCTGAGTTTCTTATTTGTTCCCATTTTCCTCTGGATCAAGCATCGTTTTATAACTTCTGGTCAAGTTTCCAACCAGTCTTATTAGGTGAATATTACCGCAACCGCCAATGTTCCTGGAAATGCACGCTGAGAACGGAATTAGAGTTTCACAAGACTTGGCAAAATTTGTCTGAAGAGGAAAACATATGGAGTCCTTTTTTAACTTCACATATCATATCGAGGCTGTACGTGTTTGCATCATGTAAAGATTTTATTTAACAAGCGTGTTTTAATTGTTACACAGCTGGAAGTCGATGGAAGTCTGACCACCAGAGTACTAGACAACCTCATGTCACAGACAGAGTACGCTCTAGCTGTTACTCCAATCTATGATGAGCGCACTGGACAGCCGATGTTGGGAGATGCAGTCACAGGCAAGAATGATGATTATTATCAGTATTGTTGTGACAATGTAGATGTGGGTTCTCACTGAGCACAACCAACTTTCCTCCATCCACTCCGTAGATGTGGTTCCTGCCCCGAAGAACCTGCGATTCTCAGAAGTGACCCAGACGAGCTTCAGAGCCACCTGGGAGCACGGAGCCCCTGATGTCGCTCTGTACCGCATTGGCTGGACTAAGAAGGGCGAGACCAACTTCCAATATGTAAGAGGAAAGCAGCTTTCCCAGATGTTTGCATTTCCATTAACCAATGCAGGTATTTCTTGATGGGTTCCACAGAAAGCTCTTTGGCGATGCTTTGGAAAACTACCTCCGGTGGGGGCAGAAAGAACATTTTTCCAAAAAAAAAACCCAGACTGCTTCACGAATCCAATTATAATCACTGAAGACCTCATCTTCAGTTTGTATTAGTTAAAAATTGGAGTCAATCACATTCCAAACATGCGGTTCTTTGTGTTTCCTCATCAGTCCATTTTGAACAGTGATGAGACAACCCATGTCCTGGAGAACCTGGAGCCAGACCAGCCCTACGACGTGTCTGTCACCGCAATCTACCCAGATGAATCAGAGAGCGAGGATCTGATGGGCACCGAGAGAACATGTAAGATACGCATTCCGGCAGCTCTGTGTTTGACAACAATCAATCCATTTAACACGTTTTTGCTCAGCCGCTTGACAGAATCAGTGTTGGATCTGACCAAAGGCTAGACCATTCATTTACCCTTTGTCTTTTTACCTTCTGGAAATATGCTGAGTGAAATGTTCAGTGAAGGGTATGCCCATTATACCTTTCTATTTCTGCCTCTATAGTGTCCAGGGAAGTTACAGGTACAGGCACAGGTAATTATCTTTTGTGGTAAAGCAAGAGGATGCTTTTCCTTTCAAGCAATGAAAGCATGTTTTTGTTCATTCATGTTCCATTCATTCGGTCATCATCGCTGTTCATTGGAAAAACCATCATTTCATCATCAAGCAAGGCCCTTAACCCATCCACTGCTCCAATGGTGCTAAAGCTGACACGTCCGGTGTTATTATGTGTTTGTCTGTCCTCGTCTGATTGTCCCATTGTCCACGCCATCCAACCCAAGGCTGTTCATGAGCGTGTTCTCACCCACTCACATTAAATGGGTGGTTTTCGAGTGTGCATGCACTGCAAAACAGGGATTTGAATCCCTGTTTTTGTAGCCCATTCCATCATTCATCATCCATCATATATTCATCCATCCATCCATCCATCTATTCATTGCATTCATTCATGCATTTATCAGTCCGCCCATTGTCATCTTTCCATCAATCCATGGCTGCTCAATAGAATCCACCCCTGCTTCAGAAAAGACAAAATCCCAGTGATGGATTGTCTTTTCCTCTTTAAAGATGCAGTCCTTGATACAAATCAGTAGCAGATTTGCTTTGTTCTACCATGAGAAGTAATTTAACTCATATTTTCATGAAGTGAGTCGTTTAAGACTAATACACAAATCAGGCTGACCAGAATATCAAGGACAGTGTCTTTAAAAGACCATTTTTAAGGAAATCCGTGGGATGTTCACATAACAGATAAGCATGTTGACACGGTTGTAATTGCAATGTATGTGTGTGCATGCATTTTCCCAGTGCCCAATGCACCTGCAACCGATTTGGTTGTGTTCAACGAAACCACCACCAGTCTGAACACCAGGTGGAATCCAGCTCCAGGTCGCGTCCAGAACTACAAAATCACTTATGTCCCCACGTCTGGAGGCAGGAGCCAAACAGTAAGTCTCGCGACAGACCACCAGACAGATACCCATACACAGCGAGTTCATACTACTTTGTGTAGCTCTCGTAAATGTTGAAACATTTGCACATCTAGATTCCGTTTTCCAGTTATTAGTAGCAGCACTTAGCTTTGCTTTACTTGCTACTTACTCCTCAGTCCTAGTCCTCATCTTCCTCACTGGACTTCACTCGAGCATTACTTGGCCAGACAAATGATGGTAACTCAGTCTGTGGATTTGTTTCTTCCTCCCGAGCAGCTTTGCCTCCGAGAAATATATAAAAGTGCTTAACAGAACATCTGCTACTGGTATTGCATTATTTTTAGTTTATTCTTAGTCAAATCTCTTAATCTGTTGTTTGCATGTGGCAGCATTAATGTGGACAAAACCCTTCCTAGTTTTTCCTAGCAGCAGAATGTCTGCTGCTGGTCATGCATTTTTGGCGGCCTCTGCGAATATGCAAAAGTCTTTCTGGATGACAGCTGAATTTTTGGTTTCAATTTGCTGTCAGACATTTGTCATTGCTTCCAAAGAAGCACGACTGAAGAAAGTTCGAGAAGGCATTCATGCACACGCCCATACACAAAGTTCTTAAATCAACGTGAAAATGTTCCAACCAACTTTAGTGGTAATATTCCAGGCTCCCTGCTCGGTATTTATGGGATGTTGAGAGTTTTAAACGTCTGATCATTTAACAGCTTTGTGGAGAGACAGTGATCAGACACTTATGAGATCAAATCTGCACTGTGCTGGGATGGTTTGAATGCAGGGTGTCCTATTTGATCAGCTGTACAAAGCTATGAAACTGAATGGACTCGCCCAGTCAGGTCAGTGTTAGTATAATAGGAGAGAGCTGTGCCATGGGTTTTCTTATACAGAACAACAAAGACATTTGATTGTGCTCACAAACCTGTGCATTAGTTCAATAATTTTAATAAAGTACAGATAGCATTTAACGTTTACCATACTGGAGAAGATTTAAAGGGCCAGTGTGTAGGATTCCTAGAGATCTATCAACAACGAGCCTCCGTATATTCTGCACATCCAGAGCGAGTCCTGCAACAGAGCCACTTGGCTCTGTTTCAACAGTAGCCCAGAATAGACCAAACCAAACACTGGTCTGGAGTTGGTTGAAATCTGCAACCTCGCCACAAAATCTTACACAGTGGCCCTTTAAGATGACTTTCTGTCATAATTCACTCAGAAGTTTACAATATTCAGCTTTATCTGGTTTAGCTGGTGTTTTGTATCCCATTTGTTTGGCCATTGGTTACCCTGTTAACACAGGATGGAAAGTTTTTCCACTTCAGCACTTGGTGAAATGTAGCTGTGTTGATTGCATGGGCGAAATCACACTGAAAGGTTGATGGAAAACTGGAAGATAACAAGCTAATATGAGCCAAGTCGTCTTGGTTCACTGTCAGGGTTCCAGCAGAGGCAGCTCAGCCAGGGTGTTTTGCATTATTTTGTCTGGTTTCAGAAAATTTTCTGACGCACGTGTTGCCCCAGCGTGTGAAAACCACCGTGGTGCCAAATGACGGTACAAATGTCCTTGTTTTCTTTTTTCTCCACTGATTAAAAGAACCAATTAGTTGCGAGCGAATCCACAGAGGATCAAAGTGGACGTATGTGTACATTATCATACACTAATCCACATGGAAACACACCATTTGAATTATATCCGCGGTCCTTATAGATGAAGCCAAAAGTCATGTTGTAAATTCATCACCAGCCCTAATGACATGACATCCGCCTGTTTTAGCCATCAGCGTAGAGATGTACCTTGGCCTGTGTGTTGTGTACTAACCCCGTCCAAAAAGCCCTCCTCCTCTGAAATGTTGACAGTCTTAGAATTCTTTCCATCAAGTTAGGGACATCAATTTAAGGAACACATGGGGAGTTGTTAAACTTTTCATCCTGTTATAAACAAATCAAATATCTTTTTCCCCGAGTAAATACCAGAGCTGCAGATTGTCGTTTCTGAGGCTATAGCCTTCCTTCCTGTACGGAAGCTGACATGTATTCCTCACCAACCAGACCCAGGTTGGAGGGAAGAAGACGACTGTCCTGCTCCCCAAGCTGACCCCTGACACTGAATACGCCATCACCGTGGTGGCTGTCTATGCCCGAGGAGTCAGCAAGGAGCTTAACGGCGTCGGAAAGACCAGTAAGTTGTCTTTCACCAAAGGTTCTCCCCAACTGACAATTCATAAAAGCCACTTTTAATATAAATTTCGACAGTTTTTACAGTAATCTGTTTCTACGTGCTCTCATTGAGTATTAGATCTTGATGTTATGCTACTATGGTATGTCTGTCAATGTTCAATCTTAAGTCTATCGTACCTTTATCTCACCATAGAACCTCTGGGTGGTGTGAGGAGCCTGCGGTTGACTGACCCCACCACCAGCACCCTGAATGTCCAGTGGGAGGCTGCTGAGGGCAACGTTCGGCAGTATCGGGTCTTCTATGTTCCTACAGCTGGAGGAGAGGAGGAGATGGTAAGCTGGCGAACAGCTCGACACCATACACAGTGTCCCAAAATAGAGGCAGATGGAAATGTTCAGCTGCACCTTTGCTGCGACACAACACTGACCTTTGCTCTGTTCTTTCTCCATCTAGGTGCAGGTATCAGGCAGCACCTACAGCAACGTGCTGAAGAACCTGCAGTCTGATACCGTCTATACCGTGACTGTGGTCCCTGTCTACTCCGCTGGCGAGGGACAGCGCATGTCTGAGGACGGCAAAACACGTAAGCACTGCATGCACATTGTCAGTGGTGTAGAGAAGAAGTTAGAACAGCGATCCATACGGGGAAGTTAAGATGCAGTGGTGAAATGGTTGGAAGACAAGATTTCAGGGTTTAGAATAGTCCATGCAGACTTGGAAGAGATTGACAGCGGGTGATTTTCTTTTTCCACTGTCAGGAATCCATTAATGTCTGTCCAGAGTGAACTTACTGGCCTTAGTTGCTGGCTTTGCAGTTGCTCTATGTCAGACCCCTTCAAAAAGACAGCCAGTCATATCTGATTTGTTTCATAATTTCATCCAAGGCCTTTCAAAACTCTGTAAGCCAAGCAAAAGTGATCAAATACCATTAGTGCAACCTACACCTTGCATGAAAAATGTAACATGCAAACATCAAGTTTCGAGGAACAACGATTTTTTCCATTTTCTCCCACCGTCTCAAACCGCTCTGCCTCTGCTGGGAATGAGTCAGCGTTTTGTGGGGGTGATTGCGTAGGAAGGAATTCCTCTGGGTTGGCGGCACTATAATGGTGTCTCCTCTCCCTTTACCGTAATATTGGCCATTTATAGGTTGAAACGGAGGGTAGTGGTCACGATAATGGGGGAGCTGGGGAATGGGGGAGGGGGTAAGTTGAGTAATTGGCTCCCCTTTGGGAAAAAGAAACATGGGGGGGGGGGGGGTTAGAAATGAATGGAGAGCATTATATGTTTTATGGCTCTCAACTCATTTGGCCAGGGTCATGCTCCTTGTCTGCTACTGTTACCCCCACTTTCCCTTTGTGTTGCAATGGTCCCACATGTTTATTGGCTTTTTCCTGGACATGTTACCCAACTCTTATACAGTATGTACAGTATATCAGATCGAAAAAGGTTTTTACTGCTAACATCGTGTAGTTTTGTTTCCTCTTTGGAAAAACTGTTAGGATATGCACAAACTGCAGCGCTCCAATCCATTGTCACTGTATTCACCCCAATGACTCACTACTTGAGCATTCGCATCGCTAGTCACTGACTGTTAATTGTGCCATCAAGTTCAAAGCAGCTTCCTGGGATACAGGGACTAAGTCTGTGAAACTTTAAAAGTACGGAAGCTCGCTGACTGTGTTTCTGCCCACTGCTTGCTTTCCCCTGCATTTATGGGTTCATAATGGGGAGCGGCACAAAGCCGCCAAACATCTGCTTTGGCTTTTTTAAGAAGGCAAGCTTCACAGAGGGCCACACATGCCTTGTATATCCTTTTCATTAACCTTTAGGGCACTGACAGGAAGTGTCCCGTTAATAGCTGCATTGTTAGATAATGCCTTTAACTCGTCTGTGTTGGTCGCTGGGAGCATTGTTCTCATTTTATTGAAACGTTCTCATGTATTCATTGGGGCTGTTCCGTCCGCCTGCAGAACTAGACTAGACCACGTTTTTTTCAATTCGAACACAAAGAATTCCAGCGGCATTTGATAGAAGAATCACAAAGGTAACATGTCAACTCTTGTACAGTATGTCTTGTAAGAACGGGGTCTGTGCTAAGGCACAAATAAGAAAGAATACTTTTATTTGTACAGCAGTATTTTGAAACCTTAATGAGTATCTGACCAAACAATTCTCTCTGTTTCTGTCCTCTTTGCCTTATCTCATCCTTTCTCTCCATCTGTCCTCCCAATCTGCACAAACCACTTACGTCACCCACATTTAACCTCGCCCTGTCATCCCTCTTTCCCCTCTGTCCACTGTCCCTGTCAACACGCTTCTTACCACTTTGCACCTTCTTTTTGCTTTACCTCACCCTGAACCTCGTCCCGACCTTTCACTTCCTCGTCATTACGTATGTCTCGAACCACCCAACATTCCTGGCTCGGCAGTGGAGCGTACCCCCGTCCGGAACATCCAGGTTTTCAACCCCACTACCAACACTCTGAACGTTCGCTGGGAGGCGGCCACCGGCCCAGTCCAGCAGTACCGGGTGGTCTATGCACCCCTGACTGGCGCCAGACCCTCTGAGTCGGTGAGTTTCCGACCACTGTGTGGGGCGGGGGGAAGTGTATTTTTATCATACAAAGAAAACACATTTAAACCTTGCATTGATAGCATACATTATACAAACATGAACGCAGACGGGTCCTTTTTAGAAACAGGGGTGCACATGTTTTTACAATATAGCATGTGTCAGTAGGAATAAAAGAGCCTCATCCTGAACCATTAAAAGCAAATCATTAGTCTGCTCACCAAATGGTGCATGTGCGCAGTGGAATTCTTCTCTTTAACAGACTGCATTAAACCGTTCATTAAAGCAGAGTTTCTTTAATTATAACTCCCGTTCTCTACGCGGCATCTGGCACCGGTGTGCCCACATCTTCACGTGTGACTTCTGGGTTAATGAATCAACTTTTGAAGTGTTGCACGACATTGCACCCCGAGCTTCCTTCACCATCTGCCCGTGAGACCACCATTAACGGCAGTTCCTACATTGGGAACCTAATAACATGGTCTTTGAAGAGGGAGGCACACTCCGGTTTATTGATAGTGAAGTGCACTCTGCCTTTATTCCATTTTGTCAGTGCATTTATGGCGTTTAAAATCCAGCCCTTTCCGTGCCCGGAGCCACCGACATGCGTCAGTGGCAACGTGGCATTTGTCAGTCAGCAGCCCCATCAAATTGAACACAAGCTGGGGATTTGTATCAAGGATTCCCAGCTTTACAGGTGTCTCCTGCTGTATTAATCTTTTAATGCTGAGACTCTCAAGCACAGCAGTAGGTTTTTGACCAGGGGAGATGGACGCAGACTGCTGGTGATGCAGTCCAAAGAGAACTAAAGTAGATGGAAAGAACATAGTAAGCAGATTTTCTGACACACATATGGTGCCGTCACTCACAAAGAAACCCCCTTTCAACGCACAGGTTCTGCCTTTCTGCCCAAACCTCCCCCAGAGGTTAGCACCAGGCCCTACTCCCTCTCCAGCTAACTAACCCACAGACACATAGGGAGTGATGGTGAGGAGGTACCAGTTGTCCTCACTGTCAGACTGGGTTAAACAGCCGTGCCAGCCTGTCAAACAACCCCCACCCCCCATCGCCCCTTCTACCACCCCAACTCCAAACATCAGAGGCATATTTGTCTCTTCCCTTCACTTTCCGCTGACAGCAAGAGGCTGTTGAGCAAAAGGCAGGTGATAGAGGGAGAGTGCAACACGAGCAACTATGTCGAGAGAGGGGAAAGGTCTGTTCCTGTATGAATATGACAGGTTTAGATATATTTTTTTAAAGAAAATAAACACATTTAGTCACTTCGTTTTTTGTCTAATTTTACTAATCTGAACATACGGTAGTTTCCACACGCGGCAGTGCTGGTTGCTGACCTGTTTGGTGTCTCCGTGCAGGTTCTGGTACCAGGGACCACCACCACGGCCTTGCTGCAGCAGCTGCTCCCCAACACGGACTACAACGTCGGAGTGGTAGCCCTGTACAGCGACGGCGAAGGACCCACTATCAGCGACAGTGGAACGACACGTAAGAACCTGGGCCAGTGTGTCCCAAGACCATCTAAATGCCTTGCGTATCATGCGTCTTGTATCTTGCACAAAGACTCCACCTCTGGGACATACTGTAAAGATGTTTGGAATTTACTGCACAGACACAGATTTAACTATTTTTTTCTTTCCTTCTTTTGTTCCCATGATCAGTGCCCCGTAGTGGCCCAAGGAACATGCGTGTGTACGACCCCACCACCACCACTCTCTCCGTGAGCTGGGAACACGCTGATGGTCCGGTCATGCAATACCGCATCACCTATGCCCAGACCACAGGAGATCCCATCGAGGAATTTGTAAGCATGTGTTTGATAAACGATTTTTTTTCACCCCTTTCAGTTTTTGACCATCATCCAATCGTGAATGCAAAAATACCCCTAATATACGCTCTCGATTCTTCACGTGGTGTGTCTTTACTCTTGTAGACCACGGTGCCAGGAAACAGAGACAGCGTGGTCCTGCAGAACCTGGATCCAGACACGCCTTACAATATCAGAGTGACCTCGATCTATGCTGATGGACCAGGAGGCGAGCTGGAAGGAGATGGACGCACAGGTACAAACTGTTCCATCCATCGCCTCCCAACATTTTCGGGACACTGAATGAGGGATAATGGACTGACACGTATTGAAGATATTATGCACCACAGCGCGCACACATGCAGTCATGCAGAAAATCTGGCTAGGTTGATCCATTGATTAGGATCTTGAGTCATTGTAGCAAAAGTGGAATATGTGGAATTTTTTGACTTTTCTTTAAAAAAGCCAAAAGCACCGACAGCCTCTGCCAGAGAATAATGAAATGGATGTATTCCAGTCAGAGATAACTCATACTTGCAGCGCAGGCCAGTGTCTTACTCAACTTTGCCTTTCAAACAAAAGAAATGCTATTATTACCCTGCTCCTTATTTAATCCCTCCGCAGCATCTCTGAAGTGTTTAAATTTATCACCCATCATACGCTGCGATATTTTACTCATAATTCAAAAGCCATAACAAGCTCTAACACAGTAATCACCCTGCCGACAGCTCACTTGCAGCACATAATCCCACTGGAGTGGACTGAAGCCTTTGTTTACTCTGCTGTTCTGTCTTTTTTTCCCCCACACAGTCGGCATGCTCGGCCCCAGGAACCTCCGTGTTTCTGACGAGTGGTACACCCGCTTCAGGGTCGCCTGGGACGCCGCCCCCTCCAGGGTTACGGGATACAAGCTTTTGTACCAGCCCGAGGGTATGGGTGTGTTTTTATGTGGATAAAGTGGTCTTACTTTTTGGGTGAAAATACTTTGTAAGCTGTTGCTGCATTTCTCACGGGCACTTTAAATACTTTTTATGTCTCTCTTCAGGCTCTGATGAGTCCACGGAGGTGTTTGTCGGAGACGTGACCTCCCATCAACTGCAAAACCTGAAACCTGGAACCACCTACGACCTCAAGGTGCTGGCACAGTACAGCACAGGCCTCAGTGGACCTCTGATTGGACAAGGCACCACGTGTAAGTTGATAACGCCATTTTCTTTTGGCAGGCATACGATTGTAAAGACGATTACCAGTGTTGTAGCTTGTAGATTCTACAAGCTATTGTCCTGTTGGACACTGGAGAAATACACGTGTGTACTAATGGTAGTGTTGCTTCCCCCTTCAGTGTACCTGAATGTGACAGACCTGACCACCTACAATGTTGGCTATGACTCTTTCTGCATCCGCTGGGCCCCTCACAGAGCAGCCACCTCCTACAGACTCAAAGTCAATCCTTTTGACAGTAAGTACTTTTGCTCGACGAAACCGCGGAGATGGCCTTGTTGTTGAATGAGACTCAGAATATGTTGGATCACTGCGAGATGGATCCGTCTAATGTGGACTTTCCCCGTCTCCGTCTTTCCTCTCCTCCAGCCTCCAAGAGAGGAGCTCAGGAGATCACTGTCAGAGGCTCGGAGAGCAGCCACTGCTTCAACGGCCTGACCCCTGACACGCTCTACAATGCCACCGTGTACACCCAAACCCCCAACATGGAGGGACCTGGAGTGAGCGTCAAGGAGAGGACATGTAAGATAACACTTTTGTGGGGCCTTATATGAATGTCTCCTCACTAGCCACAGTACAGTATGTCCCTTTCAGTTGAGCGTAATTGCCTCGGTTTTGTCTTGCAGTGGTCAAACCCACAGAGGTGCCGACCGAGCCTCCCACCCCCCCTGCTCCAGTCACATTCCCCCCTTCCCTGGACGGTGAGTAGAACTTTGACGTCCGCATCGATCGACGCGCTGACAAATAATACTTCTCAAATCTCAGCTGAAACGCCGCTGTACCTTGTGCCACAGTGTGCAAAGGTGCCAAGGCAGACCTGGTCTTCCTCATCGACGGCTCCTGGAGTATCGGAGACGAGAGCTTCAACAAGGTCATCCAGTTTGTCAAGAGCATGACCGGAGCCTTCGACATCATCAGCTCGACCGGCATGCAGGTCAGCAAAAACCTCAGCGCTGTCTTTTCGGTAATGTCTGTCTCTGTATAGATTTGGTTGCAATCATTTTTTGTTTGTTTTTGTTTTTTTGGAACAGGTCTCATTTGTGCAGTACAGCGATGATGCCAAGACAGAGTTCAAACTGAATACCTACCATGACAAGGGCGTAGTGTTGTCAGCTTTGCAGACTGTCCGCTACAGAGGAGGAAACACCAAGACAGGTACTGTACCCCACAGAGTGCTGGCACCTCAGACTCGACATTTCAACCTCGCTTGGTGTTAGGCCTCTTCTCTGACCTCTCTCGCTGTGATCCCATTTCTTCCCCCAGGCGTTGCTCTGAAGCACGTCTACGAGAAGGTGTTCACCTCGGACAGCGGCATGAGGAGGAACGTCCCCAAGGTGCTGGTGGTGGTCACGGATGGACGCTCCCAGGACGACGTGAAGAAGAGCGCGGAAAAACTGCAGCATTCTGGTCCTAGTGCAATTATTCATCATTATCATTATCATGTTTCGTTTTTGTTTGAGCTTGTACAGCACACACGTACAGTTTTTTCGCGGTGGAACTATTTGCTCCCCAAACTTCAATTTCCTTCATCGGAGCCAAAGTCTGCGATTTAATAAACTCTTCTTAATGATCCCATAGATGAAACTGCCAGCGGTTATTGGAAGCTTAACAATGGTCTGTTTTTATTTGTGTGTGTGTGTGTGTGTGTTTCCCCCACAGGCTACAGTGTGTTTGTGGTTGGAGTGGCCGATGTCGACATCAGCGAGTTGAGACAGATCGGCAGCAAGCCCAGTGAGAGACATGTGTTTGTGGTAGACGACTACGACGCCTTTGCCAAGATCCAGGACAACCTGATCACCTTTATCTGTGAAACGGCCACTTCCAGTAAGTCGCAGATTGATATGTCATTAAAGCTTGCCTAAAGTGTTGAATTTCTGCATTTCAAGATGAAAACACCTCTGTCGACTTTGATTCTGTAACTTCTATAGAGGTTGATTAGTGCATTCTACGGAGGTAATGAGAAGCCGAGCCATTAGGAAATAAATAAAGAGATATGAATCAAATTCTTTAAACCCTAATCCCTTCCAACTTCTAATTACATATTGTCATGTTTTAGCTTGCCCTCTGATCTACATCAATGGATTCACCACACCTGGTAAGCAAACCGTTTTTTTTTTTATATATATAAAACGTACACATTAACTTATCCTGTATGGAGTTTGCTGACATTTTTACTATTTCTTTTTCCATGCACTCCACATGGCTCATTTTTTGTTTTGTTTTACCCCCCCAGGCTTCAGGATGCTGGAGGCCTTCAACATCACCGACCGGACATTCGCTGGCATGAACGGCGTGTCCATGGAGACGGGCTCCTTCAACAGCTACATTGCCTACAGGCTGCACAAGGACTCCTTCGTGAACCAGCCCACCAAGTAAGAAGCTGCGGCTGACTAGCATGTGTGTGCGTACAGTCGAGGGCGTGTGAGTCTCACCTTTGTGCACGTCCCCGGCCTGTTGGCCTCATCTCCTGTGCACGATAATAGTGCCCATCCCACAGTCATTATTCGTAATGATGTTCAATAGCCTCTGTAGTCAAAGGGGGTTTACCTTCTGCCCTTTTGCACTAAGCCCAAAGCTATTTGTCTCTTGCAGCGTGTGGAATATGAGGTGCAATGAGTGAGGAAAAAAAATTGCCTTAGAATTTATAAGTCCCTGGACCAGGCGCTCCTCCCACCGAATGGAAGCGAACAAATCCCACCTGGGTGGAGGGCTTTGTCTCTTTATTAGACCACCATTTAAGTGGTGCTAGGCTGAGAACTGCCTGAGTATCCGAAGCTCTTCGGCATACTTTGTTAATACGCTTATAATGATGCGTACTTTGTGTGCGTGGCCACGGCCCCTTGACTTAATGCGCACAAATGGAAACACTTCTGAAAAAAAAATGCGAGGGGACGGAAAATACTTTCAATATGTGGTCAATTTGTGCAAGGCCAGAGGGAAAACTGGCAATCAGTCGCAGGTTCAGCAGCCAGCATGACACACTGGCTGCCGAATCACCGTAGCGAGATTAAATAGTCCTGGTATTAATTTCCAACAGGTGATATTCCGACTGCGAGTGTAATGAGGGCACATTTCTGACTCATGATTCATCGCGATGTATGTTTGTTAACACTAACAGGGAGATCCATCCGGAGGGTCTTCCCCCATCCTACACCATCATCCTGCTCTTCCGCCTGCTGCCCGACACGGCCTCCGAGCCTTTTGATATCTGGCAGATTGCGGACAAGAACAACAACCCCGAGGTCGGGGTCACCATCAACCGTAAGCCCCCCCCCCCCGTCGTGTTTTGGACGCTCAGCTGGAGAGGGGGAAGCCGCTGTGGCCGACCAAAAACACACACAGCTGTGCTCTCGCTTTCTACAACAACTTGAGCTGCCGTCGTTTCTCTTGCCAACTTTATTTACAGAGAGTTGAAGTTAATTGATCTTTGTCAGATGTGATTGGCAGTACAAAGGAGCACATTGAAATGAATACTGTATGACTGACTTCAATCCAAATACTCTGAATATGTTTTTCTGATTCGCAATAGTTTTTTTTTTTCTTTAATAGAAAGCCTCTATTTTTAAACAATTATTATTTTTCAAATTGTGCGCTAACACACCCGGTAAATGCATGTCAAGAATGACGGGGCATGGACCTCATCCCCCCCGGCCTTCTCTCCATCCCTCTCCTCTCTCTCTCTCTTCAACCATGTGTTCTCTATAGTCCTGTCCGTGCTTCGCGTGCCACCGCGTCGTAACACACTGTCAGGGATTCATCAAGGACTCTCTCTCTCCCTCTTTTCAGCTGCCAGCAAAACAATCACGTTCTACAACAGGGACACCCGAGGAGAGATCCAGAGAGCCTTGTTCAATGAGGAGCAAGTGAAGCAGGTTTTCCATGGGAGCTTCCACAAGGTAAACACAATGCACGATTCTTGAAGGGAGAGGGTGGCTGTGTGCGCCGCGGGATGATATCATTAAAGTCTGGCTTAAACAGGACAGACCGACAAGCCTGATTGTTCTTTTTTAGATCCTCTTGCGTACAGTGTCACTGTTTTCACTTCCTCTCACATGTATTGCTTTCAAATCCCTTTCCCTATGTTTGTGTGTGAATTAGCTTTGAATGCGTATGCCGTCTAGCTGTGGCATTTGACCCGTCAAGGGTTTCCTGACATCCGTCGGCCCGCTGACAAACTGGTCTTTGCACCTTTTTTACGACTTCACACCGAGCGTTGTTCTTTTTTAAGACCACGGGCAGTCAGTCTGATAAATGGGTTGTGGAGGCTGTAAATAAGTTGAAGGTGAGGTCGGAGGGAAACGCCGATACCTCAGCAGCCCAGCGTGAAGGGAAAACTGTTGCAGTTAACCACGGCGGTCTGACCACATCAAGACTGGAGACTCTCATGATCGTCTCCTGGTAGTAAGTCCCAGACCAGTCTGCCCCCAACCCGGATTCAATTTTGATTTGGCCTCAGCCGGAGTTGGGTTCAAGACTGGCCCGAAGCTTCTCGAGAACAGGTCTACAGATTCCCCATGAAATGAGCAGATTTAATCGTATTTCTTCATTCTAACGGTGTTTTTCTGCTTTTCATGCAAGAAATTGCGATCCGACTCCCCCGGGGGGAAGTGCTCGCCCAAAGATTCATTATCAACCGCTCTTCGAAACAATCCGCCAAAACCTCTCATCTAATTTAAAACAAGCACCCACAATGGTGTTATTGTTTTGCGAGCTCTTTGTTTCTCCTCGGTGGTTATGACCACCACATTAGGCCCGCATGCCAAGCTTACAACTGTGATAAACAGCATTTCTCTCGGGGCCACAGCAAGAGGTAAAAAAAAGAGACATCCGAAGCCTCCGAGTCCGAGTCAAAGCTGCAGCGATTATAAACCATCCTCTGTTGTGTTCCGCCACAGTAGGCTGGCGAGAGCAGAACAATGAGGGACAGTATATTTTCATACCGACCTGGATTGACTTAAGATTCAAGATTCATCACTGGAGGAAAAGTTACTGTTTTTAATGTTCCCTAAGACACGCCGCAGTGGATTTCAGTTGCTTCCCAAGGACATTATGCTGCTTACTGTAGTGTACAGGTTCACCCCCCCCCCAATTCTAAAGGAATCAAAATGAATGACCCCTTTCAATGTGGCGGGGTCTTATCTGACATCAAAGTCCTCCCACTTCCTGACCATTACAAATTACACTTTTTTTTTTTCTTTAAATGAGGAAACTGATGAGAGCGATATATCGGCCCCTAGATCAAGAGCGGGCCGTAAATGGATTTTTTTGTCCGACCATTTTAGTCATCCACGAATAATTGTAGGGAAACTTCTCGAATGAGTGAGACCCTGGAAAATGTTGGGTCAGGACGGGATGTACATGACTTCACTGCTGGTCTAGTTGGACAGCAGCCTGATCGCTCTGTGTTCGTGTGTGTCCGTACGTGTGTGTGTGTGTGTGTGTCTTCTGTCAGACTGTGGCCATGGTGGAGACTGCAGTCTGAATGTACACTGGGTGGCTAGTTTGCGGTGTGGTAGTCGCTGTTTCGTGAGCTGGCGAGTCTGCAGCGGTCTACCTAGCTGCTCATTTGCTGGTCTGCTGAGTAAGTGCCACTGCCGAAAGCTGTGGTGGTGTGTGTTTACATGTTGTCAAAGGTTTCACCGACATTCGTGGTTATTACAGAGTGACCTCAGTGCGTGCATGCGTGTGTGCGTGTGTGCGTGTGTGTGTGTGTTTGTGTGTGTGTGTGTGTGTGTCTGAGGCTTGTCGCTAATGACAGTCAGGCTTATTGCCCACGTGTGAAGAGAAAAACACATGTCGGCCTTTAACTTCTGGGTTAACCAAGTAAAGCTTGAACTAAGGATCGACAGATCATTTCCTGAATTAGCTGATTAATAACTGAGTCTATAAAATCCCCTTCAAATGTTCTTGGTGACTGGACATCAGTCCATAACCTAACAAACTGAATAGTATGTCTGAATACTAATATTCTAGTCTCAGCAGATTGATATACAATTAGTTGTTTTACACAAACATTAGTTTTGAAATTTGTCTGAGTGCTTGCTAGAAGTTATTTTGTAATTTGTGAAGACTAGATGGGGCAGATTAGGCTTCTGCCCTCAGGCTTGTTAATAAAGAGTAGCTCGGGCCGGGGAGGTCGAGGTCTGCTGCCGGAGGAGGAACATGTGGGAAAGCTGTCAGAGATGACTTCAACAGATGCTAGCCACTCACTACCCCACTGGGGAATCCCATCCCACACTGGGAGGGTGGAAGTGTGCAGTGGGAGCCTTCCGGTTAACCCGAGTGAAGGAGACATTTGCCATAAGTCATAGTGACTAGTCATGCGTTTGAATTCTCGTAGTCGCTGATGAGCGCCGGTGCGGCGGAATTTCCACACTGCAATAATGCACAAGCCATACTGTTCTTCGGGAAGTCTTGGAAGTGGGTCTTTCAAACTTTCCTCTCAGGGGCCCAGCGGGGGAAGGTTGTGCCAGTATATGCACGCGCTAATGAAGACAGAGGGGCTGGGAGGTGAATTAGGTTCTCCACAAAGCCAAAGCACTCCTTGATGCTGGCACCTCTTTGTTGCCCTTATGGATCGTCCGCCAACATGTCCAGTGACTGCACTCTTTGTGCTCTTCATTAGTGACAGCTTTCTGTTGGACGTGAAGAAATCCACTCTCTAGTGTCCTGGACAAGTCGACTTGGTGAACCCTCAGAGGCCACGAGAAATACAGGAAATTAAAAATTAACTGTTAACCCCATTACAAAAAAAAAGAAAGAGAGAGAGGACCGACACCTGCTCGTTGATTCATTCATGAAATGATGACAGTGGGGCCGTCGCGGGTTGAGGATTATGAAAACGGAAAGCCAGGAAAAATCTAATCTAATCGGACAGAAATCATGGAGACGTGACGAGTGCATTGGAGCAGAGGTGGTGTCAGACTGATATCATATGTACCGCGTGCAGAGTGTTGACACGGCGATGTGATAACAACTGATGAATGGAAATCTGTCGGCACTTCGCTGCAGAAGGACCAGATCTCTTCACGGAGCGTCGCCGTCTGAGGAAGCAGTGGATGAAGTCTTTCTTTTTTTTTTTCCACTGACTGAAGTGTTTTTATTGTGTTTACTTATTGGTCAGTGAGGTAATATATACATGCTCATTATTTGCCCTCCCAGAGCATCATCCAATGTTTTTTCAGAGAGCCCTCAAGAGCATCATGGTGTAATATATCCATGACAGGACCCCGGGATAAACGACACCCCTCTCCCTTTGCGGTCCACCAGACAGTTTGTTCTGTTGCCAAGGAAGTCAAATGTGATTTTGTGATTGGTTGCCAAGCACTATGGCCTAGTCTGCGGTTGGTATGGCTTTGTAGAGAGAAATGGTAGCCCGCTTTTCCTGACATAAAGAAAGCTTGTCTGACTGATGAGCAGGGGAAAATTTGCAACTGTGAGGGGAAAACTATGGAAAGTGTAGGACTTGTGATGATGGCACGCCGCAAATTATATCGTTTCAAGATGTGGAGCCGGGTCCTCTGGACAGGAAACTTCAAAATCTGGCACTTTGTCATCCCATGTTGTTATACAATCATTGACTGCAGCTTTAATGTTACACTGAAATGCCAACCGTTGTATATTTCTTTTTTTTCACGGTCCATTCATCTGCAGGGAATCAAACGGCAGTTGTGTGCCAGATCAGTAACCACTCCGCAGTATTATCAGAATCTATCATTAACATGGTTCTGGAAAGAATAAACAATTCCCTCAAGTCTTGCAATTATATGGAACACATTATCAGCACCTTCCCTCAAAATCTTAGTTTCAGACGAAACGGTTCAAAAAGGTTCAGTTGAGTTGTTTCCAGTCTTGAGGTAACACTTTCTGAGAGAATTTATCTGCTCTGGTAAAGGTCAATCATACCCCTTCCGAACAGGAACGAACGCCAAACCCCGCTTTTTCAAAAGCTCCGGTGCCCTTACAAGTAATTCTGTTACTACAATTTGGCGGCTGTGAAGTATTGAGGGGACAAGAATGTTTGGTTACCGGTGCCCTCTCTCTCTCCATCCTCTCTCGCTCCCTGCCGCAGCTCCACATCACCATCTCGCCGGAGAAAGTTAAGCTCAACGTGGACTGCCAGGAGGTGGCAGAGAAGCCTATCAAGGAGGCCAACAACATCACACTCGAGGGCCATGAAGTGCTTGGCAAGTTGGTCAAGTCTGGAGGCGGAAAGAGGCAGTCTGCGACGGTAAGCGAAAAAAGTTGAACTCTTTGGAAAACAACTCATTTGGAGGAGCATCTCTCAACTTTCCAGAGAGCGAATGTCCAAAACCTCTTGTGCGTAGATGCACAATTAGGTTTTCGACTGCTCCCAGTGACTGCTGGAAGAGTGAGACCCTCCATCATTCCGCGCCCTCTGAGGGCCTCGTTGTTTTCTGTTCTCAAAAATGTCCATTTGCATTGTGAATTGGAGCCATTTGTAACACCCCCCCTCCCTCTCCTTCTGTTGTGTAGTTCCAGCTCCAGATGTTCGATATTATCTGCAGCTTGAGCTGGATCAGCCGAGACAGATGCTGCGACCTGCCCGCCAAAGTAAGAACAAGTGTCAATCCAGAATCGTTTGAGTCAAGTGGTTGTTTACAGGTGCACTTCGGGGGTATTTAGTGAAACGGGACCATTTAATATTGTTCTTAGCTGGCGAAGTTAGGCCCCGTTACGATTGTTCATACTGTATGCATGTGTAGTTGTCCCAGGGCTTTCCAGTCTAGGTTATCTTTGAAACGGTATGTGGTCATCAGGCGAAATGCACGGCTGATGACTAGATGGCTGTTTGAAAAAGTGAGTGCGTCAGCTGCGCTGAATAGAAGCCTGTACGCCGTGTAATTGTGCTAATCGGACTGTTGCCAGCATGACCCCCCACAACACATGAAAACAAGAGCTCCTTTAGAGCACAGAGCAGGCAGTAAATCACACGTATTTGGATGCGCCATGTTAAATAGCGGATGCAGGCGCATTTACCCAATTATAGGTAATTGGTCCGTAATTTGCATCAGATATTAATACATCACATCGAGGATTGCGGAGTTATATAACGCATTGGACTCACTTCCAAAAATGTGGACAGCTGTCTCTGAGTATTTGTTCCTAAAGCCTGAGCACTGACTCTGCTGATTCTCATCACATTTATCGCCCGAGCCTGTGATCCACCACGACTTTAGCTGGGCTTCTAAATTCTCTCTTCTTCTTAAGTTGCCAGCAAAGTCACAGCCACAGCTCTGCCAGGATACAGTCTCCAAATTAAACCAAGTAGTTTGTTTTTGTTTTACCCCGTGTCCTGCAGACTGTCAAGACAGGGTCTCAAATGTCAATACATTATTCCTCTCGAGTGGGCATTTATTACTCAATTTCTAATTAAATGTTTCTTCTGTCTTCTGTTCCAGAGAGATGAGGCCAAGTGCCCGTCCCTACCCCACTCGTGCACATGCACACAGGACAGTATCGGCCCTCAGGGGCCCCCCGGACCTTCGGTAAAGACACTATCCAGACACATCCCGCCACTGTAACCATGCCATCTTGTCTAATGTATCTTTACCTCCCCTTCCTCGGCCTGTCTTCACCTTCACCCAGCTATAACCAATTGCTCGACATTTGCCTGCTTTGCAGTTTGAACTTCAGCACACTGAGGGTGTCCCTCGAATCAGGAATGGTATTTTTCTTTTTCCCCTGGAAAGAGCAGTAGAGGATGAGACCCGTGGAACGCACAGAAATATGGGCTCGGGGAGAAGTGTCAAAAGATAAATGCCTGTTGGAAAAACAACAGTGAAACAAGTCCTGAGGAGAAGTCTGGAATATGTGTGCTCGGTAACCTCACTAAACCCCGGCGAGGATTTCATAGGGCTTGGGGTTTTAGGGCTTTTGGAATCTGCTCCTGTTGTTACACTCACTCAGTGTTTCTGGCTCTTTGCCTTTTCAGGGCGGCCCAGGATCTAAGGGACCACGAGGAGATAGAGGAGAACACGGCAATGCTGTGAGTTCCACTTAACACCACTTTAAGCATGTAAATTACCATCAGTGTTGTTATTATTTTTTTTACAGGCTACGATTTCATAACTCTTTGACTGTAAGTTAAGTGCTAAACAAATAATCTGACACAGTTCATAGCCAATGAAGCTTGCTGACACCATCAATACTTGTAAATGCCACACATAATAAAGTACAACTCCTCATCGCCATGGAATTTCAGAAGCTATTATTGCCCTGCAAGGAAATTGCGCACATCTGAATTCAGTTATCAAACATCGCTGTATATTTTCCCTCGACTTGATTTAAAAGGGAGCCCATTTCCCAACACTGTTAACTCTAATTTTCTATATCGGTGGGGTTTTCTTCCAAGAGAGCGGCTATGTAACAGCTTTCTGTTGTGTCTGGGTAATGCTGTAGGGTGCAATGGGTCCACGCGGTGAGTCAGGACTCCCAGGAGCAATGGGACCACCTGGTCCACAAGGGCCTAACGGACTGTCCATACCTGGGGAACCTGTAAGTTTACCTACACTACAAACCATATATGACATTAGGAACAGAAAAAATTGATTTTCATCTATATGACAGACACTGCCAGTAGTGCTCACGCGTGCTGATATGAATGTGTAGTTTGTGTGACAGTTGAATAATACTCTGCTGCAGATCCACCAGTGAGTGGGATTTACAACCACCCACTACATTCTGCTCTACAGACCACTAGACTGCGTCTTTATTTTCTTACCTGCAGACGTTCTTGTCAAAACATAAAATCAAGCACAACCTTAAGCTTCAAAAAGGATGAAACAGAGACTGAAGCATCTTGCAAACCTCTCTTTTTCGTCTTCCTCCTCCGACTTCAGGGTCGCCAGGGACCAAAGGGAGATCCTGGAAACCCGGGCCTGCCTGGTCTGCAAGTAAGCAACTCCCCTCTCTTCTTGCGGTTTGTGAACAGGAAACAGGACACTATCCGTAGAGAGCGCAGGGCAGCTACTGGAGCCTGGATTCAGGCCACAAGGCGAGATTAAAACCACACACTGCGAGTGGGAGGGTTCACCATGCCGTCCTCAGGGGGAGACCCACATCTCAAATCGGCATGTAGATTGACAGACAGAAGGGCCCGAGATGTAGTTAAATTATTATGAAGTGTAGACTCGTGTTACCGCGGGCGAATAGGGAATGGAACATGTTCTTCACCAGTCTTGTAGCTGAAGATTACTGTGACCTCCTGAAGACTTAAATGAGCATCTCAAGTTATTGATACCACTGCTCTACCAAGTCAGAGGTGGATTTAAGTGGGACCCAAACCCATTTGACATCACATGGGAACGTGATGCCAGGCCACTCTCCGAGCGGGCTGGCATCACATAGCCATCTCTTGGCCAAAGCCACCGTCCGTTCATCCAGCTGTGGCGATTCAGCCAACTCCCTCCATTCAACTGGAGAGAACATCAGTGCTCGATATTCTGGCCTCTGAATAAACAAATACAGACATGGGAGAAAATCCAATTCTGTGATATTCCGGAGCCTATTGGCGGCATCGGGTTGGTTACTTCACACCGTAGAGCTTATTATCACAGCGCTGTCTGTACACAGTTCAAGAAGACATGATGCGTCAACCGACAGGAGAGAGATTGTACCAGTTTTGAGTAAAAGGCATATATATTATCTTTGGCTGAATAACTGGGAACTGCGGGATTTTGGTCTTCTTCTGTACGTTCTGGTTCAACAGAGGCATTAGGGAGCTGTATAAATATGTTGTTCCTCATCATTAGCATTTGATTAAGTGTGTCTGTTTTCTTTCCCAGGGTCCTGCCGGGCAACGTGGTCCTCTGGGCCCCGTTGGACCGAGCGGAGTGCGGGTAAGTTCCACCTTCTGGGCCTGCTCAGTGTACACACTGTGTGCTCAAAGCCTACAAAAATGGATCCAACACTTCCTCTGCTCGATACTGAAGTACTTTTCGTTACACTGAATGTTCTCACTTTTCGTCAGCCGATATAATACCCACAAATGTCATATTCAAGCGGCGGACTCGAGGCTGTAAACACCGCAAAGTCATGACACTGATGTATTACATGTACACCGTCCCCAGTGTGTTGTAACACACGTGTGATTGCATGTTGTTTCTACATAGGGGCCACCAGGAAAGGAGGGATCATCTGGACCCAGAGGCCCCCCAGGGCCCATGGTGAGTGTGTGTTTGTGTCTTTGTCCTGTGCAGAAAAGAGCCAAATAAATATTCCTTGGAGTGTGTTTTACTTCCTGATATATCGACAACAATTACTCCTCTGGCTCCACAGTTGCACTCTGCTGGAACAGCACGTTTAAAAAAAAAAAAAAGAGCAGACTTGCGTCTCTAGGCCCCTCCGCCACGGTTACAACGACGGTGCATGCATCTTGTTTTCCTCCTCCTGTGGTTTGGTGGAGGTCTGAATCGACTTAATTCAGCCACCGCGCCAACAGGCAACATGCCAGTTTAGAATTCGCATGCACTATACCATCCAGAAGTGCTCCCTTTAGTGCTCTTGGCAGCTTGTGCCACCCCCACCCCCCCTGCAGCACAGAACCCCGAGTTAAAGCATGTTATGTTACACAACCATTAATGGGGAGCAGGAGTTATATGATGCAACGACTTACTGTGCGGTCACTTAAAATAAACACTGCACTTTCTTTTCCGTTTTTCCAGGGAAACCCTGGAAATCCAGGTGTACCAGGAATTACTGGGAAACCGGGCAAACAAGGAGATACAGGAAATCCAGTATGTATGACATTACAAGGCACAAATTGATGGTCACATGATATGCAAGGAAAGACAAGGTTGAGCGCGTTGTCACTGCTTGGTCTGACGTTGTTCCTGTTGTTACCGTAGGGAACTGTTGGCCTGAAAGGAGAGAAGGGAGAGAGGGTACGTATTGTCTTCACGCGATGACTCCTACACCTGTTTTCATCTCGCAACAATCAGAAAAGCAAGAACATGTCTTTGTTTTCCAGGGAGACTTTGCATCCCAGAGCATGATGCGCTCCATTGCCAGACAAGTTTGTGAACAGCTTGTGAACAGTGAGAAAAACTTTTGTTAAACATAAGGGAATTTTATAGTTGTTACTAGATGAATATATATATTCCATCCAAACTGATTTTTTTTCTTCTCTTTTGCAGGTCAGATGAGTAGAATTGACATGATGCTCAACCAGATTCCATCGGGATATCGTAGCAACAGCCCGGGGCCACCTGGTCCTGCTGGTCCCCCCGGCAACCAGGGATCCCGCGGAGAGCCTGGGCAACAAGGTCGAACTGGTTTCCCTGGAACCCCAGGTGTACCTGGAAATCAAGGAGAAAGAGGTACTCTATTGCGCCTCTTTTTCGGAACGTTCGGTTTTTGGAATTGTTCGTCCAACATGAATGGAATTACGGCGTAACTGTGCTACCTTACCTAGTCCACACATTATTCCGGTCTTTTTGTTTGGATTCATATATTTGGACATTGGTGATGTTCCTGAAAACCCGCCTTATTGATGTAAAAATATTTTTTTGTGGTTGATGTAGGTTTGCAAGGAGAGAAGGGGGAGAGAGGGTCTCCAGGAACTGGTATCAGAGGACAAAGAGGCGCAAATGGGCCACAAGGTAACACAGATTTGCATTTAACCCTGTTTTAGTTGACTCAGTCGCCGTCACAACGAGCCAGGACACAGTTGGCTGATGATTGCCGTCGTCCCACTGTTCTCTCACAACAGATCCACTGTGACAGCTCTTCCACTGTTTTTTGTGGACCCTAATTCAAATGACACATTCCTGCCAGAGGCTAAAATTGAACTTCAATATATATGATTCAAGCGCTGACATTTGAGTAGCTGGACCACACAAACTCTTTGGGGAGACCCCAGACATATTCTTTCCTTTCTTGGAGATTTACAGTATGTCTTGTGTGTATTGAGCTTCTCCAAACACTGGTGCACATGTGAAATATTAAACAGCAAATGTAAGGTATTTACATTCAACATTAAGGAGAGAATTTGTGTGTCTAGAGTTACAATCTCCAGTCGGTCTTCAGTGAAGGTCATGGCGTAGTCTTCGAAACAATTATTGAACAATGTTATTTGACTGATTAGTCAGTTTGAAAGACATATCATGGCCTTTCTGCGGTTGTAGTCGATCCGTATAGAGCCCACCACTCCAGGGGGTTTCCTCTCTTTAGGGGAAGCTATTGCAATACAGCAGGAACCTTCTTGTGATGTCTACCCCACAACACCAAACACTGACATGCCTGTTTGTGAATGAAGTGAGAAACAACTGAAGAGGGAGGAAGTCCACACCGATGACTCATTTGTGTGTCTGTGTTTGTGTGTGTGTGTGTGTGTGTGTGTGTGTATGCAACTGGATTGTTGTAAATGAGCTTTCTATGGTGGCTTCATTGACAACACATGGGCTCACTTAACGGAGAGAAAAAGAGTGAGGGGGAAAATTCCATCCTGAGTTTTTACCGTCTAGACACATGGGGCCAGGGGGGTAACTCCACGCAGCTCCAGATCTTTTCCTCTTTTTTTTTTCCTTCTCTCTTTGGGTCCAGCTTTTTAATTGAGTCATTGAAAAATCTAAATTACAGTGCTGCAGCCTCGTGCCCCCCCCCACCATTTCCACTGGAGATTTACGGGGGATGTCGGTGGGTTTTCTCTGCTGAGCTCCAGAGCACCCCCTGTTCAAACTGGCCTCACTCACCTTCCCTCTCCCCTTTGCAGGACCACCAGGCGAGTCGAGAACGGGACCCCCAGGTACTTCTGGCTCCCCTGGGCCTCGTGGCCCTACAGGTCGCCAGGGTACTCCCGGGGTGAGGGGACCACCAGGACCCCCTGGATACTGCGACTCTTCTCAGTGTGTTGGCATTCCTTACAATGGACAAGGATACACAGGTACACCCAGTACTGTCTAGGCCCTGCATGGTACTACAATAGATTAAGAACTAAGTGTATGCAGACTAATGACATTTGCAACTCAGTGCACTACCTCTCTCTTTGATAATGTATGGAGATATGGATGTTAGTGTTCCACAATTATTTATATTGAACATAAAGTTGTTTGAATGTAATTCCGTAAGAATTTCGTTCACTAAGCCCCGCCCCCTTAGTTTGACTTACTATGCCCGTCAAGCTTTTTCGTTCTTGCATGGTGCATGCAGTTTAAAATGTGGCAGATTTATCACCACAATTCTCAGGGAATAATCAAAATTGTTGGTCCTTGATTTTCGATAGAGGTAGAGAAAAAGCAGCTGTCTGATTTTTAAGCCATGGACATGACATCTGTCACTGGCAGAATTGATCAGCCCTAGCTAGCTAGTGAACTGAACTAACTTTGAGTTGTTCAACGGACTGCTGAAAGCTGTAAGTCCCACAAAAATAACCCATCTTTAATATTTTGAAATGTAGAAGAAAAAAAAGTCAACACAGGATTGTTCTTTTCTGCAAAGCTAGTTAAATATATATATATATTATACATCCATATATATGTGATCAAAATAAATCCAAGATCAAACCGTTATATATAATGAGTGGTGAGTTGACAGACCTGCTATGGCTTTTCAAATCAAATTAAATTTTCATTTAACCTTTACAAAAACTAAGAAGTAATTTCTCTGTACAAACATGGCAGATCAGTGATTGGTCACATTTACAGCTCATTAGTGAACTGGCTGTTTGGAGGAGGGGGTTTTAGCGAACGACCAGTTTGGAGCAACATAATCCAATATCTCCATACATTTGATGTATGATTTTAAAGCTGGCATGTGAACTGCATTCTAGCAAGTGGTATATGATGACTTACATGAAATCAAGTGAAATGCTAATAACTTTGTTCCACAGAGAATACTCACACCCTCTTTGAACTATTTTCAGGTTTGGCATAGTAAACGTTCTGTCAGCTGTGCCGCTTACACTTTGAAGCCACGTTTCTGAGATGTTTGCCCATTTGCTATGGGGGCATGTAAGGATAATCACCATGGACATAACTATTGAACATTAAAACAGACATGACAAACGCCACAAAAAATAATAAATACACAGAACGGAGCGGACTGGCACTAACATCATCTCACAGCTACAAGCTACAGTGATGGCAACCTGCTGGCCTGTTTGCATCTTGAAACCACAACCGGTTGGGAAATGAAAAATTCAAAAAAACAAAACAGAGACTGAGCATATCTACGAAGGAAGGAGCATGTACAAATACCATCCAAAACAACTACTAACAAAAAGGATCTTATAACTGAAAAAGCAATGTTGATGTAGTGGTGATATATGTAAATAAAACTTTTTTTTTTTTTTTTTGCCTTGTAAATGACTGTGTGAACCCGGACATTTCACTAAAAATCAAGTTAACATCTGTATGGAGCTTGTGCCTCATAACCCTCTGCTTACTTACCACCAGCATAACCTTTGTTTATGACGCCATAAGTGACTTAAACAGCTCTGGTCCAGACTTAAGCATGTTCCATTTGTACTTTTAATCATCATGTTCTTTGTTTACCATGGCCAAATCGGTGCTACGTGTTGCCTCCACTGCCATTTCCATGCCTTGTTTCAGTTCAGGCTGGTTATTTTACTACGTCTTATTATCCAATAGCTTGATGGATTTTATTGTAAATGTCATTTCAACTGTTTTTTTATTGACTTTCTTGGTACTTTAACGAGCATTAGTCTGACACACAAGGCAGTTTCTAGAAGTCCATATTGCAATATAATTTTAATTGTGCACGTGAAAAGTTGTAGAAAAAGGAAAAAAGAACTTTTTTTTGATTGGCCATCCCGAATACTTTTTCTAGCGAACCTACCCTACCAGCCCGAACCTGAGGTATTGTCTATACCTGCGGAGGAAGCTGGAGAGTATGAGACAATACAATCGCCCGGTTACTCACGAAACCAACGAGGAAAGAGATCACTCACGAGAGACAATACAGACACATCATAGCTACAACAAGGAGTTCTCAGAAAGTGTAAGGGTTGAAATGACGTCCGCGGTCACTTCATGTGAGGATCAAGTGATATTCAGAACAAAACTAGTACTTATATGGGTTTGATACCCCTGGTTATATTGAACATATATTTTTTGTTTGACATGAGAAAGTTCAGCAAGATGACTACAAACCTACATGTTCGCTCATTACAAACCTGTGTGCTTGCTAAGTGCTATCCTAAAAGCGTCTGCTTGTAAAATAACTGCAAGTGTTTATCAGAGTCCACTGCGTAATGCACTAATCATGTGAAAACCAGCAAAAAAAAGGTGTGGCCAAGGAAGAATACCCGTGTTTTTTTCTTTTTGTCTAGTTTCAGTGTGTAAAGCTGTTTCAGATTCTCCATTCGACAAGTTGATTTGGACAATTCATTAATTTGATCCCCAAAGATTTGTTCATTGGGATGTTTTGTGTGACCTGTAAGCCAAATGATAATCTGACTAAATGTAACAAACCAAACATATTTTTTTTTTTTACCAAAGGTGGAATTGCATGTTTGTGTTGTATATTTACTGAGGATTTCTAAGTCAGAATATAGTTGTTGTTGTTTTCTATCAATGCAGTTTGGATTTGGTTGCAAGACTATGGACATAGAATTGCTTTTCTCATGTTTTAACTGCACATTTTGTGAATTCCACACAGCCTTATTTTCTTATTTATTTCTGAAACAGAAGAGGCATTTTTCAATAAAACTACTGAAAATGTAATACATGTTTTGACTGTCCAGTTATTTTCGTCTTTGACTGATTCAATTTCTCACAGTATCTGCACAGAACATGTTTTGTACTGACAAAAATAACCACGGTTACCTAGGGCAACCATCTTCTTTATCCGACTAAATTCCTCTAGAGTCCAAACTGAAGAGAATTCATTCAATCCGGATTGACAAAACCTGTTCTTCCCAACACTAGGCCCTGAGGAGTACACTTTGAAGTTTGAGCCTCTATTTATTTTGACAAGTAAAGACATTTTGGCCATCCAGAATGTCAGATTGTGCCAAATCAACAAGAGAAAGGAGGGAGTCTGAAAGCAAACAGTCCACGACACCTCACTTTTTCAACATGAACTACTTCCCAGTCTTTTACATGCACCCTCTTGGCTGTACTCCTATCAGGTTGTAATGATTATACTTAAGATTTTACATGAGGAAACGATACAAATGTGAGTGGGGAGATAGCAGACCTGGAAAGTCTCTCAGATTTCCCCCCATTAAAAATATCTAATGATGAAACAAGGGGGAACGACTGACGCCATTTCCCTCCATCAGGATGAAATCAAAGCATGTCTGCGGGGGAGGTCTGCACAAATGGCAGCGATCAACCAGTCGGCAGTCTGGGTCGGGGGTAATCAAGGTCAACATCACCACCACATAAGAAGGGAGAAATCCCGTCTGGAAACCTAGTGTGTATGAGCAACATGGAGGCACTTTTGGAATATCTGGGAACCTCTAATAGAGTTTATATGCGTCTATATTTCATGAGAGCTGGGAATTCTTGCAGGTGAAGTGTCTGAACAGCTGGTACATTTAAATCAAAAAAGGAGGTGGAGGCGAGTCTGTGAAAGCCATTCACAAACAGAAAAGAGCTTACACAAGAACAAATGTAAAAAACAAGACTGGCTGCCGTGTAAATCGTCGTTTAGCAGCAGATGTGTCATATATGGTAGAGCGTAAAACCCACGGCGATGGTCTCGGCGCACGCGGACTCCTCCGTAAACCTCCTCTTCATTTACTATTCTCACCTCGGAGGTGCACTCGCTGAGACGTGGCCTTGTTGAAATCATTGTCACCTCTTATGAGTGAATCGCCATGTCTCATCATCAGGCTCTGATTTCTATTCTGACATCATTCTGTGGCATTGTCCAACACAAAGCTGTAGCCCCTACGACCCTTTATTTCCACCACAACCAACCAATCGTCAGTGATGCCTGATACCATCCTCATCTCAACCCTGTCTGGGTTCCGTCTGCTGATTTCTTTGACGTTGTTGACAATCCAGCGCGCATCTGTGTTCACTTAGTGGCAAGAGTTGTAAGAGGGCTTCTCTCGTCTGTGGTTGTTGTAGATTTTAACTCCCGATTTATCTCCAGTTGTCCCCGTTGAAGACGGCAGAGAGTGTGCGTTGTCCACAGCGGTGGGTTTGGACGATTGGTGGTCTAATGTAGCATTTAATTAAATTCAAGGCAAAATGAACATTGCTCAGAGTTAGCTCCGTCAAAAATGTTACAAAATCCGCCTATCAGCACCTCTAAAGGTCACGTTGTTTACCGGGGTGAAGTCATTTTCATATTTGACACCCGGCAGTTTTCGCGGCTGTTATCTTCATCAGTTCCATCTGTCCCAGTTCTGGGATGTGTTGGAGAGCTCGTTCAGGAAGATGTTTCACAGATTTGATCAAATCAAAATCACCAAAGATGGCGATGCAGTGGAGAGCACATACCATACAAGTACAAGGAAACCCAGGTTATTAAAGGACACTTCAGCACAGTGGAAACTTGAGCTTCACAGCGGTTGAAGGATGGGCTCCATGAGACAAACTAACATATCAGAAACACTGCCTTTACAAACGAGTTGAGGTTTCGAGCCTTCGCGAGGCCGACCAGTTTGGGTTTTAGAAGACCAATAATAACAAAGCCTTTTATTATATTGCCTTTGCAACAAGCGGATCTTCTGTTCCGATTTTATGTTCTGTTGAAAAAATTTCCCCCTTGAATTTTTTGCTTTTGGCAGGAAGGACAAACCCCAGCACTAGCATTTCAACTATGTGAAACCCCAGAAAAATGCAGGACAATGATTTATTATCATGCATACGTTTGTGGAATTCCATGAAAAATGCAATAAAATAAATTTCCCCGAAAGTTAAAGCCTTCTCGCAAACAGTGCAGGCATATTACTGTATACATCTAATTTTCGCTTTAACAGGGTTTAGAAAGGGAATCACTGCACAAAGGCAACCAGACACAAATGTATATTAATTCCTCTATTTTAAACAGCTTGATTCTTGGCCTGCCAGCCAAAACCTGGAGAAGGAGCGTAGTCGTCCTTTTGAACATGAAGGGGGATTGACTCCTCCAAGGGCAAATATTCAGTCAGCCTGCAGACAGCAGGTTTCCAATGACTGAGATGCCAAAAGAAACAGTGGAGCAACACTCCCTTTTGGATATAGGAAGAGGAGAGTCAGCAGCTCTCCAGCTGACCTTGTAAAAAAGGAACTTTTTTGTGAATTACTCCTTGTAAAACATCCATGTCCTGGTATGCCCCGGTACCCATCACCAAAATGTCCCCCACATGGGGACTATGCAGTGTGTTTTATACATAAAAATTACTCTTTATTCTCCTGGACTCTGCCTTTAGTATCATTTAACCTAAAACACTTATGAGAGACACATGTAACTCTCAAAATGAAACTTTAAAAAAACACTTCAGGATCAGAGTGGTGATATTTCTGTCTTGATTGATTTGGCAACACCAATGGTTACTAGATATAATACTCCAGAAACCATGGGTTAATACCTATCAAGCAGGTACTTTGTCAGGAATACAGCAGATTTATGTGTTGAGCTACACAAGCTCATGTAAACCAAGAATAATTCTTCCTGCAATCAGATTTTATCCTGCACATGTCAGAAGATGTTTTCCACTCAACAGCAGGCCAAGGTAAGGAGCTGGTAACTTTACTTAGGAGCCTACAAGTGTTCCTTTCAGAAACTAAAAAGAAAAAAAAATATCATGCTGAAATGCTGAAAACGCTGAAAAAATGACTGTTATACAACTTTGATATTGTTGTGGGAAAGTGAACAGTGCAGCTGATATCTATTAAATAAAATGGAAAAACACTAATGATAAAATGTTCCCTATGAATGCATCGTCAGGAGTCAGGCAATCTGAATCCAGCGTGGCACCAGCAGCCTCCAAAAGTAACAATTAAAACTAATGTGGAGCACATACCTCCGAGGCCCCACAGTCCCCCCTTGAGTTCAATCAAGCCGCACCTAATCATATGTAATCATATCAGTCCCTTAAATGGGCTGGATTTTTTTTCATCAAGATCCATGAATTATCTCCTAGGAAATTGGTGAAAATGTATTAATAACCCCCCCCCCCCCCCCCGCCCATTTTGTAATGTCTAATTTAGGGGGGGGGGGGGGGGGGGGGGGGGGCGGGGGGGCCTGCTGTACAATTCTGGACTGTCTGTTTTCCCAACAGTCTATTTAGGAAAAGTTTTGTTGGCTATTTACAGGTTCATAATTCCAATTTTGGGGTCTACTAGAATAGGTGCACATGCCCTCATTGGGCATGGGCATCATTTATCTCATGCGGTACACTGCTGCCACGCCTCTTTTCTGATGTGCTCTGTTTTAGCACATGGCCCACCAAAGCACATGTCTGCTCTGATTGGTCAACCACTTAGAGCCTGTGTTGTAAATGTCACACCCCTTACCCTCAGGCTTGAGGGTGTTAACACTGCCGTCGCTATAGTAACAATAGTGTTAATTCTGCCATACCATGATTTTTTAATCAGCTGATGAACCTTACCAACCTTCACAAAAAAGACTGGAGCAGGACACATCGGTTTTCAGTTTGTGGCTCTCTTATATTTCTCTGTATCATCATAATTGTGTAATCTGTTTATGTCACAGTAAAAACTGTGGACACTTCAGGAGCTTTCAGTTCCTCTGCTGCGGACTTTGGCCTTCTTGACTTAACCCATCTTTTAAACACACATAATAGCTATATGACACTAAAAGCATAATATTAGCACTTGCATCAAGATCCAAAGCATCATCAATTATAATTTTGGCATCCCTTCTTTAAGTTGTCTACTTCACAAGGCATGAGAATGAGTATTGCTCAAAATGATTTGAGGATCCACCCAGTTCTGTTGCAGGAAGCAGTACATGGAGAGCACAGCTGTGGAGATCACTGATTGGAGGCCAGCAAGTGTTTGGATTTCCTCCTTCATCCCACGAAAGGTTGCAGCGATGTTTATGAACCGTGTGACCTTTTTTGCAGAATGAGCTGTGATGGTGTATTTATTGAAGGACGAGGGGGGTCTCAGATGTTATGTTGTTGTGACGTCCAACTCATCCAGGGGATCTTTGTGAAGAGAAGACAGTGGTTCAATGTTTTCCCTCCAATTGTTAACCAGTATTCATGTTTAGTCTTCACAAGGCTGCTTACAGCTTACTTATTTCAATTTTTCACTGCCTTCAGCCCATCGAGGTTTTATAGCATTACAAACCAAAGGAAACAGAAATCAATCGTCTTGTGGCAGCACACGGTGCCTTTGGTTGGAATTTCTCACCACGAACATCAGAAATCCCATTGCGGCCATTCATCAGCGTGAACTAGCATGAGTGGGACAAACATGTTGGGCACTGTCATCTGTTTCATCTTGTATTGATTAAGTCACAAGCCTTTGTAAATATATAGAAAGGCCTGATTTCATGGAAGAACTGAGCAAAGGTTGGACTTGTTTTCTAATGTTTGTAGTGAATGTCTCCTCTGAAGTGGTCTGGAACAGGACACATCATACAGTCGATTGTTGAATGTAAGATAAAATTACATGCAAATATAAATATGCCTTGAAGCATGGAGTCTGTTCTTGGGACAGGACATAGCCAAATGTCTTCATATTTTTGTTGGGACAGAACGCTACGATAAACAAGCACGTAATGATGAACAGATATCTCAGTAGGTGTTCCTCAGGGATTCACCAAATCTGAATCTGATGGAGGAGATGCCCATCGATTCATTTAAGATCAAAATCTTTTAAGAGTTTCATATAATCCCAAAAGAATGTAGGCTTTAAAGATCAACAAATGACACATCAGTTGTGTAATCTGTACAAAAATCAAAGGTTGTGGTTTTGCATGGGGTTTAGTGCTGGACTGTTTCTTGGCCTGAAGCAGTGACTTCCCGGAGTCTCGTCATCACCGTGGGTTACCTGTGAGCAGTGGAGCAAGAGCTTAGAGGTGTTGGTGGGTTTGATGCTTGCGGACAGAGCCAGGTTAGCTGGTTTTCTCTCACTTTCCAGCCTTTGTGATAGGCTAAGATAACCGTCTTCAGGGTATGATTTTAATAATCTGGGGATTTATCATGGGGCTGCTTGGAAGGTCCCATCCTGAGGTTGGAAACCACTGATGAAAATGCTAGCTGAGTTAGTGGAAATCCCATAATAGGGTGCTAGCTAGTAAAAATTTCAGAATGGCTTCAATAGAGCTGCACATTGTGACACTGTTCAGATATGTGTGTGGGTGATAGTTTGGGGGCCTGTCTGTGTGGGCTCAGACAGTCAGTGCCTCACTCCCCCCCCCCCCAGAGGTTTGTGAGAAAAAAATAAAACGCTTACTGAGGGTCGGTGTAGTGCTGTGTCATTCTTTCCTTCCAGAGAAACTTTGAGAAAATCTTCCCCAGTTTCCCCTTCAGGCTGCGACAGCAGCTGGCAAAGAAACCGTCATGATGACCTGTGAATCCCCAGCGGAGAAAGAGTCTCTGTGACTCAGGTCCCAGAGGTGTCTGTGAATGTCCAAAAATGTCAATGAGAGGAGGAAAAGGGCCATGCTGTTCTGGGAAAGACAGAAAAAATGAGAGAAAATATGTGTAACTATGGGTTGAGTTTTCATTTATTCCTTTTAGGGGGCCTGAGAGGAAATTGCCACAAAAAAAACGTGACAACAATACAGGATAAAAAGCTTTTTTTTTCTATCATGACCCAACTAAATTCAGCACACATTTCTTAATATATTAAGAACCCCCTGGGGGGGTCATCAAAAACATTCAGATTCATCCTCCGGGGGTCACAAGCATTCACAGCAAACATAACTGAAATCCAGCCCTTCTGTGATGCCTTGGAACCAAAGCTAACTTTTTCATGGGGTGTCCATAATGGAAAGGGTTCATCTTCTCTGAACCACAAATCTGCTCACGAAATTTTGAACATTATATTTAGAATTTTTTTGAGGGTGGTGCGTCAAAAATATAGTATTACAAATATCTATGGATGTGGCTGACAAATGATGGTAGGACGGAGCACAAGATTGACGCAGAGATTGACGGCTTGTCAGAACGAGACTGCAAGTACAAATGGAGGGAATTACTTTCCTTTTGTAGAGTTTCCTGACAGACATGGGATAAAACATCTGGAACAGAACCACCTCTCCTCCTTGTCGAAAGACTCGCACTGCGATGGTTTGGGCTTCTCATTACGGTGCCTCCTTGACTTTAGGACCTCAGGGTAGACCCAGAATACCACGCTGGGATGACTTATCCCATGTGAGCTAGGAATGCTCTGGGACACGCCAAGAAAAGCCAGAGAACAAAGCTTGGGAGTACATAAGGACAACTACGCTCGTCGTAAAATCTATGGATGGACAGTTGGTGGTAGAGGAAATGTCATGAGGACAACAGAAGAAGGATTTCACCTTTGAAGATGACAAAACCTAAAGTAAAATGCAGGCTATTGATTTATGTCATCATCAAAATTGGTCAAAGGGAAATAGAAGGTCTCTAAATCCTTAGAATTTTTTTTATTGAATATCTTAGTATGTCTGATTTTGGCAAAATTCAAGGGTAGACGGTAAGAGTTTTTGTTGTTGTTACAGTTACAGAAATGGGATCTTAATTTGTGAAATCCAATCCAAAAATTATTTTTCACTTATTTCTTGGCCCTTCAACTGGCTGAGAAAAAGGGGAGTGTTGACATCCTGACAGAATGAAGAACTAGTTTCTTTTGGTCCTAGCAAGGAAAGCAGCAGTTGCCATCCACAAACATCTACACCAGAAGACTTTGAGTTAGGCTTCGCATTCTGGACTGAGAAAACAGGCCTGATTCCATCCATACTGCTGCAGTTAACAAGTAGAGAACCGCCAACAGGATAAAACACTCGTAGCAGCCGTTCCATCACACACTGGTCATTTAGAGGAATTTCACAGCTTCACACTGGAGTCACCGTCGACCGTCTCAGTGGAACTTGTTAGTTTATGTTAGGTTACAGAACATACAGTACAACGTGGCTCTGTGCGTCATGAACATAAAACACCTACAATTATAACATGAATCATTATGTGTCTTGTTTGTTCCCTCTCTAGCCTCCAAACACAATCACATGAATTTCTTTCTCAGACTTGAAATGGGGGGGGGGGGGGGCTATGAGGCCCGACGGCCTTCATCCGTGTGGGAGGGACATTCCAAGCTGATGATAGTGGAGGTTTTTATAATCCCGCTCCTATCAGTGATGGATTTCACAGGCGATCACTGTCTGCTTCACTGCTGTGCTGTTACAGACGGACCGGATGACAACTGGAGGAGTTGTGGTCCTCCCACATCCACCCCACCCCCTTCTGTTTCCCCTCAAGACTCATACCCCTCAACAAATAATGTGTAATAGCAGACATATAGGTCCTGTTTTGAAGTGTAGAGTGTTTCAGCACATTAGTGTTAATGTAAAACCCACATGCTAAGTATTTTATTGCTGGGGTGAAATACAACCATATATATTTATACAGTATATTTCGCCAGCGGACAACTGCTGCTAGATCACCTCTTCAGCTAGGGAAAAAGAAGGGAAAGGCTGATGTTTTTAATTTTCCAGCTGACTCATTTGAGCTAAGTAGCAGGAAATTAAAACTTCGGTCACTTAATAATCCTCATTTTGTGCCATCACTGACAGCTGTAGAGAAACAACGGTAACTTTGGTATCTATCAAATATGGATCATATACATGCCATGGACACTATTCTTTTCCGCGGAATTTCTTAATTATTTGGAATGTTTTGGATAGTTTTTGCTTCCGTGAGACAATCCATACCTTGGCTCTTTCAGTTTCAGTTTTGAATAGGCTAAGGGAAGATGCTACCCTTTCAACTAAAATGTTCTTACTAGTTAGAGCTCCATGCACCGCTTCATCATGTGGAGAAATCCAAATGTGTCATGCCTGACATGCCTGGTTACAGGTGCTAAGCTATAATTGGATGATCACTGTTCAGAGGACGTATTAGTGAACAATTAGAAAATGTACTTATAAGTATTAATTATCATCTAATAGTGTTGTTTTTGACCCCAGTCAAAACAAGTCTGATTGGTGATGTTCTTGAAGAGTAAAGCCAAGACACAGCATAATGTCATGTGTAATTAAGTCTAACTACTGCAATTTGGGCCAGGTCTTTCGGCAACAAGATTTATAGTTATTCTTTAAGGGTCTTATAAATCTTCATCTCTTCAACAATGGTCTTTTCTTTTCATGCTTTTACAGTTTGGAAAGACAACCCAGGTCCAGAGTAGCACATACCACATGCAAGTCTTTGAAAATGATCTGCAGCTATGGAAACAACAAACTGATGGTTCTGATGAATAAGAACCTGGTTTAGTCTAATTCAAAGCTATAATTTTGGCTTTCAATTAGAACAAACCACTTATTTAAAGTTCAGCCTGATGTTTCTCATCACTTTGTCTCCCAACTTTATGCACAGTACATAATCTTTTCATTAAATGCTGACATTTTCTGAAGGATTCAGAGGAAAATGCCGCCTAGTAGTCTAGTTGAAACTGGATCACTGGTTTAAAATAATTATGGCTGAGAGCCTTGTGTCATTTTCACTGGCAGTTAGACAATTTGCCAGGCTTAATCAAATTTCCAGTTCGCACTACCGGTGGATGAAATAGTCAAATCATTGTGTGATTGAATGATGCTTTCAGAGAGAATCATAAATGGAAATGTTTTGATGCCTGATGGAGTTTGTAATTTGCGTCTCATCCTTAGCGCTACATGACAGCTGACTGGTGATTACGAGGCAGTTTGGCGGCTCTGGTTTTGCCCTCAAATGTATTCATATGGCACCACTCAAGAAAACATTGTGCTGTAAAATGAATGACTTTGACTGGCTTCAAAACGAGAGAATCCGCATAAAGAGCGGATCCATATGCCATGGGCACTCATGTGCTTACACTAGATTTTTACTCTGCTGTATCGTATTAGAATTTTATCAAAAAGATATACCATGGAAAGCCCAAAACTAACACTAACAGTAAATTGATCCCCCACCCAAGTAATTGCCTGTGTAGCCAATGTCTGATATAGGGTTATTCCTCTATGCCACAGTGCTGCGTTGTTTTCCAAAAATTGTTGAAACCACAGGAAAGAGTCACGCGTTTGCACGGAGTAGCATTTTTCCTACATTACTGTGGAAATGGGAATTGTGTTATATTTTGAATCAATATACACACATCACCCGGCTGCAGTACACACTCGGATCATCAAATGAGTTTATTAGTCTATTGGGATAATGTTTGATAAAACTTTCGGTGTCAAGTAAGAGGTAAGATGGCAATGTGATGGTCTTCCGTCTTGAAACGCTCCTGGCCGGCTCTCCAATTGTTCTGTCAACATTCATCTATTTTCACTTTGTATAGCTTATTTTGGGCCAAACCAGTGAAGTTGGGGTTTTGTCTAGGTTCATGGGGCTTATTCATTCCTCTCTGTAGAGATTGACACTAACTTCTAAAAACTGAAAGGGCCAAACTTTCCCCTGCTCAGGCAGAATTTAGTTACAGCCAGGAGACACCAGAGACTCCCAGAAGTGGAGGTGATTTTCTTGTCTGCGAGCCACCTGTTTTCCTTGTTTAGCTTATGGAGTTAACACTTCTTTCGGGGCTGTCTTTATTGTGATTACATCTCAGAGGCTTTTTTACATAACTCGCCCACTGAAACTGATCCCGACACATTCACCTTGTCTCGGTAGCTTCGTGGTGTGTGTGCCCCATGTAAAAATATGGCTCTGAGCCAGTGTCTCGTGTGTCCTTCAAATCCGCTCTTGTTTCCTTCCACTTTGACTTGCCCAACGATTGGAAAATTGTGGGGAAAAATATGAAGCACTGATTATTTTTGTAGCGTTGACTTCATGTCTGCATGCAAGAGACTCCTCGGTCGTTAGGTAGCTTGGACTGAACAGTTTCATGGGTCTCGGCCGTTTGTTTTGTGGTTTTCGATGGTCTGTTAACTGTGACTTGAAGGCAGCATGATACATTTGCAGATACCACCCTCAGCTGTATCGTTGTCATGAGCCATAGAAGCTAACTTGAAGCTTGTAATGCTTACAATGCTGTCAAGTCCATGATTCTATTCTACCAGTCCTACAATAACCAAATTCCTGTTACTGGCGCAGTATACCTGGCCGAAGTACACTTGAAATAAAAGTGTGAACTTACACGGCTGTCTTGCGGTAAACTGAAGCAGTGAAGAAAAACGTCCTTCAGCGTGCAATTGAACAATTTTTTTTTTAGGTAAGCATTCAAAAATGTGGTTTTTCCGGTGGTCCCCTCTGCTGCAGTGGGACAATACTTCCACTTCTCCTCCAAACTTCGTTAAATGACATCGCTGATCACCATCTCCTTAAGGGTTACATATTAACTATGCATAAGTAACTCATACAACCCCACTTCAAAATCACTGAACTATCCCTTTAAATATCTGACAGTGTAAGAACAGCAATTACATCAAACAAAAGTGAGTGTTGGAATATTTCTGCTTTGGCCAACATGACTCAGATTTGGGCGCCATGACACCTAGAACGTTCAGATGGAGCTGGTCCTGGTCACATCACAGACAGGCAACACAGTTGCTAAAATGTATGGCTGTCCCTCCCATTCGTGTAGTGGATCCACTGTCATGTTTACTTCACTTATCTGGAAGAAAGAAAGAAGAAAAAAAAAACACCCCATCCCCACGTGTCCTCCACATGGGGACGGGGATAACACAATGCTTCTAGTTGTAGTATTTCTGTGATGTGACTGAAGTTCCTGCCAGGTTTCAGCAGATGTCTTTGGTTTTTGTTTCCCGTCCACCTCCAAGCGTTTACTGTGCACAACAGCTTGGATCAGGTTGGAAAGAAACTGCTGTTGAGGTGTATTTCCTTCTCCCTCCTGTCTCCACTTAGGCATCTGTATAGTCAGATAATAATCATCATTTTCCCCGACACTGATGAGGGATGTCGACAATAACTCTTGCGTGATTAGAAGGTAGTTCCAGGCTTATCTTGGGGACTCCTCCAAGGTAACTGTCCCTCATATCATTTCACAAGAGCACCTGCACACAGGATCTGCCTCAGGACAAGGTGATTTCATTTTCCTGTCTACATATTAAAAAGTTATCATGATTTCCAATAGCTATTTCTTCCCCGTCGCAAAGAGACAACAGGTTTTTCTCTGCACGAGAGACGATCACATACCTCCTGTCTGAAATAATGGAAGTCTGTCTTTTGCAGACCAGTAGGATCACTTGCCAAAAGTCAATTTTAACAATAATATGAAGTGGGATGTGATATACCGTGCTCAAGACATTTCATAGCTGTAGCGATATGTTGGAAAACAGTGATTCGTGTCTTCCCTCAATTTGAACCAGATGCCATATAAGACTACCATCAACTTTTCTAGGTGCATATAAACACAGCACATTTACACTTGAAGTTCATAAAAACATTTCTCACAGTAATCCAAATATATATCATGATAATGACACTGGAGCTACTATTAATCTTTGATCTTTTAATTGATAACAAATGTCTGAATATGACTGCCAAGATTTTTGGAAGTTACGTGGCGGTAATTTGACAGCACATTATAGATAATTTTCTCCAAAAATTATTTTTAGTAGCTCTGATTCATGTTAAGCAGCAACAAAAGAAGGACAATGCAATTGGGTCACAAAGATCTCTTGGTCATCGGAGCATTCACACAATGTTTACTGTAAATTGTAGATGACTAGAAGTGTGGTCATCGGTTCCACTATGCTAGCTGGACATCTGTAACATCTGTAGGAGTAGTTCATTATTAATCTGAGACCCATTGCTTGGTTGGTTTGTCTCAGAGTCAAGGCCAAAGGGCTTCGCTGCTGTGTCCCTCTGCAGTGAGTCAGCAGACGGACGTCCACCAGAGTGAGAGGTCCTCTGTCTGCGAGCCTCTGCGGCCAAGTTCATGACGGCGGCCACTGAGACGCTGCTTGTTAGAGGAACAGTGCTGCCTCCAAGCGACTACTAGCTGGGAAAGACCAGTCAGCCAGTGTGTGTGTGTGTGTGTGTGTGTGAGTGTGTGTGTGTGTGGGGGGGGGGGGGGGAATAGAGAGCAAGAGAGGGAAATTTGTACCACATAAGGTGTTGCTTATCATCCAGACTTCCAGTTCTCTTCACCATCACTGCAAAGCCTCAGAGTCTCAGCTGTGACTTATGTGAAAGTCTATGCAAACCACTGAAATCAAAAAAGAAAGAAAAGTATTAAACTCCAAGTGGCCACTTGAGTGACAGGTACTTAATACGGCAGCTTTAGTTTTAGCCACTGCAAGTCTGTAAAGTAAAGGACAGGTCTAAACTAATGTGCTACACATCTGTCACAAAAATGATAATATCATAATAATACTTATAATGTGTTGAGACTGTGACGTACACGTGTTGGGCTTATTTGTGGATCAGCAGTTATTGTTGGATAAGTGAGTGTTATTGGAAAATGTTGAGTAAGACCCCAAAATCTCTCCAGTGCAAACAGTTATGCAGGTTTTCACGTCAGGTGACTTAAGCACTGATCAAATCATGGCGTTTGAAGTTTGGTCACTGAAATAAAATCCCACAATTTTCGCTGACGGATGAGAAGAGTGAGTGGGGCATTGCTTCCTAATTTAATGTTAATCCAATCCATTGCTTATTATGTTTTGCAATTAAAATATAGCAGCAAATATAGTCTTTAAATCAATCTAAACACTGTCAAAGAGACAGTACAAGGTTTACACTCAGATGTGAATGATGGAAAAACTTGATGATGCTACAAAAACCAGTTCAGGAAGGAAAGCCTAAGCTGGGAAAAACAAACATTGCTCCAAGGTAATGAAAGGCAAACTTGTGAAGAGACACAACAAGAGTCACATACTCTCACTACCCACAATCCATGTTGTCTGTCAGTTTGCCAGATAATGACCCGTCCGGCCACATGAATGGCAGAAATGTTCTCACAGGGACCAACTTCTTTAAGGACTTAGTCGAATGCAATGTCTGCTTTCTGTTAAACGAGGTGGCCGTGAAAAGTCTGCCTTGGCAGTCGGCGGGGGTTTTACACCTTTAAGTTGTTATTGATTTATTTATTCACGGCCCGAGAGTCTCCCATGCCTGCTGTGAAGAATGTACAGAAAATGGGATCCTTGTCTGTGCAGTCAGGGACTGTCTGCTTCAATTAGAAATGTCCAAACCATAGCCGGAACTTTTTCCACTGTTTGCTCTTCATCCACTCAGATTTTCCGTCTGCTATGAAAGTTGAAGCTCCAGCCTTTTGGGAGCATGGGGTTCTTTCTTTTTGCTTTATTTAGGGGAGAGGGAGAAAAAGGGAATCTGTCAGCTGATTTAATGATGCTCTATTCACTTTTGCATCTCATATATAAGATAATAACAATTGATATCAAACTGCTGAGTTGACTCAATTAACATTTGAAAAAAGGCCTTGATTGTGAAAAGTAGGGGACGGAGAACATGTTCCACTTACTTTTAAAGTTCTCTTGGCCCAAATTTGCATGTATGACTACAGGGCACAGCTGTTTATTTCACTTTTTTTTTTAGCATTCGCCCCCTTGCTCACATCTTCTAACTAGCCATTTATAGGCACTTTGTAATTATCATCTGTCACATTATGCATCAGAGAAAAGTCATGAATCACTGGAAACCCTTTAAGACATTCTCTTCAGCAATTTTCCACAATCATTCCATTAAAAAGCTCCTTTTTTGGGGAAACCAGAAATAGCAGAAGAGCGAATGTTTCTTTGGCATTGAGCTTACATGGTGATGTCAAACCGGGCCGGGGTGCTTGTATCATTTTGGGTTTGGTTTCGGCAAAGCATGGCAGCCATGGGGAGAACAGAGTTCGTTCATTCATTCAACTCCCTCGGGGGCCTCATCACTCTCTCATATGGAAATCACACACACAGCAGAGAATCTTTTTTTGTGCTTCTGGCTTGGCTTAGTCCGGCAAATGTGAGTTCAGTTGGAATTCCTTGATTTCTGTCAGAGACATGTCAAGAGGCACGGGACTATTTTCTGCATATATGGCCATACACACTCTTACGTGGCGGAAGTTTCCCAAAAAAGTGATGCGCAGATATGTCTAGCTTGTCTTTACTGTCATATATTGTAATCGGTGAATGCTCCCTTGTACTGTTTGACCTTTACAGTGGATGATTAATGCTGTACTCAAATGTCTGGGAAAATGGCAACGATGCAAAATAGTAGAGAGACTTTCAAATTTCCCGTGTGCAATTACAAGCTAACCAATTCCTGTTTCATACAATGACCCTGGACATTCGGGGAACATTGGAAAAGAAAAAAATTACAAGGCTCACCCCAGCGTTACACCATTAATGATGGGGCTATGATACCCACACTCCCAGAATCACTGCCAGGAATCAAGAGCATGCTTTTTTTTTGTAACAAACCACAATGCTCTTGCTATTCTCCTTCCAAAATTAGCTGAAGCGACATTGAACAGAGGATGAAAGATCACTTTCATCCAAGCCAATGCCTTTCAGTGGCTGCACACAGAAGCAAGAGACGACCAGAATTTTTTCCTAATTACTTTAAACCTCTTTTTGAAGGATGACGCAGGCGGGGGATTGAGGTTTCCCTCTGTCAAAATCTGGCGCTCCTAAACGCTTTTTAGGAGAGGACGAGGAAGGAAGGACCACCCCCCGACAAGATAGTAATCATTTTTCGTAGATCTGAGGTTCAACTCGGCGCTTGTAGGCTTTGGTTCTTCCAATAAAAGAGACAGCACCTGTATAAAAGGTCCTACCACATCATTTGAGGCTCGTGAAACTGTTATTCAGTCAGCGTGAAGACTGGGGTTATCTGAGTTCATGACAAAGTTAGTTCATGGAACATCCATTTAAAAAAAATCCCACATAGCTTAATTAGCACAAGCCTTTAAATGTCTCTCAAGCTTGTATATTAACGATATCAAATGACTGCGTAAAAATGTGAAAGGAGGTCACATCACGATGAACCCACAGATGATTATCACAGGACTCTGCAGTTCCCCTCAGTTTAAACCCACCCTACTCTGCAAAGGAGTCAGCAGTTTTATAAACAGAAATCCACTTAAGACCATATTCTTAAAAGGTTTATTACATTCCTGCCCCGGGTTACAAGCATTATGAAGTGCTGAATCTTTCCACACAGTCATTTCATTAGCTTGAACATTTTAACAACAGAATTGTCCGTCACAGATGTAATTGCGTGCCATCACGGCTGCAGTTAACAAAGGGGAATCACTGAACCTGGGACGGAGGAATCCCTGGTGTTTTGGCGACGACACAGTGAATGATAAGCATGAGCAATCCTCTTTTTCTTTTTTGTTCTCAGCGCTGTCTCTCCATTAACCGCAGCCACAAAAGTGCCTCTCGGCAACATGTGAGCCTCAGGGCAGTTGTAGTTCATTTTCAGAGGGTTTAATGGTTATGGTGGCCACAGAGGTTACTCAGCGGAACAAAGAGCAGCGCATGCTGTGTTGCTGGTCGGAGCCTAATTCTTCTTTGACCTATTGACTCCTTGGCCTTGTCGCATCCTGTAGGCTACTGCCCTCCTTTAAAGAGTCTCGAAAAGTCTTGAAAATCGGAGATACAGAACTGCAATGACAGAAAAATCTGGCTGCGGCACAGCAAACGAACATGATCGAATGACATGTGATCTCTCTGTTCAAGTGACCAGCATGGGAACCATGCAATTATGGGTTTTGCAAGAATGTCAGCACCTCATTGCACTTGCATTCTGTGACAAGGATAGGGAGTTTGCACTCTTTGCCGTGGGCTTTGGCGCCGGAGAAAGCTCTCGGAGTTCCGTGCACAGCCTGAATTTCACAGGCAGTAAAATCTAAAACCTTCTCCTGTTGTCACGATAATGCAGGATTACTGTGTATTGTAATTGCGGTTGTCATGCTTGAGCGGCCTAAATGGTCGAGTGTTTCATCTGGTCGGAGGCTGCAGGAGCAGAGTTCGAGCATCAGAGGCCGATTATTGTATTTGTCCGTACATGACATCATGTGTAGATTTGCTGGTGCGGTTAGCAGACTGCTGGCTTCCAGTCAGCTACAGTGTCGGGGAATGCTTCTCATTACCCCGTGTAAATAGTACATCCTGACTCACTCTTTAATTCCGCATTAGGAAGCAGCTTGGGAAGCAGAAAATCAGAAGTCGAGGGCAAACACGACCAGCTTCCTGGCCCTGAGTTGTGGTTTGAGGAATGTTTAGGCTTGATTTCTTAATTGAGTTCCACACACACGTCTGATCCTTGAAGGTTCTGCTGAAGCCGGTGGCCTCATAAATGTTAAGTTGTGCACTCAGTGGGAAATAGATGTTAAAGACCAAACACCTTCAGTCTCCCAGATCTGATCAGTCAGCAGTGGTCAGTCTATTAAAGGAAACTATATTGTAGGGCTCACTCAAAACATATATCTGTTTTCCAAAAAGACATATTGGTCTCATGATCTGATATAGGCCAACCACCGCGATATGACCATCGGAGTCGAGCATTTGGCGGCAGAAAGAGTTTGGTTGTATTCCGCAACAGTTCAATGCGAAGTAGGGATATGATGAGAATGTTTGACTGGGCCCAGCGTGAAGGCAATAAGATCAGCGGATCAACTGTTCTCGAGATGTGCAAGCCACATACAGACAGAAAGACCGCCAGACAGAGAGAGATTCCTATTAAAGTTAGATGACTTAGCATCTCATTTATATAATTACTGGTGAAACCCCTTACTCCGTATTCTCTCCCTTCCCAGCATTTTGTTTCCCTACATCCCAGAACCAACCCCAATGGAATGGATGGAGGCAAAACCTCTGACTGAAATGAGCAATCGTCCACATCATCATTTGAGGGTTCAATTTTTCATGTGGAAGAAGAAGAATGTGTTAGTTGTGCTTCCAAGTATTACGTCGTCAGGCTATAAATTTCTGCTATCTACCTGATTTTAGTTACTCTGGAAATTCTTAGCAGTCAGATTGTCTATGCTAGTTAACTACACATAATGAGAAGAAAAACACAACACCACCTCAGGAAAAAGACCAAGATATGCACGCATACATCCCGCAATTAATAAAAATGTAATTATTATTAATTGCAGGGCAGAGAGACACAGTTGGAGAACCATACACAGTGCAGACACTTGAGTTTTTGGCATAGCACAGAGTCCCAATGACGTTGCTAAGTGATACCTATTAATGTTTAATGGAGTGCAAACACTGATAATTGCCCGATTATTCCTTCATGTAAAGTAAACTCACAGCAACAGTCTGGAAACCCTGTTGAAATACAGTCCGCGTCCCTGGAGCTCTGGGGAAAAGCGAACAGGATGTTGCTTCCAAAGTCGATCTTAAAATGAAAAGACAAAATAAATATAGTGGTAACATTAAGCGGATGATTAATGAGAGCTGCCATAATTGGTCTTTCTGCTGAAGGATGATTTCGGTTAGTGAAGATGACAGCTTCCGTGAGTGGCCCAATATCAAAGACTCATGGGAATACAACGTTTCACGACATACAGTAATGTCCTTTCATTCGAAAGAAAACAAACGCAGCTTCCATACACTGGGAAGTGGTTAATACGAACTGTACTTCCTATAGAAATTCCTCATGTCCTTTAGACATAACAATCTCCCTGTAATATATTATGGAAGATGTAAATACTTTAACACACGAATGTTAGAAGGACATATTTTTATTGGTCATCGTTGTGCGTTAACATGTCGCTCCACTTTGGTCAGCTTTCCATGTGACGGTACGAAGCCTTGTAAAGTCTCCTATTCCACTGATTCATTGACTCCGAACAATGCTTTGGTTTCCTGGAACTTGATTTTATGGATGGAAAGTGTTTCACAGAAAAGAAAGAGAGAAGGAAATTAGACCTGGCGTGCCATAGCTCATTTCTGTGTTGTCTGGTGCTAACTATATGATGTCTACTTTCCCTTCTTTACCCAGAGAGTGAATGAGTGAATGTAAAAATATTTTCCTTGATTTATTTAATGAAAACACCAAAGAGCTTTAAACAGCAACCTAATTTTAATTGAGTTATAATTTGCACGCACACACACGCACGCACACTTAACTGTCTATTGTAGTTGCTATTAAATGATCTAAATCTGACTTGGATTGTATATGATACCACAGTAGGTAAATAATATCGATCTTCTGGACAATGGATCATCATTTTATTAATGAACTGTCTGATTGATTTTTACACTAAATAATATGAATATGAATAATATTCATATGCCATGAACCAAGAACTATGGTTGAATTAGAACCGACTGTTGTACAGCTATGTCCTGAGGGCTTCATTCCTTCTTCTTCTAAGTGCTCTACATCCCAAGCTGCAGTAAAACTAAGGTACCTTTGTTGACCCTGCACTGTTTTCTTTTCAAATGAACCACAAAACCACACTTTCCATGGTGCCGGTATATCCCAGACAGGGCCCGTCCTGCAACTGCCGGGCCCCACTACCTTTCGGAGGAAGGATCTCAGGGCCGTCTGGGCCTCGGTGACTCATAATATCCACACTTGAAATGCCTTCCACACACATTCATAGCTGGAGCAGTAAAGCATTATGCACATGCTATACAGTACCTACAGTGCCGTTTGCCTTTAGGCTGATGTTTTATGTGTTCAGACAGCTTGTACATGCGGTTTGCGCAGCACAAGGAGACATGCACGGCAACGGCATAGAGAAACTGCTATAAACTCTGCAAACACAATCACATTTTTAAATAACTAATCATTTAGACGTGGGATACAACAATGTCAGCTGTACAATTAAAACAGGATATTCACTGTTGTCTCTTTAAACAAACCACAAACCACATATTGCGCAGTGCCAATCATCCAGGCAGTCAATGCTCTGCTTACACTAGCTGTGTTGAGTAGACAAGTACAGTAAAAAAACAACCTACAAGATCACTAAATGTTAGTTCAACAAAACAAAAGGCATTTTACCCTCAATTCACGAGGAACCTCTAGGATGAAACGTTTGATACTTGCTACTTGAGTATCATAGTTTCTTGCCTTCTCCAATGTCAGGCAGCTGCAGAGTGATAAAGCTGGACATTTCTGGATCATAGTTGGCATTTGGTGACGCCTCACTGCGTCCACTTGTCACCGAAAAGAAATACAAAAGGGGCTTGGACCAGAACTGCACACGGTTTGGCCCCTTTTTCGTTTCCTCAGTGGGATGGGGGAAGAGTGGCAGACAAAACGTGTTCTTTTAGTGTCTTAGTGGTATGTTCAGCTTTGCACCGAAAGGAGATTGCGGCAAACATCCTCGCCACCCGACACACACCGGAACAACAGCCGCTAACCCGGTAACTCTTTTATTGAGCACAAGAAACATAAACCGACTGAACTGCAGCGTGCCGCTGCCCAGCTCCTGTCACGCTGCTCTTCTCCCTCTGTGTCTGTCTCTCCCCTCGCGGACGCTTCTTCCACAGGCTTTTTAAACCCGATTAAACCGTGATTAGACAATTGAGGACAGGTATGCTTATCACTCGCCTGCTGCAGCTGGTGGTGCTCTGCTGAGCCCCCCCCCACAGGGACGATATAAAAGTTTGCTTTCGCTTCCTAATGGACCACGCGCGCAAGGCCTTGTGACATACTTCCGTTTCAAAAATGATGCTGCTCGTCTGTTTGCCGCCACTGTGTTAACTCACTACACTTCATTCAGAGTTTTGCCACGAGTGCGCGCAGGAAAATGTCCAAAGACTGGGACATTTTCTTCAACAGATGAAGAAGAAGTGCTCGGAGCACTGCGGTGTCCCGCTTTGTTCGCCTGAGGGGAAGACGACTGCCGGCAATCACACGTCGGGGATCATTTCTCCGTCACCGCTCACACGAAGGTCTGCAGCAGACACTTTGTTACCGATCAGCTTATAGAGCCAAACGGGCCGGAAACGGTTGAGCAGTACTAAGTAGAACCCGGAAAAGGGTTGTGCAAGTAGCCCATTTCCAGGTATACCACCAGGATGCAAAATACTCATCTCTCATTGGCTGGTAGGCATCTTTTCAGAAATCCTTATATCGGAAACAAGTTTGCTATAATGAACAGTTGTAAATCAACGAGTGTCAGTGGTTGCTTACTTGGGGGTCAGGGCCCCCCTTGAACGGTTCACAAGATGAATCTCCTGGGGGGAAGAAGATTACTCATGCGAGGGGGAAGAAGACAAATACGTCTCGGCAGAAAGGAAATATTGCCATCACAGAAAAAAGTAAAGCGATCCTGTTGGGACGCTAATGTCTGCGTGACTTTAAAGCCAATGCTGCAATCTTCGTAAAACAGCCAGTTTTCAAAACACACAAGTTTTACATCTCCATAATGTTGGTAAACCGTAGGGGCCTTGAACTCCATGAAGTGGAAAGGGAAAAAGAAGAAGAAAAAAAGAAAATGCCTGACGGATTCTCGCACCAGCGGAAAAAGTTCTCAAAGCGTTGCCACATGTCCATGTAGACATCAAGCAACCATCATGTAAGAGGAGAAACGCAGACAAGCACAGTTTGTTTCTGCTTTGCGGTTCGCCTTAAGATTAAGAAATGAAATTACAATACTGCTTCCAGCGATTGCCCGGGTGGATATTCTGCATTATATCCATGGAGGGAAGCAATGAAGCCCACGTCTGGGATGGTCTCAGTCGTCTGAGGCATGCTGTGTTCATGTGCCTTCTGATATCTGGACATCGGACCTGTTCGAGGTTGATTCAGTCGTCTGGGGGGATTCACTGTCACAAACGGACTGTCTTGGGACAGACACAGACCTGAGGCGTTTCCTGAATGTCAAACAGCAATATTGGGGCTATCTTTGCTCATAATTGTTGAGTCTCTGTGGGATCAAATAACACAGTTGTTCGAGAGCTGGCATCCATAAATTGAGGAAACTAAGCAAGTAAACTAAGATGGGGTGAGCTTGTTTCCAGGAAAAGGGGCAGGCCCGCTCAGACTTTGAAAACCCCTGCTGTAAACATTTATGTCTTGAAGCTGAGCTGTTGGCAACTAAGCAGCTCCACGGGAGTAGTGCAGGGTTACGAGCCTTACTCAAGCGCACACGGGTCATACTGATTCAGATTGATATTCATCCATAATCTGAGAGCCCCCTCACCTTTATTCTAGTTGGACCGATTTAAGTAAAAGACGTATCCTGCCCTGACTGGGCCAGTTACAACATGCTGACATAAATGTCACCGATTGGCCCAGGAATAGGTGAATCAGTTATGAGAGACAAAACACTGCGTTTCATTCATCGACTGTGTAAAAAAATCAACTGTAGTCACCGGGTCCAGGGTGTGAAGCCAACGCAAAAGTGCCTAAGACTTTTATTCTCTTGAATGACCAGTAGAGGGCACATAGTTGAACTGTATTGAGACCTCAGTTGAATTTAATTGATGATTATAAAAATATTCACTAACAAATCATACAAAATTGCAAATATCTTACTCAGTACTCTGGCTGTAGTCCCCATTCATTTTAACTCTGGCCTTACAGTACTATAAAAGCGCTGAATCAGCAGCAGCAGGTGTCTGGAGGGGCTATAATGTCCTCAGAGGCCTGCAGAGGCCACTTGGAATAAGCCTGACATCCGAGTGCGCTTGAACTGAAGTCATTACTCTGACAGTCACTCAGCCACTCATTTGTGCGTCTCACAACGTGGCCATAAAGCTGTCCCTGCGTTTTCAAAGACACCCCGTCACACGTCGCCCTCGGCGGCTTGCAGATTATTGGAATAAGTGGAAACACGTGCACTACAAGGAGCACACGTAGAGCAGGCAGAGCTTGTGATCGCTAACATCCGTCTATCCATTATACATACCGCTTTGTCCTTTAAGGGTCGCTGGGGGCAAGTGCAATCCTGGACAGGTCGCCAGCATGACTCGGGGCCAACATACAGGGACAAACAACCGTTCAGTCTCACATTCACCCCTTTTTTGTCAACTTAGAGTCTCCAATCAACCTAACCACCAATCTGCATGTCTTTGGACTGTGTGAGGAAGCCGGAGAACCCGAAGGGAACCCATGCATACATGGGGAGAACATGCAAACCCCTAAACGCTAACCACTACACCACTACAGAAATAAGAACCACCAACAGGTTACAGTAGCTAAAAGGGTATTAGAGCCAAGCTGTGTGACACAAGGGAGTCTATGTAAAGTAAAAGCAAATTAAGACAAAGGGTTGTCAGAGGGGATTTGGGGAGATCTCCTCCCCTCAGACCGCTGATGTACAGTATCAGCGTTCGCAATCGCGTCATGGTGGTATCATCGCCACTGGCCTATTTCTCTTCCTGATCACCACCAGTCAGGTTTGGACTCAGGAGTGTTTTTGGAGCATAGCTGGACACAGACTTTCCACTAGGATCTGTCAGCGAGGGATGAGTGAAAGTCTGCCTGGGCCACGTCCATCAGAGGAAGACTGAAGATTACGTCGGTTGCCAGCAGGCTAATTCACAACACATGCGCCTGAGAGTTGAGAGGAGGAAGCCGGGGGGCTGGAGAGGAGGAGACCAATGCGGCTACTGCATTTAATCCTGCTCGACCAAGTCGAGCAAGATTAAACGTTCTTTAAAATGCTACCACAATGAGGCATCTTGTCGGAATGGCACGTGTGAGACCACAGGTCCAAATGTAGCTGCGCGTCACCACGTCTTCATCACCCCCTTTGTCTTCGTCACTTGTCATTTTTTTCCTTTTCTCGAGAGGCCGGACGATAAACAAAGTTTCTCATACTTGAAACCTGTTGCAATTCGCCACTCTTCTCGTTGTTGAAGCCGCAACTCCTCGGCCGAAGTTCGCTTCACTTCAACAATGACATCATCCTGCCGACACCGTGTTAACAACAGCTGTAACCATTTGTGATAGTCATCGACAATTATGTAACGGTTGCAGATGAATTATGGCGTTGCAGAGGCTATCGTGCGTTTTTTTCCTCCTCTCTCCTCCATTTGTCCATATAGTCCTCGAGCATTAGCAGAGATGTGCCTTGGCCCCAGCCGACAGTGTAAATTACAGCCTGGCCGCTCCTGGCTATTTGCTAATCTGTCAAACAGGGTGGTCACGCCGGCGGGCTGCATGCAGCTCATCCTATGCCGATTAACTGAAAGCCTCACAGCTAACCCCAGAGTGGAGTGAGGGAAATTATACAATATATTCAGTGGATCTTTTCTCAGTGGAACAAAAACAGAAATCCGTCAGATGTCGCTGAGACTGTCAAGTGTTGACTCAACCACTGTTCCTCCGCATTGATGCAATTTTCGCATTTGGTAGTGCTTTGTAACGTGCACCCCGTGATGTAGGGCAGGAGCTACCGTAAATCAAGACTCGTTTTAAGTTTCTTGGGGCTTCAAAAGTAACGTAAGGTAACTTGGCGGTAAAAATGGGCAGATCGATGTAGCACAAACACCGCGAATATGGGAGAGTCTCATGAAAACATATGGGAGACACGTGAAAACTTGTCAGGCGGACGCTCACTAGCAATGACTGTCCCCAATATCTGCTGATCAAGACTACACAAACTTCAGGCCCAAACTCTGTTTTGCTCACACTGGCATTTCTTCTTATGTATTTTTTGTGAATACAGAGGATATTCTATATAGTGAAAATTCCTCTTAATATATGAAAAGAAACAGGGAATGTTATGAAAACGCTTTCCATCTGTAACCAATCTATAGTTGACATGCACTCATATGTACTTTCATGAATAGTTTGCACACAGAAAGGTCATCCTCACATTTTCTGAACAGACAGAATGTATCAGAAATGCCTTAAGCCACTGTTAAAATGATTTTCTATTCCCAGTATATTCTAATTGGACTGAATTCAATGACAGACGTACAGTGTTCCTGCGTTACAATTCACTACAGTCAAAATGTAACAATGACTGCAGCCAACTTTTAAGTCAAATAAATGTCATTTCAACTGAAGAATCTTATTTCTGAAATGAAACAATGGAGGGTTTATGGGATTATTCGCACAACAGCTGCACTTGCGATCATCAGCAAGCGCCAGTTGTGCTTTTCAGTGCTGCAATTCTGTTGTGAAATATCCTTACAAAAAAGTTTGCAGAGTTCAAAGAGATATTTCATTTCTTTCTTTTGCACTGACCTGTCTTTCACGTCCAGATTGACTTCTCCTAGCAGTATTAGAAATATATATATATATATTTTTTCCTGCACCAGAAAAATCAAGGCTGAATGGAAACAAAAACATACGAGTCTCAGTGTGGTAGATCTAATTATATTCCATCCTTCCTGGACTGAAATCTTCTATTTTCTCGTCTGACTTTCCCTGGCCCATTGTTGTAGACACACACAATTCTGAGATGTTGGGCCTGACATGTACACTGACCATGAAATTCAGAGATAAACTGAGCTGACCGCAAAACCCCTTTGGACAAGTGCTTCCTTCAAATGTAATCATCTTTGAGAAAAGAATTTAAAAAATACTGGATATTTTGAATGACCTGTCTGTGTTACATTATGATATTTGAAGGGTGTTAGGAGAACGGGTTAAAATCAAACTTTATTAGCTGCTTGTCTCTGGTTGTTTGTGTGCCAGCTATGAGATCACGTACAATGAATAATGCAGATACAGTCTGGAAACAGAATTACACATCAGGAACAAATCGAGCGAGCAATCACATTAGCGACAAATGAGCTGCAGATTTTTGGGGAGAGCTTTTGCAGGTATTCGAAACAATTGGTCTGCTCTTTGACTACAAAGATGTTTAACGCCTGGGCACGGAAACTGCATGACTGTTCTATTCTTGTAAAATGGACGGGGGAATACTGGAGGTGAGGTAGGCGTCTGATTCGCCCTTAACTATTGTTTGTTGCGTCGTGGCAACAGAGAACTTTCACACCCATAGATTCCAGGCACTTGAGTTTGCGTTCATTTACTGTTAGATGTAAATGCGTTCCATGCCATTGTTCACAAAAAGTTGAACGCCATTCAAAAGTTTTGTGCTGCTTTACTTTGACTCTGCAATTCAGTCGACTGATCACAGCGATCAGTATACATGTAATTCACAGACACTGGTAAATGTGTTTCGTGTCCAAAAAAAAACCCGATTTGACTTTACCTTTAAAAAATCTCATCATCTTGCAGCTCTGCCCAAGGGGTCATCATTCACATCAGATGTATAGTATTTCTTTACTTTTGTTGCATGGCCAGTATAGTGACAAGAGCTGTTCATCATGACCTGGAAAATCTGTCTGGCAAAAAGGGCGCGAGGTGTCTGCGGGTTGGATGTGGTCAAATGTGTGAAAGACAGGAAACACCACGGCTACTATCATCCAGCGATTCTATAAGCAGCAGTATAAATGTGTCCCCTTCAACAGAGGTAGCAGAACACTGATAGGCTAGTCCTCACACACACACACACACACACACACTGAATGTGGACAGACTGTGTGTTTTCTTTGAACTGGCAGTGGGCACCCGACCAGAATCCCCGCTCTTGCACTCCCACTCAGTCATGCCTCTGGCCATATTGTTACACTCCACTCTGCAAAATGGATATTAATGACGATAATAGAGGCAAGTAGAATTTCCCCATTTCACCAGGACACTGTGGCCATGAAGATTACATACTCGATTTAGATTTAAGAGGCAGATTGAGGCAGATAATATTTTGGTTCATCCTGGTCCAACAAGGATCATTCCCAGTGCCCCAGCATCACATCTAGGAATTCCAGGAGCTTTAAGCAGATGTTCATTGATTTTCTTTTTCTTTTTTTTTACATTTCAAAGCTGCATAGAGGGGAATCATTGGCACTCTGGTGTGTCTGCTGCAGCCCGTTACCGATTTATACATCACCTCATAATGAGAAAAATCGGTTGTCTTTTTAAATTTAAATAGCATAATTATCTATATCAATGCTGCTTTATATTAAATAACTAAATGATCAACACATTAGGTAGTTATAGCTCTCAAGTATACAGCTATGGTTGCTATATAATTAGCATATTCTGTAAGAATAAGTACAAATGTTTTGAAGACATGTCATAAGACCATAACTCGTCTAAGCATAAGTTCATTTAATGTCAAATTTTTGCAGTCATAGGTCGGTGAAAGAGTTCCTTTTTGACCATAGTTTCAGTCACATCTTAATGGGTATATGCCTTTGTAGCCTACTCTGATATTATAAATAGACTCATTATGTTAATCAGTTTAGAAACGGGGTGTTTACAAGGACAACTATTGAGCAGCCTGTTGCATAATGTACATTTTTCTTGTTAAGCGGTTTCTGGCAGTGTCACCCAAGTATATATCACTGTCTGAGCCTTTCCCAATCTCAAGCCCCGCCATGTGCTGAAACATTTTCCTCTGTTGTTTCTGTCCTGTGGTTCATGGGAAAGCTTGTATTTCCAGGAGATTTGCTAGAGGCTTCAAACAAACACTGGAAACACCTCGACTGGATATGAAATTAGGCTGGAGCCTAATCCGAGGCCGGTGGGCGATTGCACACAATCAGCAGAAAGGTCCACCAGGCAGAGGCATGAAAGAAAAAAAAGAAAAGAGAAGAAGGCCGAGGAGGACGGAGAAGATGTGTGGGCGCCACAACGGATGCCAGATCCCATCGCAATTTTACTGACTGATCCATTAACATTCTTTGGTTTGCGGATTTTATCCGCACAAATAAAAGCAAAAGATCGCAAATTCTTGGCCCTTTTTAAGTTGTTTTGTATTGAAATGTTCGCACAAAACCAGTGGCATATTTTCTTATTGAGTTGTAGTCACAGTTCAGCCCCTCTGCCATCGGCCTGTACGAGCCACTCTGATAATACAAACAGAGAGTTTCCTGCGCCATTACAGCCACCGGCGCTCTCTGTTGTTTATATTCCTTGCAAAATGTATTTACCGTCTCTTAATTTCAACCCAGATGTCACTGTGAACAAATTGGGTGGAGCAGGATAATATTATTCAAGGTAGCTGCTGCTAGAGCCCACTCTGTTTGTGTCTCCAGCCAGAATGGTAGGAAAGAGTTCCTCTGACTTGTCCAAGGTAAACAAGACCATTTAATGATCTTCCCAGGTAAGTTGTTTTTTTTCTTTTCTTCTTTGTGCATCGCGAAAACAGCCAAGCTTAAAAGCAAAGAAGCGTCGGGGCTTTCCTGGCCCCGAGCCTCATCTTTTGAATGGTTTACCTGGAGGCCCGTGTTTAAGACCAACTCATATATCTACTTGTGTATTATTCACATTTGAGCTCGATATAAATTTTATGAACAGAATGTGTTTTTGTCATCTATTCACAGGGAAAGTAAAAAGAGAGAAAGAAAGAATACAAGAATATCACTCTGACGGGACTGTGGGGTTTTTGTTGTTGCTCAGTCTCCTTTGTTGAGCTCGTCGGTGTGTGTGCCTGATCAGGCTGCAGTGTATATACAGTATATATATATATATATATATATACAGTATATATATATATATATATATATATATGCAGCTCAACCACCAGAATGCCGGAATGTTGTTCAACCCGGGGCACGTTCAATCCCTGTAGACGTTTCACACCGCTCTGCTGCGGTTTCCGGGTGTGAAGACACGTTTGCTGAAGCGGTGTGCAACTGGCCTCTTTCCGTACTTTAAGTTTTTGCTAAAATACTGAAATTTTAAAGGTTATTTTGGAACCTCGTGGAAACCGAAATGAGAGCCGTGTAATGCATATCAGACCTAGGTTTTCCCTGCATGTGTAGAGATTATGAACGAGACGGATAAAACATCACCGGCTGTCACATAAATCAGACCTCTATCAAAAATACAGCACGTTTCCAGCTTCCTGGGCCCGTGACGTCTGCACCTAGCCGTGCCTGTTTTGGGTTTGGCATTTTCCCCACTTATTTTACAGGAGGCACAAACTCAATGCTAGCTAATGGCTGCATCTTCTGTTTACACATTGTGCTGAGGAAAATATTCTGTGCCTTAAATCTCAAACCTTTCACCGCACTAATACAGGCAGCCCAGTCAGTAGGGTAGCTTTTGTTTTAATCTCAGGGTGTAGCCGTAGAGCTGATTGAAATTTAACATGCCGGCTTCACATTTTTTTTTAACAGGAATTTATATTAAGTCATAATCAGTGGCACTGGTCACTGATGTGATCATATTTCACATCATATTCACAGTCAGGGGAGCGAAACAACTAGATGGCTTGGTTCAGTCGCAGTGCTTTGGGTACTCCGGGGATTTTCCAAAATGCTTGGTGCGTGAGGCTCTAAGAGTTTCTACAGATGCGTGAGCTATACAATCCGCCGTTGGCTTTTTGCGTCATGTCACTTACATCCTATCAAAACACCCCGTGCACCTTAACACCGTTCATCCAGCAGTCAAGCCTGGTCCCGACCAAGAGCACAGCGCACCAGACTCCCTTGACCGTTTTCACACATTTTCATCCAGGTTGAGATCACTGCGGTCGACAGATGCTGGAAAAGCTGTGCGCATGAAGACCCCCTGCTGATTTGTCTCCACTGTTGCCAGGTTGTTAGTGAAAGGAGGATGACTTTACTGAGAAACTTGTAGTAACGTTGTCTCATCTCAACATCTCTCCAATTCTACTACTGTGCAAAAAAAATGAAGTTCAGCAAATTCACTTATATATATATATATATATATATATAAACCATTTCATCATCACAGCTCTTTCAGTAAATGATCCATGTTCAAAAGAAGTGATGAGCCATCGGTTGCAAGAACGAACAAAGGAGAAGAATCATGTTTTCAACAGATTTTCATGTGGACATCTAAGTGTGGCAGATGTTCTCAATCCCTCTCTTTTTCTAATTTTTTCTAAGACACATTTATTTGTGTCTTAGAAACACGCGTATGTGTGTGTCTGCGTTGTGACTGTGTACAGTGAGCAGGGAAAGCATGATGCGAAACGAAGGAGCAGTTTGTCATCTTTCGTGTTCAACTTTATTCACAGTTTTAACAGCACACGCTCCACAGACCTATCTCCTTTCGTTGAACCTATTCTTATTGATTCAGATGGTTAGAAGTCTTCGTGTTCGGCTCGTACCTTCAGGCAGAAATAATATGCAAGTACCAGTGATAAGCAGGGAGCTTAGACGGCTGTTGCTCATTACCACTGGTATCTGCGGCTCAGTGGGTCTGTGCTTTATAAGTCCACACCGTGCAGGGATGGAAGACGTTTCTATTTCATACCAACCACAGCTTGAAGTGTTTTCAGAATCCATAAAATCCATACTAACTTTTCATTTGAAATAAATCAACACCAAACACAAATGTGTTTTTGTCTCCCTTCTTTGGAATCTGAATAGATGAAATGCACATTGGATCTCAGCATTTTTTTAACGATGAACTGCACCAAACAACGTGACAACGACTTCAACTGTACCCCCAAAGAAAAGGTTTCCAGGCCCATTTTCACCACAGTCCCGGACGCCAACCAGTAATTCTACAGTGGAATACAACTCTGCCCCAGGTACGGTATTCTGTTCTGTACGATGAGACAAATTTGTTGAAGGATATACACATGTAAGCAATATTTTTGAAATGATATATTAGAGGAGTTAAAGCCTAAATCAAAAACTGGATTCTGTACGACAGGTCCTCAAGAAAGAAAGAAAAAAAATAGCACAAATAAATTGACATAGAACCTGGGGCCCTCAGGGGCCCTCAGAGAAGAGCTTGTTCTAGCAAGTTGTAACAGTTAACATATAGGGGAGATCTACAGTTAAAACCACTGAGGTATTTTTTTACGCAGCACTTGTAGGTAAAGGTGCATATATTAGTATACAAAGTCTTACATACAAAGACGCAAATTTTGTGTCAATAGCCAGTTAGCGTTGAGATCATTGTTTCAGAAATGGAGGATCACTGTTGTCGCTGTGTGTGGGCCCCCCGACCGGGTAGCTATATGTATCATGACCAGAGGAAGAAGGACAGGAAGAAAAACAGAAAAACAGAAAGTGATCAAGGAAATTGGGCACTACCTTTAGCCTCAGTTAGAAGTGTGTGGATTTCCCAGCAGCATCCAGTCTGCCTTTTTTTCTTTCGGCTGTTCATGATACGTATGTGCGTGTCTGTGTGTTTGTTCAGAGGAGTTTTGACGCAGAAAGTGGAAGGAAAAAAAGGGCAAATATTGGCGTTATTCACCACACGGAGGTCATGGACAGTCAAAACCAAGATGGAGGAATGTGACGGCTGCTGGTTTTATTGATCAGTTATGTGGATGCCATGTCAACGGATGATGGGGATTTTATTGTCTCTTCGGAAAAAGGAATCAAGTTTTGAAAAAAAAAAAGTCTGTTGGCAAGGTTTGAAAGTAGATAGTTTGCAGGGAGTGGCAGTCCATCGATGGAAGGTGCACGTCAGGACACGGGAGTGATGTCACGTTTGACGTAGTTTGTGGCGGTGTAAGATGTAGACGTAGTCCGACGGGTGGTTGTGGCTCAGGAGGTAGAAAAGGTCGTCCACTAAGCAGACGGTCGGTGGTTCAGTCCCTGGCCCAGTTCTGGATCAGTTCATGGGGCTGTAACAGTGTGAATGGGTGAATATGACTTGAAGTACAAATCATGTTGAGTGGCTGTTAAGACTTGAAAAGGAAGTAGAAATAGAATACCATTGAAAAGTCGAAAAGGTCAATTTACCATTGACGCCGATGATCCTCGCGCAGCTAAACCGGATGGTAAATTAAAGCCTAAATATAATTATTGGTTTCTTTTCTGCCGCTCGTCGTGTGGGGAGCTTTTCTGGAAAACGTTCCTTCGGCTGGCCCTTTATTTTTGGCATCACTTACAGAACAGGGCCCCCCGTCTCTCTCTGATTGCTGGCTGTCGATCATCTCATATGTTTAACGTCTTGTCCACATGGGGATTGGCAGCCTCCACAAGAAAGGCTGCTCCGCCTCTGCAGCGGAGATGTACACGAGCTGGGAGTCAACTTGAAAAATGATTACAGTGCGCAAAGCTCTAAACATGGCCCACACATTTGTACATGTTTGATTACCCTTCCTCTACTCTGCATTTTCCCTTTTTTAAGACTTTGAGTGCCACTTCAAATGATGGGTGTACATTTAGACGATGCAATGCATTTCAAAGTGCACAAAAAAAAAGCTTAAACAGAGGACAACATTCTAATTAGAGTATGCCATTTCTATTAAAATAGAAAACTTGAAATAAACCATGTAATGGAAGGAATAGTTCAACATTTTGGAATAAATACACATTCAAATCAGAGGAGTTAGAGGAGAATATTGCACAATTGTCTATAAGGAAAATATATACAGCTAGCTGCTAGTTTTCCTTCTCCAATAACTAGCTTTGCACTGCACGACTACAGTCCAGTCTTTATACTAAATTAATATAACCAGCTGACTTTTATCTTTTGGACATATAAGGATTGATAATAAGACACACTTCAAGTGTCAAACTGTTCTTATAAGATAAGCTCTGGCCTCTGCTAACATGCAAACACCACTTTGCATATTGAGATTATTTTGGAGATTATTTGGCATATTGTTACTAAAAGACAATATTCAGATTCAGTCACATAACTGACTCTTTAGAAACAAATGGTTGAAAGTCTTCACAGGTTTTGGACACTGCTCTGCACTTATCCTCTCTGGCATCGGAGCATCGTTCTTCTCTGCTGCCAGTGGAGCAGAGAGCATGAAAGAAATGGGCCTTTGACAAAAAGGAAAATAATAAAATGTATTAATTCAACCCACATGGCGTACAGTACATTCACTGCAGGCCCACTTCAATCCTAGGATAAATATGAGCAGTGCCAACATGATCCCAAATGAAGCGTTATGAAATTCTTTGGGCAAATGAATTAACTTTAAACTTATGTCAGTGTACTGTTTTATGCTACGAGAGATAAAACAGAGAATTCAGGCCATATTACAAATTAAGCAATTCAGGGCATTTTCTGGCATTTTTTAATGACAGGCTTTGGTTCGCATGTAGTCATTTCTGGTTGCTGGTGTTTGTATAGCGTGTCTTAATCCTACTCAGTCACTACTCCAGCCACTGTAAGTTTAAACATGCACTACTGCCAAAGCAGTTTTAGTACCGTTTTCGCGACTTTCTCCCAAATTCACAGTTGTTACCTTCTGCTGGTTACTTTGTATTATTGAGGCAGATACCCTGAGTCTGGTTCTGTTAGACAACGTTTCTCCGCCTCCAAGTGCCTGCTTGTTGTGGGAAGTGTTGGGTTTCTCTCTGTCATATTGCACGGTCTCCAGCTCACTCTGTCAAGTCCCTTAGTTGATGTATGATTTGATGGCAATATGCGAATAAAACTGAACTGAATTTTATCTTACAAAATCATCCTTTCACGAAGGGATTCATTGCAAGATCTGTATATGAAGCAAATCCAAATTGTCTTTAGGAGTTAGTAGAATTGTTAGAATTGCCACTGGAGTTCGCAGATGTCACGTTTCACTGCAGTAATTGTTGGATGACAATAATGGTTTTTCATCCAGACTGCCCGTCTACATCTGCACTGCAGAAGTCAAATATAATGTACTGTTCCAAACAGGATCCTGGAAATGGCGCAACAGGACCAGACAGAAGTCGCCAGATCATAGTTTGGTCCTTTTACTAGGTTTTTGCTCCAGCCATCAAAATGGAAAATTCTTACAATAAGTGTTGAGACTCTCTGACAAAGTAATATATGTTTTTAATGAGGTTGACTGTTGCTTCATCTGAAAAGCTGGTACAGTAACTATACTAGTCTTTGAGTTTGGTCACTTCCCTCGTGATTTATCCCCCAGACAGATCTGACGTCTTATTTTAAAAAGCCATCAGGGCCCACATTCCACCATGTGTGACAGGCCGATTACTATCCAAACGACTCTTGCATAATATTTATCCAACATAAACCATCATAAATAACTTTAGATGGCACTGTTATGTCATCACAACCTCCCTTATTCTCCATTCCGTCTGGAATAACTCAGCTTGTTATGTAATGGCGTTAAGAGAAAGGCTCCAGGTTTCCGGCTGTATAACGCTTTCAGCAGTACACTTGGTACCATTTCTCCTCTCCAGGCTACACGTATCTGTTTTAAAATAATAGGTGTTGTTCTTTAGGGATATTTTCTTATTTATTATAAGTTATTGTAGATCTGAGGAGCAATACAGACCTACCCTGAACTGATATTGTTTTCTTAGCTGCCTCGAAGGAAGAGAGTTTAAAAAGAAAAGGCCACAAATATATAGTTTCATTTTGAAAAACAGAAGTTAACAGTAAGAAATAATCTTCAAAAACCGCTGAGCACTGTAGTTTTTAGCAAACACTACTCAAACTGGAATAATGGTGTATTAGTTTGGGACCACTTGTCAGCTTTCAGGACACGTTTGGTGCGCAAGTTAATATTTACGGCAGCTTGAGGGCCCATGATTTACGCCAAAATAACATTGTGTGTTCAGTGTAATGAATACTGTTTCACTGAGTGTGGTAGGCTGGCCAGTTCATGTGTTAAAACCGATTTTGGAGAACAATTGAGGTCTATGTCACTGTGGAATCAGGCTTTGGCTACGCAGACAATACTTGCTTTATCTGGTCTTTGGTTCACAATAAGAAAACTCTGGAATATCACCAGCCTTCTCCTTTAAAAGAAACCAACGGCTGAGGATAATAATAATAATAATAATGAGGAAGTACTTACTTCTCTGGTCAAAGACTTATTCAATCACATTCAATCTAATGCACATGTAAGAAGAACACAGCAGTTCACTTTGTGCATTTCCATTTGGAGAAATTCTGCTGGCATTAATTACTCTATAAATCTATATTGTGCAGTCCATGTGGCTGCTCTGCCATGAAGATTCATGGCTGGACTTAGCGTTTGTTTTTCTTTGGCATAGTTATGGATTGATTAATGACCTACCCACAGACTTTAAATGATATACTGCTGAATCGCAACATTGAAATTATAACAGGAAGTAACAAGATTTTAGGTGTTTTTGTTTAACTTTAGGATTATCATATAACCATGCAGCTACAGTATATAAAGTGTTTTAGTTGGTTACTGTACATTTGATTTTTTGGCGGGTCTGGGACTAATAGACCAGCTAAGTCAGTTTTCATTTAAATACCAAGTGCTGGAAAGAACCATTCAGCTTTTTCTTCTTTCAAGAATAATTCACTAACCTCTCCTGGTTCCACTGCTTTGGTATATGAAGTGCCAAGGATCTTGTTCTTGTGAAAAAATAAAGGAGGCAAAAACAACAGAGGACAGGGGACTAATTACATCTGGATCAATGTGGGAATAATAAAGATTGATAAATTCATTATTGTGTATTGGTATTATTGCATGTGGAGATTATTTTGAGTTTTTTAAATAAACAAAATCATTACAAATTTAATTTATTTTGACCACAGTATATCAAATTTACATAGAGTGGTGCAATAAGAACAACCACAACCAGGGAGAAAAAAGAAATTAAATAAACCGATGGTCAAGGACAAAAACAAAAACAGAACGGTGGAAGAGAACAAAATCAAATACATTCATCTCCCACAGGAATGCAAAAAATAATAGCAAAAAACATAACAGTGACGGACACAATGTTTAAAAGTTTGCAGCAGTGCTTTTCGACTGGACTTCTAACAGAGTGTCTATTGATTAAGTAAATAAATATTAACTGTACATTATGTAATAGTTTAATGATATTCTTGTGAGCTGGAAGAGCCATTAATTACTTGATATATGAGAGTGGTACTGGCCCCCTTTTTAAGTCATGTAGCCTGTACAATAGTCGTCTGGTAAGTCTGGGATTCAGTCAGACCCCTATCAGACTGATTAGGATAAGGATCTAATTCAAATATCTGAGCCATTCTCCTCCAAAGCCATTGAACATGGGACAAAATAGGATGTGACCCATCTGTGGCGCTACCTTTGTGAAATAGTTCATAGGTGCAAGAGGGTAGCAAATAGTGCTTTTTTGAGATGGAACCATGGCAAGTATCCTTCTGGGAGCAGGAGCCACTGTGCCATATGCCTGAGAAGACTGGGAGAGCCTGAAACAGGTAGTTAAATATCGGAGCAGAGTTCATTTTAATGATGTTTACCTTGCCCCACAAGAAGAGATATAATGGAGAGAATCACTATATCAGCCCACAATCTGTCCAACAGGGGGTCAAATTTTATTTTTAACAATTCAGGTAACATGGGTGGAAGATTATGACAATATGCATGAGAGCAGCAGATCTTGGCCAATTCACTACATATCCTGAAATGGATGCGAACTTGCCGGTAATTTTAAATGGGGAGGGGAGAGCTTGTGCAGGATCTGTGACCAGCAAAAGAACGTCATCTGCATACAAATTAATTTATGATGTCACCTATTTGAATGCCTGGAAATGTGGGTTCTCTACAGATTAGCCAATGCTAACAGTCGTAGTGCAACTGTAAAAAGCAGGGGTGAGAGATGGTCTCCCTCGCCTGGTTCCTCCTCCAAGGAGAGATGATACCATTGGTAAGTACCAATGCTTTGGGATAATTGTATAGGAGACCAATCAAGCAAAAAAACTCCTTGCTGAAGCCAGAACATTACAGGATGTAGAGCAGATATTGCCACTGCACCCTGTAAAATGCCTTCACATCAGCCAGTGAGATGTTTTATCCTGAGGAGCCCACGTGATACCAGCCTGCTAATATTGTCGGCTGAGGAGTGGGAGCTAATAAAACCTAGCTGGTCGGGATGGACGAGAGAGGGGTAATAACCCCTCTCATACGTTAAACTAAAATTTTAGACAAAGTCTTAATATCCCAACTGATCTGAAGTTCATACAGTCCTAGGGATCCTTTGATTTTTTCAGAACAGGGGCAACAATGGCCTCGAAAGAGTAAGCCTTGTAGAACTCTCTCGCTGTGAATCCATCCAAGTGGCACTTAACTTGAAAGTATACAGGTGCCTGATAATGTCAGTTATCTCCTTAATAGTGATTGCTGAGTCTAGACATTGAAGCTGGTCCTCTGACAACCAAGGGAGATTCAGAGAAGTCTGAAAACAATATAATGCTGGAAAAGTGCTTCTGCTTAATGTATCTTGCAAGTGGCCTCCCTGCCTTACCTCCCTCCTTAAACTATTTGAGCCTAGCACGGAAGAGGGAGAATCCAAACATAATTGAATTAAATTCATTCTTCAGTGTAGTGAGATTTGGGGCATGTGTTGTTGTTTTTTGTTTTTTTTAAAGCTTTGACTCCTGTGTTTCTGGGGTGATTTTCAAGCTCCTGAAGTTTAGTAATGTTTTCCTTTTTCTTAAACGGAAAGTATTTAGAGTTTTTAAAAGATTCTCAGAAGCAAAATCCCCTAGGGACTGTTAAAATACCAATGGCATTTTGTTGCGTTTGCGGAGGGTGAACAAGCTTAAATTAATAGCCATACGCCGCTTAATTTATAATTCTGTCATAAAAGTGTTAATGAACTCAGCATGTTTGCATGTTTCTGCTGAATATTCTGTTAGTGATTAAGTCCAATGCGATAGAAAATCTCCTTTCAGTGCACGTTGTGTGCTTCTACTCAGATGAGCTCATCTACTACTTAAATAGACGTAAATGGATTGACTGCATTTTACGTAGTCTTATCGACCGCCAAAAGCTACAAGTTATAGGGTATGGTCGAATTGTCAAATTGGCTTAGGAAGTTTACGAAATCTTTACGTGACCCGGGAGTATTTGATCAGCAGCCATGATAAGAGCTGTTCGGAATCTCAAAATGCATAGGAAAGGAGCTTCAATGCTTCCTTTCCTCTCTCCTTTAGCATAGGGTACACTGGAGCTTCCAATGCGATGGGAAAGGAGATATAGACGCCACACAATTCATTGCGGCAGCAATATTTAACGTGACGCGCCGTGCACGGACGTAAACAAAGTAGAAGAGTATAAATATGACCCAGAAGAGACGCACGTCATCACGTCAGTTACTGTTACATATGAATTATTTACATCTGATGTCACACGATGGTAAAACACTGAAACATGCTGATGGAGCCTCTGCGTTTTTTGTAGTCCGTCTTCGGAAATTTGTAGTTTCACCACGGCAGACACACGTCAATAAAATCTGCCGTCGCGTGATGACCTAGTTTAGAGAAAGTCTAGTCGGATATTCTGAGCAGCGCTGTCCGCTTTTCCTAAGTCCTATAAGTTCTCCTTTATACCTTCCCTTGACCTCATGACGTTTTCCACTGGAGGTCAAGGAATAGTGGATAGTTATAGTAGATAGGAAGGGACAATTCGACGGCACCCACAGTCTACCTAGGCGACCTCCCGATTATTGAGCAACCCGCTCTGCCTTCTGAGCCACAGCCGTCCCGTTGTACAAACAGCAACAGATTGTACAGTACACTCGCTCTCCGTGTCTCTGACAAATACGGTGTGGCAAACATCCATGCCACCCAACACACACACACACCAGAACAACAGCCTGCGCACCGGTAACTCTTTTTTTATTTACCAAAACTCTAAATATACATCAACTGAACGGCAGTAAGGCAGCAAGGCAGTTTTGCAGTGCTCTTCTCTTCTCTTCCTGTCTGTCTCGCTCTTCTCTTCCTGGAAGCTTCTTCCACCGGCTTGTTAAACCAGGGGAGTGATTGGTCAATTGAAGTCAGGTGTACTAATCACTCCCCTGCTGCAGCTGGTGGTGCTCTGCTGAGCCTCCTCCCCCCTCAACACACAAAATGATTAAATGGCTCAAAATCAAAGTCATGTAGTGGACAAATCCCAAACGTCCAACATGTCACTGTCAACTAATCAATATTACAAAGGCCTAAACAATTCAATAAAAATGCGTTTATACCGCGTTACCTTAAACAAATTCCTCCCCAATCCCCCAGCGCTCCGTGGACCTCAACGGGTATTATTGTAGCACGACAGTGGACGGAATAATGTGTAACGCTTAAGACAGCGAGGGAAGGAAAGTATTTTATAATAATTCTGTTATTTCTGCTTGCTAAATATCACATCCACAGATGTAAGTTCAGGGTCTCTAAACCATTCTTCCCTGTGTTTGAGTATGAAATCAATGAACATTTGGACTCCATGAAATATTCAAAGAACTGTAAAGCTATGAAGACTGTGCAAATATATTCAACACTTGTGACCTCCCATGATGGATATTGGAACTCTTCTAACTGTAGTTGATGATATGAATTGGACTGCCTATTGATTACCTTTGCTGGACTTTGTAGATTCCCTGGAATATGAATTGTTCATTATTTATTTAATGTTCGTGTTGTTTGTAAGTGTATTTGTGTTATATGTATGTGCAAACTGTCTGTAATAAAGTTATTGATAAATAAAAAAATGTTTTTTTAAATTGTTACGCTGCAGACATGCACCTCCTGAATAGATGAGCTGATAAGGACCACAGCCCCGATGGTCTTTTAAACAGTGACACATGGCCGGCTAAATATATACCTTACAGCTGCAGCATAGTGAGGGAGACATGCAAAATCGATTACATTCGAATCGTGGATGGATGGAAAATAATCACACACGTACAAATACAATTAACGTTGCCAGTTATCAAATCAAAGAATCAATGGGGCTGTGAAAACGATGGAATAACGAACAAATTTTCCTCTTGGAATCGTCTAACCAACATATAATCTGAAGTATTCACTGATGTTCAGCTCCAACATATATAAAAAAGATCAGTTGTTGTTAAATCTGCTCAGCATTTTTCTCCTTTTTTCAGCTTTGATTTTTTAAAATACAAACATCTCTCTCGGTGTAATTAAGCGCAGGCAAAAAAGTCTGTGATTCAGCACAGAGTTCGTGTGTTTCCTCTTCCACGATCAACAGTAACCTGTTTTGAATTCAAAGGCTATTTCCAGATTATTAGTTTTTTTTACAAACCTTTAGCTATGTTTATGCCCAGCTTCCATCCAACTCTGGAGTTTCCAAACCCCTAAAACAAAAGACTTTTTGAAAGACTGCTGGCCCCCTTTTAGTTTGGAAAACCCTGGGGTTGCGTTTTAGTTTGGACGGGCAGAAACAGAAACTTTTGGAAATAAGACAGACACCCATCCCATGTCCGCTTCCTGATTGGGTCTCATCAGTCGCCATGTTTCCTTGCCTGATCCAGACGAAAATGAATGGTATCAGTCCTGACAACTAGCAATGAGTGAAACATGGATAATGAATTGAAAGTGTTCGCTGACTTTTTTTGTCTTGGCTAGCAGCCGCTGTGCAGTTAAAATCCTGCATTTTATTATGCTGCAAATGCCCTAAATATGCAGGAGGGGGCGTGGCCGGGGGCGTGGCCAGCTTCTCCAGGCAGCAGACGAGGCACACCTGCTTCCACTCACCTCATCAACCTGCTCCATAAAAGCCTGGTTCTGACGCCGCCACTCTGACAGATGGTTCCGTCGTGTTCAGTGGCGCGACGTGCTTTTTGTCGCCCTCGTGTTAATTCTACGCTACTGTTTTTGCTTCGGACCTCCAGCTTTCTTGTACTGTCACCTGTGGGGTTTTCGTGTGCGCTGGTCTTCCCGCATGCCTCGCTCCTCTCCCAGTTCCTGTGATTCAACGTCTGTGTTTTTTTCTCTCTCTGTGGATCCTCTCCAAGCCGACCAGCTCCCTGCCACCACTGCTCCTGCTCGAGACTCTTTTTGTTAATAAACCTTTTACACTTATGAACATGTCCCAGTCCTCTGTTTTGGGGTCCACCTTCATGTAAAACCTTAAAAAAAACCTTATACATTTTTACAGAGTAGAGATTTACACATTAATGAAAAAGGCTAACTGAACCAACCTACAACAAGCTAACTTTAGCTGTCAAATGTAACTGATGACCCATTTAGATTGAACAGAAAAAAATACCATTTAATATGGTTGACATAAATGACCCTGACACTAGAATTGTGTTTAATCATGATTAAACCAAGTGAGCTTTAAAAATTGCATTGCAATGTTATGATAACTTTTTGCTAAATGGTGAAATAACGAGCAAGGATAGAAAAAATTGATTAAAAACTGCACAAATACAACAAACTTTGAAAAAAACATATTTCTCCAATTGCAGATAAAGTAAAACCTAAATTTACAATTTATGTAAACGTTTTGCCGCTGTACTGGATTATTTTATCATTAATGTTCATTTGTCTTTGAAAACTCGAAGTTAGCGTTCATGCAAACAACCTCAATTTGAATTGTGAAACAATAAATGAGCAGAGCTATTTCCTTTGACTTTGCCTTCATGTCTAGCCCCATTAACTGAAGGTGAGCTGGGGTGAAATAGCAGCAGAGATATTTGATCCCATGAATACTGTATCGTCTCCCACACAGACTCACCTCAAGTGACTCTTTCCAATGCAACTCAAATGACCCACAATAAAAGCTCTGCAAGCGCCTCACATCTGGTCGGCCAAATGGCCTGTTGCCACTGGGAGTGGGAGTTCTGCTGTGTGAGTGCAAGGTATGAAGAGGGAATTTAATTCATATATTCTAGTTATCATTTAACAGTAAACAAAATTCACAAGATGCTGATAGCTCGACGCAGAGAGACAAAAGGTAATAGGACGTTTGTAAGTTGCTTATTTGGACTTTGAAATTCGAAATTAAATATTTCATATATTTAATTTGACTTCTATTAATGACATTCTAAGAACCTGACAGGTTTTTTTGATAAGCTGTCCAAACCTCTCTTGTTCGTCACGTTGCGATGAAAGAAGGATTATAGGAAGAGTATAATGTTATACTCCCGATGTGATCAAGCACATAGGCTTCGACCGGTCGGTTCGACCACACCGGTTCCAAACATTGGTGTATTTCATTTCCTGAACTTAGAAAAATCAGACTAAACAATATCTTGACAATTGTATCATCTGCTGAGTGATTGTGCTCACTGTCTAACTGACCATGTATCCAGATGTGACCGATCATGATAAATGCTGTCTATTTTTTCTTGAGTGCGCACTCAAATATGTTTGACCCTTTTAGTAAACAAGTGTTCATAATGTTTAATTTGACATGAACAAGGTCTTCCCATGTCACTGTCCTCCGCTGCAAGTAAACACTCCCATGGGCTCAAAGTGTGATAAAATTCGTGAAAAAAACACGACCCAAGACAATATATCTATAAAAGGGCATGCTGGTTGTAGAGACGGCTATAGTTCTCAGCCCGGTGAAAGTGTAACGGAATAGCACAAGACCTTGGAGGCACACGGCCTTATTATTTACACAAAGAACCACCGCCACCACAGCATAGCTTATTTTCTGTAGCAAGTTATAAATACCTATAGAGACCCTGAGAAACACTCGGTAACAATGCGAGAACAATCAACGGAGCAGTTACTGTAATGTCTGTCGGCATCTGCCCCTGCGTTCACTACATTCACTCTCCGGTTGAAGTATAAACATTAACAAAATGCCTCAGCATTTGAAGAGGAAATCATCCAACGTCAGCAAATCATAAATCTTACATTTTACATCCCAGCTCAATGATTAAGTGAACACGGAGAGCACTCTGGGTAATTGTTTGATTAAGCTCCCTCCAACAGCTAGCGGTGTCGCAAGATTGTGTATGAAAGAGATCACTAGCAGTTTAAAGCTCCCTGACGTCAAAGGGGATGCTGATAAAAACCAGTGCATGTAGTCCTTGTTCCGATGAATTCAGCTTGGGACCACATACTTCCAGGGTGCTGCATAATGCCATACTTTAATTTACTTGGCCTGAATTCTTTTTACTAGTTTTCAAACATAATTTTGAAAAGTCATAAAAGGGGTCAGCAGGAGTAAGCGGTAAACACAACCTTGCCATATTATCACCCACTATGTTGATATGGCCAACAATCGCTAGACATCCAGTAGACAACGTTAGAATTTTATTCGTAGTTGCGTTACCCAGTCGACTTAATGAATGTGCTCAGTAAAATGTTCCAAATAGCTGGGAGGACCTGCAGTCTGGTGATAATTATCACTACAAATAATTACATCATGTATGAAATCAATGGTCACTCTAAAAATATTGAAAATAGCCTGAACAATAAAATTCTGAATGTAGTACTTTGGTAGTAATTATGTGAAAACCGTCACTAATTCACCAAACCTCAGGTAAAAATAGGTGCACACAGCATCTATTGTTACATTATACAACCTAATTGTGTTTAAGTAAAGCTAATGGCTAAATTAAGACCTTGAGGTTTGCCTTGGCATTTTTTAATGGCCCCAAAATAAAGATTTGATTGTGACTAGTTAAACTCCGGGGGTTGCGTGATTCTGTGTAAATGAGCTCGGCTTTTATGTGGGTAGGTGGGTTCCGCCTATACAAACCAGGAAATCTCTCTCGGCAAGCCAAACCTCATGTATGACCCGAATCCCGTGACTCCAGTGTGAGGCCTTCTTTCTTAGATGTCAAGGATCAACTTACGCACTCTTCAATTCAAACCTCAACCCTGACAAGTAAAAGCTGATCCCAGGGCAGTCTTAAGCAACTTTAAGTTCTTTCAATTTCGGTAAATGAACACAACGTAAAGAATTTTTTACTTTGCTCTTAAGTAAATACAGGTCATGTTGAGTCTATGGATCTGCAACAGTAAAAAAAAAAAAAAAAAAAACTTGCTGGGCAGGGAGAAAGAGAGAGGCCTACATGGTGCAAATTTCAGGGTTTGTCTTCACTGTGCCACAACTGACGGCTGGATGGCCACAGATCCGTTTTGGTTCGGTTACTTCCACGGCAGTAAAGAAGGAATACAGAGAGTAAGGGTTTCCATTTGGCCATTATTACAGAGTTTGGTAAATGGAGGGCGTTTATCTAAATGCTGTAGAAACTGGTGCTTGGTGTCGTAACTCAACATTGAGAGGGTCTTGTGGCAACCGAAATTTTTCCACGTGACTAAACAGTGACACGCTCCCATGGGAACTGGTGCGCAGATGACCGCAGGAGTAACTATGAATTCCTTTTTTTTCATCTGAATTCATGCCCATATTTTTGGGAGGATTATCCTTTACAACCATTTAACTATCTGGGGGGAAAAAACGACCGAATAAGTAACGTCTTGGAGCGTGTAGTTCTGGAAACTGTTAAAACATCAAACATGTGATTTGTTTAATGACATTCTAACGGCCTCTTTTCTCAGCATCATGATTTACTTACCAAGGATTAATTAGACTGCTTTACCACCCTAGAGCAGTCAACAGATCTGAGACACACGCACACCCACACCCACACAATAACGGCAGTATTATACTTCAGCACAGTGAATTGACCAGTGTAGCTGTGTTCAATCATTACTGTAAGCAACCCACCTATTTCCATTCATGTTCTGGCATGCTACACTGACACACGATGACGTGCCGGAGAGTGCCCTCTGGTGCGCCCCCTCCTCAAAGAGTTGGCCAATTAAGTGCCATTAGAAGTCTTTAAACTTATCACAGGACTATTTCGGAGGCTTTGTCCCAGCTTTAGTCACAATAAGCCCAAAGGTATGTCTGGAATCTGGAGTCCAGAAATCTTCCCTCCTCAGGCAGATTGAGATTGCATCCCTGTTTTGAGTTTGACAATTATATAAATGAATTAAGAATCATCCTTGGGATGAAAAGCACAGATTTCCTTATTCACTCTTTTTAGGCACAGGCAGACGACAACATGCTCCTCAAACTGGGGACATTTCACTAGAATTTTCCTACATTTATGCAAGCACACATGCTGTAAATAAGGAAATGCACACATGTGGTTGTGTGTGTGTGTTCTCAAGTCCATGGGGTTTTTTTTGTGCACGAGCATCTGTAAGTGTGGGTACGAAGCACTGTTTGTGCATGAATGCTTGTCTTTGGGAGTGTATCCTGCAGCATCCAGATGCCCCAGATGTTTTGTCAGGGGCACAGTGCTTCATGTGGTTGGTTGTTTAGGGTCTGTGAGGATGAAGATGTGAGAGACACTCATCTGTCCACCCATCTCTAGACAACACAGAGAGCAGTGCCCCCGGGGCTTTACACGCTGGGATCCACAAAGACCAGAGGATTAGGAAAACATTTGATAAAAGCCCTTAAATCCTAGAGAACAAATGATAAAAGAGCAACGATCTGAGCGGGGATTTGAGGCGCACTGATAGAGATAGAGAATGTGTGATCAAAAGAGTGTGTATGACTGGAACTGTCTGCATAAGAAAAAGAGCCCCAAATGCTCCAAGTATGGATGCAAGTCCAATCCAGAACAAGTCTTTTCCAAATCTTTCAAATTAAGCTGCAATTATAATTTGGGATCATTTAATTGTCTCACAATGCATAGAAGAAAAAATCAATGAGTGTTTGTATCGGTAGTTTGCTGTTAAATGTGTCCCTCAGTATTTCAGAGACTGGTCTCTTTGATAAACACTTGAAACCAAACAGGCAGGGGCAAAGCACAGTTCAAGCTTAGTGAATAAGTAAATGAAGCTTATTCTCCGTAATAATTGTATTTGGTGGATCATACTATCATCTACTGTAGTGACGTTGATACTTAACATTGTCCCATGTTCAAGCGCTGCATTATGTCACCTGACAGGAATTCAGTTGGATTTCATTGTCATTTTTTTTACGAGGGAGATGTAAAGCGTTGGTGCGACACAGCAGTTGGTATAGAGGAGCCCTGCACGCGCATAGTTTTATTGTGGGTAATAAAATGCAGTCAAGTTACAATCAAATGAAACCAAATGACATGACTACCTCAGAAATGTTGGAATGACTGATTCAGCTGCTGCAGAAGTGTTTATGACCCAGTATTTCCACTAATAGTTTTGGTATTAACTGGAATAAATGTGTATTTTGAAATAGCTGCTCCAACTCATCTCCATCCGTCTGCAGCCATGGGATGAACTTTGGTTTTAAGCTTTATAAACAGTAGCACAACTCCGGTTGCGCTTGTGCGATAGATAAAAAAAACATTCTCAAGCGTGTGATGACGGGGGGGGGGGGGGCGAGACCAAAATGACCTTGCTGCTCAGGCGGGAGTGGGTCCACCTTCATCTCTACATTCACAGGTGTTTAAATCTACTGTCTTTGAGAGGAGGTTTTCAAACATCTGTAACCGTGTCCGTCTTGCCTGAATCTGCTGACGTCGCACGGAGTTCATCGATCAGTTTGCATGTAAATACACCACAAATCACAGCACAGACACAGTGTTAAATTTGACACGCGATGATATTTGTCAGACGACGTTGCAGTTGTGGAGTCAGGATTGTGAGCGGTGCAGAGCAGCGGCTTGGAAGTGACTGCTGGTTATTATAAACTTTTATAGGGCTGCATTTAATTCACAATTTCATACTTGGTGTCTAACAAAAGAAATGTGTGAATGTGGGCAGCTTCAGTGCGAAATTGACCGTTTTAAAACGCTGTTAATGTGCGCACACGCGAGTTGGAGAGACGCAAACCGACAAAGGGCTGAATCCAGCTGACGTGAGGCAGAATGCAAATACAATGTGATGACGTCACGGACGACATTCTCAATTTTGAACATTTACCATACACGGTCCAGCCCTATACCAGGTTTTGATCTAGTCTTGTTTCAAGACCCTCTTGAAGCTTGGCAACAGTGTGAGATTCCACAGATGTATGCAGGTTATTGATGAAGGATTGGCTCTATAACCGTAATTTGGCTTTTATTAGTTGAAAAATGTAATGCAATCCGCCTCGGGTCAAAGGTTACTTTACATTTAGTTTTTAATGTAGGTTTTGTTGTCAAAAGTAGCTTTGTCAGTGAATACTTTTTTTGATGGCTTAAATTGACAAAAAGTTTTTTTTTATTTGAACAGGACATTATAAAACTGTTTTCACAGAGTATGTATGACTGGTAAAGTTCCCCCCATCATTAACATGAATTCAATGATCTCAAAGTCACATATAAATGTGAATCCAAGTACACTTCCATAAACGAGCCCCCAGGAAGTCACTTACGTTTCGAAGGAATCACATCTTTGATATTCAAAATAACAGACCATTCAAACTGCCTTTACCGGCATTGCTTCACGTTTTTACTTCACAGTGACACTATGCAAAAAAAAAAACACCAAATCGGAACACCAACTTCTGATCTACATATTACATCTCGAGTTCAAACGGCCTGCATGTGTGGAGCCTGCAGAGGTCATAACTCAGTCAGACGCCTACACTGTGACGGTCTGAAGGACGAGCCGGTGGTTTCAGAGATTTTGACATGTTATCAGGAGCTCTGACTCTTATCTGTCATCAGCCCTCAGCATCTATTCTTTTGCCTTGTGCGTTGGAGGAGGTGCTGCAGATGAATAGTGACACCTGCTGGTTAAAAAAAACCAAACCCCGCTCCAACCTCTGTTCCGATCACGACCGAGGGCCCACCATCTGTGTGCTCTCCTGACCCAAATTTCACACCTAATTCCGACATGGTAACAAATAACTACACTGATCATGAGCTCATTGTTGGGGGTGATAAGAGAGAAGTTTGCACCTGCAAAAAAAACCCCCAAAAAACATACATGTTCCTTTTTTATTCAATTAAAAGATCAGCCACTGTGATATCTGGCAGTACCTACGCCTCTTTTTCTACTTTTGCTTTTGCCCAGCAACACACGTCATTCACGGACAATTGAAATTAGCCAGACGTATAAATTTGGTTGAACATATTCACATGTTTTCCAGAGTTGGTTGCCGCACCGGTGATCCCCTCCACCGGTTTGTTCCTCTATATATCCATCCACACGGCGAACTGGCCTGGCTGCTCGCCTGCCTTTCCTCATGACATCATCCGTTCTCCGCTCAGGATCTGGTTACCAGGTCTCCCCCCCCCCCCCCCCCCCCCCCGGGGAGCCTGTGATGTCTCTCGGTCTCCGCGCGCTCAGCTGATACTGCCACCGAGCTAGCTTGTTTACTTAATCAAGCGGCTACATCTCTCCCCGGGCAGTCACTTTGACCCCTGACCCCTTTAAAGGTTTAATAAGCAAAGAATAACAAATAAAAGGCCTGTTAAGTAGTGTGTTGCTCACTGTGGCTCCCTGCCCCTCTTCTTGGTATTAGTGTAACCTTTCATATGGGACGCAGTCAGGTGGAGCCACTGCTTCTCTGGCTGGTTTCACCATATTGATATAATAGATAAATTACAATTACAATATAGTGACCCCTGCGGCCCTATACATTGCTACAGAGAGACTGAATATGTATTTCTTAAAATGTCCCCCATGATGTTCAGGCACAGATCGCGTATTGAGAAAGACGTTTCCCTGCCGCGCTGACCCAAGTGCAAACGTACATACTGCTTGAGATTCCATCTCCGGGCGCCACGCTCTCCCTCCACCCTCAGAATACACTCAACATCTGCGTGTTGAACTTACGAGATCCTCCATAAAATGCCTCCAAGCAGTTCCTCCGTCTGCCTTGACCAAAAGCTTTGGTGATTTTATTGACATCCTGCCTTAAGAGAGAATAAAAGGGCCTCAGCAGCGACGGTCTTTGCGTGGAGGCAGGCGGGTTGCAGACAGCCTCTAGTCAGAGGCTTGCAAGTAATCCTCCACAGCTGAAATGACGGCGAACACACATTCTGACTCAGCGATGCTGATTGCTTTCTTGTTTGCCAAATAAGAACAAACCGCCTTGACCCCTCAGATGTGGCTTTCTTGAAGACTGTGTAATGTTTGACTAGGTACAACGCATCCTGCAGGAGGTGTTATCAGCCGCACAGATATCGATAACATGACATCTATGGATGCACGATAAAGATGGACAAAAAAAATGGCAACCAAGAAGATACAGCATATATTCCATGTCTATTTCATATGAAACATCATAGATGAACATATAATAAAGTAGAATGAAGAAGTACGTCATTAATCAACCCGTAATTAAATTTTGTCCCCAGGCAGTCAATTGCACGGATGTAAACAATACAATTCAAAGACCGTACAAACTGTATATGGTTACATTGTGTAAATAAGACCTTTGTTGAATGCCTACAGTTTAGCCCCTCCATCTGTTTATCCGTGCATCTCTGGCTTTCTGGTCTCTACACTTTGTGCTAATGCTGCCGAATCATAAACAGATGGCACGAAAAAATAAGATCCTCATTTTTTCGACCACATTAATGAGGAACCCCGGGAGATCTAAAACGGAGTTTTCCGAAAAAATTAATCGCAGCCCCTTCTCTCCGCCTTCATCATTGTCTGTGGTGCTTCTGCGGAGAGTTTGATGAGAAGATCGTCTCCTCTCTCGTGTCTGCACGTTGACGTGGAGCTAGAGACGGCAGCTGCTTAGCTCAGCGTAGTAAAGAGACTGGAAACGATGGGAAACAGCTTGTCTGGCCTCGTCCAAATACAATAGGTCTGTGAGCACCTTTTAAAGTTAATTAATCCAAATACATAACACATATTTTATTGTGTTTGTTTAATCCATTTAAAAAAAACAACAACATGCCAAGGTGATTTTATGGCAGGTTTGGTACCTCGGAGTCTTGAAATCAACATGAGCTTGAGACTTCGGGAAGTCACCGCACACGGCCAAGAAACAGCCAGGTTTACCCCGTTGAACCAGTTGAAACAAAGCTGGGCTTTCAGCGAAGTCGACAATCTCCTGGTCCCATGCAGCTTCATGTTCAGGGGGAGACCAGTAAGGACTCCCATCAAGGTTTTAACCAAACAATTAGAATTAGAATTTTGGCAGTGTGGCGCTTATACACTGAGAAAAGACAATTTCGTACCAGTCAAATTACTTCAGTTGTTGTCACACAAAGGAATTAAGTGTGTTGAACTTAAAGTGAACAAGTTGAGACAATTGATAACATTAAACAAGCATTTGAATTGTGGGAAATGGGGCAGTGGGTGAAAATGTAGGCCAAATTTCTCGGGGCATTTTTCCCCAACAGTCGTCATTCGCGATGACCTGGCGCTTTGGGCTTCAAATAACTGAGAGACCATCATCAGAACCATTTGTGAGCTCATCGTGATGGTTTCTGCTTCATTCCAATGAGCGCTGGCCAGAGCAGAATGAGGTCATGCTTCTGAGTAATGATCGGACCCATTTCAGGCGACACCATTTCCTGCTCGAGGGCGATTATTATACATGCAGTCGCTGGTGTCCCACTCAAAATCATTAGTCTCACACCAAATCCACTTAAATCCACATTTTGCTGTCCTGAAGGTAAAAACCTTGATGAGAGCGACACCAGGTATCTCAGTGCCTGACTGGGAACACACACACACACACACACACACACACACACACACACACACACACCCCTAGCTCTGAACCTTCTCTCCAACAGCCAATAAAACGGTCCGGCCCTGAGAACCAGGCGCGCTCCCAAGACAAACGTGGGAAACAGAGGAAGTGCTGAGTCGGCACACTGTTGTATTGTTTCAGCGGACAAATGTGATGACCGGAGAGATTTGACCCGCATGAGCCGGAGTGTGAGGGCGTGTTTTTAACGAGTGGAAAGCGAAGCCCGGGAGCTGAATTTGCATAAAATAGCCTTGGAAACTAATCACGAAGCCCAGTGGGCGCGGGAGGAAAGACAGGATCCTTGTGTTGTCCGTACTGTAGTCGGCAGAGGCTCCAATTCCCAAGATTGGCTGCTTTCAACGCGAGGTTCTACACGTGTATCGGGAAAGAAATGATGGCATGACTTCATTAGGTGGAGTTGATTCATCACTTTGCTTTGGACAACATGCTTCGGGCAATTTTTATCATCGGCACTATTCGCTCTCAGCACCTTCCCTTGACTGCAGGTTTGCTCACCATGTGTTCAATTACAGTATGAGGTCACTCTGTAGGCAGACGGGTTGCGTCAGGAGCAAAGACTGTTAATGGGAAAGGATATGCCGAGTTAAACGAATGTCATGACTTCACTTTTTTTTCCCTCACACTTTTTGCGAGCAGAAGAAAATGACGGGCTGCTAATGTCATTATCACATTAGGATCATTAGGCAACGTTTGGAGATAAGAAGCAGTCTAATTACTCAGTGAACTAAAGCCAAGAACAATCTGAATCTCTATGGCACAACTCAAAGCGTACCGAGTAATTGTGTAATAATTTATTTTAACTTTTATATATACACTGTCTATTTCATTTGTCTATTTTATTACTGCTGTGTTAATTTAACCCTCCGAGAGTTTCGTTGAGTCATCTTTTACTTTTATTTCACAAGCAAAAACACTAAAGCTCAGAGCTGTAGATGGAAGTGATGAGCAGGGTCATGCATTTGAAGCCGGTAACGGTGGACGGCTGTTGGACTAATTCCTGTCAGCTCAGTGTGGTACCCCTGGGGGCGGCACGTCGGACGACGGGTCGTGCGCATCATGTCGATCATCCGGTGACGGTATCGCCGCCGTGTGTGAGCTGTTAGGAAAGTGTTCGGCTCATCGACACTGTCATTCTGGGCCACAGACATGGCTGACGCAAACTGCTATACGTAGGAGTTGCACTCGTGAATTGGCCTCTTGTGCTCTCGGCAAAAATTGGCCGGGCGTGGGCCTACCAGTACTGCCTCTCGCAGGCAGATAAGTGTAGACATAAATGGATATATGTCTGCTCTGTAAGGGGACCAGCAAAGGGACCAACAATGTAATGATAAACCTTAGCTTGTATACGCACCCCTAGCATAGGGATCTCCCAAACGCAGTTAAATGCCATTGATATGGGGTTGTTCTACTGTTTCACCTGCTTCTCTCAGTTCTGATTTAAGGAGAAGGTCCTCGATAGCCTCGGGATGCAGTAGTGTGATGGAGCCAGCCTTGGGATTTTCTGGTCAATCTGGAGTTGCAGCAGAATTCTCACCTCCCTTTTTCCACAGAAAAGGCATCACTATGTGAGCATTTACGTTACAAAACAGTTAGTCAGTCAGCATGACTTCGAAGAAGTTAGTATCATACTGGGTGAGGTTGCGGTTGTCATTCCAGTAGCGCATGGCGGATGTCTTGATGGCACCTGGTGCCACCTACCAGCTGGTACTGTTGTGGTTCAGAGGTCGGTCCTCTCGTGTACATATGTGACATTTACGGTCTCCTTGCGCGGCTGGCTGCGGCGTAGTCCGTTCCCGAGCAGTCATCTCTTGCTTTCGTCCGACTCAGCGTGCACATGCGCGACATTTTGCCTCATGCATACATTCCTGCTTGCCACAGCTTTTGGTGAAATCAGCAAATGTGGTCTAAATGTAGTCTTTCAGACATTTACTGATGTCCAAAGCCAATGTGAGAATACTACCCAGGCGCCACCTTTCACCTGAGTGTTCCAGAACTTTTTTCTGCTGTTGTGAACGTGTCTGACTCAGACAATCTCCTGATGCGTTTTTTCATATGTGAACTCTGAAGTCTGAAAAAATAGCTCAAGAAAGACATCACAGTCAGTGACTTGACGCACTTCCGTCCCAGAGAAAAATGAATCATGATGAGCCGTTGTTGTGAAAATAACAGGACAGACAGAAATGCAATTTTCCAATTTATTAGTGGGATGTTATAGGAATCATACAACTACTGCTTGGCCAAAATGGTAATATCCCATAAACACACTTATCTTCTAATTTATCGTATTTATCTTAGATGATAAACTAGGTTCTGTCGTTGTGGGCAGATGGTTAACAACACAGTGAATTCTTTAACTGGTCTGGAAAGGGAAAAGTGGAAAATAAATGGATGATTTCCAGATCATGGGGCTCGGAATTTGCAAAAACAAGTCTGGAAAGTATATTAAAATACTCTTATCCTTGATGACATGCAGCCCATCATGCAACATTTTATGTTGGGGTTTTTTTGACAGGCGATCATTTGATATATTGTAATATTTCCTGTTGTGGAGAAGAGTCTTTAGTTGAGCGTAATATTGCCCCACCGGGCACTATCAACATGCTGCACTGTGAGCTCATCCACAAATGGTGAATCCAGTCATCCAAGACATTATGGTCTGGGGCCAATGTGGCAGGAATAATAAACCATGACGATACCAACATTGGTGATAGTTGACAATTTCATGATCACAGGGTAATCGTACACCTACTGATGAAGCGGCTCCTTTCCCAACTTTTGTTCCCAAGTTCAAGTGTGAATTTTAATTCTCAGCCCTGCCACAGATTACAGTTGTAATTCTTCATGTATTATCAATACAGGTCCTGTTTTAAAACCTACAAATATGTTTGTTTTTTTCAATTTTTTTTTTTTTCCCCCCTCAAATCATAGTTTTCACTATGTTGGGTACTTTTACATTGATTTAACAGCCACATAAAAGATGACTGGACCTCAAATATACTGAAATAGATACAAATGTAAAAAGTGATCCATCATTTATCCCTTCAGTGTTGTCCCTTTATCATTCCACCCACCTATCTTTCCAGGAAGTGCTTTTATGAGCACACTTGAGCGGTTTGTAGCGCCCACACACGCACGCACGCACACACACACACACAAGCTTTTTACTTTGCCGATGATTTCATATGGTGATTTGATTTCTCAGATGTGGCCGATGCTGGTCGTTTCGTCTTCTTGCTTCCAAGAACAGATATCCATTTGTCTGCAGTGAAAAATAACCACATCGTTTTACTCTGGAAATGTTGGAACTGCTTTGCTGCACTTTTACACCAAGAATAATATTGTCTCTTGGTTTTATTGGTGGGGGGGGGGGGTTTTACAATCTGCAGCCCAGTGACATTAAATGTGTCATTACTGATTTGAAATCCACATTCTCATTATCACTTATTATCATTGAGAGTGATCCTGATTTCATGGCTAGAATGGCTATTTAAGGTTCATCTCTCTGTCGCATAGCGCTGCTCTTTAAATGAGAAGGGTCGCTTAAGGTAAATTGCAAGTGCATGTGGTGAAATCTGTTGAAAACGTGCAATTCTGAACAAAAATACTGAGGGGAGATTACGGCTAAGGCAAGACCACAGTGAAGATATTTTTATATGAAATTGATTTAATATGTGCTCAGGAAATACCGCTACTCCGTCTGCAGCAGGTATTTCATTTTCTTGTTTCAATCTTGACACGATGATGACATCAGCGCCGGCGTGTGTCGTAACTCTTCTGCGTGGTGACAGGGAGGAAATCCTTTGACATGGCGTGCGTCTGTTCTACACTTCAGACGCGGAGCTCAAATGGATGAACGAGTGTGTTGCTGGGTGCTCGGAGAGCCAAGCACCACTATCGAGACACACGGGACCGACTGAGACCCGAGTCCAGTCACAGCAGTCCAATTATCATCTGTGTAAACAAATGAGGACTATATTAGAAAGCAGAAATCCTTCTTATGTCTGTATGTACAACCAAATCCATCATCCTCTAGACATTAAGGCATACAGACGGGCCTGATCTAAGAAGCGTTCCTCTTGGGAAGCCTTCCTCCTCGAGAACAAGTCATCTCATAGCACGAGATCTCATAGAACAATAAACTTGAACGTTTCCCCTTTGCTGTTCGGCTTCTTTACTCGCCTGCCGTATCGGGGTGGGCCTCGCGCACAGGCCCTCTGGGGTCACAGGGTCTGCTGACTTTCATGGCGCTCCAGTGCTCAAGTGGCATAAGGACTTGGCCAGGAGAGACCCTCACCTGGGTGTTCCATCCAAAGGAAAACAAGCGTTGATGTTGAGATTTCCGAATGGCTGCAAAAGCGTGGCCCAGGAGGGCTCTGAATGAAAGTTCTTTAGCGCTAAGTACGTACTGTAGCCGGCTCATATTGGGACAACTTTCTCTCTGTGCCTTTGTAAAAGCTAATGCATGATGTTTAAAGTAAATACGGAGTTCTTCTAATGCCACTCTGGCAAGAGGCTACATGCAGTTATATCAGACGGGAGTGGAGGATGATCATTTGAGTTGTTTACAAGATAATGTAAGTGTAGGGAACTTGATGCTCCCGACTCTGACCAGTTTCTTTGCTCTTTGCTCATTTGAGGTCATGTTTCACCGCTCAAAAGGGGAAGGAGCTGACAGTGTTGACTCAGAGACGAGACACAAATCACACCCCCATCACACACACACACACACACACACACAAAGCCAGCCCCCACTTCTCCGAGCTGTATCCTCCCTGACCAGCATAGGAGCCCTGTGGCTTTGCAGTGGAAAAAAAATAGCTCTAAATCAGAGAACCGCAAATCACAGACAGGCTGTAGTTCAGCTCCAACAATCACTACTAGTATGCACGTGCAGGCACCCGTACGCGTACACACCTCTCAGACGGAGCTTTCTGGTTTATGTTCTCATCAATGCGTGGCGCTACATAGGAAAATAAAGACGAGAGAAATAGTTGAGGGAGTGAGGCTGTCCAATTAAGCAATTACTAGCTTTGGGGGCCCATATTTTCCATGACTTAATCTCGGCAGCTTCTGGTGTTCACCGTGGAAGGCTCCGCGACGTCTCCTGGAAAGAGGCCTGGGACAGGGGGATGGTGGTTTTCTGATACAGATGGATGTCCATTCCCTCTTCCCCCCGGAGTTCGGTGGTCCGGACTTCCATCATACGTTAGGGGAAGTCTAGAAAAACACAGAGGCTCCTACTGCGCTCTGGAGACACGGACGCCCCTCGACGCACGCTGCTCAATCAATCTTCAGTCATTTTGCTCCCACACATCCTCAGGTGTAGCCTTTCTATTTTTTTTTTTCTCCTTCCTTCAAAGCTTCCTGTCACTGCAGATAGGGCTGGGGCTTTAGGTTCGGGCAAGCTGGAATACAGTCCGTCTAGGCAGCGTTGTGCAAGACCTGGCATGACTGGCGCTCACAAGTCTCGTCCGTTCTCCACACGCTGCAGCCCGCGTGGCATTGAGCTTAACCCAACTTTATTTCATGCACGGAGGGAGATAATGTCTGCTGCCGCTCACCTTGCTGCTTGATGTTTTCTGCACATGTCGGCTCCCCCAGCGGGGCAGGAGCGGCTGTAAAATCTATTTAGGTCAGAGCTATTACGTTTCAACCCTTGTTCCCTGTATCAGCAGTTTAGGGGGTTCAGGGTTGCCTTGACTCCATTTGTCTCCATTCAGTAGATGTTTCTGCCTTATGTATGGTACGTCATCTACGGGAAACAAGGAGGACAGTTTCCTGCAACGATACAACACAGTAAAGAAAGGGGAAACCATCTCATCATCCGAGCAGGTTTGCTCAGCGTGCGTGTCTTTTTTTCAGAAACACTTCCCCGACATTCACCTTGCCACGTACATTCACGCCGCCCGCTCGTCCCCGCTCAGCAGCTTGACTTGAGAAATCTGAGGTGGAGTTCCCTGTTTTTTTTAAAGTTCACATTCAACAAGAATTTAAAACTTTAAAGAAACTGTCAGACATTTTGTGAAAACTTTGTTGCCTTGCCATGGCTAGAGGCGAGTCGCAGACAGGATGGACAGGGAGATCAATGATATCTGTACGTTATGAAGCCAGTTACAAGGTCGGCAAAGCATAAAGACTGAATATAGGGGGAAACCACCTACCCTGGAGCATGTCCTCTCCTCTAAAGCTCACCAATACCTGGTGGTTCTGTGAGGCCGCAAAGTAGCCATACTTTGTGGTTACATCTAACTGAATCAAAATAGCTCACTCAACAGGAGCTATGGACGACTGGTTCGTTTCTGGTTGCACCTGGTAGCAAACTACTATAAATGCGTAACAACGAATTTAGGGAGTTTACTCTATAACACGACCACGAGGCTAGAAACAAGAGTGACCATCTTGGGAAAAATACATGAGCTCAGTTCACAATAAGTGGCGGATTTCAAAATTTCAAATTTTTGTTTGACATTTTCATATTTATTCAACAAAAGAGAGATATGTTTACCGGTGAACTGGAAGTCGACCAGGCTGACTGTTTCCCTCCATTTCCAGTCTTCATGCTAAGCTAAGCTGACTAGCTGCAAGTTTTATATTTACAGATATGAAGGTGCTTTTGATCTCCACCACTGAAAGCATTTATGCGGTTTTCAAAAACTGTTCACACTATTTCCATGTATGTAAACATCTGTGGGCCTTTGATAATCAAGTATTTACTCCAATTTTGATGCTACCCATGAAGGAATATATTGAATCAGAAACATTACCGGCAACATGACACATTAAATAAATGAACAGCCAAGTTTATAATGCGTGACTTAACAAATCATCGCTTACGGTAATTTTGCCACGATTCAATACCGTCATGGATACCTTGTGTCCAAGCACTGGACTGTAATGATTTCCATCTCACTTATTCCAAGAGAAATGTCCTTTCAAGGCGTCCTCTTGTGTGTTTTTATACACAGTGTACTGAATCAGTCGCATATGCTCGAGTGTGCCGGACTCGACGTGTTTCCAGGTACACGGGCGACTGACTGCACAAAACGAGCGCTGGAGGGGATCCACGGCAGCAGATGACCGAGCGGCCTCATATGGACCTCAGATGTCTGAAGCGGGCTGTTAGAAAAAGGGGAAAATTCCACAGAGTGCAAACAATAATTCAACAGTGGCAGCCGGTGCAGCCGCTTTACAGCGTGTGGTATGATATGGAGTCGGCGCCGAAGTCGGCGGGGGAACGAAAAACATCATGGCCCGTAGTTGCGTAAGTGAAAAGCTACGTACGGGTCACTTCAGTTGGGGGGCAACGAGGGGCTATGCTCCGGTTGCAAACGCGGGACCGTTCCTCTGGGAGCAGAGAGATAAATGGTCTTAATTTCGGAGCAAGGTCTGCCTGTCAACAACCACGGGGGTGTAGATGGAGGGTCTGAGCACAGCGTGGACCCGGCTCACAAGCAAGCACAGTCCCGAGGACCATATTGGCACAAAGATGACAGCTATGACAAACATTCCAAAACATCCCTTAGTGTTTGTTTAATACTTCGGAGGTGGAGACGTGAGACAAAGCTCCCCGAAGAAGTATTTTTGCTTGAGGAGCTAAAACCACGTGCGAACAGGCAAGGGCAGCTTCTACTGGTCTGTTGGCCCACGATTGGTCTCCTTCCAGCCAGTCACATGTGTCGCCCGGACAGACATTCCTGTTCTGTCTGTCTGCCTGAGCCCAGCTTGCCTCCAAACACAAGAAGATTGATATTGGGGGGGGCCGGTTGGCAGTAAAGTGAAAATATCAGGAGCAGATTGGGTGTGTTTCCCTGAGGTGTTTGATGTGTCAGCAGCCGCCACATGGGTGGAGTGTCTGTTCGCTCATTCATGCAGTAGCCTACATGTACATACACATGCTTACAGTGCATGCCATAAAGCAGCAGCACACCCTTTAAAAGAAAACAATGACTAAGGGCGTTTTGGTACGACTGTACGATTGTTTGCATTCGCACATCTGGGCCTGGATACCACATTGCAGCTACATGAAGAAGAAAACATTGATTATTTATTCTGACTAAAATACAAATTTGTCACAACAGCAGGACACATTCGCATATTTTCCGATTGTGTCCTGCTGTTGGACACAATGACTAAAGAGTCAAAAATCTTTAGCAGTCAAAGAAAAAAGAATTGATTTGATGGGACGGAAAAGAGGAGTTTCCTAGGAGGATTGTGAGAACCACTGCAAGCTCCATTGATGTAAGAGAAAAGACTGAAGTCCACGATGCCAAAAAACACAACATCTGTGTGTTTTTTTAAGAAATGTCCTCCTTTCGAGGTGTCCACGGGCTAAAAGGAGCAGCCTGGCCTTGCTGACGAGGTCCCAGGCCAAGGTCCAGGGTGTAAGGTTTACGAGCTTTTGACTGAGCAACTTGAATTTGAGCTCGAGGAGACTGATACGAGGCAGAAATTCCCTTTAGTCGGTGGGATTATAGACGCGCCACATACGAGCTCACGCGCATGCAGCCGATCTGTAAAGGAGGGTTCTTTTGACGCTGCATGCCTTTTTATGGTGTGGATTTATGGCCTGCTGACAAAATATCACATGATTGAATGACATTCCCGAGTGTAGACCTAATAACATGCACGCACACATATACATCCCTGCTCATTAATGGTAATGGGGTGGTAAACTTTCCCACCTGGAAGAGTTCGCCTGGGTTATCTGTGCGTACGCCCATAACTCACAATATGCCGCTCGACATATTGCATCGGGCCTAAAGGGGCCTGCTGCCAAGTAGCAAGATGGAAATATTGTTCTTCTGAGTTTTGTACCACCTGCCCTCCTGCAAAACTCCTTAAACTGTGACAGGAAATATATAGACAACAAGATCAGCTCTGTTGAAATCACAGGACAGACGGGATTAGACGGAGCGGAGAGACGGAGACAGAGAGAGAAACTGACTAATGCACAGTGACTGTCCCGCTGTGAACCGTGAGACACGGGGGACTTTTGACTAGACTTTTAAATAGACTTGTTTAGTAGACATTATCAGAGCTTTGTACTTTAAAATAATTCCATGCCATATTGTCTAAAAAAATATGCTTTAGCACCAACGCAGCAGTTTTATGGCGACAATGAGTACTCGCGTGATTTAAAGTTGCACACTTGTAAATGTTTGCCTGATATTGTCACTTTCAATCTAGTTTGCCATGTAAACTTTATGCAATAAATCTGTTGTGTTTAGGATCAAGCTGAGGTTACATCCCTCATGACGTCCCGGAGGCTGTTTATTTTCCGACTTTCTGAGCCATGGCCCACCATGAGAATGAATTGGTCTGCTTAAAACAAATAGGTCAAAAAGTACCGTGGCATTTTAGAGAATCTATTAGATCTACTAATTTGATTTACTTAAGTAAAAGTATTCCAGAGAAAAGAATCTACATGGAAAAATCCTGCATGCAACTTAGCTTATTATGTATGTGTATTATCAGAACAGTATGAATGTTGCCTTCACTGTTGCAGGTAGTTTAGGTAGAACAAATTCGAAGGAGTTATTTTAGTTCACAATTTCGTAGTGCAAAAATCACGAGGTAGAATATAATATATGTGTAATCAGGCACCTGCACACCCATTTTCACTTCCTGTTCCTCTTTTCGTGTCAGCCTGGGTGAGCTTGAGTGACATGTGCCTAATGGAGCAGTCGCGCCCATTCCTGGCAAAGTGAAATGGGGCGAGACAAGTTCCCTTTGAATTGACCTTGAAGCCCGATTGAACTTTTTACCCAAATATTTCTCCGCTGACTTCAAATCAGTGATTGATAATCCACCTCTACACGCGTGGGCCTGCGTTGTTCGACGAATGGACCTCTGCCAGACAACGACAAACGGCAGTTCATATCGGAGTGCCTCGCGCCCCATCTCGGCCGGGGACCTCGAGTGTTTCCATCATGCATTCAGGTCCGCGCTTCTAAGTGTTCATTATCACAGAGCCATACGTCAGCGGAATAACAGAGCATGGAGCGTTTATTTGCACAGCTCCCTCCCATTCATCAGTCCCGTGATCTCTGCTACTGCATGAACCCCTCACGTCACCCGCGTTTTAGCTCGGCCTCCTGACGACTCGGACGGCGTTCGGGTCCCGATCAGACTCCGGGGACTCCCTCGATTACTGCGGTCTAGACACATAATAATCCCGTGTCAGTCAGATGAGTCTACACAAACACACATTTCAGAAGACCGGTCCTGGCTTTCGTGCCTATAAACAGTCTTGCTTAGATTTCCTCGTCTTTTTTTTTTTTTTGTTTGTGTCTTGTGTGCGTACAGCACAAACACTGGCGCGCACACACACACACACACACACACACACACACACATACGGGAGCAGCGGTGTAAACCTATTTCCACCTGTTTGTGATTACTCTGATTCACTGGTGAGGCGGAGGAAATGGGTGACAGCTGAATCTGGGGTAGCAAAACTGACCCCGGTGAAAAATGAGTGGAAAACTGTGCGAGCACCCATAGTGAGAGGAGTCACGGGGAGTGTGTGTGTGTGTGTGTGTGTGTGTGTGTGTGTGTGTGTGTGTGTGTGTGTGTGTGTGTGTGTGTGTGTGTGTGTGTGTGTGTGTGTGTGTGTGTGTGTGTGTGTGTGTGTGTGTGTGTGTGTGTGTGTGTGTGTGTGTGTGTGTGTGTGTGTGTGTGTGTGTGTGTGTGTGTGTGTGTGACCCTGAATGACTCACAAGGTGGGGGGGGGGGGGGGGTTGCCAAGTGTATGAAAGGACCACAGGGGTGATGAGAGTCAAGGAACCGTCCTGAGGGACGGAATACATCAATCACACTCCATGAGCCTGGTACCAGTGGAGCCTCTCCCGATGATGCCACTCTCACCAAGAGGATGAGAAGGGCTTCATTCTGTTGCGCCGAAACGTCAGCGGGGCTGGAAAAGAGCTTAAGTTGTCAGTCAGTCGCACACATGGGGGGAAATACACAGGGTTAGCGCATGGAAGTACCTGTGAAATCTGGAGAAATGAGGAGCGGGGGAAGACCACAAGGAGCCGTGTGGTGCTCGATTCCAGGGCCGCGTGGAACGTTCCGTGGTGCCGCACTGCTGTCACACACCAGAGGTGGAAATCACACATCATTTCTCCGATTTGGAATCTTTTTTCACTTTGGCATTCCTGTCCAAATACAAAAATATATATATATTGAAAAAGGAGTTTTTTTGTAACTTAGCTCACCCATTGTAGTTTTGTCTTACAGCCCATAAGGTCCTCAAAACTGTTTCTTACCATTCCATCTCAGCATTTACAATAATTTCACAGGTGACTCAAATTGTCTAGTCGTGGAACAAAGTCAGGGCAGGACCACGATACACTGTTGTCGCGGAGCGAGGCTGTGTGGTGTAATGTTCCCGTTGAGCTTGTAGCAGCTCAAACTTGCACGAATGTGTAGTTAAATACCTCATGACGCACCATAAGACAGTGACTCTCTCAGACACAAGCGGACAAGATAATCATCCAAACACTGCTCATCGGCGGTGATGAAGAGTGAACCAGACTCCTCCACCTGAGATGGTCGTACCACGGCGATGCGATCAGGGATGGTCTCCCTCAAACGCGATGACTAAGCGGAGCTTCGGCCCTGCTTTGTTCCCCGGGAGTCCCCTCAGTCTGGGATGCATTCGTCTGTCTGGGCCGGCCGTTTGCAGGGGTCACCTGGGGGTTTGTGTTGAGCACACACTCTTTCTGGGTGGGATGCGAGCTCAAAGGGATTTTTCCATGACTCGCCCCCGGCGAATGGAGCATGACTTGCCAAACAAACGCGTCATCCTCCTCCTCCTCCTCCTCCTTCCAGTCGCAAACACAGGGAGCCAGTTCAGCCGCTTGAAATCGCACGGGAGCTGGGATGTTTCCCCCCCCCCCGCGCTTCATCTCGGCCGTCGCCGTCACCCCCGATTTGTGTCAGGACACCAACAGCAGTGGATCTCCATCTGATGTGGCCGTGCGTTGTGTTTGTGATTCCTTCCTGCTGAGGTCACCCGGGGCAGGGCCACAGGGAGCAGTTTAGGACGTGTGTCTTTGGAATAAATGTTTTCCCAAAATAAAGCACCAAACTTGCCGGGAGCCCGTCCTGACCCCCCCTGTCATCCTGTACACTGAAGGACACAATCATTTTCATTGCCAAGTATACAAATCAGCAAGGGTACAAAACTTACCGCGCACACACACTTTTCCTTTTTGACGAGTGCGTCTGATTAAAATCGATTCAACGAGAGACACATTTCTCTGCGTTATGCAACACGTCCCGTGTCGAAGACTCGTCTGCCAGAAAAAAACCTGCTGTCAGTGTGCGTTGCTCGTTTGAACAAATCACACGGCCCGTCCCGCCAGGCAGCACGGTTGCACCGAAGGCTCCCATCAGGAGATGAAAACGCGTGAATAACGACCTCCTTCGCTTTGTTTAGCCCGTCTGCATCCCCCTCGGTGACTGGCGCGTGGCCAGCGCTATTGCTCTCACAGCCACAACGACGGGAGTGAAAATGAATAAGCGTCGTCGCACACAATGGGCCTGATTTATTAGTTTGGACCGACGCGTCGTTCCGGCGCGAGGGACGAGCCAAACATGAGCTCCAGGAACTACCGCGGCTATCGATCTCCATTTCTGCAGGAGCTTTGCTTCGGGAGATATTGCATTTAGTTCTTCTTTTTTTTTTTTTTTTTATCTCATGTTGCTCTTCACTTCCAGATGATAGAGTGGAGACAGACAGAGGCTTTGTTAAGCCATCAATCTCTGTCCCTTGAGCTCTTTCGAGTGGGGGGGTTAGAAATGTTCCTTCAACTCGTCTTAAACTCTTCATACCTCGACCGCACTTGGCCTAAGCTCTCTGCCAGCGAAGGCCACAGTCGTCAGCCGGGCTGACATAGTGAATGTATGACATCACAGCCGATGAATGGCCCTGATCGACCCACTGCTTTTCTGTAGCCTGACCCATAACAAGGCCCCTGTCAGTGGTGTCAATCGTCATGACCTTCATGTCTTTGTTGTAAAACTATATGCATAAATATTCAGTCACAGCACAGTTAAAAAAACCAAAAACACAAAATGACTTACAAGCATCGAAATAATGTGAAAAAAAAATTGTTTTAATTATTCCTTGCATCGCAAGGAGTTGCCCGTTCTGTGACTTCTGCTCAAATCCTCTCAGGGGACGGAAATGTCCAAGGGATCACATCCTCCTAAGGTAAACATTTGCTTTATTTGTTAACAACAACGTTGTTTTTGAGTTGCTCAGAAATATGTTAAGTGTGCAGCTCAAATGTATTTCCTGTTAGTGCTGATATCAGTTAGTGCGGCCTTGGAATCTCACCTCAGCTCTCAGCCCATCTCCATTGCGATGCCGAGGCCGCCACCTAGTGTTTGTGAATCTGCTACTGCAAGTGCAAGTGGCTAGAAAGTCGACGAGAACAGTGGGAAAAAGCAATGTGCATTCTTCATGGTACTGTATTTAATCACCTCATTTCTGCTATTGTAGTTGAGTGTGGGTTTTTTTTTTTACGAGAGTCCCAGTGAGGGAAACATGCTTAGGTAATAATAATTATAATAATGTGATGTCGTATAACGGCAACATTATGTGAACTTCATGGGGACAAGCAGGGCGACATAGCAACAGACAGTTTGGTCACATATGGGCAAAATGCTCACACTAGCGACTCTGCTGTAATTCTATTGTTTTCTCATTGAATTGAATTGTAAATCATCTTTGCTGAAGGAATCACTTCAGTTCAAAGAAGGGATCAAGGCAAGGAAAGTAATTCTCACAGGTTGTAACCATTTATTACATTCCACCGAAGCCAGACGTTAAAGGGCCGAATGTGTATATATGTTTGCCTGAAGTATGTATCCAATTCCTTTTTTTGTGTGACAACACACAATCTCAACTTCGTTCCCTGTCTGCTTTTGCTTATGTACTAAAAGCTTTATTGCCCCTAGAGGGAAATTGCTTTGCCCAACAAGCCTTATAAAATGTAACGCATAAAAACAGGACATGCCTTGCCATTAAAACACAAAACATTTATGTTTAAAAAAAAAAAGATAAAATAAAGGAAGGAAATAGTCATAGGGTAAGAGTGTGTCTGACAAGGAAGTCAAAGGTCAGGTTCGGCTACAGCAGCTCTGTCACCGGTAGAGATCCAGTAACGTGGAACAGGGCAGATGTTGGTTGACAGCCGGTTTGATTTACATTTAACTCTGTGTATCTTTACTGTACATCTCTCTCTCTGGGATTTTGGAGATTCATCAACAGCAAACTACTCACGCGTTTCATTTACAGTGCTGTGTGTAGAGAACAAATCCTTCAAAGTGAAACGCCGCCTGTGTGAGATTATTGATGGGTAAAACAGAAAAAGGAGTCACGGTCATGCGAACATGCGAATGTGCTGTGAAATGTTTTCTTTTTTTTAAATGCAATGTGCTATGGACAGGACATAGTAGGCTGAAACCTTAGAAATAACATTTATATTTCATGCTGGATCAGCAGTAATGATTTACACGTGTGCATACTGTACGTCTGCGGGTGAGTCCACATTCCTCTGGAGGAGGGTCGCGTGATGTGGCAAAGGGGCTGAGGTATGGGCTTTACTTCACTCCAGTGACCTGACAGGGCATTTTTTCACTTTCGCTCCCGGGGTGAGTTTCATCAACGTGCATATCAAACTCAAAAGTCAGACATTAGCTGGAAGCTACGGTAGAGTAACGAATCCATTCATATGGAGTATGCAAATTATTGTTTTCTAATGTATTGATTCCAAAAAGGATATATACACAGTCTTAGTGAAATTCATTGGTAAGTTTTTAAAGACAGTAATTTCTCATTATTCAGTTCAAAAGCAATACAAAATTATACAATCTGTAAATAGTAGAAGGTGACTATGCTTGAAGCAAAGGACAGGAGTCTCTCAATGTTACAATCATTTGTCAAGAAATAGTCACTTTTGTATAAAAGTTTCCAGAGCCAGTGCATATCAATAATGTGCTAAATGTCTCTCAATCTATGTTCATTACTTTAATGTTTTTACTTAAAAAAATACAAATCTATAATGTAAGACTAAAAATAAAAAAGAAAAGCAGTGACCCCGGGAAAAATGCAACTCAGCAACAAGCTGTGGGTGGCGCCGTTTGGCGAATGAGAAACCAGTGGGGAGGAGACTGTGATGGTGATTCCGGGCCTACAGAGGTCACATTGTGAGCCACAGAAGAAGCAGGGGTCAACGTTGTGAAGAAAAGATGACTTGTACGTCCTTACTGCTCTTCTATCTATAAGACAGGGGGGGAATAATTGAAGAATCTTCATAAAATCACAGTGGAGCATAGTGTGTTGGCTCACAGCCCAACACAGAGACTGAGCTTTGATTCTAATAATTTAGTATCATAGTGTATATGATGGATAATATATGCTGCTTACACTTGCAAAACATGACCAACCATAGGCCTACTAAAACAACCTGATCATAACCAGAATACTCCAAAAACCTGGTACTGTATTTCATTTTCATATGTGTGGTTTAAATAACACTTTGAATAAACACAAACTATGAATGTCCCAACAAAATTGTACTCACTGGGCTCGTAGTAGTCGTAACACTGCACCAAAGCTTCCTCCACGTGGGCCACTTTGTACGCTCTGATGACAGGGAGTCTGACGCAAACCTCAGTCTTGTTGAGCTGCAAAGTGGCAAAAAAAAGTGAATTATTTACTACTGTATGTACACATGCAGTTTAATAGTTATGTAGTGCATTAGTTTATTGATGCTTCGACAGGAACATATTGTAGGAAAGCATTGTTTTTTTAACTTAATGACCTGAAGGGGAAGTTAATAAAAAGGGCCAACAGACGTTTGACTACCTTGTTATGAAACACTCAGTTTTTGTGTACTGAACTTTTTTTAAATGTAGAGCTGCAGTGCAGATATGGGGATGACAAAAAAACATGCCATTTGTGAAAGTGGAATGAATTCTGTGAAGCCAACGCTGGAGTGCCTGAAGCCTGTATTCTCTGGAATGACCAGCAGAGGGCGATTCTGTTGCATCCAAAAAGAAGTCTGTGAGAGAAGGACTCCTCTCACTCAGACTTTATTTATTTATTGCTAGTTTTAAAACAGTTCTACGCCTCAGGTTGTACTTCTCAACTGTTACATTTTAGCTACTTCACAGGAAAACTGGTTCTTTGCAGATCTTCATACTGTACTTGCGAGCAGTTAGCTAGGTCACAGGTCAAGTCCACCGTATTGGCTCTGGGAATGAGCTAATGGCCTAAGAAGGGTCAAATAGACAGAAATGACATGGGGGTGTCAAGGTGTTGTGGCTATACTCAAAAATGTCTGATGGGATGGAAGTCATGTAGAGTATTTCAAGTCCTTTTTCTTTTGTTTCACACACCAATCAGATGGTTCTAGTCGCCCTATTTCAGAAAAAAAAAACAACTTTGTGCGACTAATGCGTCACATTTTTCCTCTTACACGTGACAGTGACGGCACACTTACCGAATCCAGATACAGGATGGTCTTCTCGGGCAGTTTCTCCACTCTCCTGATGAGGCCTGTTGGGGCAGCAGCTCCAGGAGACAGCCTGAAACCACTGAGCATGCCCACATCCAGGATGACCATACCAGTATGAGATATCAGCTGACTGTCCTTTAATCTGGAGAGCACAAGGACGAGAGGTCGTTCAAAGTCAGCGCCCTGGTGTTATGTCGTTTTTTGACACACCCATAGCAACACAACATTAAGATAGATGATGACGGTATACATTTAAAAATGTATTTAAAGGTGACATATTATGCAGAAATCACTTTTTCAGAGTTTGTGCACGTAAATGTGTGTATCTGTGGAGCCGCAAACTGTGGAAAAAAGACCACCCTGTAGTCATTTGCGAGCCGGTAACCCCGCCTGCAATCGGACAATCTCCACTTTTCTGGTGAAGGGGGGGCGTGACATTTCCTCACACATTTTGAAATCGGTTGACCGATCACAACAGCCTGGGCCAGCTGGCCAATCGGAGCAGACTGGGGTTTACCGGGAGGGAGGGGCTGGTGAGGGGCCGTATGAGAACACCGATGCCGTTTGTGAACATCAGAGCATGTAAACCTTTTCAAGTGGTAACCCAACTTAAAAGTATGAACCTGAAGATGAGCATAATATGGCACCTTTAACTCAATCATATACATCAATCTGCGTCACCTACCTCATGCATATGGACAGCAGCATGTGATCGTGGTCTCCTTCGACCACGTCAACATCTAACGAGAAAGCCTCCTTGTCTGAGTTGTGCTGGAGGCTCTGTGTCAACGCTGTGCCCTTCACGTTGTAGAAGATATTCATCTGGATGGATTCATGGACACGTTCGAAGAATGTAAAAAAAAATAGTAGATTTCTGTAGTGATAAAGAGCTAAACCGTACAGTTCTGTTTACTGTACATCAGTATCGATTATAGTCGTGGAAAAAACTGTTACACGACGCAAAAAACACAAACAAAATGGAATCTCTGTATTTGTTTTCTGGTTTCTACATTAAAGTATTAAATTGCAGATCAGATGTAAACGGGATACGTGGCAGAGGGGGTCAGGTTCATCACGCTGAACCTAGTGAGACGATATACATTTCACCACAGTCCTCCTCTCGGTGATATTATCCTCACTATCAGATAGTAGTGTATCACTACACTACGTGTTCCAGATGGTAATTGCTGAGCGTCTATTATCATGCCACATTTACATTTGGCTGTATTGCCTAAGCATCGTGCTGGGGGAAGCCCATCGTGCACAGCTGCTGGGCTCAATTTATTCTGGTCATGCTCCGGTGGTCCAACGACACTTTAAGTTGAGCTGATAATGCTGGAAGTATGGAAACATTCCCGTATAGTACGGGGTATTTCAGAGTGGCGGGCGTGACGTTTTTCTTCAACGTGCATAGCTTTAGCAGAACAAAACAGACATGATGGTGGCACCGCAGGCTTGAATACTGTACCTGAAGTAGGGCAAATCCTCTTCCTTCCATGTATATGTTCAGGTGCAGATCTTTGTCGGCGTTAATCTTGAAACCATAACGTGAAAAAATTGAGGTCGACAGTGGCGCAGTAAGCACAGCGTCATGGAAAATACAACGAATAATAAATCATGCGTCATGCATCCACTGTGGGACTCCAGGGCTGTCACTTTTTCCCCCCAAATTCAAACAATTCATCCCAACGCAACGTTTGCCGCTTGACCCAGCAGAGGCCGCACGATATCTACGGCATTCCCTCTCGACCTATCAGTGAAGTCAGTCAGTAGTGTTGTGTTGTTTCGCCAAGGAATAACACGAAAGAGCTGCGCGTCGTGTCAAATTCGTCCAAACTGGAATTTGGGAAAAGGGTGACAGCCCCACTCCACACGGGTTCATTACCTCTTTGCTTTGATACATCCGATAGTTCGCAGAGTTGATACTGAACAGGGACTGAAACGAAGATGCTGGGGCGGATATATTAAGCGTGAGGTCGATGGAGTTGGCACCGCCGAATGACGCATAGCGTGACAGAGCTTGGAAGGCAACCACGGTGTCCTGGGGGGGGATATTTTGTTGTGATACATATGGTCTGATACACCTTTGGCTAATGCTCTTACATACGGCTATTTTCACAGTGGACTAACAAAACTAACACGTTGTATAGATATTTATGAAAAGGATGCAATAAACTGACATTCTATCCATGTTAAATTCAGACCGTTGGACCGTTGGACCGAACCAAACGGGTCTCACTTCATTTTGATTGTTGCATGGTAAGAGCACGAAGGCGCGGTCCCACCTGTGTTGTCCCATAGCCTCCGAGGGCGTTTCTCTGCTTCGCCAACCACTTCAGGAGGGAGATGCCCTCGACGAGGCTGGCGCGCCTGAAGAGAGCCAGCAGTACGTAGGACGCCATCTCGATCTGCGCCGAGTGCGGCTGCCACTCGTGCGAATTCAGGCCAGCAGAGGGTGTCCACATCATAACTCCGTCTTTGGAACGAAAGATTCTTACAAGACTTATCATGCTGCGCAGAGAAAACAATCGACATGAATGTCATCTGGATTACACAGCCACGGAAGCTTAGATGGATCTGGATTCGAGGATCTTTACGATCAACAAGAGTTCAATGTTGTAGACGTTTTTGAGTTTGAAACATCACCCGCTACTCACGCACACATTGCGTCCGGACAACTTTTCGGAGTTTGCCGTTCACATATGACGAACGCAGCAGGAGATTGTCCGGGTCAGACACGTTCACACAAAAAAGGGAGATTTCCAGAGCGTTGTTTACACACTGCTACTCCTCACTGTGAAGGCAGCAGGGATTCTTCCTGCTGTATTCTCACACGGGCTCACTCGGACATTCTCCACAAATGTAACCAGGGGGCTGGGAGGAAAAGTTCTGGACAATGTATTATGAATGTATTAAGGATTGATGTCTTACAGTACACAGCCCCTCTGGAGGAGTTCAGGAACATGTCTGGACCTCAGTGCATGTGTGAAAGCAGCGATAGTCAACATCTCTATTATGCAAAATTTGTCAAATGTGTTATGGTTTTTAATAGAATAAACAAATACTACATAAGAGATTTTGTGATCCAAAATCTGCTTTGTCAAAACGGCAACAAAACCACGAGGTGTCACTAACCCTGCAGTTTCAGAGGATGTGGGACGCATCTTGTACAAATCTCCAATATGAATATGACCATCAATGAATAAATCGTTCGTGAATCATGGTGGAAATACAAGATGAGAAATAATATCCTTGACGCCAAGCCATGAAGGTACACACGCACCTTTCTCAGTTTTAAAAAGCAAAAGGAAACCTTTGCTGAATTACCCGTGTGGTCAGCTCTCCTGGTGAGCTCAGACAGGGCAGTGTCGGCCACAGGACTGTTGGCCAGGGCCAAAGCATACACCGCTAGACACAGGCTGTAGTTACTGACCACCTCGCTGGACACTTTGTTCTCCAGGTAGCTCGTGGCCAGGGACACATTGCCCGGGTACATTGCCTGCAGGAGGAAACGAGAGAAAAGATCACCACCACCACCGACCGCCTTCCTTCCCTCGTACACTTCACGCGCACTTCGCCCTTCTCGGCTGACCTTACCGCATAGGTCTCGTCCTCCAGCAGCGCCAGCAGCACGTACGCGGTGAGCGCCACCGGCCCATTGTCCAGTCCTCCCCGCATCTCTGTGTGGATCAACTGGCCCACCTCGCTGAACTCTCCCCGAGGCCCCTGGAGTTTCAGGAGCCAAGTCATGGCGCTGGTCAGGACACTGTGGTCTATCCGCATGTAGGCCTGAGCCTGGAGGAAGCAGCGCAGCACGAAGGCCGTCAGCCTACAGCCACCGATGGGGACGGAGGGGGAGATGCAGCATTAGAGAGCATTGGCTATGGACTAAAATGAATGGACAAAGGATGAGAGGTTGCACGAAAGACAATGTTCCTTTTAAACCAAACACAACATTTTTATTTTTTTCAGCATATAAACCACAGACTACATAAAAAACCTGAAGCAAGTGAGCTCTGCATTAGAATTATTTCATCTCCACATGCAGTTGTTTTTTTTACACTACTCACAAGTGACTACCTGTCAATTGTGTGATTTCCAGTACACTGGTTACCCACCATGTGCTCCCAGAGGCGTCGCTGGCTCCGAAAGCACTGAAGGATCCGTCGTCTCGTTGGTAGGACAGCTGTCGCTGATATCCTTAGATGGCGATAATAGAACACATTGATATAGCACGAAATCTGAAGTGAACAAATGCCATACATTTAATGCAGATAATCCCAAAGAAGATGCGAATGATAATACTGTTTACACCAAGTAACCAGTTTAATTGCTCACCTTCCATCATATTGCCCAGGGCCCTTTTTCTAATCTCCTCATCGTCCAGCATCGTCGTGTCCAGGTACTGGAGGACGTAAACGCTGGGAGCAAAGTGGATCATGTTCTGCTCCCCACAGCCCAGAGGCAGCTGGACCAGCGAGTCCAAGTTGCTGAAGGACAAGGCCAGGATATCGCCTGTGTAAAGCAATGCACGAGGGGAAGGAGGAAGGATTCAACTGTTGCACAACAAACTGTGTTCACTTCCAGGGTTCCGGACGAGACGGACGGCGGAGGGGCTCACTGTAGCATTTCAAATGTGAAACTATTAACCTGTATGTACAGTAAAAGAAAAATATCTCTCTTGGAAAAGACAGAGCTGCGGTTCAAGCTAATGAGGTGTGAGAGACCAGAGGAGACATGCAGCAATCTACAGCAGAGGCAAAACACTCCCTGCTGCACATTTTCCTCATGTTTAATACCCAGGAATCGCAGAACTTGGCCCCGACAGAGGAAACTCCTGAAGCCTGCCTCTCCACCATGACGAATGCCCAACATCCCTCAACCCATGGGAGCCGAGCCAAACGGCCCTGACAGCTGTTCAGAATCTGCCCGCCATAAACATTCCTGTTTTCCGTCCATCGTTTCCATTTTTTCAACACGCAGCACTTGAACACTTTCAGGGAGTATTTTTAAACGCGCATTACACTCAAGCTCATCATCCAAACGCACACAAAGGAAAATGCGAGCACTTATTACCATGCCTGATTGACTCAAAGTAAACACTCAGACGGAAGGGGAGGAGAAATGGTGGACGTACCAACCAGTGCCACATGGGCCCCGTGGCTGCCCTGTACCACATCTGGAGGAAAGGGGAAGGAGATGGATATGGAATTGTTGTCCTCCTCCAGTGCCAGCTCCAGGAACAGAGTCTCTGAGTAGGACTGTTCAACTCCCTCGGGCTTCGGGAACAGGAAAGTACAGTATTATCATAGGATTAACCATACGCCACGTAGCATGTCGTGTATCATACCGCACCCATCCCCAGAACAACATAGATATGATCCCATACTTCCGTCATTCCATACCTTCACAAGCACTCTCCAAACGAGCCTGTCCGATGCCTCAGCACATACGGCGTCCACGGATATTTCAACCTCGCCCAGAGCTACGGGCCTGATGGGGAACCAGGCTGCGGCAGAGACGTGACTCCCCAAGTTGAGTTTTATGGCATTAACCACCAAGACGTCCCTTCTGTCTCCCAGGACAAACTCAAAGTCCTTACTCTCTGCGAGCAGCACGATGACCTGCAGAGAGAAAAAAAACCCTTTGAGGCAAAGCACCTCCGAAATACACCCTTGTAATGACATCAGACAGTGACGGGTGTTCATTGTTTGGAAGACATCATCAGCCGGGGAGTTTGAAAGAACAACATGGCAGGTGATGTACTGCCGCCATTTCAGCCAGACCGAATGGCGTGCTTCATACCTCCAAGTCCTGCTCTGAATGGCTGATGACGTTGACCTCCAGCACAATCTCCTCCCCCCTGACGAGGTACGACGGGACGTTGAGAGACAAGGAGAAGTCTTTGGACACACTCAGCTGTGAATGACAGGACAAAGACAGATTTAAAGTAATTATTCGATAATGCCCAAACAAAACAAATCGCAGCCAGATTCCATTGAGGATTTAAACCTGCCAGAGACGCACAACAGCCTCTTGGCAAAAGTGGGCGCCGCACACTCAATATATAGGTACCTTTATTGGCGCAGGAATGAAGCCCAAACCCAGATTGTCTGACATCACCAGTGCTACAGCTCCCAAAGCAGTTAAACCATCTGGAACTGGTATTTTCCCACTCGTCCATGTGTTATCACTGAGGGGAAACGACAGAAGACAGCAGAAACACAAAATTCATTTAGCACGTTTTGGCCCAATCAACTCAGTGAGGTGAATAAGGATCACTCTTTTTTCTTTTTTTTTTATCTCCAACCCCAACGTACTGCTCCAGCACTCACCTAACGTCAGTGTCCAACCAAAGCAAGGATTCTGTGGCTTCCATCCAGCGACTCCAGTGCTTCTCCACCAACAGGACATCGCCTTTTGAAATCCCGGCCCAAAAGAGAAGGTGTTGTCATGCAGGTTAAACCAAGTGGGAGACAAAGTAGTTGCAAATTGAACGAGCGCGGCCATTTGTTATTTAATCGTCGTACCATTTTGAGGTCCATCGGACTGCTTTCGCTTATACAGTGTGGTTTTGGTCAGCATCCAAATATGGCAATCCTGTGGTGTGAAAGACATGTAGGAACGACGATGACATGGATTAATGCGGTTGTTAGCCGCTCATATTTAGGTGTGAACCACCATTAGAGCCTCTACTCGGAAGCCCACTATCACATGATGCATCATTAGTGCCCAAGAAAAGTAGGTCAAGTCTCGGCAGGTGATGTCAGGTGCAGAACAGTGTCAGTTCAGTAGATGCCAGAGGAGATCTCGGAGATTTATTCTGGCGGATAAAATGCACAGCTTTGGAGACGAGAAAGGGTCGTCTCAAGCCAACCCGCCGCGGTGAGGCTTTGTTCCCTCCACCCTGCATCCATCGATGACCCTCAGGCCACGCACCCAACACACTAGAGTTACCAGCTCTTAGAATCAGCAGAGTCATCGGCGAACAAAGCAGAGACAGATGGGTTACATCCAGACCAACTGGTTTAGTGGCCGCACGCTGAACACTCGCAGGTTATCTAACAGTGGAAAAGTACATCTTTGAACAACAGATTGGTGGAGACCGGTGCTTGGTAATCACCTGTGAAGCAAATCTGACAGAAAGGTGATTTTCTGAGGGACATTCTTCGAAGTTTAAGTTTCAGAAGAGATCATCTTCTCTTCTGACAGTGTAGCTTCTGGCTTCCTATCAAGTGACTCGAAACCCAGACCATAACACGTAAACGGATTAGTGTTTTGAACAGCGCAAAAAAGAAAGAAAGAAGACGCCATACCGGCGTCACTTTGAAGTCCTGGTCCTCCTCTGGAGTGTTGTCATCTTGCATCCCCATCACCACAATTCCGACCTGGGACCTGGGTTCAAGCGCCGTCAGGGCGAGCGATACCTCCTCACCCGGCCGGGCCTCCTCGCTGCTCCAGTTGAGAGACACCTGCGGACAGCGACACGCACGATCTCAGGCGTGTCTGGAGGAAAGCGTGCACCTGTTCCACTACTACGACACAGACAGTGACAGAGCCACAAATTCAAGTACATGGTTGTGCTGGTTGATGGGTATGCGCGCCGTGTCACTGGTGACCTCTCCACTGGAGAGGACGCAGTAGACGGTGACCCAGGCCTCTGGAGACCAGGACAGCGCCGGGGTCAGAGAGAAAGAGACGGAAGTCTTGGTTCCAGCGGCCAGCACCTGACCCCTGGAGCTCACCTGGAAGTGCGGCAGAAAAGGAGAAGCAGCCTCAGATATGTCACGCAAAGAAGTAACAAGCCCAATGAGGTCTGGGGCTGCGACTAACGGTTATTTCCATTCTAGATTAATGTGTTGATTATTTTTACGATAAATCGATTAGTTGTTTGGTCCATATAAAGTCAGAAAATGGTGATAAATGTTGATCGTGTTTCCCAAACCGCAAGAGTATGTTATGTCCATACAAAAACTATATTTAGTTTACCGTCACAGAGGAGCAAAGAAACCTGAAAATATTCACATTAACAACGCTGAAATCAGAGAATATTTTTCAAAATCTCTCAATATAGTTAGCGATTCATTTTGTAGTTGATTACTAATCGATTAACTGTTGCAGCTCTAGTGAGATCCATAACGTTTCACAATGATCTTTACGCCTGCGTCGCAGGGATCAATGTAATAGTTGGAGCTAAGAAGGAGGAAAAATTCCATTATTTCAAAAGTGTACCAGGGCTTGAAGGTCCATAAATTAATATTTGTTTATGCGTCAATATAAAATAGTCATCTGAACCAAATGTAGGAATATCAGAGGATAATAAAAAACGAAAGATTCTAGGAAATTGGTTGAAGTCTACAAACAGCAGTGTTGTGGATCACGTTGGTGTATAAATGCTCATAAGTTGGCGCAAATTTCAGCTCACGTTAAAAGACGTACGTTAGGTGAATCCCGCGAACAGTGAGATATCGTATCTCCGATTCAAAACAGAAGGAGTAAAAAGTAACGATAAAAAAATGTTGATTTCCTGCAGAAGAGAAATAACTACAAACTGACATAAATGCCCTGCAATATTGGACGCATGTGACTGAACATACCACAAAGTGAAGCGCGGTTGGTTCAAAGGTGCTCTCCACATCTATTTGAAGGGGAGATCCAATCTGAAAATGAACAAATGTCTTAACGAACGACTGAACACACTCATCTACTGTATGTAAGGGGCGATATGCATACGTTAGCACAAAGCAGCGGCACAACTTGACGAGGGTTACCTGTGCAGGCAAGGCAGTGACTGGGGAGATCTGAATATATGAGCTACTAGGAGAGATGTGGTTGTTGTAGACCGTCAGAGTCTCCTCACTGGACTGGAATCTGGCCTGAATACAAACACAATAAAGAATAATATATATATATATATATATAATGTTGGACTAAAATGATCTTTTGGGTCTTTTGGCAAAAGATGAAATCCATCTTAGTGTGCGCTTGTTGCTCGGGGAGTTTTCCTTCAGTAGAATAGATCTGTTTCCGAACATGTGCGTAATCTCACTCTACTGAAACTACTCATCTTACTCGAGGGAAAACCCGAGGACCAGACGTTCATGGGGCGCCGCGAATCAAAAAACAACACAAATACTCACCCGCAGAAAAAGCATCTCCACTTGATCTTGTAGTTCAAGCTCGATGCGGACGTCCCCGTCCTCGGGCACGGGGAGCGCCAGAGTCGCTGGCTCCGTGTTCGCCGAGGGCCTCCGCTGAGCGACCTCGACCACAGCCGAGTGCATCCGCTCCTGGGAGCTCAGGGGCTTTCTGTCGTATCTAGAGATCCTGAGCTGTGGGATACAGAGGGAGAAGCTCTTAGCACGGAAAGTACAGCTCGATCGAGAGCAATAGCGATTCACTCACTTTTGTGGAGAAGTGTAAGGACGGTCTGAGTGAGGCCGGGACCTCGTGGAACGAGAGCTGGTATGTGTTCTGCATGAGGTGGACTTCAACCGTTTTGTTCACTTCAAACCCTAAAGGGCGACAAGAGATCGTATCGTTCAGCGGCTCGACGAGGCCAGAGATCACTCTTTGCACATTTTGACTTCGACAACGTTTCCAAAAGTCCGCCTCACCGCTGAAGTTGCCGGTGACAGAAACAGCCACGTGCACACGGCTGTCGCTGCCGATTCCCGGCGAGGTGCGCAGGGCTTTGAGCTGATCGCCGCCGAAGGAAAACCGCGCTGACCCATAGATCTGAACAACCAAGGTCAGAGGTCAGCCGAACCCTTCCAGACTCGGACAGTTTGAATGTAAATGCTGGATGGGAGCACAGGAGGTCGTCTACCGTTGGCCTCCATTCTGTCATGAATCAAACAATTGACCCCCCACCTCTTTGGTTTGCGTTAGCTCGTCCGCAGAGGCGGCGTCCGCCATGTCAGGTGCCAGAGAGACGGAGACGGCTAGTGTGCCCTGCACAGGTTGTCCACTGGGGTAACTGGGGAAACAAAAACTTTTTTAAACACCCGTGTAAATTGTAAATGTGATGTTGTGGATCATCGGCAATGAGCTGATTCAACCCACAGCGCTCTGACCGATCCGGAGATGTCATCTCCAACAAGGACCCGCGGAGGTGTCTTGACCAGGACTTCGAAACGAGGGCGCTCTGTAGGAACGGCAGTGAAGAAAAAGACAACGCACATGGACGTGTGAAAATATCCTCGAGAAAGAAAATGTGAAATCCTTTAAAAAAAAATAAAATAAAAGGTAACACAGCTGTGGAATTTGAACTCACCATGATGCTCCACGGTGAATTTTCTCTCATCAGTCACACCCTGCAGCAAAGACGATAAGAGGGTAGATTGGCAGGTGTATCTCTATTGAATTCTAGATTGTTTCATTCAAATACTGGACTTCTTTTTTTAACAGACACAGAAAGGTGAATTAAAAAAAACAACCCAACCCTACGTCCACTGTTGTCGTCGTGATCGCCCACTGTCCCAGAGGAGCTGTCTGGGATAAGGTGAATTCCTGCAACACAATCCCCAGGTTCCCGGTGGACTCCCACCTGTCCACAACACTCCCACTGGGATCCTGCGCCGGGACAAAGGAACGTCACTCAAACTTCCCACGGCGACACAATGCCAGGCTTAAAAAAAAAAGAATCTATTCAGCCGTTTGTTTCTCTCTCTCACACACACACACACACACACACACACACACACACACACACACACACACACACACACACACACACACACACACACACACACACACACACACACACACACACACACACACACACACACACACACACACACACACACACACACACCAGTAAGGAGAATTCAGACCCAGCGAAAGTGGACGACATATCCAGTTGAGTGGAGTTTTGTTTGTTTTTAAAGGCAAAGAGTTACATGTTGTAGCTTTCAAAATAAAAGTTATGATGGACCACCTTTATCGAAATTCAGAATATATGGATCTTAGGAGCATCTGTTAGAGGAAGGTTCAGTTAACAGAGAGGTGCTATAACACACACACACACACACACACACACACACACACACACACACACACACACAAGACAGTAACCTACCCGCACAGCGATATCCACTCTGCCTTTGTACGGGCGGTTATCTAACTGGACAAACACGGCTCTGACTCTGATGGTGTCGCCCGGCTCGTAGCGCGATCTGTCCGTGTGGACGAAGGTGGAGACGTTCCTGAGGTCGAAGCGGACGGTGGTGGCGTTGGCGAAGATGACACTGTCGCCCCTGTAGCCTCTGACCGTCAAGTTTAAGAGGGAATCCCGGGTCACAGCGCCGGGGATCTGGAGCGAGCGCGTGAGCAGAAACGTGGGAGGTTTGGCTCAGTGTCATTCTCTCATCCCCAGGGAAAGAAAGCATGGTTGAAAGAAAGGACAAGGTAAAGACCAAAGAAAATGGAATATAAATACTCACAGGTGGGAGCGTGAGGACCCGGGTCACACCTTTAAAAAAAAAAACCCCACAATGACGCTTCAGTTCTCTAAAAGAGGTCAAAGATCATCAGCAACACTTAAATCTGTGCGATCACCTCCTTGGAAGTCCTCCGTTCGGACCGCTCTACTGGTGTCGCCAAGTGCCAGTTCAGCCGTCACCCTGCCGGGGAAGTCGGCAAACACGGTGACAGCGAGCGAAGTGGGTGTCCCGGCATGCAGCACCTCTGGGCCCGAGATCAGGAACAGTGTCCTAAATGGAGGGAGGGAGGGAGGGAGGGGAAATCAATGGAGTCGACCGAGTCGGTTTTCTGCAAGAGTCAGCATGTAAACTGTGAATATGGGTTCGATCTTTGTGGTGTCAAAAGTGCACCGCTCACCCGGCCGGGTCCTGAGTCGAAACAGCCGCAGCAAAAAACACAACCAGGGTCCACATCCCGTCCATGCTTCTGATCCCCAGCTCCGTCGCACCTCTGACTTTCGGTCAGGACAACCGACGGGACAACAAGCTCATCTCACCTGGACTCCACCTCCTGTCCTCACCAACATCTCCCTCACATGCATGCACACACACACACACACAGACACACACACACACACACACACACACAGACACAGACACAGACACACACACACACACACACACACAGACACAGACACACACACCAGCATGCAAACAAATACTGTCACACTCACACATAACACTTTGTCACACACAATGGAGGAGTGGAGTGGGGGGGGGGGGGGTGTTCACACAGTCTTTTAACGCCTCTGCCCATGGGGCATTATCTCATCTGTCTATTCACAGTAGGACCATTCCCGGTCCTCTCAACAGCACAGAGTCATGCTCGCGGTGTTACGTGTATCCACAGAGGAAAGAGAATACGTCCTGGGTGCCAGAGGGAATCCAACTCTACTACTGCACTTTAAAGAGTCTCCTTTGGAAAACACATCCAGATTATCGCAAACTCGGCTTTGTGGTGAACAAGTTTGACTTTTCCCATTAACCTCGCGGCGACGCGGCGCGTCAGGGGAAAGACGCAGGTAACTTTGGCCAAACCTTCTGTAGCCAATATCAGCCACTGCTGTTGGTCTTCCACAATATTTCAGATTGAAAAAGAGATGCCACATCATATCATTGTTTGTTTTACACTCTTTGCTAGTGTGACACAAAAATAGAGGAAATGCAGACTTTATACCAACGCAGCATCGTAGAGGAGAATATGTGAAATTGTGGGGCCATGATTCAACCACTAAACAGTGAATAATGTTTTACTGTATTAACCTGTATTAACCCCTTCTTACCAGCAGAGGACAGCATACTCAAGGATAAGTAAACACTCAGAAGCGGAGATTTAAACCGGAAGCCGTGGGAATACCACTGGTCATGATCGTGCCCGGACTTTAGTTTTTTCTTTTTGTTTCTCGGAAACACTTGATCCCACGTTGCACAACACTCAAACAATCGGTTTTGTTTCATATTAATACTTTATTTCTTTGGTATCACGTTGTTTTTTTTGTTGTTGTTTTTTTCCTTCTCACACTAGATACACATATAAACATGTTTTACAATATACAGTGTCATTTGTCCAATATTAGGCACGTACGGCGCTGGCAACACAGTCGGGCATGAAGCATGTCATAACAGCACCTGGCATTCAGTCTCTCGCCACCGGTGGAATGTGACCTTTGTGCATCTGCGAGGATGCAGTTTGTGACGCGACATTGTTGTTGATCGTGTATGCTCGTGTTTTTTTTAGTCCGTCACTTCTGTAATGCACATCCCTGAGCACCAAAGCGGTACTGGCACACTTGTGATGACGGGGAGGCGCTCTCTTTGTTTTCCGCTTCACAGTTTCCCTGCGAGAAAGCAGTTCGACTGCAGCTCGAAGACAGAAATGGACTCGCCTGCAGCGTCACCACCTGCACACTATTACATTCTTACGCAGAAAAGGTGCGGACAAAGTGCAATATCCAAAGGATGCTGAAAAGGTCCCGGACAAACAGAGCAATCTTTTCAGAGCATGAAACCCAGGGATAAAGGGCAAGACATACTGGCAGATACTGTAGAACCTATCTGAAGATATCTAGGGATAAAAGCCCTCTCTGCCGACGAACTACCAGTGTGGAGACGTTTACAGCACCTCTCTCTGTTAACACAACCTTCCTCTAAGAGACGCTCCTAAGATCCATATATTCTGAATTTCGATAAAGGTGGTCCATCATAACTTTTATTTTGAAAGCTACCGGTACAATATGTAACTCACTGGGTCTGAATTGTCCTCACTGTGTGTGTGTGTGTGTGTGTGTGTGTGTGTGTGTGTGTGTGAAATGTCAGCTGAGTACGTACGGGAAATCAAAACTGGATACTTTTCATCTCCTCACTTCCGCTGCCTCGACCTGGTCTGAGGACATTTCTACATTAAATATTTTATTTATCTATTTTTAAGGAAATAGGTGTTTTTTCCACATTTTTCCCAAGCCTTGATCAGGTGTCTATAAACTATATATTAATAGACCAATTCAATAGTAAAACATGTCGTCAGCAAATAGGACAAAACAAAAGATTGTAACTCCAGTGTTACAGAATGTGACTGTATGTAAACACACTTGCTCAGTAAATATTGTCTGTTCTTGCACGAGCCAGCATCCGTAATGTCACATTTAAAAAAGGAAAGGAAAAACGGCGAGAAGGAAAAGCTGATGTCCGTCAGTGTTTCACGCCCTTTGGTCACGACGGCTGTTTCGTCACCCTCACTGTTATTTCTCAGATACCCTGCACTGCACGTCGAGCAAAAATTATATTTATCGTCCAAAAGTTTTGGTTTGTTTGTTTGTTTGTTATCGCAAACAGAGGAAAGGTCTCTCCGGTTGTCCCCGACGGAGTTTCCTTCGATCGTGTCCCGTCAGTACCTCCAGATAGTCACATCTCAAAGTGACGGTACATGCTCTCCACGTAGCTCAGGACCCTCTGCCAGTCGGGACCACCTGCCTTCAGCATCTCCTCTGCCGTCTGTCGGCACAAAGATTTCAAACAAATTGATACAAAATCGACACTGCATTCGTCATGGAGAAGTCAAATGAGACTTCGCCGCGATAGGGTTCGTGGTAATCGTGGAACACACGGAGGGCGTACCAGGGTTTGTGCAATCCCGACCGCCCCTCCTGTTTTGAACGCCAGACTCAGGTTGTCCCTCTGCGAAGCAAAAGAGAAGAATCGATTGAGTTGAACACAGTTCTCAGAGCACTGGGTGCTAGTCACTGCACAGGCTCGGGGCCCGGCTCCTGTCCTGCACCTTGTTCTCCGGAGTCAGGCTGCTGTAAGGGACGTGGGAGGGAAGGTAGGTGTGGTAGACGGCGCAGAAGGCCAGGCCGTCGGCCCAGCTGCTGCTGAAGTTGGTGATGTCAATATTCTGCAAGGGAAAAGAGAGACAGAGCGGGAGGATCGGGGTTGGTCATGGGTTCCGTTTTAACACAACTGTCAAATTGTATCAATACGACATTGGCCAATGTCTAATCAATCTACCTGAGATCAAATGTAGATTTACATAAAGTATAATGCAGCTCAGGTTTGAGAAAGTAACACATGTTCTAAATCATGAAAAGCAGGGCCACCTTGTAGCCCTGGGTTCGGCTCTGACACCAGCGGAGCAGCGAGTTCCTCTTGGAGCCTCCATGGCGACGCAGCAGCAGGTTGAAACCATCCTGGGACCTGACAACGAGACACAGACTGCTGAGGGCCTCAGACGTGCACTCTAAGGCCACTCGAGTTGGCGTCGGGATATTTTTGGAGGCGTGAAAATGAAACAACTGTTGCCACACGGCTGACTCACTTATTGAAAGAGAGATCTTAATGAACACATCGATTCGAGTGGCGTTTTGGCCCCAACATTGAGCTTTATGAGTTCAGCAGACAAGTGAGTAATTGGTTTTTACACAGGATGTAACAATTAGGTTGGTCTCTTTCAAACATTGCTCTGTCGGTGTGTGTGTGTGTGTGTGTGTGTGTGTGTGTGTGTGTGTGTGTGTGTGTGTGTGTGTGTGTGTGTGTGTGTGTGTGTGTGTGTGTGTGTGTGTGTGTGTGTGTGTGTGTGTGTGTGTGTGTGTGTGTGTGGACTCACTTGGTGGGAGGTAACTCAGTAAGGGCAGCGTTGTATTTGTTTAGAGTCTCCTCACGTTTCCCTGTAACGACGAGAAGCAACAATGCTGCATTACCCAACAGCGAGTCATGATTATGAACAAGCAGAGCTGAAAGGAGAGACACTGACTTATACAACCTGTGACCCGTCTATATACTGAAAGCCACAGTACTCAGCCGCCTGTGTGTGTACTGTACATCGCTGCCCATCAAAACCACGTGGTTTGGGGGGAGCTCGAGGACACTGCACGTACACCCACAACAAAATTTGCTGAATTAATGTCAATCAAATCAGCAAATTTGCTTTATCCTCTATCAATTTGCTTCATCGTCTATTTTACTCTAAATGAGAGCATCATTTACTTAATGAACATCCTGCTTGCGGGTTTCAGGCACAGAAGCATCTCTAATGGCCAAAACTTCAAATTTCAGGATAAAATTGGCAAAATAAGAAACACACACACACACACACGCAGGCACGCACGCACGCGCACACACGTCAGTGCCCAACTTGCCGTCTTGCCAGTCCAGATTTCTTCGGCCTCTTAGTTGTCCTGAGTTCTTAAAAAAAAAAAAAAAAAAAGCAGGATTCATTCACATTAGGGTAAACATCCATGACATGCACAACAAACCATGGAGGGGAGTACACACATGCATTCCCCGGCCAACAACCAATCTAATCGAGAATCCTTGTTCTTTAAAATAAAGTCTCTCACAGTGTTTGAGGGTGCAACCGTTGAGGCTGCATTGGACTGGGACGTTCCATTCTGCACGGCGATGGCGTCTGAGGAGGCAGGTAACCTGCACAGGCTTCTGTAATATTACAGTAAAGGGAACACACACGATAAACCAACTGCTTTTCGCGGCATTTTTTTCCAAGACAGCTATTCCACTCGGCTCCAGCTGCAAATTCAAACTGCCCCTCAAGTGGTCCTGTTCAGGCCTGTGGCCTGAGTGCAACACATTCAAAAAGAAGCCACAATCACTGTCCTGACCAAATGTGGGATTCTGTTTCGCAATTTTGACATGCAGTGTTGAGAGCCAAAAACGTCTGCGGCAGGAAATAGGATTTGTTGTGAAATATCTGAACATGCTGAAGAGCAACCTACACAAAATGATGCCTTATTAATGTGGAGCAGAAGCGCCACTTGTTTTTGAAAGATCAAATAGTTTGTCGCACCTCGATCTCCCTGTGGTTACCGTCCTTCCCGTTTCAGCGGAGCGCACCTCCTCTCCACTCCTGTCCTCGTTGGTCACATTTCTCAGGTAGCGTTTGGCCACGCCCTTGGAACCTGTTCTCGCCTCCTCGCCGACAACATTCTTTGTGGGGTCATTCTCACTCCTCCTTTCCACACCTTCTCGGCCCGACCTGATCGCCGCCCTGTCCGTGGCCCTCTGGGTGCCTTCTTTGCCCTCAGAGGCGTTGGCCGGTTCTGCGCTGGGCCTCTCCGGCTCCTGACGCGGAGCCTGGCCGTCGGTTCGACCTTGAGCCGGGCTGAGGGCTGCCAGCCTCTGCCTGCTCTCCTGTAGCTCCGCCCTCAGGGTGACCAGTTGCACGTCGGCCTCCCTCTGTCTCTGCTGGGCAGCGGCCAGCTCCCTCTCCACGTCCTCGTGCGCCGCTCGGAGCGCCGCCAGCTCCTCTTCGCCCTCCGCTCTCAGGCGGTCTGCCACCGACACCGCCACCTGGAGGTCGGCCTGGAACTGCAGCCATTCCCCGCGCTCCGTCTGAAAGGAAGACAGAGGGAGCGTTCACATGAAAAGTGCTTTGTTATTCCAACCGACTGAGGCGGCTTCATAGGAACTGGTTATTTGAGGTGTCTCTTCTTTCTTCTTAGATGGTGACTCACTATTTGTCGTTCTGAATCCGTTGTCTCTCATTTCACCTCACACAACAATGCCAGCCACTAGATCAAGGCCTTTGTAAAGTCAAATGAATTGCTCGTATGCCCATACTAATTTTTTGTTAAACATTTAAAATGATTAATGTCAAACACCCCTGTACTTTGCTAAGGATTAAATATGTTTAAAGGGTGCAGACACTGTTGGTAAAGTCAATGCTAACAGCTCTGTGAGACTATACATTGTCACGTTACTATGTTCAAAAATCTTAGTTCAAAGTGCCATTAGCTTTTCAGGTTTTTGGTCATAAACCAAAAATAGTATACAAAATAATACAAACATTTGTACACGTAAATGATAAGTAAAGGGATCCCCACAGATATCACAATTCATCCCGAGTTGCTAGTGAGGCTCATTAAATTCACTTTTACACATAACACTGTTTCCTTTACTTAAATTTACATCTGGGTCCAATAACACCTGCAGCTTGTGTTCTTCAGAGCAGCACTGCATGAACAGGAAAATGATTCTGCAAAAACTTTAGGCAAGAATCATTTTTTCGCTATAATTTCCTGCAATAACTCATCAAAAGCAAACAATAGCTGAACCCGGCGGCCGCAGACGATGACTATAATCAAGTGAACAATTAGATATCCATTTGGTCCTCATTAGGAGGCTACAAGTTGAACTGAACCGAGGAGCAAGCCTCGGCGGGCAAAGGAATGGCGCTGGCAGCGCATCTCTAATGAGGCCTGACTGAACCGTAAGCCAAGAGGTTTCGCTCATGTCATCTAAAATCAAGGAACCGAGAGTGCATGCTCCATTTTTAGAGAAAGAGAGGGAGAGAAAGAAAAAAGAATGGACCCCTAACAAGTCTGGACACAGAGGGAAAAAAAAACACATTTATGCAGCCGAGCCAAGGATGCATTGTGAAACTGCCTCCTGTGTAACTACCCCTGCGGTTACTGTTATTCATTAGAAATGAGCTGCGCCGGTCTGGATGAGAAACTTTCTGAAACTGATTCGGTTTTTTCGAAGGGGAGAGTCTCATTGTCCTCGGACTTGCACAAACACGGCCCCAGACATCAAAAGAGGCACTCAGAAAACAACGAAGCCAAAGAGGTAAACGATACCACACCATTATGATAAAAAAAAAAAAAAAATAGGAGGACGTTAAGCACAACCATAATCATAAAAAGACAGAAGGGAATGTGGAAAAGAAAAAGGAGGAAGGGCAATGAAAGCGGTTGTAATCACAGGACTGTTGAGGAGCGGAGAGGTCGGGAGGGTTTGGCAGTTGGATGAAGAATGGATAGAGATGTGGAGGAGGAGGCGCCGTCTGAGCCAAGTTGCTCACTCGTCTGACCGTGGACTTAAGACCACAGCTGGACCCAATTACACGTGCACGTGCACGCGCACACACACACACACACACACACACACACACACACACACACACACACACACACACACACACACACACACACACACACACACACACACACACACACACACACACACACACACACACACACACACACACACACACACACACATCATATTCCCCTTTTCTCTCCCACATACACACCTACGTCTCTTATTCTTTTACCGTGCCACCAAACCACATTGTTTCTCACACACACATGCGGGGTAAGTTGGAGCACGCTCTCCTTGGCAACATGTGTGAAATTAACAGCCGTCTCTGGTGTAGTCGTACTTCTATATTTAGTAACACTACGACACCCACCAGGATATGGAGGATCCTGTCCTCCCCGAGTCTTCGCTATCTGAGTGCGGACACTCCAACTGGAGCATGTCTGTTTAAGGAAACAGGAAGGGGCGCTCCCCAATTCACACTGAGATAAGTGTGTGTAGACGGTCAGGCTTAAGACGCACGCACACACACACACACACACACACACACACACACACACACACACACACACACACACACACACACACACACACACACACACACACACACACACACACACACACACACACACACAGTCCCTCAAGACCTGACCTAGTGCCCCAACGCAAGACCAGATGTGGAATCCGGCATTCAAAAGGCGCACACACTTGTCCACTACACTGTCGATGCTCATCAGATTTCCTGACTCCCTGGAAAGCGTCCAGCACACTTGGTGATTGTGCAATGTGTGTGCGTGTGTGTGTGTGTGTGTGTGTGTGTGTGTTCTAACCATCTGTCCCTAGTTCACCTCCACACCCAGCCTTTTCTAACATGTACTTGGGGAAACATCCCGACCCTGTAACGGCTCCTCTCTCCAGTCCGTGGCGTGCATTCAAAAACAGTTGAATACACTCTCATGCCCATTGAGAGACTTTTCACTCCCTCTGCAGCAGCCACACACACATGTACAGTACAAAATGGCCAACCCCCCCCGGAATGGCTACTGAAAATAAGTTTGGCGAGCCCAGAAGACATCAAAGAACAGCGTTCCGGGACGCTGCCATTTACAGTTCTCTGCAGAGCGAATTCGATACCGTATGCACACAAGCCCCCCTCCCGCCGACAACCAAACACAAGCTAAAGCTTCACTCTGCATGTGAGCAGCCTCCGTTGGCCTCCAGATACATGGCATTTTTTTTTTTTTTAAGTCTGGCTTTGCTGGAGCGGCCTTGCGAGGAGAAAAAAAGAGAGCCGAGACAACCTGGAGATCATTCCTAGACAATCTCCGGCAGCGTTCACCTGGAACTGATTCCAGAGCAGGGCTCCGAGATGGACCCGACCTCCGCGAGGGCGCACAAATCTGACGTGCCACCCACTACTCCGCCGTGAATGGAGTGTTTTCATTTTTGTTGGTTAGGACAATTGAAGACTGGTGGTGCACATAAGCGCAGACAGATGGTGCATTGGATAACACCCTTTGCTGCACATTGGGTCACCATGTGTCTTTGTCTCTGAATTTATTTTACCCTCAGTACATCCGGAATACATGGCAGCTGCCGGGTAGACAGAGGAAGACGGGGACGTTTGGGGAAAGTGGGGATGAAGACAGATGAAGAGGCTTGGGGAGGCGACGCTGATAGGATGTGACTGGGAAAAATGATGTCTGCTTGGATTACACGAAGAAAGAAAAGGTCAGAGCTAAAGCAAAATATGCTTAAGCAAGTTGGGGTCAGGCAGAAAAGATGGATGCAAGTGGAGGAAGAGAGACTCAAGGGGGAGGGAGGGAGATAAAGAAGGGTTGACGGGAGGACGGGGGGGTGAGATGGAGTGGGAGCGGTGCTGCGAAAGGCGTGGGGTAATTGTTTTGAGTCCTTGTGCTCAGGGAGGAGCGGTCAGCTCTCTAATGGAGAAAGAATGAGGGAATGAAGAGAGGGCAGGGGCACAGCAAGGGAAGCCGGGGAGGGGGGGGGGGGGGGGGGGGGGGGGGGGCTCTCCCCCCGACGCTCGGACCAGTTGTACTCGCCAAGACTTTCAATGCATCTGTAACTGGGTTTTTTTTTTTCTCTTCCATTCTAATGTGAAGCACACACACACAAAAAAAACACAACACACTGTAAGCCAGTCACTTCACGCTGCAGCCCCCCGCCCCCCGCCCCCCTCCACACAGCACAGCACAGCACAAAACAAAACAAGTTTTGTCTCCTGAACGGCCGAATGTGAACCCCCCGCTCCTCCGCACTGCACTCCCCTTCTCCGGCTCTCTCCACACACACAAAAAAGGGCTCCAGGGACGGGAGTATAGCTTATGTCGCCCTGCGTCGGGGCCCGTGTAAACAGTGTGGGATCTATAACTCTCAATGCTCCACCGCAGTCTCTTAGCTGGCCCCGCGCAGGGCCGACACCTCCGGGTCCCTACGGAGATGTGGGGAAGTGAAGGCGGGAGAAAAGGAAAGAAAAAGACACGAGGGAGCAGGGATAGGATCTCACGTTGAGAAATAGGTGACGCCATCGGGGGGTGCGGGGGAGAACGAGTCGAGCACATGCACGTCGAAGTGGAGCTCGCTTTGTAACGGCGCATGTGAATGTTGCTCAATCTCTAATACATGGCAAAACGAGAGAATGGCAGACGTGTGGCGAGAAGACAAGGGGAGGAAAGGGACGATCTTGAAGGAGGCCTACTGTAGATGACATTCCAGCTGTTGTAATATGTGGCAGATCCAGAGGAAGCCGGGGAGCCTCTGGCTTCAGTCCTCACAAGGGAGGGTCAGGAATTGGAACCGACGACTAACAGGAAATTACCACAGAATATCACCGTCCTCAGAAGAGTGAGAAACGACCTCAGCGTTTGGACTGAAGAATGCCTCTTTTGTTTTGTTTTTTGGAGGAATTTTCTATTCTCATTGCGCACGGTCTATCCCACTTTGGGTTTAGGACCCTTAATAATGGGACAGTGGACGGATAATAAACTTTCAGGTTCGAGGTTCAAGATTTGCTTATTGTCTCTGCACAGAGTACAACAGAACTGAAGTAGCAGTCTAGACGATGAGTTAACTCATAAAAACATCGGTCGGAAATAGAAGGGATCAGAAAATATACATGTGACAAGAGGATATAAACACATCGATGCAATTTAAACAGCAGTTGAGATACTGCCCTGGAGGATATTGCACATTTGCTTATAGTGATCCCGTATAGATTCAAATACAGTTGAAATGGAAACAGATACAGTTGAAATGTGTACTGTTAGATGAGACTCAAAAGCGCTGCAGGACAGTTGTACAGACACCACTTGGAGCAGACGCCTCACACCGCGCTCCAGCACAGTGAGAGCAACGCGAGTAAACAACCCGCCAATATCAAAACCCGTCCTCTTTCGGATGCAGGCGTCAGTGACGTGGGGAGGAATCTCAATGCTAATTGGCTCTTTTCTCTCGACATGGCATCATGCGAAAAACATTCGTTCGAAAGCAAAGAGCGCAAACGATAATATATTATATTAAATACACTGCTTCTACTCGCGCCTCTGCATTGACATTGCGGGTCATCCCGTTTGGTGAGAACGCACCACAAGACTGTCGGAGGGCCGGTGGGTGTTCCGTGTTTTCACCTCGTCGCAAAGCAACAATTGATTCAAGTTCTTCTGCTGCCGGGCTTGTATGTAGGTAGCAATGTGCTGCATGTATTGCTACATCCGCCCTGGGCTGTTGTCGGTGAAGTGGTCCTCAAGCTTCCTCTTGTGGGCCGCTTCATCCTCCCAGATGCCTCTCTTTGGATTGGCCCTAGCAGCTCTGAGCAAGGTTCTGTCACTCGACCTGAGGACAGTGTCACTGTGTCTCGGGAGGAGAGGGTACACCCGGTCGCATTTGGCAACTGTGTCACCGTCAACACATCTCTGTATGTAGCGGAGTACAGTAGAGGTCGACTTCTCCAAGCCCTGATCCACAAAAATGCCGCTTCACAGCAACCATGCATCTGCGAAGAAGCTCCTTCAGTCCTGGTGGTGGGGAGAGCTTTCTCTTTTATAAAAACATTTGTCGTGGAACCTTCACACTCAACATTTTATAAATCGATAGCAATGAGACCGACAGGTAGTCCTGCTGACGTTCAGGAAGTTCTCTTTTCGAAAAGGAGGCTCCTCGTGCAACGATCTGTGATCGGCCGAGAAACTTCGACAGAGGTTTTCTTCTTTTGGACGCCCCAGTAGAAGCGGAGGACAGGAAGACCTCAATTAGAAGAGATAGATCTCCCAGGGGGCCGAGCGGGGGCCGAGCGGGGGCCCATTCCAGGGCTGCTTTGTCGTTATCTCCTGGAACACCATACAGTGACTTGTGTGAAATTGGAGCGTGTGACTCCCTGTGTAGGTTGCTCGACGTATGCACGTCAGTTTTTCAAAATGCGTTGGCAACAGGGTTTCTTTCAACCTTCTATTTTTCATGCCGCCCCTGTGATGTAATATTAGTGATTCTACTTATAGAACCTATTTGTCTGATACAAGATCAACCTCATGCAGTGCGACACAACAGTGAGTCCTCCTTCGTGAGAATGAATGTTCAGTTTCTATTGAATCCGTTTGAAAGAGGCGTTTTATTTCTCATTTTGGAGGCTACACAATTTGAGGTGCTGAGCCAAAACCAAAACTGTACTGGGTCCATAAGATTTTGTCCATCCCAGTTCTATGAATTAAGGTTGGAACAATATTAGGAACACTGTACTCAGTATAACCCAGTACAGCTCAACAGTACCACAAACTGACACCCTTCAAAGCGACTATTACAATAAATCAAATCCTCTAAATCAGGTTCAATAAAATTGAACATTATAATCCTCATGAAGGCTTTATTGCAGGGCTAACTGCATTAGTTTTCTCTATATGTACCTGATACATTTTGTGAGCGTAGATTAGTTTGATCACGGTGAAAAGGAGAGTCATTAGTTTTACTGAAAAATGTTAAATAGCACAGCGGTAAAGTATTGGATGGATAAGCAGCAGTATCGCTTAGAGTAGTAATACCATTAAAATCTTAACGATACTGCTTATCCATACAGTACTTTAACACTATGGTGTGCCATTTATGCTACTTAATTTTTTGTTCCTGTTGACTCTGGTTCAGGGAACTGGCTCACATCGTTGGAAATTATGTTCAGGTAATTAACAGTCATAAAGTTTTAAACGTTTTTCTGACCATTTTTAAGTTTCGTGGCCAGAGACAGTGTGGGTGAAGGAGTCTGCCTCTCAGAGGCTCAATACACGATAAATGACGAAACAAAACTATCAAAATTAAATATTGTTTAAGAGTTTAAACTGTTACAAAAAAAATCCACTCCAGAATGGAACTCTTTGTGAGAGAGTTCCTTTCCCCCCCCCATTCATGATGGGATGAAAAGTACAGTGCAACTAGCAACCGTTCGTTACTTACGCTCCATGTTCAATTATTGTTACTGCTCTGTATGCATTATAATTTGGAACATATCTTATTGCTTTTATTTATTCTGCTGTCCACTTTGCTCCTGTAACACCCAATTGTCCCCGTTGTGGGACGAATAAAGGATTTTCTTATCTTATCTCTTATCTTAAGAGGGAGTTAAGTCTACTGCGCATAAGCCGAAGTGCATGCAGCCTGTCGCAGTTGCTCCTGCTTTTTGAAGCTTTCTTATTTGTCATACTCGATTTTTTTTTACCCCTAATTTATTTAAGCTGCATTCTTTCAGTCGGCGACACAAAACCATTGCACAGCAACTCCACGGTTGCATCGTTCACACCAGGGAGCGCTGGTTGCATTGAAGCCGAGCAGTAAGGGCGACCAGAACAATGGACCTCACTGCGGAAATCGTGAGGAGGAAGAGACACAGAGGATGCAGAAGAGGAATTAAGAGATAAATGAAGAGATCTGTGTCCAGACAACAGAGACTGTCCATCACCATGGGCAACACAAGACTGCTGGACAGTGAGATGGACAAGGTAGCGGCCCTCGTGAGGAAGCAAGTTATTTGTTTCTTCGAGGCATGGCTACAGTCAGATGTCCCATCGTGACATGATCCATCCTCCAGTTAACCAAGCAAAAACACATTTCTCAAGATATATCTATATCTCTGCAAAGAACAAGGCTCCAGAGACAATCTAAAGCTTCTATTGATCAGCAAATGACTTTCCATCATGCGATGTGCACTGATAAGCGACATCGTAAAGTCGGGAAATGACATCACACGTGGTTCAAAAATGCATTTTTTTTAGGTATCTCTGCAATCGTTCAGGGCTACAGACATGACCTTAAGCTTTGAATTATTGACAAAAATAATTGATTGGTCAAATGGTAGGATTTGACGTCACTATGAAGTCAGAAAATAACGACATATGCAGTGGCAATGAATTAACCGTTGCAACCAAAAAGGTTTAAGACACAATCTACAGCCAATCTGGATGAACCAATCATGCGTCATCATATTAGAAAGGCATTGATGGCATCAATACAAAATTTAAAAAAAAAAAATTGGGGTGTACACAGCACACAAATAGAGAATGCATCGGCCCTCCAAAGCAATTTCCCTACTGGGATCAGTGAAGTTTTTCTGACTCAGTTGTGGAGCCTGGGGTCAATTTTCATACAAAAACAAGGAAATGAAGTGGTGAGCCGGTCTGTGGGACAGACCGGGCCAAGCTGTGGTTGCCAACACTGAATGATTGCTGTTCATGGGAGTGGTTTCGCCAACGGTCGCTCACCATTCGCTTCGACTGAGCACACACCCCAACATGTGGTAAAGGAAGATACTGTCCAGAATATATGGACAGTATATACTGTATACACATGTGAAAACAAACAACCTTTTCAAAGCGCATCTCACCTGCAGAGTGCTCTTCAAATTCTTCACTTCCGCCAGCAGAGGCCTCAGTATCTCTGAGGGGAAGGATACGGGAAATGTCAGACGACGTCACATGCATATCAAACACAAAACGAGAAATGTCAAGGCAACGGATCTGCCCTTCTGAAATGGTAGGTCCACGATGAAACGAGAAGTCGCAGTGTTCCAATAACAAATTCGACAGGCCTGCATTTAACGGCGGTATATAGAATCAATTTAAGAGCAAAACATTATTCAATCGTGAAATAAGTGTAGTATAATGACATATATATCTCTTGCCTGCTGTGCTCGTGGCCCCGTCGTGACTGGCAGTGATACCCAGTGATGTCCTACACTCCTCCAGCAGCTTCCCCAGTTCCTCAGCGTGGCTGTCGCCACAATCAGGAGCGGCCAGTAGAGACTGACTCAGGCCACTGTCCCTTTCCCTCCAGCTCTGCCCCGGGGGGCTGCCCACCAGGGGTGAGTCACCACACAGAGGGGAGGGGCTCTTTGCGGGGCTGACGGCCACCGTCTTCCCTTTGGCGGCTGGAGTCCTCGGGGTAGAGGTGAGGGGACCCCCGTTCCTCCCCAGGGCAGCTTGTCCTTCAACCACGGCCGCCGCCGGCTTGTTGTTGTGCATCGGGCTCACTCCGAGGCCGCCCGGGCCAGCTGGCGGTGGAGGCCTCCAATCGGGGCCTGGTCTGAAAGCGCTGGGAGTGGCCGGGCTGATGGCGGCAGCGGTGGCGGCGGCGGCGGGCTGCGTCTTCCTCCCGATCGATGTGACGACGGGGACCGGAGGTGGTGCTGAAACCGGGGCGGCGAGGGAAGGTTGAGGCGTGGCCGGGTGAAGGAGTTGGGGGAAACCGGGCATGACGGCAGGCACATCACCCTGCGGAGTGGCAGGAGGAGTGTGGAAACTCTCCCCATGGGGCCCTGGAGAAAAACCAAAACATAACATCGAATTCAGATATTAATATCAAGGTGTTTTGTTTTTTTCTTGACTAAAAAGTCCTTTGTCACATCACTCGTGGAACACAACTCTCACTAGTGAGTGTTGAGCCTGGTGCCTTCCACCCAACGGCACACCGTGCTACATGGAGGATTTCTAACCAGCAAACATCTGTCATCAACCTGACACGAACAACGTGAGATATGTATGGATGGGAGCGCCACACAAATGCACCATCATGTGAGAAACTATAACAAAGGCCAATCAAGTACAAATCCCCCCCCCCCTCCAGACATTAAGATTTTATGTTTCATTTGTCATAAAATCCTGCTCGTCACACGCTGAGATCTAAGGTGAGCACCGGGAAACGTTCCCACTTCACCAGTTGACAGTGAAGGCAGCGTCTAGTGTCAAACCCTGCACACACACACATCCCTCCGCACAGACGAGCTCAAACATCCGAGTGAAAAGTTCTTTTCTTAGCGGAGGGGATTATTGAAAGTCCAGTGTGACTGTGAGGGACACACCGAATCATGGGCAGCATGACGACGGAGAACAGTTTAGTGGTCACTAGTCTGGCATGTTGGCATGTTGAGTGAGGTAACCGCGACAACATGGCCCCGATTGGTCAGCAGACATCCAGACCATGCAGCTGAAGACGCTGTCATAGAAACATTCCTCTTGGACAGCTCATCCAAATTGTTTGCTGCGACACTCATTCTTCAACCTTAAGAACACACACAGACACACGGGAACAAATGTCCCATGTCCCAGCAGTGAGCTGCAACTTCATTTCCAAACTTGACGGTCTAACGGTAACAAAAGTGGGTTTTTTTCACGTTTCGGATCAGCGTTCCCTTTCTCAACCAATAATAAACTCAGAAGCTATGGGGACCACTGGGTATCGTGTTTCCCCCTCTTCTCTTTTCCTCCTTTACCTTTTTTGGACAAAAAAAGCCTCACCGCTTGCGGCATGGATGTTCTCTCTTCTGAAGTGATGTGAGAGCCGCAGTCAAACATTTGCAGGGGTTACACACCGCCCGCTGTGAGGCCCGATCACCGGAAAAGAATGGCAGGATTGTCTAAGAACTTGCTCATGCCACTCCTGATTTTGTGTTTCTTCATTCCAAACCTTAATGTGCATGTCCAACCATGGGTGGCAGATTGACTCAACGAGTGTGCGCTTGTGCGTGTGAGTGTGCGTGCGTGCGTGTGCGTGCGTGCGTGTGCGTGCGTGCGTGCGTGCGTGCGTGCGTGCGTGTGCGTGCGTGTGCGTGCGTGTGTGCGCGCGCGTGTCAGAAAGCATTAGGCTTCCCATGATTAATCCGCTGCCCTTGTGCTGAGCCGGGGAATTCTGCCGATTCATCACAGCTGGCCCGGCGGGGCCAGAACGAATCACACGGGGACGCGAGGAGAATGACCACTCACTGAGCAACACACAGGAAGCCTGCCAGGATTGGGCCTGCCGCTCAGCATGCGCACACACACACGCACACGCGCACACGCTCTCTCTTTCCGCTTGCTTCTCCTTTTGCTCCCTTGTATTTCCTGATTATCCCCTTATCCACCCTTTCCTCTCTTTTTAAGGAATTCTACTGTAGTGTGCTCCCTCTTCCTGAGCCTGTCATCCCCCCCCCCACTCTCTTTCCACTACATGACTACAGAGCCTTGAGGTGTGCCGGCTTTACTTTCAAAGAACACACAAAAGCACACTGACAGACTTCTGTGTGTATTGGCTTTTCTTTGAAATACACATTTCTGAATTCAGACACAGAGCAAAGATGATTCGACCAGATGTAGAGAGTTTTAGAAAGTTATTTTGTATTGCCGAGTGTGCGTCTTGTCACAAGTAAAGTCACATGCATTTTCACATCAATTTTTTTTTTTACTTTTAACACACAAAAGTGAAGTGAAACTCGTGCACATCAGTTGGAGACTGATTTCAAGAGACAGCCTCCTGTAATGTACCTGGGGGTCCATGGCCGTCCTTGCTGGAAAAGTTGCCCATACTGCAGTCGTGGAGTTTGGGCCCCAGGTGTGGCGGCCCTGCAGGTGTTTGTTTCTTTTTTCACTCAGTCCAAATCCAGATTGGCACTGTGGGGGTGACACACACACACACACACACACACACACACACAGTTATCCAGTTGAGAAATAATTCAGCTCTGAACAGAACCAACTCTGCTCCCCCCCCCCCAAAAAACCATCCATGGCAGACTGACAGGGGGAGGACTACCTGTGACTGACAACAAAGTCAGTGTGTTTCCACACTGAGGCTGGAGCACCTCTCCAGAGCCACCACATGTGCCAAACAAAGTGTTGACATGTCAGGTTTAGAATGCGTCCGACTGATTGCGCAACTGGACAAGATCAAAGTCAACACAGAAGCAGCATCTTACTGTACACGCACCCTCGAAACAACGGAGGTAGACCGAGTTGGCAGAACTCTTAATTTGATGGAGCCCGACGTTTGAATTGAAAACGCTTTCTGATCAGAGAGCCAAACCTTTGACGCGCGCCGTCAAAACTCGGATGCGACGCGCGTAAAACGGGGTCAGAAAAAGTATTGCTTTGCGCCCACCACGTCAAACCCCGCGAGTTTGCTGAGAAGTTTTAAATAACACGTAGATACAAACCGGTCAAAACGCGGAGAAATAAACCCCACGAACCTGTCGCTCGGAGTTCGGTGGACTCTTCTTCCACACGCTTCGCTTCCTCCGGCGCTGCTCAGCCAGGCGCACTGCCCCGGCGCGTCTTCACTGAGGAGAGGGGACGGCTGGCCGGAAAGCAAAAGTGCAACTGCACCCCCCATGAGCAAGAGTTTAAACTAAGGCCGGCTAAAATGTAAAATAAATAAATAAATAAATAAATGAACACATGCGCATTGATTTAAAAAAGACACAAAGTCTTTAGGTTTTTAATCCGAACAAAGAGCGAGGAGCGGCAAAAGCCAAAGTGTTTACACAAGGAGGACCGACGGCTGCCGGGTGTGTCCGCTGGAGGGCGCAGTTGGGCTGCGTCACGAGGAACCTGTTGCCCCTGACGTCCTCTTCACTGACTGGGCAGCTGATCTCCTGCACCAGGCCTTTTCAATTATACCAGTTTTTGATAAGTCACATTTCATTTAAACTTCAGTGGCCCTCGCCGTTGATGCTGCTCTTTGGTTTGATTTAATTCTGGTGTGTGAACAACACACACACACACACACACACACACACACACACACTCCTGACTTCATAAACTCTGGCAGTCTGATGGCCCCCGACCTGACTCCTGCCAGAAGGTTTCTTCTTCTCACGTTGTTTGCTCATTGTGAGAACTATTTATAATATTATTCAGTCTCGATCTCATTATCTCAAGCCTTGAGATAATAGAAGATGTGATGTGGTGCTGTGCAATTACACTCGATTTGAATTACATTGGGTTTGGTGAGCTGCTCCAAACTTGGGCTGCCACATATGAACACTGACTGACTCTATCGAAAGTGCCTGTTGTATGGTCTCACACATGCTCAACATCTGCAATAATAATTTTAAAAAGTAATATATAAATGTAAAACTGATGATGAATCATCATCATTTCCTACAGTAAGGCTGTTAGTGACCATGTATTGTATCCATTGCTGGTCACATTAAGAAATCTAGTTGGAACAAGTGTCTCTGTCTATTATGGGATTTGCAAAGCTGATGTCAGTCTATCCGACCTCTCGTGTTTATGCAAATAAACAATAGCACATATTTGTACATTGTGTAATGTGACCTTAGCTTCTGACAGGTGAAATATCCATTGATGATTCTGCATCTGCAGATTTTTGACCATGTGGGTGCAGATAAAGCGTGGACTTGAATCCACCCTTTTACAAAGTGATTCTCTCTGTATAGTGAGGAAATTATTTATTCGGACAAAGAAGATGATGCATTACATTAAACAACTTTTACTGGAGGTTTTCTAAAATCTACACATGCCAGAATTATTAAAAGTTCTGCACAGTGGTCTCATCTCTTTGGGCTACATTACAGCAAAACAACCCGAGTTTCACTCTGACTAAAAACATATATTTCTTGGTACATTTATTTCTTGGTACAGCTGGACAGAAACAATGAGACACATACAGTAGATGTGACTAAAGTGCCGTGGCAGAGAAGCGCGAATCTCTTCAAAGATCTGGTCATTAAATATGAATCATGTTGCTGGCAGAAACAAATCTCTCCTCTAATGGACACAGCTGAACAGACCTTCATGGATTGTACTGGATGAGCACTGACGTGTGAAACTCACAGGCAGGCGGGAGGGGCCTGGTCTTTCCAAACCTTTCCCTGTGTTTTCATTCCGACAGCGAACGTACGTATGGTGTCCGTCGTGTCAGTGCACACTGTCTTTGGCGGTTCTGCCTCATGAAGGTGCGCAGTGCTACCTCAGCTCTCTGACTGGGATCAATAGGTTTTCACAGTAAGACCCTGTGCACCGCTGTGCGACACTGCAGTGTATAGAGAGAATCCATCAAACCCAGCCAGGTGCATTACACGGACCTCCAACCCATGCCCACATTGATTTCATACTCATGGGAGTGCAATGCGCGGACACGTGCCAGCGTGTGAAATACTGTCCGACCTGGATTTTAAGAGCAGTCGAAGACCACGTTAAATCACATGTATCTGAATCTGTTACCGCCGCAAGCAAAGTTTTAAAAGGCCAGACGTGCCTTCTGCTTCTCCATCAGGTGTATCCTGGTGTTTTGAGGCCGCCACAAAGTCATTATGACATTGTTTACGGGTCTCCGTCGAGAGCGAGGTGACGAATTGTTCAGCATCTGAGGCCAGTTGGAGCCATTAGCTCCCTGTGCTGAGTGGACTATTGCAATTTTGTTGGCGACCCACTGCACTTTTGTTCTGGATTTGCCACTACCGGGTTTCTAAAATCTCCCAAACCTCCCACAACTGGCCACTGGTTCAATTTGGCATACAGACAAGAGTAGCTCTTGAACAATGGAGGGGGGGGGGGGGATTACAAGGTCTGGCTGACCTCTAAGTGAGGAAACAATCTAACTTTCTCACCATGCTCATATTTCACAACTTTCCAGAATACTAGTAAAAACCTCCCCCTCCCCCTCCCTGTCCCCTGTTTAGGGAGAAATAAAACTTTTTATGATGCGTCGCCATCATATATATATATATATATATATATATATATATCAGATTCAATTGATTTTTCGACCATTTCCATACTCCACAAATAAGACAGGACCTGTGCACTCCACAAGGCACTGCACGCATTCTCAACCACGCTCAGTGTCTCGCCAAATTTCACATCCCTTCCAACTGCCGCAGCACAAATGGAAACACCATCGTGGAAATACCATGATGTAAAAAAAAAAATCCATGTGGGACAGTGGGACGAATGGTGGACACCGCAGGGGGAAAGGTACAAAGTTGGGATGCACAGGAACTGCCTCTCATGGGTCCTTGTCTCTCCTAATAACAGATTAGGTTCAGGAGGGTGTGTGTGTGTGTGTGTGTGTGTGTGTGTGTGTGTGTGTGTGTGTGTGTGTGTGTGCCAGCAATGATTTTCCACCTGGGTTAATAATACCCGCTTGAGGACTCAGGCTTATCCAGGAGGAATCACCAACCCTGCCTTGCCCACTTGCCACCCCCGGCGTCTCAGCCAGGTAAATTGGGATTCATAATCCGGCAAGGTGCAGCTGTCTACATGACTCGTGTGTTGATATCAAATGTAAATAAGCTGAAAGTTACGTTTTGTAACCACAAAACTACCCTCCCGCTCTGCTGTTCTTACTCCACCCCGACCAAACAATAGGGGAACGCAACTTTTCTTGAAAAAAAACAACAACATTTGCATAAAATAATAGTCACTGATTCAGCCACCGCCGCCTCCTGATTGACAGCCGACGCCAGACTGCGCCCGGCCAACGCCAAGGCTGCTTGATGGATGGGCTGGACTGCTCCTCCTCAGAGGAAATCAATTGAAGTCATGGGCAGGGATGGGCCTGCTGAAGCACTTACACATGGTTGGCTGTCTGCCTGGGGAAGGGTGGGGTAGGGGGGCACAGGGAGATGGTTGCCAACCATCTGTGTATCGAGGGGCCACTGCCAAACGTCGGCCCCTTATTACGGCAGGCCTCAAGGAGACGCACAGCGAATTAAACATTTTAGCTCATGCAGCCCACATTCAGCAACGGTCTTTGGGAAGTTCCAGCATCATTACGTACTCATCCAATCATTCGCACTAACAAATGTCCTCTCGGTGCATTAAAGACTCTAAAATCATTGACTAATAAATGTGATCTGTAGAATTTTAACCTGTTTTTTATTTTTTTATGTGTTGCGCTATTTTCCATACTACAACATATCACTTCCGACCTCCTGCCAACATACAGGTTGAGTCAGAAATCCACACTAACACATCTTCAGAGAGCACATGGGCCACATTTGTTCAATGGGCCTTCATAGCTACAATCTTAGACGTGCTAAAGGGCAGCTTCGGAGACTCAACCAATGATGCTGGCCAACCTCAATCCAACCTACAATCACAGGCTATTTATTTTTAGGGGAATTTCGCGCCCACAAAGGAAGGGGGCGGAATCTCCTGACAGGCATTGGCCCGGCGAGTTCCATCCAGGAGGGGGTTCTTGCCCACCATGCTGGCGTCAGTGTGACTGCCAACCCACTGCAGCACGCGGGTGGAGGGCCGGTGGTAGAGGGCCAACTGCCTGGAGCTGTAGCCGCACACCCCGATCCCCAGGGCCCCCAGCAGCACGGCCATACCGGGCATGGTCCTCTCAGCTGGAGGCATCACGGACACATTGTGATAGGCCTGGGTCTGCATGGGGAGAAGAGTGGAGGGTGAAAGTGAAAAGAAATGAAAGGCATATAACTTGTCACAACAAAGTAGTCAAGAAATAATACAACTTCCTTCCAAGTACGACCAAAGTGTTACGATTTGTTGATATCCAAAGTATGTGCATGGAAGGAGATCAATTTTAGCTCTGAAAACCACAGCACTGGAGGACATCCCAGCCCTTTTTTCCAAACAAACGTTTCCCCCCCCCCCCCCCCCCCCCCGTCCCATTCAACCCCACCACCACCATGGCCCAAGAGATTTAAAAGCCATCTTGTCTCATTGGCAGTCTGTCTCTGACGACAAACAAAAAAGCCTTGTCTATTTTCGCGACATGGGCAATTTCCTCCGTGGGTCCTTGACAATTATAAAGAGCGTAGAGGTGCAAAATAATAGAAACTTCATCGTTTCCAACGGAGCGGTGTCACGGGGAGTTAAGAAGCCATTCCTGCGGCTCGCTCGCTCACCCAGTTCCCTTTACAGTGCAATGGGCTGTCATAGGCTTGGGTTTCTCCACTGTTTGTGCTAAACATCACAATAAAGAAGTGAGTGTGTGTTATGAGCTAAAACAAAATGCATCTTATAATTACTGTAGCCTGGGTGGAATGTATATGATATACTGGCACTGTACTGTATCATCTTGCCCCAATGTGATCTGATCAGACACACTTGGCTGAAAAAATGGGAGCAATGTCAGATGGCACAATGGCGGCATATGTCTGAGTTGCTAGGTAAAAAACTGTAAGGAACCATGGCCCTGTTTACTTGCAAACATTCATTACCGCTGCTCTCTGAACTATCGGGTTATTTCACTTTCCTCAACCTAACAAGGACTCTCGGTGAAGACAAGAGCACCATGCGAACCCGCAGACTTCCAGTCCAGGGCGTTAAGAGGCTTTTCTGCCCTCTCCTTTTTAAAGGTCTTAAATCAAAACAAACTAAATTGTGCAATCCACTGCGGGGCAACATGTATTGACTCAGCACTTCAGTTCCCCCGATACACAAGCGGCACAGACAGCTTTGGTTAGTTGGTTACATTATCTACTTGCCTTTAAAACGTACACACCTTTCTGCCCAAGTATCATCCAAACACCCAGACCTCCTCATTTATGAATGGTCAAACTGACAAGACAGATTTCTTCACAACTTGCCCAACTGCTCCCGCTCACCTGCAGCAGCCGGATGTAGCCCGGGGTCAGTCTTGGGACTCTGAAAAACATGGTGGAGCGCTCCACTGTGGCCTTCCCGTCGGATCAGGGGTGAGTTAAAGGCCAGATGACAAGGCTCCTTCTCCCTCTCTCTGCGGAGCTCCTCTGCCCAGACTCCCGGGAGGGGGAACCCACTGCCAGGGGGTCTGTCCCGGTGTGTATGTGGACTCTTCGACCTGCGCTCGGCTATCTGAAAGCCGGACAGCCAGGTCAGTCCTTATTATGTCCCGTCTTTACATAACAGGCGGTCTGCATGTGGTGCGTCTAAGGGGATTACAGGAGCTGGCACACAGGGGGCCGAGAGGGCAGGTTGAAGCGCACTTAACACATCAAAGTGTAAGAACAGCCATAATAGTATCATAGTATGTTATTTTTTTTTTTTACAAAATACTGTTGTTAAAATCACTTAGAGCAAACTAACTTAATGTAAACAACACATGTCTGGTTATGATATGCGTGATTGTTTTGTCGGCTGACTTAGTTCAAGTATTTTCTATGTAATCTAGGACACATTTGCAACATTGTGATGACTATCAGTACATGAACGGATGAATATAAATGATTCTAATTGATGTATTATTATCTTGTACACACTTACGGAGCAGGTAACACTTAGCACACTTGTCATTTTCACATTTGATTGGTTTCTGCTCAGTACATTTTCAGGCTTTTGACTGAAGGGAGTGTGACGCCAAAACACATTAGAATATAATGAATGAATAACTTGTTGATTACAACAACAGTTTCTGGATTCAGCAGCTCCTTGAACAGCCCCCTACGGTCTAACGACACAATAGTGGATCTGCCACATGCCTCGACTTGGCATCTTTTCCAGTTTGACGGTGCGAATGGCCTCTCTTGACACGTCAGCGAATTTCTCTAAGCTTTAATGTCCTTCCTGGCCCCGGGGTCCCGGGCTCAGAGGGAGGTCCAATAATCAGGTGGCTGATAAGGCCTCTCTCTCACTGGACGAGAGGAAATCTCTCTCCAGCGAGGGCAGCCAACGATGACCTTCTCATCATCTCCGGGGAGATTCTCCCTTCCAGCTCATGCATCCATGAATAAATCTCAAACCCTGGCTGGTAATAATGCTGCAGGTCGACATGATGCCGCTGAAAACTTTGTGTTTGTCAAACGAAACAGTACAAAAGAAAGAAAACAGAAAAGAAAAGGGAAAAACTTACTAAGAGTTAGCAGGTATAATTAAATCTAAGTTTGCTTGATAGTAGTAAACATAAAGCAGAGCTGATGTAGATGGGAATATCACTCATTTGACCGAAACACTGAGACAGATTTACATTTTGACCTCAGGGCGGTGCTCCAATAGTTTTACTTAAAGTAACTGATATTATGGCCATTTGGGATCAAAGGAAACTATCCACGGTTTATCTACATCTCTCCCTTTAAGCTGATATTGTTATAAAAGAGAGGAACTCCAGAATCGTTTGACACTGTCAGTGTGTGTGTAATTATTGTTGCTTTAAGGGAAAAGCAACGTCATTACAATTCACCCTAATGGGGACTTTGTTATCTGTACCAAATGTAATGGCAATCTCTCCAATAGTAATTGAGACACTTCCCCTAAAAACTACAAAATGTGAACTTCATGGTGGCGCTACAGTGAATGTCAGTGGCTTTAATGCACTGTATGGGAACCATTAATGTCTTCACCAAAAGAATCCACCTACTGCTGACGCTAGAGGGATCGGAGTAGTTGCAATTCAAGCTCTGGTCATCTGGGATATTTGTGCCAAATTTTCATGACCATCCATAGAGTTTTTTGTTGAGATTTATTTCAGTCTGGCTCAAAGTGATGGATGGAACAATGGGTAGACAAGAGAATTAAAACCCCAAAACAACAATGTACTTCGGGCTGTTGCCGTAAGCGTGACAGGCGAGTTGTCTCCTCTGGCTAATTCCCGCAAAATGAGCCCGTGAACTTCCATCAGACACAGCACCTGGTGCGTTCCGTCCCTGAATGGAGGCCACAGATGGCTGCGATCGTACTAATTGTTAACCGTGATAATACTACACATACACACACACACACACACTCTCTGAGCAGTGTGTTCACTACAACCCGCTGGTCCCTACTGTTGCATCCCAGTCCACGGAAGACAACAGCTCCTCTGGACCTGGTCTCTGGTACTGGCCGCACTCGGGTCATCGCGATGGGAACCGTCCAGCCCGAGATTATTCTCTCTGCCCTCTTCCTGAACTCGGCCCCTGGCATCGAGCACTGGGTAAATGTATTAGAATAGATTACCTGAGCTGCAGACAGGTATGCTGAAGCCGAAGGTTAAGCTACCGACTCCCCGGGCGGTAGTGGATCCCAAGGTCCATCAACAACACACTGCCTTGCTGTGCTGAGCACACAGTTAGATGACGGCAACAAGGGGTTGTGGGAATAAAGCAATAGGACTAGTTATTGTTCTTTATCATCCGGCCCTGTAATAACTATCTGCAGAGACGCCATTGAGGTCATCACAATCGCTTCGCTGATGCAATTCGTCCAGTGCCGTTAGGTAAAACTGCAAAAGTGAAAAGTCACACGGAATAGCAAGATAGGTCAGAAATTGATTTGTGGGGAGTGAACTGTAGATAATTGAGGAGCTATTAGGGTAACCAGCTGGGTTTAAATGTCATAACATCTGCACACAACACCGGAGCTCCGGGAGAGCTGACATTTACCTCGCCAGCAATTAAGGGGTCAGCTGGGGGGAGGAAGAGTGTAACGTTAATACCGAATAAATGTTTGGTGGTCAACTACATGAAAAGCAGCAGCAGTTCGGCTGATAATGACAACTTCAGGCTACTCGTGGTGGGCGGCCGATCTAACAAAGCAATTTCCCTGCAGGGATCAATGTACTTCTTTTTTTATGATTCTGACCCTGGAAGGATTTGCAAAGCTCAGGATTGATTGGCCTTGTGTCCTCCTTTTACAATTTGAGGCATGAAAAAGGGATTATACAAAAGGCATAGATCAGAAGCAGAGATATTTAATAATTTAAAAAAAAGTATTTCACACAGCATCTTAAGCCTGACATTTTGCAATCCAGTATAGAAGAAGAAAGTTTTTGGTGATAGAAGTAATCCTTCAGCGGCGTCTCTGTTTCACTGTGACTGACAGTCTCGTGGGTGTGTGCTGGAGGGTTCTGTCGTCTTGTCGGCCCGCATGGGAAGAACGTCTGTGATCCAGTATTGGAACAGGGAAACGACGGCAGCGGTTTCCTCTGAAACGCAGAGAGACACATTTCAGTTGCAGCTCAGACACCTGACAACATAATACCACAGGAATCATCTGCGTTTTCACCAAAGAGACTTATTTGCTGTTGTGTTTTCGAGCAAAAGGAAATCAAAACCTCCTGCCGCTGTGCAAGTCCTCCTCCTTACCTCTTTGCATGGAGACGTTCAATCCAACACCGCTGTCTCCCACCAAAGATAGAACCTCTATATCTACTCTTTCTCGAAAACTTTGAATTGAATCTAATCTGCGCAGAACATAAAAAGGATGCAATAAAAGCGGGAGCAGTCAAGCCAATGTCATTCGCGAGAGGATCTCCGGGGTGCAGTGAAATCTATTTAAAGGAAATGGGCTTCAGAACGGCTCCTGCAGTCAATTGATTGCCGCTGCAAGGGTAGATAGAGTGAGGAGAGCTTCAGTGAACTCACTTGAAGGACTTTTCAAAGCGCACCGTCTCCACGAGCGCCTCTTGTATTCCGCTTTGTTAAATCAGCATTCTGTGTTTTAAACTAAACCCACATCCATTGGTTTAGTTTAAAACACAGAATGCTGATTTAACAAAGCGGATGTTAACCAAAGATATGAAATCTCACATAGGTCGAGAACTAAACCGTAAACAAGCGACAGAGTCGGACAATTTGTATTTTGTCGCTCCGATACAATCTGCCATCAGAGTTGCATTTTCAAAAAATGGTGAATCGAAAAGCATGACTCATACAAAATGAGGTGAGTGGGGGAGGGAGGGCCAGTGGAAAAGCTTTCAGGAAGCTGAGGATTAGGTGCATGGAGAGGACAGGCACAACTAAGGCAGGCCGTGTTGTGTCGGCGCTGCTTGCGAGACCGCAAACTGTTTTTTTTTTAACACAGCGTCGTCTTGGCGACAGGGACAGGCATGAGGCCGAGGACACTTTTGCAGCCGCCGATATCAAAGTGGCCTGAGCCGCCTCGCTGCTCGCACAGACACAAACACACGCTTGTGCGCATGACAGCAGCAAATCCCTACTGATCCTATTATACAGCCAACTAGTCAAGCACGCTAATGCGCGCACACACACTGGGGACACTTGTTGATGTTTTGGGCAAGGTGAGCAAGTTCAAACATGTAGTCAGCTCATGGTGGAGGTCTGCGCCGTGTGAGATGCGGCATGGACAAGACCAGGACAAGTACGCACAGGTGAACACGGACAAGGGCAGGTCAACTCAGGCGAAACAATAGATATCAGGAATGGGAGGCGAGCAGGGGCAGACGGGGGCAAGTATTAACCTGCAGGGGCAGGTCGGTGAGGTGCCTGGGGCCAGAACCTCGCAAGAGGAGGGCACACACGCTTGTGACAAACATGGAGCAGCCTTTAACACAGGTGAAAGCTCCTCATCCGCAGCTTCTCACCGTTTCTTTCCACAACTTTCTATTTGAACTTTTGTCGTTTTCACTGACCTGCAGACATACTCGAACCTCCGCGGAGCTCCTTCAGTGCCTCCTCCAGTTTGTCCGCCTCCTTCTGCTGAACAGAGGCCTTGAGGCTGTAGAGCTGCTTCAGGACCGGGCTCAGGGCGGCACATCCGCCGGATATGCGGCTCAGGAGGTCGTCCACCGTGCCGGACAGGAGAGAAAGCTGGTCACCGTGCAATTTGGCTGTGGGAGCACGGAGGGAGGAGAAGGGCGGTCGGTTAATTAAAAAAGCCTGGGCATCATAATTCTGTACTTTATCTGATATTAGAGAAGCGATATCCAACGCGTGCTGTCGAAAAAACAAAGAAATCTGCCCGGAAACACGAGTTGTAACAGTGGGCTACCTTGGCCTGGTTTGTTTTAACATAAATTTGAATAAATCAATCACCGCTGTAGGTGATGATCGCCAGTCAGCACTCGGATATCGACGACGCCTCATTGCAACTTTAGCAGCAATACATTGATGAAATTACTGAGGCTCTGTTTAACCTACTCACATATTTTAGTCACATATTACAGAAAAGCACAGTTGCGCGTGGCAGGAGTGGTATACTTTCTGGTCACTGGCTTTGATCAACGTGCTTTCAGCTTTCTGGCAGCATCTCATTATTATACATCAGTGCACCAGCTTTTTATATGAGAAATGCCAAATACTTAACAGTTAAACTCTTTAGTGTCAGGCTGTTTATTTTTTCCAAATAGTGAGGGTGAATGGGGAATACTCCAGCCATGGCTTGAGCAGTGACTAGAAGATTTGGCAAGGGGATTGAAACAATATTGGTCCAAAGAGGAAACACAGCCTCTGCTCAGTACTCACATTCCGACAAATAGATTTCCAGTGTTGTCCTGAGGAAGTCGGACACCTCAGCAGCTCTCCTCTCATTATCCTCCTCCTCCTCCTCCTCCTCCTCCTCCTCCTCCTCCTCCCCATCTTTTTGGTACGTGAAAACCAGGGCGGCAGCTCGGGGCACCACACCCATGGAGAGCAGCTTCTCTTTGTGCCGTTTCTTCTTCAGCTTCCTCTTCTTGTTCCTGCTCATGTGCTCTCCTCCCTCAGCCACAGCCACGGTCCGACTCTCGCCTGCGCCGGCACCAACTCGCCCAGAGGCTTCGTGAAGAGTTGGTTTCCTTTTCCTCCTCTTCCTTTTTCTTTTCTGCTCTTCTCGCACCTCCTTATCCTGATCTAGTTCTTCATTGCTCTCATGGACGCTGTCTTCTGCGGACAACAAAATAGTGAGATCGTGGTTGGTCTCCGTTACACTCTTCATATGCATCTCTACTTTTGGGGGGCCTGAATCAGATTAGAGAAAAGAAAGGGCAGATTCTAATGTACACATGGGTAAAGGAACAGATTTGACCGGAACACCCGCAGTCAAACCATTGGGGGGATTTTGACTTCCAGTAGTGTCCAGTAATGTGGAACTGTGGGCTAAGAGACTATACACTATAACAGCTTGATTCCATTTCACTGCATTCTGATCAGCCCGTGACAACTCAGTTAATAAAAAGTACAGTGCAATCAGTAATACTGTACATGCGATGTCATTTGGTGCTTCTTGACAGAATAGTAGACAAAATCCTGTTTTCAGTCTTTTAAATGTCTTATGTAATGATCACGCACAATGGAATCTACATCTCCCACACTGCTTGAAAATTTCCTTTATTTTAAATCCAGCACTATGTCTGATGGAAAGATGAAATAAAAATAGGGGCCAATTCCTCAGCTTATGCAGCGGCTTTTCAATTTGCACAAATGCATGAGCGCACACACACACACACACACACATCTTCTACCCTATCGAAATCATCACATCACTGTTCTGTTTTAGCTTCCCAGTTATGTAAAAGTATTATCACTGTGCAGGCCTGTATCTTTAGACTTAATAACCAGGAATGACTACACCTCAAACGAGAGCCCCTAAAGGAAACGGGGCTCTTGTCGGCCGAGCAGCTCGCCCCCTCTGCTTGGTCACACCTCCCTTCTCTCTTACAACTCCAGAGCCACTGTGAGGTCAAAGAAACCCACTCCCTGTCGAATTCTTCGCCACACGTTCACATTAGTCTGATTAGGAGCCAGGACATCATGCAGCAGCGAAAGTAGCATGAACCAAAAAAAGCAGAGGAGGAAAGAAAACGATTCAAAGGGGGTCACAGCTCATCTTGGTCTAACGAGGATCACAGTGATAACGAACGAAAGTCCTTGACAGCATCATGTGTCTCTCTATGAGCATAAATTTAGCAAAATGTGAAAGAGAACTTGAACTCGCTGTCATTTTGTTCCTCGCTACCATCTGGGCATCTCAGCTGAGACACATCCTGAACAAAGTTTATGATGGTTTTCATTGATTCTGTCATTTTGCGATGGATTAAAAAAATGATACAAAGTGTTTGCCGTCTACACGCTGCACAGAATAGAAACAGAGACCAGGGACTTTATCAGGAGCACCTGTACACCTGCTTGTTCATGCAAATAGGCCAATCAGCCAATCCTGCAACAATGGTACAGATACTGTACAGGTCAGAGGCTTCAGTTAATGTTCACATTAAAAAAAATCTCAGTGACTGACTGTCGACTGATTTTTGATGTAAGATGAGCTGGTTTGAGTATTTCTGGAGCTGCTGATTTTCACACGCAACAGTCTCTGGGGTTTTCACTAAGTATGGCACAACTAACATCTGAGTCCGAGCGGCAGTTCAGTGGACAGAAACACCTTGTTGATGAGAGACGTCAGAGGAGAATGGCAAGGATGGTTTGGAGCTGACACAGAGATAACCAACTCGTAACAACTGTGGCGATCAGAAGAGCACAACATGTGGAACCTCGGGGTGAATGAGCTACAAATCACGTCTGTTCCAATCTTGTCGGCGGAGGGAAGAAGTCTGAGGCTGCACTGGCCACGGACTCGCCAACACAGGAAAATATCCCCAGCAGAATCTGTATTTCTGCTGAGCAGAAACGGTTTGGGGAAAGTTTTCTTTAATACCAAGCAATCATTATTGGAATACCACGGCCCCAATCTGAGGATTGTTGGCGACCATGTGCATCCCTCCATGATCCTAGAACAACACATAAATATGGAAGAAGCTTGAACATTATTCTTTATTTCCATATCCTACCATCCAATGTTTTGAGTGCACATGCACTGGAGAGGCGTAAACGCTGCATCAGGTAAATCAATACTATTGCACATATTAATCATTACTTTATTACATCAACTAGTATCTGTTCCTGTGATATTTTATTGATGGCTTTATTGTCTTTATACAGTCCAACACAATATGACCTTAAACAGGTCTCTGGATTGCAATATCCATCAACTGCCCCCTAAATCAAAAACGTGTTAAATTAAGGAGCCAACAAATCTCTTTTATTTCACCGAGGTAAGGCAGAAGCCTGTCAGGTGGATGGAGGGCTGCATTAAGGAAGATGATAAGTACAGGGACACGTGTAATGAGCCAGGGGCTTTTATTACACCCCGAGAGTTTCATTAGTCCGCAAGAGTAAACAGCAACTGCATAGCAACTGCCGAGCTAAAGACTTACTCTCTGTATCAACCTGCCAGCCAGGTCTGCTCATCACAGGTCAGGAACATTTCAGCTTGGCATTAACGCCAGCTCACAATTCAGCTATAAAGAAGGCACCATCGAGGGCTAAGTGTGTCTGAGCTGGGATTTATCTGACAAAAGAACATATTTAATAGAGTTTTCAAAGTGAAAAAAAGATAAAAGATCACCCGGGCACAAACACCATCTGTACAGCATTTGAAATTCTCCTCAGTTCAGGAACACAAATGGTTATCACTGTCGGTTTCCCTGAACTATAGAGTGGCAGAGATAATCAGAAAGAGTGACTATACCACAGAGAGCCAACCTGGAGGAAACCCATGCCGTAAATCTCCCCCTCAGCTTTATGGCGCATGGCACAAGTCCATAAATGTAAGATTATGGTGGTCTTACCAGCTGGGTCCTCTGCGCTGTTTACACTTTCTTGTTGAGAGAGTGGGACAGATCCCTCCGAATGTTTCTCGTAGTCTGCAGGAGGAGGTAGGACCGTGTACATCCGTGCGCGAGGATTGGCTGCACTCTGTGTCGGCGCCGCATCTCCTAAGACCGATGTGGCAAACGAAGAAAGGAGGTTAAACGCCATGTTAGGAGAAGGAGAGGGGCAACGATTCGGCATGTATGATGTGCTGGCATGTTAACATTTGTGTTTTGAAAAAAGAAGGGGAAGAAGTTGTTCCTAACATTTGTAAGCTTAAAGTTTCTAAACTTACCAGCAGCAGTGTCGTTTTGAGTGGCCTTTCTTTTCACATAGGTTTTCTTGGCTAGAGCCTCTACAATGCGTGTTGGACTGGTTTCCTTCTCCGACGTGGGAGCTGCAGGGTAAAGCCTCTGCAGGACTTTGGACTGAAATACTAAGTGACACACACACACACACTCTACCTGTTAATTAGATGCAATAGCATTGAAAGGCACCTGGCTTCTTCGCAGTGTGAAAAAAAAATCATAATCTTACACTTCGTGCCAAAATCTGTCAGTTTATTAATGCAACTCAACGGAGTGTGCAGTGATTTGAAATTTGCATAGCAAGTAATCAGCACCCACGTAAGTCGAACAACGGCTGAAGTAAAAAGAAACTTCAGCCAATTTATAAAAGTGCTGTTTTATGGATTGTGAGTGTGTTGTGGGGATTGCCCCCACTTTTTGAAATGGCCAATTTTGTCCCCACCACCTTTTAAAAGTAAAATTTGATAAATTGCGTGCACAAAGGAATGTGATAAATGAGGACACTTTGAGATTTAAGGTTTACTTTGAGGTTTATTTGCACAAGAGAACATGTACAAGCTCAGGAACAGTTCGTCCGTTCACAGTCTTTATTAATGGAGGCCCAGGTGGTGCAATTTGGACACGTGACACATTTCATATCAGTGCACTAATAGTTTTTATTCTAAATCTGAAAAATACAATAATCACGTTGCTGTTTCTACAGGATCTCCCGAGGGGAGAGTGATAATCATGTGCACAAGGTCAACGTGACCTGCTCTTGACACATTACAGTGCCTTTGTATTGGACAAACTGGTAACGGAGCCTGGCGTGGGAAAAGACCCTCAGTGTACTGTAGCCGTAGCAGCACAGTGGTACACGTGCATTTGTTTACAACAGCGTCCGACCTACGTAACGCGAGACTTCCGTTAGCCGCCGGGTAGCCACGTTAGCTCGCCAGTAACGCGCGCACCCCTTAAGGTTTTTCATACGACACTGACGATGCTCACCTTCTTTCCTATGTGTCATATCGAAAACCCAGCTGACTGCGAGCGGAGATAAAGAAGAAGAAGTCCAACACACAGGTCGCACATGGCTAGGCTGCGATATGGTAACATGCTAGCAAGCTAGCCAGCATGGTAGCGTTCAAAAATCAGCTCGCTTCATACCGGAAGAGTCGTCTGCTACATCGCGCGCGCACAGGTAGTGGGAGCCGTGCAAACAACCCCTTCGCGTTAACAACTAACCAGAGCTACTTGAAAAGCAATTAAACTACACCGATCAACAACACAGCGATGCTCGGACTTCTCCCCCCGCTGCACTCCCCACCAGATACCACACGGAACTGACATCGAGGGGCGTCACTCCGCCCCGTCGCGCCCAGCTTCCATTCAAATTAATGCAAATTTAATGTTGACTTGGTTGTCTTTGAAGATGTGTGTCTTTCATATCATGGATTCATACATTATCTGGACCGGTCGGGTCCATTCTTCAAATCGGCATATTGACCAGCGTTACTTTCACTTATGTGGAAGATAATATATATCATTTGTATTAGGAGTCTGAGAATAATAACTTCAATTTGTTCTCAGAGTCACTACTTTCTGCTATATCGAACGCAGGGGTACGAATCCGACCCCGACCGTTTTTATCGGTCGCGATCTTGAATGCGTCGGGCTGACTCGGGCAGTCTGCCCGCCGCGGCGATCGAGGCCAATTTATGTTTTAATGACAGTTTAAAATTGTTCGATGAATGCGACGCACCGGCGTCGAGCGCCCCGCGCGGTCGGAACGTGTAACGACGGCGAGCGGCTTCGGGCGTGCGCACAGCGAGCCAGCGGTAGGACGGGGCGGAGGGAGGGTGGGAGCGAGACGGGAATACTAAACAGGCACCTCGTGGCTCAGCATCAGCACCGGGCTGACTTGGGATTTGCGCACCCTCCAAACTTGGGTTGGGACCTCGGCATGTGAACGTGGCTTTTGCAGGAGGAGGATCCACCTAGGATGTCAGCTCTGAAGAAGGTAACCCCCCCCCCCCCTTCTCTCTTTTACTTAGTCTCTGAGTACATGTTTAACTACTAAAATGTGACACGAGCAGGATTCCAAACATTGCATGTCAATGGAAAGATGGATGCAGCAGTAGTGGCAGTGGTGGGGGAAAATGGGTGTGTGTGCAATTTGGTTGCAGGATTTTCCAAGTTTTGCAATGTCATTAGACTTTTGGACTATTAGGCTTTTTCAATCATAATAATAATTTAAATTGCTATAAACCATATTTGTTTTCCTCACCACTCCTCTGCTTTGCCAGCTGAATGTCACTCCTGCACTTCCATTTATTCCTGAAGAGGAGGAGGAGGAGGCTCGAATGAGTAGCATTTCAGGCAGACAAAAAAAAAAATGAAGCCCTTTTTGCACAAGGTTAATTCCTCAATAGGATGCTTTGTCAGTTTTGATTTCCCCGGGACGCCTCCTGTTGTGTGCTATCACGAAATACTGTATGTATCCATGCCGACTGTAGTCTATGTGGGTGGATGGGCTTCACTGTCTTGTGTCTGACAGAGCCCGAGCCCAGTGCTGGTGAATGAATGAGAGTGTGCTTAACAAAATTAAGCACTGGACGAGTTGTAGTTTTTTGAAAGAATAGAAACTCCACAGACCTGTGTTAACATGTTACAGCATGCATTGCAGTGAACAAGACATTGAGCAGCATTTGCACAATTCTAGAAAAAACCCTGACACTTGTAATCAAATGAATGGGCGATGGTTGCGTCTTCATTTTTTTGCGATATTGCAAAAATAGAAATGTTTAACCCCCTGTTTGTGCAAAAGGCTTGTCATCACTGTCAGTTGTACACTGGCACATTGTGTCTTTTTAGGGATTCGGTGCGGCTGCGAGCTTCGATGTCTCATCTCCGACGGATTCCGTTCATTAGGAACGACAAAAACGAGGGAAGTTGTGTCGAATTCCTGCTTCGGCACTGCTGCCCGAAATCCACAGCCAATGCACTGCGCTCTGCACACACTGTGAGTGACAAAGTGCTGGCTGCCAGTACCCTCGCATCATCAGACATCATAATCACAGAGGTGCTAAAAATAGGGGACCATATTCATTGCAATGCTTTAGAAGCTCAATGGAGTTACTGCCGCTCACCCTCACAGATAGACGTTTCGCCAAGATGCTCCTCGATGGCGTATTTGCACCCTGCTCAATAATAGAAAAAGTTTTTTATTTTTAGACAGTGGTGGTCAGTCAGGCTCTAGGCTTTCTTCAGTGACATATACTGCAGCTCGGATGAGACTCTGGCGTTATGGACTTGAAATAGTCTGCATTACAGGCCATACATCATTGAAACAGCATTCCCTGCTATAGTAGCAGGTATGTTTTTCTCCGGGTTCTAGTAAAGTGTCCCATGTTCATTCATTATGCAGGTGACTAGAAAAGCTAGAGAGCAGTGAGCAGAGCAGCAAAGGAGTCAGCGGGCAAACCTAATCAATCATTTTAGATGAATGAGAGAGGAATTGACTGTATCTTTGTGTGTGTGTGGATCTGTGTGTATGCTTGACTTGGGTGTGTCTGTGCGATAAGTATTCACATGTAGCCCGTCTGCAACCTGACGGACAGGGAGCCTGTGCGTGGGCAGGTGGGCAGGTGAGAAATGGATGTCATCTCTAAAAGTCCTTGTGTGTCTGCAAAATAAATTACTTGTCACTTTGCATGGGGGGGGGGGGCCTTTCACCTCATCCACCTCTGCTGATGGGGGATTCGTATGAGATTCTTTGAATAAAAAGACGAGCGCTTAATTATAAGATACCATTTGTACATGGGACAATTTTTTTTTCATCAGGAGGAAAATGAAATCGAATTTAGCTTGTTTCTTACACTGCTGTTAAATTCATAAGCGCACACACACGGACACACACGCACACACACACACACACACACACACACACGCACACACACACACACACACACACACAGTACATGCCCAAGCAGACAGAGCTTCATCAACGGAAAGTGACATGATAAGACTCTCATAATCTGTCTGAAGATGCATACAGTGAACTAGGAAATGCTGCGTTCATTCGTGTGCTGATGTCGTTCTGGTCCACAGGGGGCGAGGAGCAGCGGTGAATAGAGACTAGTCGGACAAAAAGTAAATGTTGAAACATTTAGCAGAATCTTTTTTTGATAATTATTATTCAGCCACTCAACGTGACAGATATGTTTCTGCTCTCCCCCATTCTTCTTCTTCTTCATTTTAGTATTTTCTCTTGTAGGCCTGAGGTCTTAGTCACCTTCTTTCTTTTCCTCTCCCTCTTCCTCTATCCGTGTTCCTCTCTTTTTTTTTTGTCTCCTCTCATTTCCTGACCAATGCCCCCGCCCACTACCCCTGCAATATTGGCTCCAGTATATGAATGTAAAGGAAATGGAGGGGATGGATGGGGCAAAGCTTTGCGAATCTAATAATGCTTGATAGCCAACTTCGTGTATATAATGGTTTCTGTGTGTGTGTGCGTGTGTGCGTGCGTGCGTGCGTGTGTGCGTGCCATTACTCATTTAATCACCTTTGTGCTGCAGTCGGTACCGATCTTGCGGCCATGTGGGTGCCATTGCACTCCCCTAGTGCGCAATAGCTGCCACACAGCCCGAAGTCAGATGTGAGTCATTACAAGGTCCATTACAAAATTACTACTGTATCTGTAACCTTTCCTCCCTATTCTAAATGCAAAGTCATCAATACAGACCGTTTGATCCCGGTTTGTAATGTCATCGTCTGTGAGGATTTTACCAGGCTCATTTTCATCATGACAGCAGCCTTTGAAGGTTTGCACAGCAGAGAGACGTGTCCCTGTGTCAGCTGTGTGCCGTTGAAAGTCTTTGATTGGAGACAAAGTTAAATCAACTCATCATTTAAATGGAAATATACATTTGTCTCCGGAGGTCCACTGTGGCAATGGGATTATGTGGCTTCTATGTCGCACATTGCAACCAAGTCAAAACGCTTCCCCTCAACCTGACCTTCCGTAGGAGCAAATATGCTGGCATCAAGAGGCATGGTTTGGTTTGTCCCCTCTGGGCTACTGTAGAACCATGGAGTGGAACATGAGCTGTGTCCCAATTCAGGTGCCGCCATCTGCTCGGCCCACAACAGCCACGTAGACCGCGATGGCCGAGCCTGAGACATTTGGGGAGGATGAAGATGAGTAGAATAAATCACAAATCTGTTTTTTTCTTTCATTTCTGTATTGAGAGACGGTGATTCCTACAAGGGGACGACGGATTATCTGCGCCGATGTTCACCATCTTTACGATTATCGGTATCTGTCATTTTTTTGAGCCGATTTGCCGACAAGATAATATCATTTTAAAATTTGTACTTTGGCTCTGATGCAGCCACAGTCATATACTTGCTAAGGTCATGTTAAAAGGTTCTGTGAATTAAACATATGCATTGAGGCACTTGAACAAAGTATTTTGTTAACTGTTTGTGCTATTCTGAATTTTGACACGTTTTGACATTGTTTTTTTACTGCAGACATATATCCGTTACAAATGTCTGTTATGTGTCCTCTTAGATTAGTAATGATCGGAAAAAGCCTTATCGGTTGACCCCTAATTCATACCAGCAATTAAAAGGCAAAGGACAAACAGAGCTCCTAATTTTTTTATTTTTTTAGTTTATTAACACCTGCACATGGTCATGCAACATGGTCCCGTGTTAAATATTTTCCGAAACATTTAAATTCTTCTGCTGACGCTGTCAGAGAGATGTTAATTCAACTCTGGTCATTCTGGGCCTTTAGTTTTTATGGTTGTTGTTCACTTCAATTGCATTATACTGAAAGATCTTCACGGTGGTTTGTCCTCTTTTGTGTTGCATCCATTATGGCTATTACTAGGACGAGCGGCTCCAGCGCAAACCTTAATCTTCTGCTATATCCGCACTGTGGAGTAGACGTTGCCCCTGGCAGACAGGAGGAGCTTTGAAATGCACTGGAGTGACTGCACTTCCCATCCGTCGTCTCAGATCTCCATTTGCCCGCCAAGAGTTGCACTCTAGCCCTCAGCAGCACACGCCAAGATATCCTATTATACACTGCCACTTGTGATAATTGCCAGGGTCCAGCAGTTATAGTGTGTGGAGAAAAGGTTGGCGAGTCTGTGTGTGTGTTTATGTGACTCGTATTTAGACAGATGTTTTCTTTGTGAGCATCCTGACACACAACTGGGACAAGACTTGGTCTCGCCTGCTCTTTAGGATCATGTGCACAGCCATTAAGTGATGCTGATGCATTCGAGTCTGACTTGCTGGAAGATATTTTCACTCGTCTTGTGCGGTTTATCCTGCACTTACTGGAGATGCTATAACTTCAAATAAAAGCCAAGAGTCATTCACTTGAACTCTGTTGTTGTAACTTTTACTTTAATGAATGTGCATAGGTTAAATTACGGAGGCTATTTGTGATCCTCACTCTCCTGTCTCTTGAGTCAGGCTCCATCAGTCAGCGGGGCAAAACAATCTCTCAGACAAATGGACCTTCAGCTGGAAAGTAATCAGTATTTTTTTTATATCTGTTTTTCTCACTTGGATGATATCAGTGAGAAACATTTCTCCGTCGTCTCACATGGTGTCTCACCTGGTCTGCTTGATTGTTCATCTTAGCGATGGGGGGCTTGCATTTGGTTATTTGTCTCCTCCATGGCTGCCTCAACGGTCTTTGTGTTTGTCTATCTTGAGTGCTCTCTGAAAAGAAGCACGTGGCGCAAAATCAGCTTGGTCCAAGACAAGTAACTAGATATATATATAAACCAGCTATGAAAAAAAGTTTAAAAAAAACATCCATAAGCCTTTTTTTCCCCTGATCGTTCTCAGAAATATTCCACAGAAACTTCCTGACTAACGTAAATAGATGCAGCATCTGACATTTCATATGATATTCAATACTCTTGCCTAGAAGCTCTGCTATCGCATTTTTATTTCATGAGCCAATCTAAAAGTGGCAAAAGATGATGCCTTATCTTACTAGTTCGTATCTTCAAACGGTCTCATAACTTTCCCCAAACAAATACCTCTGAAATCCAGAATAAATAAGAAGTAAATAATCCCTCAATCAGCACCTGTGTTTCTTCATAGTCTGCTTTGTGACAAAATATGTTGTTTTATTTTTCCACACATAACGCCATGAGAACTGTGGATTGATGCCGGGTGATAATACGGAGATCTGAGAATCACTGGAAACATCTACTCTCAGGGAGTTTAATGTCATCTCCATAGAATCCTTTTTTCTCACTGCCTCGGGAAACGAGCGAGTGTCAACCAGTCCAATTGGAGGAGCTGAATGGTAAACCACTACAGCCAAATGGAGCCTTTTCTGAACTCACTGACTCAATGGGGGTTTGAAGAGTAATTTGAAAGATTGGGCTTCTAGTCCTGAGGTTATTACTTTGGATTGTCATTGAGGATCTCCCCCCCCCCCCCATCTGATGCCTCTCAAAACCTATAAGACTGTCAGATGAAACTGCAGATTTTAATGGGTTATAATTATTTAGCTTTAGATATTACCAAGGTTATTAGCCGAACCATAAAAGGTGGTTTTAATGAAACCAGCTTTTGAAATCTGTGCATGATGACGGAAAACAAATCTGTAAAATAGTACCCAAAATATCAAATCAAATTCCCGACTGTTTTTGCATTTCCACTTGTCCCAGTTTCACGTGTCCATGGGACTGTCCTCGTGTGTCTTGTAAATCTGTCTGGTTAAAGCACGCTGACATAAATCCTCCCTTGTGCTCATCCCACGACGAGCTCAAAAAGACAAACAAATGGATGCCTAATGGATTTTCACATGTGAAATTAGACGCCTCGCATCCGGACTCCAATCCTTTTAGAGCGTAAATGAGAGGCAAGTGACAGCTGTGTGTGTCTGAAACACTGAAGAGTGTCGCTGACAGTTCGTTTTCCACACTCCTCCAGTGTAACTCCTCTGCCTGCCAGCCAGCTATCCAGCATAAATTATGACCGGACATCGTGCAGCTGTTTTGAGTCATTAGAAACCAATCATTGGGTCTCTCATCTCTGCAGGGCCATCTATTTGTATCTATGACTCAATTATCCCATCCACTTATTTTATGAGTAGCATTTTGTCGCATGCAGACGATACTATCACCAATACGTTAACACCTCAGCCTTAAGAAATTCAAAATCAGTCAATTTGAAAATTGCATATCTGAACGCAAGCGCAGACTCAGCCATTCTGTGCCATCAGTTTGCACAAAGACTACAATTGTGCCCTTGACACCCTGGACCGTCTCTGATGAACCAGCGGGTTCAAGAAATTCTTCGATATCTACCAATAGGCCTGTTCACGTGTTTTGGTTACAATATTAAAATAAATAAATAGTAACAGCTGTGTCTATTAAGCTTTTTTAAGACCGCAAAAATTTGCGCAGGAGATTTTCTTGAGTTTACCGTTCACATATGAAGAACGCAGCAAGACATCATATATCATAATGTTCACGACAGCGGGAACATTTCTGGAAAGTTCAGGCGAGGGGTTGCAGGTAGAGCACCCTCTCATTCGCCATGAACCTTCAGGAGATTTTTTTCCTCCTGTATTCTCACATGGGCTCACACTGACATTTTCTGGAATTTTTACTAGGGGGCTGGCAGGAAAAGTTCCAGAAAATGGTCCAGAGCAACATTTGCGCACATTCGCGTTCTAACATACAGCCCCTCTGGAAAAGTTCGTGAAAATGCTCGGACTTCAGTGCATGTCTAAAAAAGCATCCTCAGTGAATGACGAGATTGGCCAGTTAAGAGAGGTATCTCATGTCTTAGATATCGTCAGGTTCAGATTAAATACGAGGGTCTGGCATGAATTGAGTAGACTGAATTCTAAGGACAAATTTACTAGCACAAACTAGCGAGGAAGTATCTATATTATAACAGTATTATCCCTCCTCTTATTATCTCTCCTATTAAAGTAGAAAATGGGACTGGATGACAGGAATCAATGTGCCCGAGGCCGTTCTCCTGTGTGAATGATGTTGTGCGTTGAATGTCCCCAGAAACAAGCCATTAGGGTTCATTTCTATGTTATCATATCTGGTCATTTTTCCTTTTTTTAAGAGGTATTTCTATTTTTACATAGGCTCCTCTCTTCAATTTAAAGGGACATTTGTTCACAACCAGCAGGAATTTGGCTCTGGTTTCACATTGCTCTCAGTACTTACATATGAAAGGACTTACAGCTAGGAACAAGGACGACAACAACAAAAGCTGAACAAACAAGTTCAAGAATGGATGGAATAAATAATAATTTCTTTGAATACGCGGACAGGGGACGGGTGGGTATGTACATGGTGTGCTACAAATATCTCTATTTTTACAGTGTACAGGTTTTATGGTGACAATTATTACAGCGTGCAGGATATTTATTGACGAAGAGCATATATGATCATATACAAATGAAAAGATTGACAAGTTGGCTGTCAAAGTAGAGTCTGTAAAAGTTGATTGGTCATGTTCAGTCCCAGAGAGAATTAAAAGAAAATAAACTTGGAGAGACCGAGGTGAGATATACCAAGTCATGGACTTTAACACCAGGGAGAGGGAAGAGGAGGTCTGTCAACATTCTAAAGGTAATTTTGGACAACAAAGACTCTGCCAGGCAGCACATCGCGTGTGAACGGCAAACTCGATTTCAAGTCCATGTCTGGAAACAGCTTAAATTTTATGAACAAAGAGACACTCGTGCCACCTGCTGCTCTTTCCGAAATCTCCTTCGTTGTTTTGGTGTCGTGTGCTTCTCTCTTGTGGAAATCCTGCACACGTGTGCCGTTTGAACGCCAGCAGTGTGTCACAGTGTCACAGCAAAGCTTAACAAAACTCTTAGAAATAATCCGACAGGGATTGTTTCAATTCCAACAGAAAATTGTTCCGTGATGCAAGACATGAAAGTGAACTCTTACAGAAGGCAGGTGAATACGGGAAAATATTTGGAGAAAGCTTTTTGGAGTTGTTGTCATACTTTATTGATTGGTGCCATCACCTCAGGAATTGTGAGTAGTGCAATAACTGGCTGTGGTATTTGCTTCCAAGACCGCCGGGCACAGTGTATCTGCTGATGGAGCAGAGAAGGCTCCTAGATTTGACCCTGTTGATGTGACCGCATCAGACTGACCAATTAGTTTGCCAACCTCTCCATCACCATAATCAAGCAAAATTTTATTGCCGTGATAATGGATTGTTAGCGTGTGTCAAATTGGATAATTGATAAACTCAGAAATGAACCTTCCACGCACATGCTCACACTGGGACCACCATGTAGTGGTCCGCGGCTCAGATCGCAGTGCAGAAGGAAGGTCTCAGATGAATATGGGATCAACCATCTCTCGATGCAAATGCCGTGATAAAAAATAGTTGCCTGTTGCCGCTCTATTATTGTTGGTCACAGCGTGCTGCTTCTTCTTGTTTACCTGCTCCGAGCCACTGTGATATTAACCTCTCTCCCTCTCCCTCTCCCTCTCCCATCCCACCCCCCACCCACCGATTTGTTGTTCCTCCGGAAGGTGTTGCCAGGCATACTGCAGAATCATTGCTGTATTTTACCAGCCAGGAACACAGGTAAGGACCAGACAGATGTCCCCCTCACCACCAAACACATCAGTCACACAGAGGGAGGGAGTCGGTCAGTGGGAGTAATGAGAGGGTGGTGCTGCTGGGGGAATGGATGCTCAGTGGGTGGGTCATATTTGTCTGTCTACCTGTTTTTGTGCGCGCTCTGCACGTTATTCCTCATCCGCTGCCTATGTGCATTTCTACGAAATGTCTTCATACGGAGTGTCTCACCCCTACTATTTGGCCATAAACACATGTCTGTGTCACTGTGGTTCTTACAGTACTCTTGTTATTCTTAGTTGCTTGCACACAATGTTATCTCAAACAAAATTAACATGTTTCAAAAGGGGCTTAAACTCATATGGGGCTACCTCTGCTTTCTCCACTTGTATGTCAGAGGGAGGGAAAAATTCTGGGGCCGCTGCTGCGAACTTGTGATGATGACAGGCTTCATCGTTGCAGGTGTGAAGAGGTTGCTGATGAAATTGAAGAGCAGGGAGATACACTCAGGTACCTGGCCGCAGTCCTCACAATACTGACTTCCTCTACCTCTCCTGTGCGTTCGCTCTTGGCGACTCTGCCTCTCTAACCTCTCGACCGCAATGAGACTGCATGCACGCGGGGCTCTCACACCATCCATCCCACTAACAAAACCTCACCGCCGCCGCTACGCACTGGTTTCGATCGTTCGTCGGGCTCGCGGCCATTTTGACATCTTAACAGTGTCCGCCGTCTGCGGTAAACTTGGCCCTCCGCTGCGCATTTTGTTGTGCAAACAGCGCAGGGCCGGTGTCTACACTTGAGACGGCTGTGTTTGTCAGACACGCGGAGAGAAGGCTACATGCACAGCCTTCCCAAGTGGGAGACCCATGCTGAAGAGAACAGCAAGGGCACAGCAACCTTGGTGACAGAGAGAAACTTGTCGTGAGTTTCGGGTGTTGGAGGTTGGAGTTACAATTGATAACGGACGGGCATCTTTCAGCGTGAAATTAATGTTTTATGGGGCATGCAAGCAACATTATCTGCATTTTAGCCGATAAGGAACCCAACGAACCTGTAAATCAGCAGTTTTAGTCGTATTGTCAGTGTAAGAGTTGTGTAAGCCGTGGCCCTGATCAAATGTATTAATCCTGCCCCCTCTGCTCCCCTGTCGAGCGGTGTCTACTGTTAGGGAACTATCCTCTTCTCATGCTAAGCAAGTTCAATCAATTACAGAAAAGCGTGTGAAGGGCTTTTCAAATGTTTGCGCAAGTTTTTGTGGAGTATTTTCACAAGAGCTCACTATTCCGGCGAGGATGAGTCGCTGTGTGTTTAATTAAGGTGGCTGGCAATCGCCACATGAATATGAAGGACCCAGGGGTGCACTTCTCAGCTGGACGTTGAACAAGGTTATTCTGACAGAGTGGACACTTATTTAAATAATCTAATGAATATGGATGTGCGAGGCTCTGAAACTTTTCCTGTGTGATTTTAAGAGACTTGAGTCTGGCATAGGGAGCAGTCTGCTGATTTGGTTCATGATGTTTGTCTGTCTGTGTGTGTGTGTGTGTGTGTGTGTGTGTGTGTGTGTGTGTGTGTGTGTGTGTGTGTGTGTGTGTGTGTGTGTAGGCAGATTGTATGTTTGTGAATGTACCAGGAACATTGGTATGAATGCAATATATTGCAAAATCCATATAAAAAAAAAAATCATTGCTCTTCTGGTGTATTGTGCTGTCAAGAGGACGTAGGACAATGCACTCCTCTGGAATACTCATCTGATTTTGTTCAACTATTTCCATTTCAAATTCAAGCACGAGCCTTTGCTGAGTAACTTTAGCAAAACACGGCTCCTAACAACCTCAGTGCCCCCAGTAGTTTCTGTATTTATAAAGTCTGCCTCGGCATCCTGTTCCCATGGCAACCTCGGCTCGCGGTGTCAGTGGATGCACTGTGTCCATTCTTAATAAGCATTACTTCTTACCACTGATGATGAATTAAATTTGCATATGTTAAGTGGACGGCATAAATTAGCACTGGCTGTGGATGAGGATGCTCATTGGAGTGTACAGTAGAGGTGAGTCAGGCTCGAGTCTGACTTAGACGTGTGATAGAAATTGGAAAATTAGCACAGGGCACGATGAAGGAGAGGGTTGGGTTATAGTAGATAGGTGGAATGACGACAAGCGAGTCAGATTATGTGACACTTTGATTTAATGGCTGTGAAAAGACTGGTGTCTTCTGCTGGTGAATATAATTAAGATGCTGCATTTTGTGTCCATGTGTATTTGTCTGTGTGTGTGTGTCCGTGAGTGCATGTGCTCTGCTCTACTAGTCTATCGAGTGAGGGGCGCCCTCTCCTGGGCGGTTTCGCAGCACCTGCAAATCCATATCCTCCTCAGAATCCCTTCCCCTCATATGCTCCATTTCTTCTGTTTCTGCAATTCCAAAGCTTGAGCGTAGAGGGTTGGGGGCTTATCGCAATCTCACTCTGTGATCAGGGTGTCCCGCTGTTCCTAATGTACTCCACAAGAAGAAGCCTTTGTGCTGACGAGCAGTCAGCATTTCCATGCCACAAAATTCACACACGATTCCTATTTATAGATAGTGATTATCGTGTGAATAATTCACCATTTTGAACTTCTGGCATACTATTATCATATCCTTTCTGTAAGCCCAGCTCAAAGCCATTCTCCTGCTCTAATATTGTGAGGAAAAAGTACAATGACTACAAATGTCCACATATATATTTCATTTGGGCCTCATATTTAACCTTTGTGTTACTAGAGCATGATGACTCTGAGTGCAGTCTCCCATCGACCGAATGAGCATCAGGGAGTGCGTTTTTATGTGTGTGTGTGTATATACAGTATATATATATATATATTCGCTTACATTGCTTATGCTGTTATGCAATCAGCATCGGGTACTGTAAAGGAGCATGCTTACAGTTGCATTCTGGGAAACCCTTCTATAATGCCTTGCAGTATTTTCTTTTTCATGCCCTTTCATCCTCTTGGATTTTGTCTCCCCTGAGTCTCTCGCACGCGCACGCACACACGCACACACGCACACACGCACACACGCACACACACACACACACACACTTCTATTACCCATTTCATTTCCTCAATGTTCCCATGTGTTGTGTCTCTGCGTGCAGGTGAGTGTAGCCTGCTCAATGTTATTGTTTGTTTTGCACTATTCACTCTTATAGGAGCGCCTCTGGAATCAGTTAATATTCATATAATTTGTGAATGGAACATGCAAAGTATGCAAAAGCAAATAGTATTGTCACTATGGAATTTGAAAATGCATGTGACTTTCCAGTATCTTTGTGGTTTTTTCAGTCTAAGGCATAGTTAAGTGTTTATACAAATAGCTGAATTCAGGCATCATTAGTACAATTAATGTCACGGTTACTTAAAAGATAAATACAAACGTCAACATCTAAAACCTCTGTCCTTTTGGTGAGTATTGAAATATTGAAAATATTTAAATTATAACTAGCACTAGTTCAATCTGTGGCTGTGGCTCAGGAGGTAGAGTCGGTCATCCACTGTCCTTGGGCAAAACACTTAACCCTAAATTTCCTCTGACGGCTCTTCCGACAGTGTATTAATGTAACAGAAAAAGTGAGGTATAAGCAGCGCTGTATGAATGTGTGTGAATTGTCCTGTAAAGCGCTATGAGTTGTCAATAAGACTAGAAAAAGTGCTATATAAAACAATGTTAATTTGGTCTATTTAGTCCACAATTGCAAACCAATGCAAAATTCTGCTGTAAATACTGGTTATTTTTTTTATCAATATAAATGTGAGTTCAGAATAAAAAGCTGTAATAATAAAGTAAGAGGATGAAATATCTGCAATATGAGTGTTAGCACCATGTCAAAGCATTGGTGACTTTTATCTCAGTAATGAATAATAAATGTTTCTAAATGTCAACAGACATGGGGGAAAAAAACAAGTTTGCCTGAATGTACAATTCAGACAGTCGATGTTTTCAACCATTAAAATGTAGCTTGCTGGCTCGAATGCTAGTGTAGAGGTTGTCGGGTTGCACTCAGAAGAATTAACTTTAATTAGCTAAATTACCAGTTTTGCTGTGGTTTTTGTGTCAACTTAAAGTGGAAGGGGTTTGTCCGAGGACATGTTTCCATGGAAACAAGTTGGCCAGGAGGACACTCAGGAAATACAGAGGGGAGGATAGAAAGCAGGAGAAGTTTTGAAGAGATGAAAAACCCAACAAAATATTGTGGACTTAAGCCTTAAAATCCTCACAAGAACCTAGAGAAGTTCTTAACTTCTTAAGAGCAATCGTCAGTGCTTCTCGTTCATTCATGCTTATGTCAACAAACACGCATGTAAACACAATGGCTATAAACAAGGTCAATAAAAACGATCAAGTTCATGTTCATATCACATAGAATTAGATGATAACGTTATCATTGTAACAGGCCAGGGGTCTCATTTATAAAACTGTGCGTATACTAAAAGTGTATGTGCGTCCAAAAGCCAAAAATGGCGTACGCCAAGAACATATTCAGACTAATCAAACCGTGCGTATGCAAACCTGTAAGCAATTCTCCCTTTATAAATCACAGATCACCTACAAGTGTGCGTACGTGCATCAGCCTCATATACCGCCCCGTACAATGGCATCACGCACTGTCCTTTGATCTGCTCTGCCTTTCAGCCAATCAGGACTCACTGGTTTTCCCCGAAGTACAGTGGGTGACATCATGCTTTTCAGCAAAGACATCATGTCTTTGAATCCTTTGTTGCTTTTATCTCAACCTGGTGTTGTACCTTCCATTAGAAGACAGAATATGTTTATGTTGATATTTAATTTCAACGCCAACTTCTAGCTCAAATAATTCAACAATGTTTCAGGTAAAGCGGCATGAAACACTCTACAGCAGAACCTCCCGCTACCTGGTAATGGGCTTACATGATGAAGGATGCTTTGGCAAAGTCGCCAAGTGTTTCGATCTAGACATGGCCATGATGGTGGCAATAAAATTTCAAAGAGAGAAAGAAAATGGTCTCTTTCAACAAGAACTGGCTATGTTGGAAGCAGTCAGGGTCCTTGACTCAGACAAGAAGAACATTGTAAGATTCATTGAACATTTCAGGTTCCAGGACCTCCATTGTCTGGTCTTTGAAATGTTGGACAGAAGCCTATTTCACCAGATGGTGCAGAGGGAATGTATGCCGTTGAGTCTCAGTGAAATTCGGCCTTTGACCCACCAGCTACTGGTTACTCTTGAAGCCCTCAAGAGTATTGGCATCATACATACAGACATAAAACTTGACAACATAATGCTTGTCAATCACAAGGATCAGCCATTCAAGATTAAACTGATCGACTTTGGTCTGGCCCTTCCTGTGAGCCAAGTGAAGGTTGGAATGTACATGCAGAATCTTAAATATAGGGCTCCAGAAGTAACCTTGGGCCTCCCCTTGTCCGAAGCGGTTGATATGTGGGGAGTGGGTTGCATCATGACAAGCCTCTATTTTGGCACCAGTCTCTTCCCTTGGGACTGTGCATATAATTGGATAAAAACTATGGTGCGCTTGCTGGGTCAGCCAGAGGATCACCTGCTGGCTGCTGGAATATACAGCTACAAGTATTTCATCTTCGATCAGGATACAGGGTGGAGACTGAGGACACCAAAGGAGTATGAGCAGGCAACTGGTGCCAGACCAAATGTTTCAGAGAAATACGGCAGGGATTTAGAAAATGCGATAAAGAATTTCCCAGAAAAAGAGAATAAGCTTGAGCATAAAGATAGGATGGCATTTTTAGACCTGCTGAAATGTTGTCTACATTTTGATGCTAAAAGGAGAATTAGTCCTAGTGAAGCCCTGAAACAATCTTATTTGACAATGGTTCACATGGTCGATGAACTTGAAACCAGCTCCTATGCAAATACTGCCCTTGAGCTCATGACTGTTTCCCCCTTGGATAATTTGGATGAGTTGCTCGTTGACACTGTACCAAATGATGACAGGGCTATTAAAGAGTCGGATTGTATATATGATTATCCGAACATTTCAAACTCTGATATACCCATCAATGACAATTCTTTGGATCCTTTAGTAAAAAGTAACTCTCATGATGGCGTCGAAGACACTTCACTACCAATCACATCCATGAATGCAGATGATGCCAAGACTTGCCCTGATCCAGGATTTCAAAGGATCAGAAAATTATTCCGCAGGGTGATGGAACGAGGGGTTTCCATTTTCAAAGGTTGAAACAACTAATCCACATTTTCCAAAAACCAAAGTTTTTGCTAAATCTTACTGAAAGTAACCCTCTCTCTCGTCTCTCTCTTTCTCTCTCTCTCTCTCCCGCTCTCTCTCTCTGTCTCTCTAGTTTTGATCTTGAACTTTGAAAAATGAAACTATTCAAACAAAAAACAAGTGTAGGGAAAGTTTTTTCAGTTTGAATATCATTTTGATTCACTACATACATTTTTTATATTTGTCAGTTGCACAGGTTCAGATAGTATTTTTTTTCAGTTTCAAATCACATTTCCTGAACTTCTATCACGTGAAAACACACAAAAGTAGTTAAAGTGTTACAGAGATAAAGTAAAATGATACGGGTGTCGAACATTGGAGTTTAATTACTCAAAAGAGAATTGAAGATATTATTTTGACCTGTCAGAAGGATGTTATAGACATGTAAGAATTACAACTAGTCAAAATTAAGTTGATAGTAACAATACATATCTGCGATATCTGTAATGTTAATTTTGGTTAGTCAAACTTGGTTTGCGTTTGTGTTTGTGTTTGTTTGTCACAAGGTTATATTGTTTATAGGGATTTTCATTTTTCAAATGTTTATTCCAGAGGGGAAACATCACCGTCACGTGAGCCACACAATGCAGGGCATTGGCTGGCTTCCTGCCGCCACCTATGCGGCCTGTAGTGCAAAGCAGGATTTCTGCTTATCGAGGTGACTTCAGGTGTAACTCTGGCTTTTCAGTCCTACCAAGCTGGTTCATTACTTAGTGGGGTAAATCACCATGGTTACTTATGCTGAACCACTAACCATCTCCGCAGCAGCTTTAGTTCGTGATAACTGATCAAAAGCTGTCAACGTCCCAATTACTGACCAATCAGATCACTACAAAAAACAAGAGCCAACACTCTACAGGCTCCTGACAGGGACAAAAGGGTTTACAGTAAAGTGACAAACAAAGAGCAGCATATATTTATAGATGAGTGGTATTGTGTTGCTGTTCCAGACTTTTCATCAGTCCACTCTGATTTTTAAACAGAAGTTCTAATAAACAGACAGTGTTTATCAGACTAAATAAAAAAAAATGGCTAATTGATATTATAGCTTAATTTTATTCAACAGAGATTATTTGATTACTAATGACTGCCTAGTACCGAGGCATCAACCTAAAGGGCTGAAGGATTGCAGACATCTTGTCAGTAGCAGTGGCCTTACCTTTGCTTTTCCTTTCTAGGATGTTGTTCTTTTGTCTGTATGGTAGAAACCAAGAAAAAATGAAGTCTCTCAAGAGTCCCAAACAAGTCTCAAGTCTTTAGCAATACATGTCCAGGACAATGTCTGGAGCAACATAAGCAGACATCTGCATCCTTGGTTACTGGAGAAGTTCAGGAAAATGTCCAGACTTCAGTGCATGTCTGAAAGCAGCTTCTCTTTCCCTCGCTCGCGAAGGATGGGGGGGGTCCCAAACCACCAGATTATTCTGGTGGGTCGCGACTTGAAAAGTTTGAGAACCACTGCCCTAAACACAAGTCTTCAAGCAGATGGTAACATTGCATTTACTGAGCTGCGACACAGAGCAGATCGGATAGAAGCAGTGCGACTGGCTTGAATGTTGTTGACATTCATGCTTATGTGAACAAACATGCATGTAAACATAATGGCTATTATTGAGGTCAATAACGTCCATGCATCATACACTGTTACAGGCCAGGACTCCAGTAGTCATGTAATTCCAGGAATCTGCTGTCTCTGTATGTCTGGACCATTTCTGATGGCTGAAATGCATTGCCATCACGCACTGTCCTTTGACCTGCTCTGCTTTTCTGCCACTCAGCACTCACTGGTTTCCCCGAAGTACAGTGGGTGACATCATTGCTTTTCAGCAAATCCTCATTGACTGCGTGAAGTCACCCACTGTCCTTTTTTTCTAGCATTGAGGATAGGCACCTCGGCAGAGGTATGCATGCTACTTAGAGCCATTCTATTTCGATTTCATTTAATATGTTTTGAGTTGTTTCAATTTTAAAATTGAACTTGTCTGCCTTTGATCTCTTAGTGAATTTTAATTATGACGTCATAATGATGCCTTTGATGCCTTTGTTGCCTTTATCTGAACCTGGTATTTTACCTATGACTAGAGGACAGCACAAGTTGAAGATCAACATCCAGCTCAAATGATTCAACAATGGTTCAGGTAAATAATTATGTAACTTTGTACAGCAGAACCTCCCGCTACCTGGTAATGGGCCTACACAATGAGGGATACAATGGCAAAGTCGCCAAGTGTTTCAATGTAGACAAGGCCAAGATGGTGTTAATAAAAATTCAAAAAGATACAGAAAATGACCTCTTTCAACAAGAACTGGCAATGTTGGAAGCAGTCAGGGTCCTTGACTCAGACAATAAGAACATTGTAAGATTCATTGAACATTTCAGGTTCCAGGAGCTCCATTGTCTGGTCTTTGAAATGCTGGACAGGAGCCTTTTGGACCTGTTGCTTCAGAGGGAATGTATGCCGTTAAGTCTCAGTGAAATTCGCCTATTAACCCACCAGCTACTGGTTTCTCTTGAAGCCCTCAAGAGTATTGGCATCATACATACAGACATAAAACTAGACAACATAATGCTTGTCAATCACAAGGATCAGCCATTCAAGATTAAACTGATCAACTTTGGTCTGGCCCTTCCTGTGAGCCAAGTGAAGGTTGGAATGTACATGCAGAATCGGACTCCAGAAGTAACCTTGGGCCTCCCCTTGTCTGAAGCTGTTGATATGTGGGGAGTGGGTTGCATCATGACGAACCTCTATTTTGGCACCAGCGTCTTCCCTTGGGACTGTGCATATAATTGGATGAAAACTATGGTGCACTTGCTGGGTCAGCCAGAGGATCACCTGCTGGCTGCTGGAATATACAGCTACAAGTATTTCATCTTTGATCAGGATACAGGGTGGAGACTGAGGACACCAGAGGAGTATGAGGATGCAACTGGTGCAAGACCAAAAGTACCAGAGGAATATGGCTTGAATTTAGAAAATGCCATAAAGAATTTCTGCAAAAAAGAGAATTGGCTTGAGCATAAAGATAGGATGGCATTTTTTGACCTCCTGATCTGTTGTCTACATCTTGATGCTGAAAGGAGAATTAGTCCTAGTGAAGCCCTGAAACAATCTTTTTTGACTATGGTTCACATGGTCGATGAACTTGAAACCAGCTCCTATGCAGATACTGCCCTTGAGCTCATGAAGACTTGCCCTGATCGAGCCTGCAAGAGGACACTATTTCAAAGGATCAGAAAATTTTTCCGCAGACTGACGGAACAAGGGGTTTGCATCTTCAAACGTTGAAATAACTAATCTGCATTTACCAAACACAAGATTTTTGTGTAATCTCGCTGAAAGACCCCCTCTTTCTCTGTCTCTCTAGTTTTTATCTTGATCTTAAAGAAATTAAACAGTGTATTCAAACTAACGTTTTAGGGAAATTCTTTTTTTCAGTTTAAATGTAATTTTGATTCAGATTTTAATAAATTGTTTATTTTCATTTTTCAGTTCCATAACTTTCATACTTGAAAATATTGCTTAAAGGAACCATCATAAAGTAAAAGGTATTGCTCCCAGCAGAGAACCTTGTAGAACTCCATGGCTAACCTTTGTATGTATGCTTGTAAACATTAACAAACTGAAATCTGCTGTTCTGTTAATCCCAATAGTATTTTCCAGTCTCTGTGATAGAATCTTGTGATCGATGGTGTCAAATGCAGCACTAAGATCTAGCACAATGAGTATAGAGACAAGTCCAATTCATGAGGCCAAGAGAATGTTTCTGTGATGTTCTCTAAATCCTGACTAAAAGTCTTCAAACAAACCATTCCTGAACAGATAATCACACAACTGTTCAGCAACAGTTTTCTGAGGATTGTAGATGATTCGAGGATTTTACAAATGAAAGGAAGGTTTGATATGGGTTTATTTTAAGCAGAGGTTTAGCTATTGCCAACTTAAAAGCCTCCGGAACTTAGTCTGTTAATAGAAATACATTGATCAATTTATTATTATTCATTTAGAGATCAATTTAAATATGGAGCTTCTGGTTAAAGGTAATACATCCATAAACAATCTAGTTGCACTATGCACGACATCATTTTCTGACTTCACTGTGACTTCTTCATGACCTCTCATATGACAGTAATGACTTTCTGTCCAATCCAAAAGTTAATCATCTGGACCCTTCCAAATAATAATCCCACAAGATAGGTGAAAATTAATTCATACTGTGGAAAGGTGTTTTGTACACACACACACGCACGCACACACGCACGCACGCACGCACACACACGCACGCACACACACACACACACACACACAGACGGTGATGAAAAAAACACCCTGCTTCCATGGCGTTCAGGCACAGGCAGCCCTCAGGAGCTCTCCTCATGTCTTCTAAACTCTCAACTGCTGCAGCTGATAATGAGTCCTGCACTATCTCACCTCGTCAGCCTTCCCTAGTTTCTGCTGTTCGCTTACACCCTCGACACTCTCCTCCCCCCTCTATCCTGCTCTCTCCTCTGCACTTCCTCTAGCTCCTCCATTGAAAGGCTACATGATGGGTATAGCTTTGAAACATGGCCTCCCCCGTCCGTGCGGAACTAGACTGCTGCAACACCATTGACCGGAAACAAATATGACTCAAAAGCAAAATGGATTAGAGGGAAACTCCGTAATATGTTTTGAACATCTCTGATGTGGAATCAGAGTCCTACTGGACATGCTGGCCAAGGTGCAGCTTGGTTGAATAGACATGATACAGTGGCTGTAGACATGTTGACAACAGTTCAATTGAGATGAGCTGTGGCGTATGGTAGGGTGTTTGCGTGTCAGGGGGACAGTCACTCACTTGAAAGGTTTGCTAGGTCATTGTCAGGAAATGATCTCTCTCAGTTTAATACCCATTCTGGAGGCGAAATCATAATCCAGCAATAATACTTGGCCTCCATAGGATTGCTCACTCAACTTCAGGCAAAATGTGTGTATTGATGACTGTGAATCTGCTTTAAAATCCCATTGCTAATTATAGTGTCGTCCAAATGGGCTGCACTCTAGGTGAGTGTGCCGCACACTTACCTGCCCACGGACGCATTCGCCTCTCTGCAGCGACTCATGTCCTTGAACTATACACAATACCTTACTGGAGAGCAGCCGGTCCCTGTGGACGGCCTGTTTCAGCTTTCCCCGGACATAACGAGCGAACGCGGAGAAAGCTTTGATTTAACGCTGAGTCACTCTGTTGCAAGCCGCTCACTAATGGATGAATGGCGGTGACTGGAAGTGGAAGGAATGGGAGGTGGTCCTGTGTTTGTTGCTGTGTTGACAGACCTTCAATTCCTTTTAATTCTTTCCGTTTGCGTCCTCTCTCCCGCTCCTCTCCTGACTTCATCAGCAGTCATTGGCACACATGCACACACTTTTGGATGGGGGACTCATCATCCGACAACGAGTTCACAGCCCATTTTATACAGTAGGTCTCTATAGTGATCATTCTTTAGGAGTGAGCAGAAATGAGCATCTCTCTTCCGTATGAACTGAAACAGAAGGACAGTGAAAGGAAAGAGCGATGGAAACATTCTAAATTCCTACATGGCTGAAATCAAAAGCAGAAGTTTTGAAAAGAGTAGTACAATAATATGACTAAATATCAACCTTTAAGTAAAATCTGAAATGTTGAGGGTTTTTGTGGTTATACAATAATGTACTTATACCTGTACCTTTTTTGTTTTAAGCATAAATGTTCTGGTGACAAGCGTTTGCATTGTTAAGAACGAACTTTGAACTACAACTAAGCATCAGTTGAGGAGAATTCCGTGACGGGGCGTCCGCACCAAACAAGTTTTTTCGCATGATGAAATTACATAGGTCAATGATGACTTTAATGGATGCGGGTGACTATGCGTGTACTGCACATATTTAAGAATATGGCTGAAAGAAAGTGTGTTTTGCATGTGCATTATTATTTTTTTTTAAATATCCTTGAAGAAATTGAGGGGGAAGCTGCAGCCCACTGTTTGCATGTTAGTACCAGTTGCCCCCATGGAATAGCCAGAAAGAATTGGGGTTGTAAGGTGACAGAGGGGGGTGATTGTAAAAAGTATAGTTGACCAGCAAGATAGTCCGAACAAAGCCGGTCAGTATTTGTGCTGTAGTGACAGTGAGGGAAGGTGACAGTGAGCAATAGCAAGCTGTCTGCTACACTCTAATGCTCTCAAATGTTAGACTACCCGTGTTGAAACTCAGCTCAGACTTTGTTTCAGAGTTTACAGTATCATCCAAAACTGTTGTGTCAGAAATGGTTTCTGTCAACATGAAGAAGTTGGAGACATTGAGTCTTAGGCTTTTATGTGATCCACTCATAGTACCTCAGTAAACATCAGCAGACTGCTTCACAGATGCGAATGTATGTACATGTGTGACACGCAACATACAGTGGCTCATCCCTTACAGAGGATGTATCCACTCTTTTGTCCGAGTATCGTGCTTTGCTGCTTCATCCCTCATTGCGATTCTCTCCGCAGTTGACCAGCGCAGTGCAGGACTGACTGTATTGATTTCCCATAGGTTGGCATATTGGCATTTGAATGCACTGAGTGCATATTCAAACTCTCACTCTCCCTATCCGTCAGCTGCAAGGGTGACGTTTCCGCGGAGGGGGAAGTCCTATTTTTGTCCCCCTCACTTTTACAGTTTCAGAGCAAAATGATCAAAATGTTTGGTTATCATTGCTCGCAGCATTTCAGCTTTATTCTCTGGCTACAGTCTAGCTGCCCTTTCTGTGGAGGTCGTCGGGGGAGAATGCAGCTGGCAGACGCTTCGCCGGGAGCAAAAAAGTCCCACAGCTCCTCTGCATTGTTCGGGTAAAAAAGAAAAATTCCGCTGTTTTCGTTTACAGATCATTTTTCCAAAGGACAATATAACTGGTCATCAGTTCATCAGATCATCAATCAGATAATGTCGCAAAAGACAGTGCTCTTTGTGGTAAAAGTGGAGATGAAACATTATTTGTGTTTGAAGTTCATTGTTTATGCTGAAAATGCTATTTCAATTTGTTTATGTAACAGCAAAAACTTTCAAACCTATAAATACTCTATCACGGAAAGTATATTATTGGGTTATTTATTAGGGGTGAGTGCATTATAATTCAGCAATTTATGTGGCTCATTTTTTGTACACTCAGTAAGCATGATAACTAATTAAATCAGAATGTGTTATTGGAAAATTGTATTTATATTACTTCAATCAACCAATGTTTCATTGGTTTAATTGTTTGCAGTAAATGGTGCACTGCAAAAATATAGGTAAAAATACACTTAGATTATTTGTAAAGACGGCATATAGGCTGGAGCAGAGATAATAATCCTGTCTATTCAAATAGATTATAATATACATAGTATTAATAGATAGATACTAATATTTATGCTCTGATTGCAACAGAGACGGGAAGCTCCTCTTCGTGGATGATTTTCCTCTAAACCTGGAGCCACCAACATTCATCTTATCCTTGGGTGGAGAGTTTACGCTGATCTGCCACAAGATTAGAACCAGTTATCTGTCTTCGTGTTGTGGCTGATCCGTACATATCTCAGACCGAAACTTATCTGTTCGCCCTCTCCGCCCTGCTCTCTCTTCCCCCTGGTTCCCTCGTAGTCCATCTAGTTGTTGTACCCGCTGTTCCGAACACGTTTCTCCCGCCGCAGCAACTACACCAAAGTGACACCATTCATTTCGACCCTCACTATTAGCACAGAGGCTATGCTGAATAGATGGTGCCCATTTGGCCGCCCGGAGCTCTCCGACACCAGTCAAGGAGCGTCCGGCTGAGCCCCGCCTGTTTGTCTGAACATGCTGCAGGCAAACAGTCATATATAGTTTTTTCTCTTTTTATACACCGCACTTGCTATTTGTCTAGCCTCTTCACATTAATCATTGTGTGGTTGTCTTTGCTGATGCGCACACGCTCGCACACACACTCAGACTGTCACAGCTGCGTAAAAATAAGAAAAATAAAAGAACTCGCAGGAGCCAATCTCAATGCAAACATTTGTCTTAGTGTTTGCACTGTCAGACGTTCAGGTTCACAGAGGGAGGTGATAACTCACACTATCACTTCTAACTGAAAGAAACATTTTCTCTGCCTGACAGCCAGCATAGTTTTCTTTGTGGCACTTACCACAGTTGAAATTTAGTTGGGTTTTTTTCTGTGCTTTTTTTTGGGGGGGGGGGGGGGGGGGGGGGTTAATGCTGTGATGGATAACAGTGACCATGTCTGGTATCAGAATCAGTCAGTTTTTCATGGGAAGTGAAATTATCTGTGGAGCGGCCGTAGCCGGCGGGCCAGCAACCAGCCGTCTGGAGAGGCTGGCTGTGATTTGATTCACCAGGATCACAGACAAAGCAAGTCCGAGGCACCAAGTCTAGTATCAACAACTTGCTCTGTCATGACTGTGACTTGTGCAACGTGAACAAAGACGTGACAAAAGTTCAGGGCTGGAAAAGACCATTTTTCTTTATTATATCATCTGCAAGTTATTTTCTTCCGTTCAATCAATGGCATGTTTTTTTTTGTCCATAAAATATCCATCACAATTTCCCCAAGCCCATGGTGACATCTTCGATTATACGATTATATAGGTTTTATATATATATATATATATATATATACACATGGACAGAAACGTCACCTCCCTCTTCTTTTCAGTCACAGAAAGTGAGTGAGGCATCATCCGTCGCTCTCCTCCAAGTTATGACTCACTCAGGTTCTTATTGAGGAGTGTATAGTGTATTTCAAAACATTACTCAAATTTTTTCCGTATGTTTCATCAGTACCTCCGCTTTGTGAAGGGGGGAATCGCCATTTCTCGAGTGACCTCGCCCTTCTTTTATTTCACAATGCCTCATACAAATTGGCAATTTTTTACTATTTTGTGAAATCCTCTGTAAATGGATGGATTGTGTGTGTGTTTGTGTGTGTGTGTGTGTGTGTGTGTGTGTGTGTGTGTGTGTGTGTGTGTGTGTGTGTGTGTGTGTGTGTGTGTGTGTGTGCGTGAGTGTGTGTGTGCACGTGTACATCTGTCTTTATGAGTACAGGTCACTCAGTATACTCTTACCGAGTGAAGACATTTTGGGGAAGTGAGGACATTTTGGCTGGTCCTCACTTCATCAATGTTTGATGTTTTTGGGGTAAGACTTGCTTTTAGGGTTAAGGTTTTGTTAGGGCTAGGGAATGCATGAAGCCAATGTGTGTCCTCTCGAAGAGGTAATAGGATTGTGTGTGTTTGTGTGTGCGTGTGAGTGTGTGTGTGTGACACGTTTTTCCTTGTGTAATATTTTGTTAATAAAAAAATCTTTCTGGTTAATAGTCTTTCACTTAGCTACTGAGATAACTGACTATGTGTTTCAGCTCTGGAGCAGAGCTATGTAGACGATAACTGGCCAGGACTTGCACCCATTAGGCCAAGAGTCAGACCTCCAACTGGACAAATGAGCAGAGTGTGTGATTAAGTGTGTGTCTGAGTTTGTTAAAGGGAAAAAAGACAACATGAGCAGGAAGAGAGACACATGGATGTGTAGTATCAAAATTGCCCGAATACGTTGAATAAAAACTCATGTTAAACCTAGATTTAATCATTAAACCCAGTCATGACGTATTTAATACGGGAAAACAGCAGACATTCTACATTTTGTATCTGTCTCAGACGCAAGCGGCAGCTTTTTCCTGTAAGACTAACTGGTCTTGACATTTCCCATTAGCAGTGATGTTCTCTAATCTCGTCTGAATCGGAGATTAAAGAACTGGATCTAATTTAACGAGGTAGACCAAAAATGTAAAAGATCTGTAGCCAATTAAAAAACACTAAAACTCACATTATTAAGTCTTTCTTATGGTCAAATAAGATTTTCAAATTGTTGCCAAAAAATTACAAGAAAATAAATTATATTCACAGCGTATGCTGCAAGTGTTTCTGCTGGATGATCTTGGATCCAGAAGACCAGAGTGTAAATGTCAAGGGTTTTGATTTAGCGCCTCCTTATAGTCCTGTCGAGGACAAAGACACAAATAACAAAAGATTCACTGTGGCAAGCTCTCAGTGGTTCAGAGGCCACATTGAACCCAGTCAAATTGCATTAGATAGTAAAACTACTTGAGTGCTGGTTTGATTACTATTTTCTTTTTTTTCGCACTGGCAGAGATTATTTGGAGAATATTTTCAGAGCAGCAAATTCAGTTCCTTTGCCGCTGTGATGTGACAGATGTTTGAATGGGCTTTTCATTCCCTCGGCCCAAACTTATGTGCGGGAGCCCTGCCGAGACGAGGGAATGATGAAGCGACACATTCACCAGAGTGCTTTTGATATTATGGGGTCTTGGGAAAGTAAAACAGGCATGCTGTGTAAGAACAAGCAGGGGCATTTGTTAGTTTTGACATATTGTATATAATACAAAACAGGAATAATACCAGGTAATGCAGGAGAAGGAAGGAGATTCTCATCACTCTGAAAGTTAGGAGGATTTTAGAAAATGTAGTTTACGGTGGAAACTGGTAACACTGAAAATGCCTGTTCACTTCCTGTTCGTCTTGATGTTACAATTACTGCAGCAGCTCAACACACACGACTCGCACACTGAACCTCAATTTCAATAATAGAAAACAATCTTTTAATCAAGTCAATGCAGCTGATTAGTGAACTCATCAATCTACAGCTTATCGTGTTGTCAATTAAATAATACACTTTTTTTTTTAAAGATACAAAGCTCATAATCTATGTGGACCCAAGATATGCATATGAGACTGTCTGCCAGTCTGCATATTTACTTTACGCAACAACCTCATTTCATTGACAATGAACCTCTGCTCGTTTTTTGTTGCTTCCGGGTCAAAGACACCCGTACAGGTGGAACAGCATAAATGATAGAAAAGCCTTATGTTTAATGCGGACGGAAACTTGTTTTGTTTTTGGTTACCTGAGCACTTGATATTTCTGGGAAGTGAAAGTATGTATTTTAGGCTCAGCTCTCTGTAGTTCCAAAATTACAGCCCGTTGAGTGAGTTGATCACAAAAACTGTTGTACGTGAGTGTTGTTAACGTCGAAAGCCATTCCCCTCAGACTTCCCGGAGATTTATGAACAGCACATTTGTTTGCACAGACAGGCCTCTTTCAAAAGCCACCAAATACAAATGTTATCCAGCCGAGGAAAGAGAAGGCCGTAACGAAATTATTATGTAGCAATAACAGCTGTCAGAGTGAAATAGAGAAACTAAACAGCTGTCGGAGTCAACGGTAGACAACGTGCCCCCAATGACGAATTACAAGCATGTGAATTGAAAAAAAAAGAAGGAAAAGATTATTATGAATCAAATGAAAATCAAAAGAAAAGTGGACACAAAGTAAATGGCATGAAAACCTCACATTTAAAAAACAACAACAAAAAAACAATAAAAGAGAACAGTAACAATACATTTTCACCACAATCTTTCATTTTCAGCCTGCAGGAAAAAGAGTTTAGTGTTATATATGAATATATATTTTAAGATACTGTCATGCTCACAGACCTGTATATAATCTATTGCTTCACGATGAGCTAACCGAGCCTATCAACGCTTTCTTGAACCTTTCCCTTGGCTGTCGCCGACGGTGATGAATGTATCATGTTTGAATGTTAAAAAAACCACCCTGTTACAAATCACGCAGGACGAGATGCACAAACAAATATCGTTTTTTGTTCGGTTTTCCTCTGGCCGAGCGGGGGAGAGGAGCTTGTGAAAGCGGCATTTCTCCTAAAGCAATAAGGTCCAGACAGTCATGAAGACAGATGGAGGTTATCTGGCCTATCTAGCATGTCCAACGGCGCAGGCCCAGATAAGGCCCTGCTGGGAATGCCACGGGGGGAAACGCACACACACAGGGCTCTCATTAAGACAGCGGTAATGGTGTTCCACCATCACACACCTGCCTCAGCAAAATGTGGTGTGGAGAGAGAGAGAGAGAGAGAGAGAGAGAGAGAGAGAGAGAGAGGGAGATACAGTCCATTAGTGGTGATCCAGGCTTTTGTTTGCATGCTGCTCTGCATCATAGCTAATCAGTGTATTACATTCAGTGGCTATACACTCCGCCATATGTTTAGGATTATCAACAGATGAGGCCCGTGCGTCAGTGTGCCACTTTGTTCCGAGGCAGCGTCTGCATGCAAGAGGAATGCTAATAACACTTCCGTGTTAACGGCAGCAGGCAAATGGCTCATGCATCACGCTGTATGGAAAGGCGATTGTGTTCGGCGATGGCGGGTAGGGAACAGACCACCGGGCATATGGTGGTCTTCTTTGTGAAAAGCTTCAAGGTGTGACAGACGGCGGCTGTTGAGAATTGAGGTGTAAATGCAGATCGATGCAGTCGGAGTACATGCGCTTTGACTCAACATTCCAGTTCACACAACCGTCAGCCAACACCACCTATCGCTATGTGTAGAACTAGTTTCATTATGAAGTTTGATCTTTTGTTCTTCACCGGACACATTTTTCCTTTTGTGGAGTCCAGGCATCTATTTTATTTTCTGCTCCACCAACCCCTTTGTTATTATGCTATTACAAGCTCGGCTCAAGCCTACTTTCATTGGAAGTCATCATTTTTAATCTCCGCCTCCTTTTCCCAGCCTGCATCACGCCGCTTATGTAATCCCACAGCCTGCGACACCCTCGGCTCTGAGATGCTTTCAGCCTGCCGCTCTGAAGAGACTTTGCAGCCTGGCCTCGCTTTAAGCGCGAGTCGGGGCAGTAAATAATTCACGTAAGTTGTGTCTTTGCTGTATGTACGTGGCGCTGGAGCTGTCTGATGCCACCGCCAACATGGTCGGCTTTGATAGTGCTTCAAAGCATTCAGGATGGCGGTGGAATGAAAAAGCAGCATGCCGAGTACTGAGAAAGGGCTGAAGGTGTTGCCCAATTCCATTGTCGTTAAATCCGGCTTCGCTTTCGCACAATTCAGTTGCAGAAGGAGTACCTGCACTGCGAGCGATGCCAGGGAACGATCCCTCAGAAGTGACTGTCATGAGCAGGAGTGCCTGCTCATCTATGAATATATAATGTTTATCTACATTCATACCTCCATTCTCAATCGACTCCGATGGAATTCACATGTCAGGGACATTTTTATCTCATGACTTTGGTTTTGATCTTTTCCCCGTATGCGTATATTTACATAAAATCACACTTTCTCGACAGTTAAGATTCAGATACGTCAATGTGTCGTGTTTGACGGTAGCGGAGCATATGTCTAAGTCACTGTGAGAGTAAACGCAGGTGCCGTGAGCAACACTCCTCCGTGTTGTCCGATTGGAGAGGAATTTCTGAGTGAGACCATGAGATGGTGCTGTGTGTCTAAATTTTCGTTTAATATTTACCGTAGTCAAAAAAACACATCTTGCTCTGACACAGGGTGCACATCCAATGACTGATCGCTTACTCCGACCGATGCCCGCCACTCTTCTATGCTCTTTGTATACATCTGATGAAGCCGCGGACGCTTTTTACTGCAGGTGAAGAACTCTGCACGGGCATATGGAACTGCAGCTCTGAAGAAAAAAAAAAGAGAAAAGAAAAACTCTCTTCTTCCCTCCTCAGCCCTGTTATGGGCCGTTGGGTGTTAAGATTCACCCACACTGCTTAGCATTCACCTGCCCTGCACCGTGAGTCAGCTTATCTTCAGTCTGCACGACCGAGAGGGGGAATCTGCGGCTGCGGCGAACGGGCCTTCGCAGGAGATTTACATCGCGCTCTTCGCCGCACGGAACACTGGGGAGGGAAAAGCACTGGGATGCGGACCGGGGACCCGTGAGGCATTCAATCTGTGTGCCGTCGCAACTCATCAGCTCGGCGCTTCAGCCCCGCTGCCAGGCACGCACGCACTCACGCACGCACGCACGCAGACGACTATCTGGAGAGGGGTCTAGCAGCCCGCCTAAACACTAGCAAAGTCAACACTGGTGGAGCAGGAGGCTGAATGTTAACAGGCGGCCGGTTCCGTGTCAAGGCTTGAGTGATTGAAACAAGGCAGGGGCTGCGACAGGTTGGGCAACATTTTACTACGGGATCAGTTCTTAATCGTTTTTCTCAGATGCCCCGAAGACAGATGATGCGCGGCACTTTATGCTGTAATGATCAGCGGTCCTCCTTGATATTCGCTGCCCCCTATTTACTATTCATTGTGTTTTAACCACACATTGGAAATTTCAATATCGGCGTAACTGGACCAAAATTGCGGCTATTAATCATGGCGGGGACACCGTTTATTACTGTCAAGTGGTGCAAGGAGGTGACCCGAGTCAGCACATATTGATGAAATTCCGTCTAAATGGTTTAATTATTAATAAACCATCGTGAGCCAAAGCTCTGTAGCTGGGGATTTCCTCAACTGCGAAGAAAGGAGCTCCAGATGAATAGAGGACGGAGGCTGAGTTACGCCTTGCAGCGTCCTCCGTGTATGCAGCCTTCACCGCCTTCTCTGCTCAGATTTAAAAAAAAAAAAAAAAAAAAAGACATTTTGTTTTCTCACTGATAAGAGAAACACAGATCTGTTCTGTTTTAATCCCGTCGGCTCATCGCGCCACACCAATCAGGTTTGCTGTGTCCGCCCAAGGTGGGGGAATTTGGAAAATCGCTGAGGTGTGGCGAGCTTCTCCAGAAGGAATAGTTTGCCGACACACACTCGCACATCATCTCCAGCCAGTTTCCGTAATGGAACAAACCTCCATGGGGGGGCGGGGGGGGGGACATGAGGATGCTAGAGACGACTGTAACTGCCATTCATCCACGCTGGCCAGAGGCCCAGAGAGAGGGGATACAGGGGATGAAAAGTGCTGGCATGGCTGTACACTTTGTGTCTTTGGGAGAGAAAAGAACAACTGTCTGGCTGGGTATTCTATATACACTATATTTCATATGGGGAAATGATAAAAAAAAAAAAAAAACAGCTTTCACAACATGATACACCTAAGTGCCAGGGCCAAAACCCATTTCCAGATCATTGCTTTTTCCCAAGACTACCTCTGCTCTTCATCTTATCTGCCACTTCCTGTTCCCTCAGTCCCCTCTATTTTTTTCCTGCCTGAATGATTTCCACATGCACTATCGCTCAACTATCCCCTTTTCCCATTTAGATAGTTCTGCTGTGTTCGGATACGCGCACACACAAACACACGCACTCAAACGTCCCTGGTGCAAAGACATCTGAAATGGATCCCAGACTTCTTCACATTCTGACAGTTTGTCTAATCTCTCCGCAACGCATGGCGAGGCTTCCACGTGCGCAAGCCTCCCTCCTCTGTCCCCTACAAACTTTGGTTTTTTACTTTCCCGTCATTTCATGCCGACTTCTTTCCTCACGGGGGAGCTGTGCTCTCTCAAATTCCGGAACCACGTCAGAATTCAAAACATATCACAACGCTGGTGTCTCACAGCTTCTATACTTGGCCCAGACGCCATGACACGCCGCCGCACACACACTTGACCCGGGGAGGGAAAATCTTAATTGCAGGAGAGTGATCTTTTGACCGCCTCTCTTTGTTTTTTGACAGTGCCAGCAGTGTGTGGCAGATAGAGTGGCCCTGGTTATCACACGTGGCTAAAATATGAAATTGAAGGATTATGGTAAGTCCTTGCAGAGTGTCTATCCTCTCCACTGCTGTGTAATGGAGCTCAGCTTCTCTTCTGACTAGGGCAAGGCCAAGAGCAATGTGTGTCTACTGCGGAGTTCAGAGATGTTTGAGGATGAACAGTACACATTTATCTATATTTGTACGCAACCTCACGCCCTGGTTTATATTTTTCCCCGACGACCTCTGCTCCACCTTTTGCCCTTTAGTTCCCAGGACCTTCTGAAAGATGAACCCTTCGCTCCCCGAAAAACAGACTCGGCCACAACTGTGACGGAAGACGGTCCGTTGTGTCGTAGCATTGTCCGAGTCACGCTGTCTGGTTTGCCTGCTGCCATTTGGGCTGTGGGATGAACAGGCGGGTTGGCACGAGGGCACAAGAGAAGGGGGGGGGGGGTGGTTGCAGGGAGAAGAAGAGGACAAGGAAAGACAGACTGTGTGGAGGAAGGCAGGTCTCTGAGGCGCAGCCCAGTGTGTCGGATGGTAGCTCGGAGAGCAGGTGGACACAGGGGCTGAGCGCCAATGAAGGGACACACTTTTTATTTCACATAGGAGCAATATGTGAGGGATTTTCCAACCACCATCACAACTACTGAACAGTAGCAGTGGGGATGTTGCAGCTTGCTGCCAAAAAGAGACTGCGATCATTTATGTGTGTGGAGAGAGACCTGTTGACCTTAGAGCGAAGTCACGCAGAATAAAGATCCAGGTCGTTACAGGAGCAGCGTATGACGCCCGTACAGGGCACATTCCGCGTTTCTAATGACCAGCTTCCAGGGACTTGTTGCCGAGTGCTGCATGGCTGTAAAAGGGAACAACTGCACAACCAGTCTGTCTTCCTGGGTTGTTCATTCTCTCACCATTCTGATAAGAACATTATACTTCCTCCTGCAGGGCAGTGTTGTCCTAATGAGGGGTGCAGTAACACAGTATCTTTTGACACTGCCACTGTCTTCTTCCCTGGAAAAAGTCCTGTTTTTCTATGAAATGTACTTGATTTTTCAGCTTTTTGGTGACAGCTGCTTTTGTAGCATGGATTTTAATTAATTGCACTGACTTGAATTTTTGAATTGGAGTTACTTTAATTTCAGTGATAACAGGAAAAATTGCGGTGTCCTCGTTCACTTGTTCATTGTGATAATTGTTGAGGGGACATTAGTGCATTCATTCGTGCATTTTACGCACGCAAAACATGGTGCTGAAATATATAGGGAGTCAACTGCTTGTTGGTGTCCGGTTGGATGAAGGTGTCACATCAGCCTGCACAGCAGCACCCAGTGCCGTCAACGTCGCTTGCACAGTTTACATCTAAATGAGCTGTTCATGCAAAATATCACATATCCAGAAATAACATGCCGTATGAAAAATAGATATAAATACAGGTGTATAATTTAGAGCCTATGAATTTTTTTTATTTTTTACATGTGCGGTGTATATATAGTATGAGCAGATGTGTAGACACATGCCAAAGAAATGTAGAAAATGATTTCTCTTCACCCATCCGGCCTCAACAAATTCATCCCCAGACTCTCCTTTCGAAGCACGTTTAGCATTTTATTCACAGCAATGTCATCAGTCTGAGTCTTTGTATATACGCCTTATGTCCGTGATAAAATTGATGAAGCTGATGAAAGGTCGCCGAGATTATTTATTTCATATCTGTGGTATTTATATCCAAAGCCTAAAATAGTAAAATGGCAAACGCCTTGCTTAAGCTCTACAGGCAGACTACTGAAGGCACCAAACACCCAACGTTTTGTTGTCTAGTCGAGTGCAGCGCTGCATGGCGTCTGCGTCTGCACAAATGTTTGTGATCTATTGTGTGTTCGTGTTGGGAAAAAAGCTTTAAAGATCACATCTTCCATGCAGCGGCGCAGCAGCATGGAGAATCACAGAGGCACGGATGGCGGGAGCAGGGGGGAGATTTTCCTGTTTGAATCACACAGAGGGCGCAGAGCGTTGCTCCTTTTCTTAGCAGAGAAAAAAACAAAAAAAACGAGACTGTCATGAGATTGGACGTAGTGTATTGAAAGTTCCGTTAGCTGTTTGTGACTATATTTTTTATATTTTTTAGTTGTGGAGAAAGGGAATTTAAAGGTTAAAATGCACTTTAATAAGTTAAACACTTTAAAATAAGCAGGATTTCAAAGACGCGCAGCGACAAACTCTGAATAATGGATGAACAGTGACGTGGTGGTATTCAGTTTCTGATCTCCCTTTCTTTTCTCTTGAGATTCCACAATGTCTAGAAACAAACAGTTTATGCCTATTACATCCAGTCTTTCTTTCTGTCAGCCTCTGAATCCACATTTTAGAACTTTGCCTTCCTCTTTTTTTCTTGTTATCCAGCAGTGACTGTAACAACCACTCATGCAAAATCACACTTATCATCCTTGTCACCCACCCAAACAAATTTTTCTGTCTTTTCTCTTTCCCCCCTCTCCGTGAAGTCCTCGATTCGTACTCTTTTTTCTTTGTCCAGCAACTGACAACAGAACATTTGTGGAATAACAGAAAAAAGAACAAATATCATGCAAGCTACGACTTTTTTCTGGGAGGTTGGGAAACGCACCCATCAACAAGTTAATACCTCTGTCATATCACGTCAACATGAACTTTATTCTGTGTCAGTTCGTGTACCCATCCCTCTAGACAACTACCTATTGCGTTATGTCATCCCCACATACAAGGAAAAGATGTGAAGTGGTTTGAAACTTTCTAATTTCTCTCTGTTTTTCTAACTTTTGACTCGCGTACTGGCGAGTCGTCCGTCACTGTCAAACCCAGAATCCCAGTAAATCAGCTCCCCTCAGCTATTATTGCTGATACGCCCCACTTTAAATACCCAATGGGTCCGGTAGATGCAGGCGGAGCTTGATGACTTACTCCTTCTGACTCCTGTAAGACTCTGAGAATCAGCCGTAATTACGATCAAAACTTTTCAGGAAAGCCCCTGAGGCGACTCACACAGCTGCGTCAATGTGGCGCGTCCCTCCAACGGAGACTTGTCTGCTTCAAAACAAAACGGCACAAAAGGTCCGTTGGAATTTGAGTTTGAATTCTGCCGCAGATGGACATCCTCCCCACGCAATCTGTTAATGCCAAAAATGAATTCTCCACTGGGCTGGGCACCCATTTGTAAGCTGGACATGGCTGTTTTTGTATTCCTTTTCCATTTCCTTTGTTTATTCTCCTTCTTTAACAAGGCAAAACATTTCCTTTTTTTTTTTGAAGTTACTCGGCACATAATGTTAAGGGCGCATGCACGGCCTCACTTTGACTCCAGCGCGCTGTGTGTTTGCCCTCTCCGAGCCCTCGCAGTGTGTCAGATCGGAACGCCCACTGTTTCACGTTAACCATGCAGCATGAATCCCTGTGTCGGTGCGTGCCGCGCTGCTGGTGATATCCCATAAGTAGGCAAATATACACAAGAATTAAAATCGCGATCTAGGAGGAGGGATGTCTCTGCACATGACAGCTCGGGATTGTGTGTTCAGCAGAGAGGAAGAAGAATATTTAGTACTTTCTACGAGAACATCTCGTGGAGGACCAGCGACGCTCTTAATTAATTTCCCTTGTCGGAAGCTGAAAGGAAGAATAATTCTATAAACAACATCGCAACGTTGGTGAGAGTATTCCTGTGTTGCCAGCGGGCCAGCTGGCGCGCTGCTGCCGTTGTTTGTCTTTCGAACGGCGCCGGAGGAAGCCGAGCGTGCAGAAAGCGCACACGTGCGCGGTTCCGCCGCAGTAGGTCAAGCTAATTCCGTGTGAGCACACTTTGTTTTAATTTTCTTCGGTAAACAGCCCAACAGATTGACCCCTAATCCGTCTCTGTGTCGCAGCGCCGGGCGCGGGGTTGAACATGTGGAGGCAGCATTTTCTGCAAGAGGGGATGTGAAATGAGCGCGGGTCTCATGCTGGTTACTTGAAAATTGATTACTGCTCTGATTATCGTTCATCTTGTTAAATGCAGATGGGTGAGAACAGGTGTAGCTTTAAATCACTTGTATTCATACCAACGTTCCCTGACTTGTGGAAACTTTTTTAGCATTTTAACTCTACCCAACTGTATGTGGCATTATATACATATACATAATAATGTAAAAATGCAACAACTAACTGTCTGGTTGTGGCGGGTCAGCTTTGAGATCAGATATTTTTATCGTTATTGTTCCGGCTGTCTGGTTGCTCAGCTTGCATTTAGAGTAAAACAGATGATAATGCACCACATGAATTGGGTTTGCGATTGACACCTGGCCCGTCCAATTGTTGCAGGTGTACAGTAGGTGGGCGTGCAGTGGACAAGCTCTCAGTCAGACCCACCCCCAATCGTATGTCCGGTTGCAAACAACCCCCCCCCCCAACATGGCGCTTGTCAAAATGCGAAATTCAAGGCTTCAAAAACGGCAGCCCACAAACCAACGGGTGTCATCTTGGGTTGCCACTTGGGGCAGGACCTGTGTTTGCATGAACACGACTTGACTGGCTATAGCGCTTGGGTATTTGTTTAAGCACATTTTGATTGTCGCTTGAAAGGTGGATCTTTTTTCCGAACTTCTGCTGTGCACAACGGCAGCCAGGCAAAAGAGACGGAACCGCAGTGCAGTTCGGCAACGCATGGCGTCGGCTCATGCATAGTGAACGAGCAGCGTTTCTGTTGGAGCTTCCACCCGTGCGTGTGGGTGCTTCGTTATTGTTTCAAATGCTCGTCGTGAACGGTCTCAAGTTGGCCTTAAGTTTGCTAGACTTTGGATGATCACTGTTTGGGTAGTGGGGTTTTAGCGAAACTGTTCCTGAGTTCTGTGACTTATTTGATTAGCGTTTGTCTTCTCAATAGACCCTGACATTGAAAATCACTGATTGAGTCAGTACAGTTTCATGGGGGATGTTTGGTATTACAGTCTTGAGACTCGTGTGGGAATTGTTCAAACCTATAATAGCGAGACCCCGTGTGCCCTCTATTAAGCCCCGTGGTGCTCGTCCTATCCGAATGAGGTAGTTCATACTCATTACAATCTTTGCAGTGCTACTCCGAAGCCCATCTTGTTAACATGGAGTGATATTGAATTTCAGTGTAAGCTCAATTCTTCTTCGTCCCGTGCCTTCTTTTCATTAAGTCCAGCATTGTGTCCACAAATACTGCCACATCTCGGGCAGTGCAATAATCACCGTTGCTCACTAATGCATCTCATTTCCATTTTTCACTTTCCCACTTTGTGCCACGCAAGTAGGCATGGCTGCATGTGTGCAGCGTGTACAATATGTTTCCTAAAGCTGCTTGACATTATCATGGCTTAGGATTATGTTTTCACCATCTGGGCCTTTTATTTGTATTTGTATGCAAACAGTACCTACTGTCTCTAGATGGTGAGAGCCAGCATTCTCAACCTGCAAATGTCCAATGTTCAACGTACATAGTAATTTAAATGTGACATTATATATAGTGTCACATTATATATAGTTAAATCTGCCTGGAAAAAGATAGTTTATTATCATGTGCAATTTCAAATGTACCCATGTTGTTTTTTTGCTACATTTCAATTTACAGTACATTTTGAAATTTGCAAGCAAACTCCGGGTTATAACGATATGAAAAGAAGAAGGAGACTAAAAGGAAAACAAGCAGTCCGACTGAGGTGAATTTCAGTGGCTAATGCTTTTGTAATTCAGACATAAAGTAAATTATAGTGTTGACAGGATACAATTGCCCTCGTTTTGGCTTCCTATAAAAATTTACGCATTTTATGCCTTTTTTTTATTACAGAATCGGTGGAGTGATGATAGGAAATGAGGAGACAGAAGAACGAGGGAATAACGTGCAGAAAAACAGAGGGTTTTACATTACATTTGCATTCACAGTTCAACAGCAGTTCAGAATATCTCCAGTAATTCAAAAAAGAAAAAAAGTCAGGTCTATTTTTGTCTTTGGTGATGGGGAAAAAAAATTGTCAGCGGTGTCAAATCAGATGCATTTCAGAATGACAAATGTGTATTTCAAAAGACACGCCTACATGGCATTGCTGTCTCCAGCTGCAGCCTAGAGGGCAGCGGGACCAACCAGACAGTCGGGCTTCAATCTCCGCTTAATGCTTGATTTGGAGGGAGCTGTTTTCCTAATAAAACATGCCGTCGAGGAGGCAGGAACACAGCTAACGCAACCATAGCTGCACATCAGTCGTGGAATAACAAGGCGGCCGCGCGCTGGCATTAGCCGTTTCATTTCCTGTCATCTTTTACCCTCAGAAGATTAACTGGTGTGACCTCAGCCGTAAAGAGGCGGTTGAATGAGAAACTTTCCAGCGAACGTGCTGACTGTTTATCATATTTCTGATGATGCCACAGGGGAGGTGGGCCGCCACCGGCCCTGATTTACACCTTTGATGTCTCCCGGCCGCAAAACATTTGCCCTCCACCACAGAATTTTTTTCAAGAACTAACGATTTAGATGAATCACAGTCAAAGTGCTGAAGGTCTCCGTTCTGCTGCCACAAAGTGGTTCCTGCTGAGTCAGGTCTCCGGACAGGCGAGCGCATCATTTTTTTTTCTACGGAGCCCATCACAAACTGCACGCGATGATGCCGGCCGCAAACTGGATGTCCGATAAATGCAAGCTGCGATATTGTTCATTGCTAATTTACTTGCTCAAATTGAATTCCTTCATGTGGGAAAATGTAACTGGACATGTCAGTCATCAAGACCAAACACAACAATCTGAACTCTCAACTGTCAGAAGTGGGGGAAAAATACTTTACAAGTCACTGCCATCTGAAAAGAAAGAAACGCATCAATCACGTCAAGTAAACCGAGAGGAGAGACGGAAAGGCGACACGCAAGAAACATTGAAACACTCTTATCAAATTGCTAAGCCATTAGTTTCCACCACAATGTTTCGTCGTAACGCCGGGCCCGCATACCAGTTTATTATGCACTCGCGGTTCGGAGTGCTTTTCGCTCACACATTTGTCTTAGTCTGGTGTGTTATTACCTCCGGGGAGAATCCATCACTCTGCTTAATGCGGCCGAGTAATCACCTGCTCAGAGTCATTTCTTGTGCTTTCCTAAACTGCAAACAGAACGACTTGGCATATTCAGCGCGCTGGTCTTCTTCTGGGGCCCGAGGCGCCGTCGTTCATCAAGGCCCGGACCGTTGACCCAGACAGTGCAGGGGTAGATGGGGGATATGAATGAAAGGCCGTGACGTTTGGTGTCGTACGCTGGCCTTTGCGGTTCACCCTTCCTCGTAGCCCCGAGGGTGACGCCAATAGAAACGGAACCCCTCCAGACACTCAGTCCACCGACACCTTCCTGTAATTTTTTTTAAAGAAAGTGCTGTAAATGATTTAAGAACTCTGTAGCGGCTTTATTCCCAAAGTGGCGCGGCCACCTGAGGTGTGGATCGATGCACCACACTGTAATGCAGATGTATTATTTGGCCGTGAGGTTTGTCTGTGTGAGAAAAATCCCTGTGAATAATGTGGGCGATATCACCTTGAACAACTACAGCAGCGGGTTCAGTGGTTACATAATGGAGGCGCGCACGCACACACACACGCACACGCACACGCACACGCTCACGCACACGCTCACAAAAAACACAAACAAAAACGTTACACCAAATGAGATCAGAGAGAGAAGATAAACTAGGGGATCCATTATCCCGACTGCGAGCAGAGCCAGATATGCCAGGAAGACATACCCGGTATTAAATTAACTCTGGATTTGATTTGTCTGATAGACTTGGATATTTCCTCTAGGATGCATTTAATGCTGCAGTGGTTCTGCAGTTTTGACAGTGTGTGCAAGTGATGCACAACACTATACCACTGATACAATACAGCATGTTGGACATGTTACTGACATTTTGGTCCTTTTTTTTTTGTTCCATCTGGCAGGTGAACATGCCATAGTTTGTAGAGGCGAATCCAGGTAAAAACCCCCAAAAGTTCAGTTCGGTTTCGGTGTCATTAATTGTGTTTGCGCTGCTACAGATTAATCAACATTTTTGATTAATCTCTGGTGAATTATGTAAAACCAGGAAGATATTTGAATTGTAAGTGTCCACTGTGTATTTCTGGTAATGCCGACGAGCTTTAAACTAGAAAATGAGATCCATTGTTTTCAAATGAAGCGCGTTCCCTCCATAAGGTCCACGCACTCAACGGTTGGCTCAATGGTGGTTTGGTATGTGCATCGTTAAACAATGACAAGGTGCCCAGGGCACAGCACAACAAGACACGCGAGATGTGTCTTTTCCCATGTTGTGTGGCCAGAGCATTGATAAGGCTGAATGACTAGAATGAATAGTTAGCGGTGGCTGCGATCTCATTACAAGGACAAACCACGTACAGCAGGAGGCTGATATCTCTGGCACAGCCCCACTCCGATGTTTCCAATTTGAATTGAGGAGGGGAATAATGCTTAAAGCCTTTCCCCGCGTGGATATTGGCTTGTATGGCACAGCGACCCGTGAAATTAATATTTTTGTGAGATGAGATTTGTTATACACAAAGAGGAAGGCCTGCTTTTCCAGCCGACCGAGAAGCGCCGGGGCGCAGGAGGGTGGAGGTATTGTGTGTTCGGCGTGTGGAGAGCACGGAAAATAATCACACCTGAGAGAGGGAAAGGAAGAAAATCGAGATGGAGAACAAGGAAGAAGATGAAGAGACGGGAGGAAAAAGTAAACGTTGGAGAGTTTGAAAAATATGAGAGGCTGATGAAGGCCACGGCGAGGAACAGGATAACTGAGAGGCTCGGCTCATGCAAGATACGCAGAGAATTTGAAAGAGTTTGTTTTGTAGTTTGATCTAACCGTGTTGTGTAGCTCCTTGAGCCAGCATGCTCCCTACTGCATGAAATGCATTTTTCGAAAATGATTATTATTTGAATCTCTGAGGATTTGAACATGACATAAATCTTGTTAAAGTTGACGTGCTGAAAAGATAAATTGACTAGAAGCTCAAAGTGCAGATCTGTGTCCCAATTGGCGATAGCATTTTTACAAATAGAGTTGCTCAGCATACATTGAAATAATTTTTCAGCCTCCCAGGTATTATAGATGATTTATTTCAAAACAGGAAATGCACATTACAGTCCTCCTCCGGCTAACTGACTTTCACACGGCACAGTTTGCAGCAATGACCCCCAACATTTGAAATTTCTCGTCATATTTTTTTAATTCATCTGTCGGTTGAATTTAAAAATTCAGCTCAGGTTGATTTAGTTGAAAAGTTTGTCTTCAGCTGATTTGTTTAACCCCGTACAAGTGTTTTACAGGAGAAACAAAAAGAAAGTCCCTTATGAGTTGATCCATGTAGAAGTCTCGGAAATAAAGAGAAGCACTGTTGCTATATCACAAGGTAGAGCAATTTCAGTTGTTGTATTACATGAAAAGGTAATTTAATGTTGTTCAATCCAACGTAACCCTTGTATGGTTTAGTACGTGAACAATGTAGAGAGTCTGCTGTGCCTGGTCACTGTTGCTTAGCTTTGATTGGACAAGTTTTCTTCAGGTGCAGGGTTTCATGAAGAGTCAATTTTCAACCAATTATAGTAATAAAAATTTCATTAAAAGTACTTTATCTGTAGTACTTTTCAAAATTACCCAAAATGTCAAAACTGGGCGACAAAAAGTATAAATGCATAATGAGCTAGAACAGCACTCATAGTGCACATACCGCCGCCAAGGCCCAACAGGCCCCTTCGATTCAATGAAGTTACACAAATCTCACACAGCCTTGTAGATATCAGTCCCCTCAATATATGTCTGGTTTTATTCATCAAGGTCCATGCATTGTTCCCTGGGAAAACATTGAATCCGTCAAAAAAAAAAAGCTGCCCTATCTCACAATCTTAAAGAAAGTGATGAAATATCCCGGAACAGCCCATTTTTTCTCCCATGTCCCATCCTTCCGCCAATTTTTGTGGAAATCTGTAGTTTTTGCATAATCGTGCTGATAGACCAACCAACCAACCAAATAAGAAGCAAATTGACGGGGGGGGGAAATGTAACCTCCTCCGGCAGAGGTAATTGAAGAATGCAAGGGCATCTTGACATAATAATAAGACGTAATTTACAATTTATAATTCAAAAAATGTAAGACAATCGTGGTGTGAAAATATCACCCCAACAGGAATCGCCCCATCAACCCATGATCTGATCCGTGCAGCAGCCTCATTATAAACTCCGACAGTCCATGCCCTCCTTCGCCTCGTCCCGTTCTCCTCATTTATGTATTTCTTTACCTGATCAAGGCAGAGACCAATATCCGCGTTACGCCTTTAACCACCTTGCCGGTGAGGTGGGAATACATTTATACGTCGAGCTCGTAAATCCCCAAACTCTACCCGGCGGAGCACTGTTAGAATGCGCGGCCGTCGGCCATAACCGGCTCCCTTGGCCTGAGAGTCTATAGATCTGGATTGACAGCTGCACCGTTGCGTCTGCCACTGTTAAATATTGAAGGATTTTTGGGCGGACGGCAGGCAGCTCCGCCGAGCGACCTTGAGCCCTGCTGGGGCCGAAGGACTCCAACTAAAAGCCCTGCTCCCCTGGTACAGCGAGCAAGAGGCACTTCAGCCAGGCAACCCAATAGCTCCATAAGAGAGATTGATAGATGGCTGAATGTGCCACATTGTTGCAGGGTATTCCCTTGATATGCTTTTAAAATGGATATCCACTTGTGAGCCTAGTTTTTAAGGCACCTTGTGGATAGTTTGACCGGCCATGTGACTTTAATGTCCCGCAATTCAGTGCGCATAGCCACACTTTTGATATTTTATCTCTTCTACATTCAAATTTAAAAACAGTGCTCGGTTTGCACTGTCACACGTTGTCGGAACAAGAGGCAGACATCGAAAAAGAAAACAGAAGGAGGGGATGCTCATTGTCAGTGGTGTCATACTGGAAGAAGAAAAAACTGCTCGGAGGGAGCCCCCTGAAATGATGCGAGTGTAATAGTTCATCCACAGTGACGCTGTAGATACGGAAACGGAAGAAGCCGGAGAATTATGGTGTATCAGATGTCGTGCAAAGAGAGGAACGGCATTTGAGATAGTGGAAAACTCCCGCTCGCTGCAGCCTCCCACTATCTCCCGCTCCGCTTCTCTCCGTAACGCTCCTCTTCGTGTCCGTGGCCAATTCCGGGATCCAGACTCCAGTCCCGGATTTTCGCTCGAGCCATGCTGTTGGATCCAGCAGCAGCGAACGCCTGTTTATCCCGCCTCTCTCCCCTCTCTCCCTCTCCCTCTGCCTCTCTCGCGCTGCGCGCCGCTCTGGTCTGCTGCAGTGGATGGTCCTGGCGGTGCGCTCGCAACTCAGCCTCAGCGGTGGAGATCGGAGCGTCTCAGTGTCATTTCCCCCACCCACCTTTCCCCCCGCCTTTTCAGCCCTCGTTCCCCTTTGCCACCCGTCAGATGGGGTCTGGATAAATGTGCGGGGGAAAAGTCGTAGGATAGACGGAGTGGGGGGGGGAGAGAGAGAGAGAGGGAAGAGCTCAGGAAGTCTTCAATCCAACATCTCCTGCACATGTGACGTGTGTGATGTTCCTCTGTCTCCGGATGACAGAGAAGCTTGCGCTCTCGGATGCCTCCTGCTTTTAGACTCTGTGCCAGGTAAGTTCTTCCTCGGGCTTCTTCTTTTTATCCTGCATTGGATGTGGCAGTTTGACAGAGGAGCGTCTCCGGCTCGTTTCTCCCTGGTGGGAGGGGGTTAACATGTTTTAATGTGGAGATTATTCTCTGGCTGAGATGGAGTGCAAACAGGTCCAGTTTAGAGGAGGGTTGACGTATATGTCATGCAGTAACGTGTGTGTATGTGCGAACTATGAGCTTCTGTGCTTCCATCGTATTTCCTTTGAGCGTCCATCATATTTCCCAAAGAGCGCTCTGCAATAAATTCTGCTCTACTGCAGCAACTTGAAATCATCAATATCTTTTCTTCTTTCTTTTTTTCACATTGAAGCAGGATTATATTGTGGGATTGTTCCACACACTGTCATCCACCATCCTATATATAAGTGGGTATCAGGGAGTGGTAGTAGATGTATTTGAGTCCCTCAGAGTGTGTTTCCTCTGGTGTGGGTGGAGGTGGTGGTGGGGTATAAAAAAAAAAAAGTGCAGCATTGTCACTGTTTTCCTGTTCGGGGTCGAAATCAAAGATACTGTATGCGGGCTGCAGTGCAGCACAGACGATAACAAGGAAATTCTGTGACATCACAGTCGAGGGCGCACACTACACCGTGTCTGTGTGTGTGTGTGTGTGTGTGTGTGTGTGTGTGTGTGTGGGCGGCTTTATGCGTCTAATGTAAACTCTCTCACGGAGGGCTGAGCGCTGTGTTGGCAGCCTTGTGCGTCGCTTCGTGTTTTCTGAATGAAGTGCTTTTATTCTGTTTGTCAAGAATGGAGAAAGATGCATGTGTGTTCACATATGTTCTCCTGTTTGTGTGTGTTTGTGTGTGTGTGTGTGTGCGTGAGGCGCGTGTTTCCCTGTCAACACTGTCACCCACTGACTCCCCCTCCGCTTGAATGTGGTCGTGAGCACAGACCTCGGAAGCGCACGCTCACTTTTGGGGAAACACTCGTCCACAGTGCAGTGGCGTCTCCTCGTGAGGTGATGCGCACGGCGTTCTGACTGTGGGTGGTGACTTGGTGACGATTTACAACCCGGGCTCCCGGGATCTCGCCCCCCCGCTGTAAATCAGCCCCGCTTGGCGATTGCACAGAGCCACTGCAGCCAGTTAGAGGAGATGCTCTGGACGTCCGCGTCCACTGCTGCACTGCAGACACACTCTCTCCCAACGGAGCTGCGAACGGACGAGAGTGCCACTCAGCCACAGACAGCGTAGGCATTGATGAGAGAGGCTCGTCCTTTATCAGTCTCTCGTATTTGAACAGATGCTTATGATCCAAAGCAACTTCCAGCAGTCTGTGTGTGGTTTTTGGTTGTTGCAGGTGCAGGCGGGCCCATTTGATGGGAATTGAAGCCAGGGTCTGGTGTTATTACTGCCATACTCGCCGACACCTGTGTCACTAATGCCATTACGCTGAAGCATCAGGGCTCTCCGGGTGTTAATTGAAAAAAACGCGTTCACGTACCGGACCCAGTGACAATCAACGCCCCGGTGCTTCTCGTGGCTCGTCTGTCCTCCCCAAGTGGTGCTCATTAATTAGAATTAGAGGATCTGATTTCCAATGGGGGCCTCCCCAGCACAGTACATGCATACAGCACAGGAAAGGGACCACATTCACACTGTCCTGCTCAAGTGTCTTTGAGACAGGCAGCTGTATCACAGAGCTATTCCTCACATAATGCAAGGGCTTGTTTCGCTGCCCCAGTGTTCACACGCATGCGTAAATTACCACAGAGAATAATCCGAGGACATAGGACCAATGAGTGTCACCGCAGTGGGCAAGTGGTCGCTTTCAACCCGTGTCCCACACTCACTGCTAATTCATGTAAATGTGAGCGAGGAGGTGAAGGAGTTGGATGGATCCATAGAGCACATTCATGAGCACACCCACCCAGCATGGAGGACTTGTGGATGAGCAGGTTAAGTGGCTGCTACATTCTAGTGGCTGCTCTAAATTTCCTTTCTTCTAAATGATTTAGCATATTTTCATATAGTATGTGTTGCATCCATTTCTCCATATTTATTACTAATAAAAAGAGATAACAATGATACCAGAAATCTAGATTTAAGTTCTCTGATGTCCAACAACAACCATCCAATTTTTATTGACATCATCACATCTTTATTGAGAGAACAGGATAGGAAATTCCTCACATGATTTACTTTTCATACCACATAAAATTAGTGATCAAGTGGCAACTCATCCCTGCTCCACCGCGTACAGTGTTTTATCATCTATTTTACTCTTAATGGAGCACCATTTACGAAATCAACATAATGCTGTTTTGGAGAATATTGGAAACTAGAGATTGAGACCATAAACTGCTCAGGAAAATGGCTACTGACGTTATAAATCAAGAGCCATATTCTAATAGACCTCTATAGAAACTTGACTTCTTTATGCAACCAGTGGAGTCGTCCTCTGCTGGTCAATCCAGAGGATACAGGTTGCAGCTTTGGATTCACTTTCATGACTCGGTGACCACGTTTTATACAGTCTATGGGTGTGATATGATAATGTGTAAATTGAATACAGTTGAATCCACTGACGGCAGTGGAATTATACTCTCTTGTGTAACTAATTATTGAACTAATTTGAAAATGAAATGGCATCCCATTAAACACATGGAACATAACACTACGTGCCTTTGATGATCAAGAAGAAGGGTAAATGTAGAAAAACTATCAAGACCAATTTTTTAAACTTCTTCCTGATCTTGATCTGCACTTTCCTCATAAGCCATGTTCTGCTGTGATTGTCACACCCGTCTCACAGATATTCGACAAGCAGCGCAACTGAGCTTCACCACCCCTCGATTTAGCCTTCACAAACTGTTTTGCACGTAGCTTCCTGCAAGTGTAATGAAAAAAGCTTACGTGCTTACTGAGACACACACACGGATCATTGTAACTGTGCTTCTGAAGCAGTGTCAGAATTAGGCCTCAGCATCTGCCAAGCTTGGCTTGTAACTTGATGACACCACGAGCGATAATAATATTTTTCTCACATTTGGCCGGTTTGTGTATGCTGATTTCAAGCCCCGCACTTTCCGTTTGCACACAAGCAACACACCAAGCACTTCAACCCAATCCTCTATTCAGTTTGACTACATTTACTTCAGCACCGATTAGTTGGAATCAAACACCGTCCCTGAGCAATATAGATCAAACGCAGTGTATATTAACCTTGCCGTCAATGACAGACTATGGATTGTCTTGTCAGACGCCCGCTCTGCCGGGCGGCTTGTCCCTTTCCCGCGGACTGGCGAGGAATCGGGACGGACACAACTGTGGGTCCCGCTGGATTTGATTGCGGAGACGGCGCGCTTACATAATGTGTTTCTCCGAGGTCGATCAGCATGTTATATCCGTGTGTCATGTTTGGTTTGGCTGAGGCCTCGCCGCACGTATGTCGAGCGCGCGCCGTATCTGTACCGCTCCTGCTCGGTGCACGTCGCCGATGGACTCCCTGAATTAAGCAAGTGTTTACCAGAAGTAGCAAATGAAGGACAAATTGCTATTCATGCACACACACGCGCGCGCCCGAGGATCAGCGCTTTAAAAGAATGCACAGATGGACGACCCATTCTCGGCGTTCTTGGCAGCTCACATTCGATATATGAAGCTCACAAACAAGCATATCGTCCGTCAGCCATGAAACAAATGGGAGAGGCCCCCGGGAGCAGCACTGGATGAATCCTGTGCAGTCCTGTCATCCCTCTGCATCTCGACGGGCGGAATAATACCTCCGGCAACTCGGAATAATAATCTACACCATTTCACATGAATTATATGCGCGATAGAAAAATTTGTAATAACCACGGCAAGGAGCAATTCATTCAAGTGGCCTGGAGTAACAGGTCCTCAAAGTGAGATACGGGAAAACCAGGGATCTTATAGACGTCAATAGCCTGTGAAGGGTTGCAGATAGTTAATTGGTTTTTGAAGGCACGCCTTGCCGTCGCATTGCCAGGGTGACAAATCACGTTCGCACAGCTCAGGTTTCATGGTTTGCGGGCCACTCGTGTTGATTCGCGAAGCTTAAGGACGCATATTTTTACAGTCCAACAGGGAGCGCCTATACTGTAACGACGGTGGAGTGCCTCTCAAAATTGGTTAAATACGTCAGGAGACGACGCAGAGTCTTCACTTCTGTTGTGTAGCCGCGCGGCTTCGGAAACCTTGCAGCGAAAGGAAAGCGTTAGAATGAAAACGGGAAAATAGTGAGATGGCAACGGGCTGACGGCTCAATGTGGAAGAATTTAATTTGTCATGGATCATCATGTCAGCAGCTGACATGGGTGACAGCTATGGCAGGGCGTTGTTGTTGGTCTGTTGTTGTTGTTGTTGGATGAGGATCACGTGCCACAGCTCTGGATGAGTGCATGAACTGTCGGACACACAGATGGTGGCCTGGCTCGTCTTAATGCAAAATCACTGGTCAGTATGGTTTCAACGTGGGACGAGGCAGCCCAGCCGCTGTAGATGAGTGTGTGTGTGTGTGTGTGTGTGTGTGTGTGTGTGTGTGTGTGTGTAAACTTGCAGAATGCCAGAGAAGCCCTGAAACCTCTGAATCCTCAGATAGCATCCCTCTCCCCTTCTCTCCCTCTTTCTCTCGTCTTCATCTCTTTTTGCCCCTTCTTCCTCTCTCTCTCTCTCTCTCTCTCTCTCTGGGCAGTCGATAGGTTGCACTGCAGCCCGAGCCAGAGCTCCGCCTCTGAGCCACAGGTGAAGAATTAGAGCTCGATGCCTCATGCACTGAAACAGAACAACCTCTTCACTCTTGAAAGTGCGACTCGGATAAGCTGCTCCGTCTCTCTTTACCTCCGCCGGCAGCCTGTTGACACACCTTCACGCCTGTGATCGTCACCGACTCACAGGATGATAAACTGTCGTGTGCGCTCTGGCACACATCGCTGCCTTTTTTTGCCGTTGTGTGGCGTGTTTATCCCATTGGCCTTCTTCTCTCTCTGCCGTAAAGCTTCCGTCCATTTCAAATATAATTTTCATTTCACACTTGCTGAGAGTTAGACGAGAAGATGAGTTTGTTTTCTCCAGTAAACACAGATCTGAAATTAGCAAATGGTTCACTTTGTACTGTTCAAAGTTCAAAATGACAATTTTACAGAGGTAAAATGACAAATTGTCTTTTTTTACACTAAAATAATATGAAAAAACACGTTAATTAATGGACTTTACATTCCATTGTATTGATTTAGCTGATGCTTTTTGTCCAAAGTGACTTACAATGTGCTGGTAGACACATTTTTTCTATCACTGGACAAAGACAGGCTGGCACTTACCATCTGTTTCCAGTCTTTTATGTTAAGCTAAGCTACCCAGCTGCCGGCTCCAGTTCATGTTTACTTTTCAGATATGGAAAAGCTATGAATACTCATCTAACTCGCAGCAAGGATGTGTTTATTTTTTTACTGTTCTTTTAATTTTGGAATAATTATTGAATAATACAACATGTGATACGATAAATTTGATCAGCAGTCAATTTGTCGAAAACAAGTGTTCGAATATCTTTTGGCAAAAGACCTTCGGAGAAGGTCAATCTCACAAACACGGCACAGCAAAACTTCTTCAAACCCACAGAGCTCCTTTTCTAGTCATTGTGGGGATCCCAAAGTTTTCCAAGACACTTAGGTTGAAAGTGTATGAAATGACGCACAAGACAACCAGGATATTTTGAGGATACGATGGACCACTCAGCCATGAAGAGGCTTGGGTTTGATTGTTTTTAGTCAGTGTTAACATCCTATATTTATTGTGAAATGAAATTTAAACTTTAACTTAAACGGAAAACCAGGTATTATGAGAGTAGAACTTCATTGGGCACAACCTGCATTTTCCTCGCAAAACATATGCAGTGTCCGGTAGTAAGAATGTGTTGGAAGTGGTATGAATGTGGACAGAGCATGTTTGTGCTTTGCGGTTGAGCCCATCACAGCACCACCACTAAACACAACTCCTTTCTTTGCTTATGTTTAAAATCCAGCCGGTTTGACACCGCATCACAGGGCCTTGCTCCTTTTAGTTGCCATGGAGACACCATTAGGCAGTGGTGCCCCACCGATCTCTTTTTATTTTGTGTGTGTGTGTGTGTTTGTCTTTGCATAACCCCATGCCAAACCGCGCCGCTTGTCGGCGACTCGGCCGCGCCAACTGCGCGCGGGGGCGTGTGGACGGGTGCACGTGCACGTGCACGTTTCCCTGACTGAGAGCGAGTGGGAGAGAAAAGAAGAAAGAGAGATCAAAACAAGGTGGGAGGGACTGAGAGAATGAAAAAAGGAGCGGGGAAGAAGAATGACAAGGAGAGAGAATGAATGATAAGATGAGACGACGAGCAGGAAACATACACACACACATGTATATACTGTACACACACACACACACACACACACACACACACACACACATCCTCCAGCAGAGAGAGATGACTGGAGTACGTACGTGTGAGTGAGAAGGAGTGTGGGCGGAGGGATGCCGCAACAGTGCAGCTTATTTTGCCTTCTTCTCTCCGTCAGGGGCTTCTCCCTGCATTACTTCAAGTTGCCACTGAGGCCAATTCACACAGCACGACGCCAAATCCAGACTCCCTCTCATTATAATCACACACGAGGGTTTGATAGCGACTCATGATTTTCAGATCCCCGTAAAGTGTGTGGATTTGTCTTCCGAGAGGACCAGGCATGTATGGACGTACGCTGCAGTGCAATATGATTAAAAAAAAAATTGTAATAATTTCTCACCTTGTTTTCACCTGGTTATGACGCTGAGTGAAATAATCACCGACGCTCACTGTGCATAATCCTTGCAATTGACCTGATTTTGGTTAATCCACTGTGGCTTTTTACAAAAATCACGCTGCCGTATCAGTACGCTGATTTTCTGCACTGCATTAATTGGCTAAATGTATATTATTAACATATGCTCACCGAATAATTTCTGTTACTTCTGCAGACGGTTGCGAGGGCATGAATGGATTCACCACGTTTGCATGCAGTCTGAATATCGTCTGATGAAACCGTAGCTTCAACATTACAGTCGTAAATGTTTACAGGGGATTGCTCTGTGGTGCGGGTCGGTTGCATCGTTGATTTTGGTCAGCAGATGTCACAGTTGGACACAGTTGTTCATGACTAATACAGGCAATGCATTATTAATGGTTTATTGACTGTTTTGGGGTTTTTTTCTAGAGCTTTGCACCGAGGCAAGGGTGCTCTTTGATTAAGTGCATGTCTTGAGTAATGGTGGAATAGCTGTAAATTCAAGTATGTGATGCTTTTGTCGTACAGTAGGTTGTTTGTCGGTAGCCCTGTGAATAATTGTGGTTCACAAGCTCAACCGCAGTTTATTTAGACTTTCTGGCTGAATTAAGGTTGAGTCGAGTTGTTTAATGGAGAGTTTAGCTCAGTGATACGTCTCCAAAACTAGTTTGCGGAATAACTCCGATTACAAAGACGATAACAAGCTTAATATGAGTCATCATTATCATCTCTTTCTTCATGTTGTATCTGTACCGGATTGTGAAAATGGCTTCATTTTATCTTACCTAGTTTCAAAAGTGATTGACTTTTTAAAAAAGGATTTGGGATGGACTTGTGTCACTGGTATCATGGAATAACTCGAACAGCTGTTTATGTATTATATACAACTATAAATTGTACGGAACAACAACACGGCTCGGCCTTTTTAAACATGTCCCTGTCCAGTCCACTGTCTCGTTTAGTGTTTCTAGAGTCAGCACAGAAAAAGCAATTTTACTGCTCAATGATCTTCTATCTCACGTGATACAACCCCCGCCTCTGTGTAGTGCTGCAGAGTCATAACTCCATCCGTGCACAAGTGACACAACATGAACTATGATTGAGTGTTTGGACCTTCGTCATTTGTTTTCTAAGAGAAAGGGTTTGGTGAGGAGGTGGGAGTTCTGTCGATCTTGCCCCTGCTGTACTTCATACAAGACGTGCATTGCTGTCCCCTGCCGGCTGTCGAGAGGCGAAGTACCTGGGGGGGTCAAAGGCGAGGCTGCGCAATCACGAGGAGTCACCGTCGCTGAGGTTCGAGAATTGGAAAGGTGGAGAGAATGGGGAGAGGAGGTGAGTGAGAGTTTGTGCACCTGTCAAGTGGCATCGGGGGGGGGTTTGGCGTGGAAGATTGCAGTCGCGGCCGCAAAGGTTGTGTTTTGTTTCTTACAATTGATTGATGCAACGCATTGGACTAGGGCTTTCCACTGTGACCGTTAATCCTTTCATTTGCCTCTAACATCATTGGTGTTTCGACAGAGGGCCGACAGAGGGACGGTGTATTTCTTGGTGCATGGAGACAAGGTTATTCAGGTGCAGATACTAAGACATGCCAGGACAACTCTGTGTACATACAGTACGAGCACACTGACCCTCTGGATCTGTACCGTGGCCTAAAGGCAGTCTGGACTACTTTTTCTATTTCTCCGCTCCCTGGAACACTCGTCTCCCCCTCTTCCCAATTTACTCTGTGCTTGCTCTCTCTAGCTCCGTCTTAATCCACCCACGGCAACAGAGGTACGCACACATTCTCTCATCCGAATCCCGAGTCCCTCATTCTGCTTGTTTACTTAGTATGGGATTTTTTTTTTCTCCCCCCCCCTCTGCAGTACAAGCGCATCCAAAGTTTCACATTGCTCTGGACATCTTGAAAGAATCCAGTGGGGATTTATCTTTTCTTTTTCATGCTGCAGATTCTCTGTGGATGTCTCGCTCTCTCTCTCTGTCTCTGCCTGATTTCTGCACTGAGACAAATCTGTGCACGGAAAGTGTGCAGTTTGGCGGCATCAGGAAACTGAATCACACAAATAAACCATCCAGATCTCCTCAATGGTATTAATGTATTCTATCACAAGTCTTGCTGATGTCTCTCTCTCCCCCCCCCCATGCTTTCACCGGCCGTACATTAACAACACAGCCAGTGCATTAGAGCCCATCTGAGGGTTGTTTGAAGCGCCAGGGATTTTGACTAGACTCTTGCTCACTAATGAGAACAATGGGTGCCGAGGTAGCATCACTTCGTTGAGCCATGACGTGATGCACCAAAAAAACAGGTACACTGTGTCTGAAAAGACATGTTCTGCCCTGATGTGATGATGTTAAAGGCAAGTGGGCATTGGCAACCTTTTTGCTGGAGCCAACGATTTTAAAGTTTGCATTAGCCCGGCATTTTTGACATTATTAGCCGTGTCTCTTTTGAAATCCTTCAAAGCTCGGGAAGTAAGCACAGAAAGATGGTTGCCTATACAAGTTGCATATGCGGCATGTTGAAAATATAATGCATCAGCACTAGCACTCTGAAATGTAGTGAAGAATAAGTATAAAAAAAACAGCATCAAATGGAAATTTTACAGTACAGCCCTCGAGTAAATCTACAATGTACTTGCAAACATGAGACACTGTTAAGGCGGCCTTCAGGAATTACCGGGGCTTTTTCAGAGTTGTGTGTGTGTGTGTGTGTGTGTGTGTGTGTAAACCTCACAGCTTTCACTGTGCCGTGAGATTAAGCAATCTGTAGACGGTCACGAAATAACTCCAACCTGCAGGCAGGTTGGTTATTGTGTGTGGTGGGTTTTGGAAATGATTAAACGGCGCCTTTGAAGGAGCTGGGCATTGTGTAATTACTAATTAAGGAGTAATATGTAAAGAGTAATTGATTGACGGCAACATGATTGCTGTCCTGTTTTTTGTTTTTTTTCCAAGACACTGGCAGTCACAGTCTCAGGCACAGTCGCTGTGCAGACTAGTCGGCCTCCTGTTTGTAGCCTGTATCCCGTCACACATGCAGCAAAGTTGCTGGGTGCAGTAGCCGATGTCTGCCGATGTCACAGCTGACAAAATTGTGGAGAATCTTTCACAGAGCTTTTCGTACAGGATCTCCAAATGATTCGGTGAAATGTGATGGTATAGCTGGAGGAGGATAATGATCGCGGGATGGGGGACTGCATGGCTCTTCACAGTGGATTGCAGGTAAACTATGGGCAGGTGCAGCAGCGAGGCAGGTCTGTGCAGGTGCTTTACAACGGGAGCAGGACAGGGGGCCTAAAATAAACAGGAAGCATGTACCTTCTTTCTTACAGCAGATGCCTCGATACAACCAGAAGGCTCAACTGTAAATCCCGGGCTGACTCGCCTACACATTGTAGAGAGTTGGTTGATAATTGAAGTGACCAGTGATCAGTGAGCTACAGCAGAATATGAGTCACTTCGCTGCCGTCTACTTATGTTGCTCACCGCATCACACAGAAGTCATTCATCACCAGAATGCAACTGCACCCACTCCCCCACAGCTCTATTAATAGCTACGGATACATCACCGATGTGACATGTCCGCGACAAACTGCCAAATTTTGATCAAATGAATGTGCACGGTTTCCAAACAAAATGCCCATTGGACGCATTCAGATTCAACTGCAAACAGGAAAAAAAAAACCTGATTAAACACAGAAATTGACCCGGGAAGAAATGTGCTTTAAAAAAAACCCAACAACAACTTGGCCCTCTCGACAAAAGTCGTGTTGGGCCTTTAAACGCATCCACAGTTTTCACATTTACACCTTCTCCATGTGGGCTTGGTAGAAATGTGACACATTTTGGGATGATGTGGTGGCGAGCTAACACCTTTATCTCAACTTCCCAGTAGGTTTGGGTAAAAAACCAGAAGAAAAAAACACCTCCACAGCCGTCCCCTACTCCCCCCTCACGCCTGCACCCTCCCCCTCCTTACAGCTGATCTGTGGCAGGTCGAGCCAGAGACCTGCTGACTGATGGGAGGGAGGGTCATTAGACCAGGTGGTGCCGCCGTGAGACCCGCTGAGCAGCACATGTCTGGCATTATCACCTACAGACATGGCTATAGATTAAAACGCTCAGATTATTAATCAGGACTTGACCTGTACTGTACACGCGACGCTTTGCGTCCTCCCAGTCGGAGATGCATGTTTGGCCAGTGTTTGCTGAAAGGTGAGAGAGTCAGGCTTGAGACTGATTGGTAGTTTGAATCCTTGTGTTGTTGTTCTCGTGGAACTGACGGAAGCGCTTCAGTCGAGCCGCCGACAGCAGAGCTTTGAACACAACGCACAGCCCTTAGGTGGGAAGGTTGTGTTTCTGCGACACATCTGGCGGTAGTTTTCACTTTCTGATCCATTGCAGGAAGTTGAGACAGAATTAAACAACGGGCGAAGAAAAAGAAGCCAAAAAAAGGAGCCGTGGCACCGCATGGGGGAAGGAGGAGACAAAATATTTAATTGCAATTTTGTCAGGAGTGCTCGCAGCCCTCGCCTGCGACGATATGATGTTTGAGCGACGAGAATGCTCATTTGGTGCGTTCAAATTAGTGTCGAGTTCTGCGCCTGAAGTTGGTGATGCTGTTAGTGACACGATAATTATATGACAATGGGAATAACAAATTCAACCGGTTCATTTTTTTGAATGGGCAGACTACTTCCAGCCAAATTTCAGGTGTGAAAACGCCCTCGGGGTTGTTGTGAGATGACTGCACTCAACTTCAACCAGGCTCCGTGAATGACAACGCGGATCCCGGCGTCAGCTCTTTGAGCTGTCGAAGGGATTTGAGGGAACAGATGCACTGTACAGATGGGCATCGGTCTTTTTTTTCATTAGCTACCATATGAACCGAGCCCTTAATGAGTTCAATGGGCTTTTAGAAAGTTTATATCATTCAGGCTGGAAGCTTGAACATTCGGGGCCTGCCACATAATGTCCTTTGCTAATAATCGTGCATTCTATTGGCATCAATGATGAGGTTTAACCGCTGCATACTACAATATTACCATGAAGAGTCAAGTATCCGGATGGGTAATTCTGTCACTGGGCCTCAGGCCTGCATGAATTTCTTATTGAATAGAACAGAGGCAGTATGAAATTGCATGACGCCGTGCCAGTCTGAATGATTTTGGCCTCCGTGAGGTTGTGAAACCGTCACCAGGATGTTCCCTCTCTTTGTTGATCTGTTCCTCAGGCCCAAGTAGCCGGCAGTTACCGGAAAGGTTTGAAGTGCTTTTGTTACAGGCAAATTTTGGACCTCACACATTACAGGAAATATCGGCATAAAAAAACCTCTGTGATGGTTTTAGGTCATACGCGAGTCAAACAATGTTATCGGAGTGAAAAAGCTAATTGGCGGAGCTCTATGTTGAAAAAATAGACCAGAGTGGAAGGACACGGACGACATCCGCACCTCCTCCTTTTCGATGCTTCTATTATTTACACCTACAACAAAGACATTTGTATTATTCATGTGAAAGCTGTTTCGTGGAACACATCGGTAAACACTGTTCAATATTACGTAATATAGAAGCAGACCTGACGAGATTACTGGACTGGTTTGCACCCATAAAACAGAAATAATTCCCCCCCCCCACACACACACACACACACAAAACTTTCCATCATTCCTGCCATTGCTTCCCCTGGCCCCTGCCAGGTTGCGACCTCTAAGCCATAACAGCATTGATTGGAATCATATTTTGTTGCAGGGGCGGCACATGCTGATCGACAAGCAAACTCCCAGGCATGTTCCACATATGAGAGTCGAGGTGCTCGCCATTAATTAAATCACCCTGGGCCATAAACGGCCGGCGGTTGATGGCTTTTCTTTAAGGAACCGTAAATCACCAGCGTTGTGTGTGCAAATGACTCGCAGGGCAAAGTGTTGTTCGATTGGAGACAGTTATTCGCCACAGCTGTGTCACTCTGATTTAGACCTCACCCCTCTTTTTATGCAGCCATGGAGTGATGTTCACACATGTCTGTATTTCATGAGTCAGACCAGCTCTTTGACTTTAATCCCATGCAGATTCACACATCAGCGGTGTATATTAGGTTTTGCACTCATGCACCACTATATCCACTCGTCCAGAAGTTGATATCATATGCCAGGGTCACTTTGTAAATTCGACAGGCGGACTCGTGTATCACTGCATGTTTTCGGCCTCAGCCAGCCACATCTCAAACTCGACTTTTATCCTTGGGAATTCAAGGCTGGTGCTGACACAGACCGACCGCTCCCATAAGTTCCAGCTGTTTAGTCTCGCCGAGCCATCAATCTCTTGATGCTGTCTGCAAAGGGGCGACAGATGAGACCCAACATCTCTTATGTCTTTCTCCCTGTGAAATTGATGTCTGAGCCTCTGAGTGTGAACCCAAAAGTGAACCCCCTGTGAAACGCTGATGCAAATCCCCCCTTTTTTTAACCAGGTTCTCCACCTGTTATTGACGGTCGTAAATCATGATAGAGAATCTACGGTGAGTACGACAATGCTCTATTTGCAAGCACAGAGGGGAAATCGTCAGAATATATTGCAATATTGCAAATAAGATGTGCAATTCTCTTTTTGAACTGTATATTCATTAGGGCCCTTTTCCAGAGTATTACTTTTCTAGAGATAGGGCTTCAATTAAAGACTATTTTCATTATCTACATATCATTAAATGCTGCTTTCATTATCATTATTTTACTGCCTAATTAAGTTATCTAACAATAAAGCAAGAAAGTGCAGTTATGAATTTTGTGCGATTTGATGCGATAGGTTCAATATTGATAAACTTTGAATAAACAGGCGATAGTCCAAAACCCAACATTTTCAATGTAATTATAAACTGAAAGACAGAAGCGGCGAATCCTAACATTTGATAAACTAGAAATAGCAGCTATTTCTGACGTTTGAAACAAAAAGTAAAAATTTTCCCAAATTGAGGAAGTGCTCCCCTCTGCTTTGAATTTTTTTTGTTTTTTAATAACACCAGCTACTCTCCAATCAGCCTTAGGCCACTCCCCGCTGACCTGAATGTAAAACAAAATGGCAGTGGCATTATAAGACAAAAGGAGGAATGGTGTGAACGCACCCTCGGGAGGTTTGCAGCTGCTCACCTATTCACCTATTAAAGCTGGAGCGGACCAGGAGGTGATGCTGACACTGAAAACAACTCATTTGGGTTAGTGAATACAAGTGCAGCACGGTAGCTTATTGTTCTTTTGCATCGTTGAATATTCGTGAATGAGTGATGCGGCTTGTGCAACTCTTTTTTTTGAGCAGCTGACACTTTGCCTCAATGCCAGTGCATGATTATTCTTTTTGAAATACAATCACCAACGCGCTGTGATTCCAGTGAACGCATGTCATTTGGCAAATAATGCTTAGGACATGCCCGTGTCATAATTGAGCGCTTCGCCCTCTCCCGGTTGTCCGCGGCTTGCAGCCTCCGCAGAGCGGAGAGTCGACTGGACCCTGAGTTGGCCCCATCTGGAACCGGCCACCACTTAGTCATGGGTGTTCAAAGGCAGCTCGGATGGACTCCTGTGCTGTCGTCCTGTAGGCTAGAGCTTGTTAACCCAGACGGGCTGAGTACAAGGTCAGGGCTAATACACCCAGAAGTCATTTCTGGAGGCTCTGAGTCTATTAAGGAGCACAGTCGGGGGAAAAAAGAAGAAGGACTGTCACTATTCAAATGAATACATTTACATGCGGTGGGGAAAGTCAGCCACGCGTACTCGCCGAAAAGCCCGAATGTTTACATGACTGCACATAGCAGCGTGTGAATCTGCTTAAACATGTGGGCGGACACGTGCTAATGTAGGTTAGTACTACCGAGCGTGTTTGGCTGGGGGTGCAGTTACTGATGTTTTTGTGTGGGTGTGGGTCATCTGGGAATCCGCGCCTGGTTGCACAACCACTACTCAACTATCCACGGGGCCCACTGATCAATGCTTAGAGAACACCAGGGGGAGCGGCGGGAAAAATTTTATAGACCAGGGTCTGCGTCAGCGCGCCATTCATACATCTATCACCCACCTGCCACTAACCCTCCACATGAGCTCGCACGTTGTGCCAATCAAGGAGATTAAACCTAATAAATGGCTGCGTGCATAAGTGAGCGACTTTGTCTCTGCAGCTCTTGCGCCGTCAGACTACGCATGGAATAACACGCCGTGATAGATAGCCAGGGCTGTGAAGTGGCGAAGACATAAAAGAGGGCCATCCGATGTAATATTCATCACATTTGCAAATATCCTTCTACTACGACCCTACGACTCATAGGCACATTCATCAAGGACGCCCCCGCAATCATGTTTAAAATTCATCTTCCTGTCAGGGATACGCCCGTCCGCGTGCCCCCACCCCTGACTTCAGGCATCATCACCAGATCCCGGAGAGGGGTCACGGAAAAGGGAGTGAAGAGCGTTAACATCCTCTCTCCACGGGCGTCTTCCATATCTGGAATGTGGAAGTGGGCCACATTAAATCAGTCCTGTTGGAGACAGCGGATAAGCTTACTGCTTATGCATCTGCTCTGAGTAAGAGAGGGTGAGGGAAAACACTTTGCACGCAGCGAGGAGACTCCGCCAGCACCTTGCTCGCCTTTTCCTGTCCCATCGCTATGGCAACGGGATGTCTTCAATACATTGTGTGAGTCTTTCACATAACTTGCACTGGCTTTTAGTGTATGTGCATGATGGAGAATGTGCAAGTCTCTCAAGATCAGTGTTTTGAGGCTGTTTTTTTAGGCTTTTTTTGGCAGTTGTGAGTCTCTTCGATCCTTCGTGTCTCTCCAGCTCTGGTTCTCACTTTCTCCTTGTGACATTCTGTCGTACGTATAGGCCCCCTCTTGTTTATTTCATTCCGCGCTCTCCTCACAATTTTGTTCTTCATTTCTCAGGCATGCTACCGTTTTCTCCCGACTTGTCATTCGACAACTGTGGTAGCGTTTGCCTCCACCTGCAACGTACGACACTGCGGTGGGAGAGAAGCAAAAAAAAAAAGGAGCTGTATTGTTGTTGGTGGGCTACAGAGGGACACAGAGGGTCCCTGAAGGTTTCCTCCGTTACGAATTGGCACATTGTGTGGCCTTCAGCATTAAGGAGCTTTTGAAGTCGTCACGTTGTGAAAGTAAAAGACTCCTCTGCTTCATGCTGCACTGCAGTTGCCTGGTGTTTCCCAGTGCGCCTCTGTTTTTGGAAGCGGATGCAGATGAACAGGGCCAAGCCCGTGTCAGCTTTCTTGTAGCCCTTTGGGTTTTTCGCACTGTAAGCACTTGCCCCTGTAAGCCACCCCTGCAGCATCTAATGGGTATATCCTGTGGAGAACAGTGGTTATATTGTATTTCCATCAAGCTGCTGTGACACATATACAAGCAATCCTCGCGGCGTGGGACAGACGGAGGGATGTGGTTACAAGCAGTGCGACGATAACAGGTCAGCGGAGCTAAAATCAGCGTCGAGGGGGGAAACCTCGTGTTTACATTTGATCGCCGCGCATCAGTGCATGGAAACACATCCTTCTGCATCCAATGTGGTCAAAGCAAACACCTCTTTCTGGACCATCAAGCTATATGAGAGGCACATCCTCATTTCCTCATCTGCCTCAGGTCGTTTATTGATGTTGATCTTGTTGATGTCTTCTGCGGTCCATTTGGTGCAGTCGCAAGACTGAAATGTCATGCTTTTTTGCTCTGAATTAATTTGTTGTTTTCGGCCTTGAGAGAGTGCCTTGTCTTCCCTTCGTCATCTCGTACGCATGCATCCTCTCTTAAACATTGCTTGGAGCACAACGTCCTTTTTTGAATTTTAAGCTGCTCTGCAGTGCAGCATTTTGTCATCTTTTAACTCACGGTTTTAGTTGTTGGCGGCTTGTACATCATTGTTTTCATTCGCTCTCATCAGTCATTTCCATCAGCAGGCAGTTTTTTTCAACAAGCACATTTCTTTTTTCTAAAAACCAGCTATGTGCACAAACCGAAACAGCAGAAGAGCAAAGTTAGCAACTAGATGGTCAACATTGTGGAGCGTTTAGCAGCCAAAGACACATGACTCCAAATATGTGCTAATGTTGCTACTTGTGTGTTCAGTGTCTTACCAGCATGGTAATTTTAAAAGTTAAAACAGTTTTATGTTTCCAGCTTGTGGCACAGGCCACAAAGTGGCCACACAAGACCAGTTATTGCAGGTTGAAGATCATTTCATATGCTCATTTTATTACACAATGTAAGAAAGATGAACTAATATTATCACTTATTAACAACTGGGACCAAACTGGAATAATAATGTTGGGTTGTCTGTTGTTTTTTTGGACTTTTTTCACATTAAGAAATAAACCAATGGATAATAATCTTTTACCAATGGAATTATATCCTATTTACAGACTATTTTAATGCATTTTGGTTGCCAGTCTGCAGGCGCTGCGAGCAAAGTCACCCTGGCTATTCCCCAAGATGCCTTTACTAGTTAACAAAGAGACAGAAGGACCCTGCACACATCCAATATGGCCGCCCAGTGACATGGCCGACCAGGTGTTCGACACATCGTATACGCCGCCTCTGGGCCTGCTTCGTCTGCTCTCTCCTCACAGCCCATTAGGCCCATTGCAGGAGATGGAGAATAATGCAATACCCTGGATAGTAATCATAAAGTACACACGCACACACGCACGCGTGCACTACTACATCTGTACTGTGCACCAGTGTGCGCCAAAGGCAGCAGGTGTGCAGCTGCTGAAATCTGCCGTGTGGTGACGCCGGGTGCCAATCTTTCCTCGTTACACAGACATCCAATCACAAGGAGCAATGTTGTGACATTATGGTGACACGGAGAGCGAGAGAGGACGGGGAGTTTGGAAGAGAGGGAGTGTGAGCAGGGTTGTTTCTCAGCTGGGCCAAGTTTCCAGGTTACATCTGCGTCCAACACACGGAGAGCTCGGCTGTTTGATGTTTGCTTTGATTTCGATAGCACTGGTGAGACGCTGGGCTCGTGAGCGAGCGGACAGATGAGCGTGTAAGGTGCGTGCCGCGTGTGTTGTTTACCAGATGGGTAGACTCATTACTCATCTGCACAGGGGGTAACCTCTGTAGGTTGTGTGTGCGAAAGAGCGAAATAAACAGAAATCAATCGGCTCCTTCACGTCGACTGTAAAAAATTTGACAAAGTGACTAAGGCTTTCAGTCTACAGTGACAGCATAAAGTGTCCAAAGAGAAATATGGCCCCGCACACACACGTACACACGCACTCACTTTGACATCTGCTGCAGCCGACGGTGCTGATAGCCAGAAGAGTTTTCCTTAAATACCGAATAGTCAGGCAGGATGATTTATCAGTAAATGCTCTCAGTCGCTCTCGCCCCCCTCCTTCTTGCCCTCCCTCCATGTTGACCCTGTGTAAAATATGAGCATGGCAGGCCCTATAAATCTGGACAGGAGATAATGAGAGTTGATCCCCTCAGTCCAGTGGGCCACCAGCCAGCCTCGGTGCCAGTGACATCATCCTTAGGGAGATCAAGTAGACTGATGAGTGTGGTGACACTGTGCCGTTGCTTCTGAGTCAGACACACACTCACACACACACACACACACACACGCACACACGCACACACGCGCACACACACTCACACACACTCCAGCCACTTGATGAAGTCTTTGCACATGACGAAGTGTGTGCGTGTGTGTTGGAGTTTGGTGGCGTGATAGAACATTCATTTTTCTGTATTGGTAATGTACATGGTATTAGACTATTCCGAGTGAAATAAATAGCATGTAATATTTTTTTCCCCCTTAAGGTCGTTTAAGTGACTTTTAACCTTGTAACGTATAAAGTAACACAATGTGTGTGTGTGTGTGTGTGTGTGTGTGTGTGTGTGTGTCTGTGTTTTGTCCAATGTTTACATTGTCACTGTGAGCATGGTAGCGTGCTGTTGTTATCATTCAGCAAACACTGCTGTATGTACAACCCATAGACTGTAAATAAAGATTGATGACGTGTGTGCGCTTCCTCCCATTGCACAGGAATTAATCTAAAATATCCTGGATACGGGTTCCACTATATTTTGCTTTTGACGTCGTTTATTGGAGCGGGGGTCTGCGCAGTGGCGATCGTGGCGTGGAGCCCGACCGATTGCAAGTTGGTCTCGGCTGTCAATCACGATGTTTCACCCTGTTTTTATAGCATCAAATAACCTCTTAAAAACCAAACGTATGCCTGAAAAATGAACACTTGAACATCGGTGTGATAAGAATGACCGAAAACGAAAACATCTGAGGGTGTTTTGTAATGTTTAAGTTTGGTCCATGTCTCATCCACTCACATGGAGGAGGTGGGGTTTAGGACCCATATGCCTGCCAGCAGGGGGCGACCAAGATGATTTGGCTTCACTTTTGGGGAGCTTAATCTATTGTAGGACCTCACACAGTTTTGTCGATACTGCAGTAAAACTATGAGACACCCCCCAATACACAGCCCCTAATATGTTGTGCGAAACAGCATCCATCTCAATGAGTCCAATTTGTCTTGGAGCCCAGAAAATCCTATTTCTCTTAAAACATTGGACAAATTCCGCCTGTGCTGTGAAATGAATTTCCAATTCAAACCAAATTACTTACTTCAATCAGGCTCATCTTCTTGATGCAAATTGGGTGATTTGCATTGCTCTGCATTGTCCCATAATTGAAAATAACTGAAACAAGGAAAAACAAATAGAGTTTAGTCTTTTTCCAGTAGTTTCAAGAGGCCAAAAACAAAGAGCCAAAAACGTGCCTTCAGAGACACATGCGCACACACGGATACACACACGCACAACTACCCGCTCTGTCCCTCTTCTCCCACTCTGTCCCTTCTGTGTCTTGTCTGCTTTGTATCTACAAAACTCAAACGTCTGAGCGAATAAGGATAATAGACAGTAGCCCCAGTACCACTGTCACTGACCTTGCTGATTGCTTTCATGCTTGACAGAGTCTTTTTATTTCTGCTTCGTCGTCCGTTGTTCTCGAGCACAATGCCGTGCACATGTTGCGGCCAGTGAACTGCAATAGAGGTTGACACCGATTACACTTATTGATTCGTAGCGGCAACAATTATGAGACTGTCAGCCCCCGGATTTTCCTTGTGCAATTTATAAAATTTATAGTGAAGTCTCAGTGATTTTCCTGTGGAGGAGGGCAACAAGTCCTCCAGCTCACACGACGAACTGCGTCGCATGTGGTAAAAACGACAACATCGACCGCTTTCCTAAAATAGAACCTCTACCAGTGACGGGAGGTCACGCCACAAATACTTTTTTAGCCTCAGAGCATTGTGGGCCTTTATTTGCATTACCAACCCATGGTTTAGAGCTTGTAAAGGTAAATAGCAGCGCTGTGTGAATGTGTGTGAATGAGCTCTTTGTGTGGTCTATATGACTAGAAAAGCGCTATATAATTACAGTTCATTTAACTGGTGCTGACTGGTCTGGTCGTTTCTTGGTAAAGGACAGTCTCGTAGAGGGGATATGTATGTATGAATGAAATGCCTGTCACGAAGGGAAGGTTTTCAAAATGAAATGGCATATACAAACAGTGATGCTCTGCAGGTTTGGCATCAGTGCATTCGCATTTGAGTCGCAGTCCAATTTCTTGGATATCTACATTCTGGGGGTGTTTTTTTCCATACTGGAAACTACTTATATGTTGCCACAGCAATATTTCACTGTGAAATGTATTTGAATGCTTTATATTCTAATATATCTAAAGATCAGCTTTTATATTTATATATAGTTTTTTTTCCTTCCTCCTATCATCAGTTATTGTGGACCTCAGAGTGCTTCATCTGTGTCGACTCCTCCATATTTTGTGTGGCATACTATTTATCAAACTTTTTACCTACAGGCAAGGTGACGTGCAATGAAAGATCGGAGCAGATGTCTGACACTTCCTCTGAGACTGATGTTAAAATGTTTCAGTGGGTAAACGACTGCAGCGTAAGATGACTGACTCCCAGGTCTCATTTAAGATAACACATTTGTGTTATTCGTAAACGCTCAGGTATTCCGTGCTTTAAGCTTTAGGCTTGGTATGATTTGCACTTTGAGGACTCTTTGATTGTAAGTGAGAAGCTCTAACCTTGTTTTGAACCTGCAAGTATAACTGTAATATGTCGCACAAGCCCAAGGTTTACACATTTACATCAGTTGATGCACTGTGGCTAGTAAGAAATAATAAAATGTTTTTGTAAATGATTGCACGGTGGTACAGTGGTTAGCACTCTAGTGTTCTAAGTTTGAATCTGGGGTTCGGATAATGGACAGGTGGAAGGATAATGCGTGAACAGGAGATGGGAGGATGGAGTGAGCACGAGGGATGTGCAGATGTCAGGGAAGGAGAAGTGACGGACATATCACTGATGGTGACACCCCCCCCCCCCCCACCCATCATCAGGTGTCAGTATGGTCATATATGAGGTCAAACGCTACTGACAGACACTCCAGTGCGTCAGAGGGGTTCAGGGGAGTGGAGGACACCGTCAATATTCCCTCGTGCACAAGTCTCTCTGTCTATAAACCACTCTCTTTCTGTTTGGCCCCTCCACCCTTTTGTCCATGTCCAACCTCACTTGTCCTCTTTCACACACATCCACCTCCCTTCTACCGCCGTCTCTCCAACACGTCTCAGACGCCGTCAATCACTCAACAACACATTTTCCGACATACACGTCAATCCTGTCTTATATTTATCTCTTCCATTCAACTTCATTTACCTCCAAGAAGGTGAAAGAAAGTGCCTATAAATCTGGCCCAGGGGCCCCTTGGGGTTGAAGGAGAAAGGATGGGATGTTTTACCTCCTCCTCTTCCTTTTTTTTTTTTTTTTTTACAGACCTTCTACTACCTTCGTCTAACTAAATCCCTCCCTCCCTCCCTCCGTCTGGTTTTCACCTCTCAACAACGTCACAGTCAGAAGTGGGGCTATACATGGGAAAACAAACTGCTAAATAAAATGTTGCCTCACATACAAACAACCCCAGTGTGAACATAATACTCTCGCTCTGTATTACAGTTTACAGTGTGCAGGCACACACGCACATAGTCTTAGATAGAAACAGGCAGATATACTGTATGGGGTTATATAAATATATATAAATACATATATATATATATATATATATATATATATATATATATATATATATATATATATATATATGTGTATGTGCTGCATTTGCAGTTTCACACCCATACAGTATACTGCACTTAACATACTTAGAGGTAAAGTGCACAGTAGAAAAACACACATGAATGATTTAGCTCACTGTACAGTTGTTGCAGTTTTATGAGATTCCACGCCCACTTAAACACTCGAAAAGAGCTGAATAAGATACTTTAGGATCAGGCTCAGACTCACAGATAAAAACAAACTGACCCTAGTGGTTTTACGCTCATATAAAGTAAGTAAAGATTATTTAGCACCTTTCACAGAGTGAAGTCACAACAGAGGCTGGCACAAAGAAATAAAAGAGGCAATTGACAACTTTTGTGCCCCCTTGTGGTTCCAGGTGGTATTACTGTTTGGTCACTGTCGTTAAAAACGCTGCAGTAGTCGGGATGCAGGTTCGTTCCCTCAGAGCTCCTGAGGAAGACGTCGACACCACTTTGGAGATGACGGAGGAGAAGGAAGACGTGTGGTCACTGAAGCTTTCAACTTCGTTTTCTTGGTTCCCAGCGTTACCTAGCAGCAGCCTCAGCACCGCTGCTTACTCAATGCCAGCGGGCTGGCTACTAGGCAAAGCAGAAAACAACCGTAAGAATCCCAATTTGAACAGATGACCTCGAGTTAAACGTCCGATAGCACCGATCAGTAGGCTGGTTGTGTTACTTCCTGATCTAGTGGAAAGAAGACGAGCTTTCTTCCCGGAGTGAATTCCCCGTCCCACACTATCAAGTTGGTAAAATACTTACTTCTAGGTGCTGAATTGGAACTCGTGTATTTGGAGCCAGTAGCGTTTGACAGATAAGACGTGTAAACGTCAGCATGGGCTACATCATTTTACCAATGTCAGAAATGTTTAATCAGCTGTTTATATATTATGGGGCTTGTTTAGTTTTCAAATAGATAGATAATAAATAGATGGCTTACAAAAAGCCAAAGCCAATTAAACATGATTACATGTGTAAAGATATATATGTTCAAATATTGAAAGGTAAAGCTAACTACATTAAATTGGAGGACCCCGATTACAATTTAATAAAATGCTTAATAAATAAATAAATTGCTAATAAACTTGTGGGATTTATGAGAGAAGAAACCAGCAAGGATGCAATAGTGAGCACGCTATAGGAAAAGACTGTCACAGGAGGCAAAATCTTTTTTTCAGTTGCATATATCATATGTAGATTAGTAATAAGTCCATGATTTGTACCAGATAGATCAATCATGCGGCATCTAACACAAAAGAAACCCTCAGAATCCTCAGCAGCTGCAATAATCCAAACAATAGTCTTATGAATTTCTAATCGCAGTAGGATGTGCCTGCCTCGAGCATCAGTAGCCTCAAAGCCACACACACACACACACACAAACAGATTTCCTGAATAGACTGGGGATGCATCTTGACATGTGATGGCTTTTTACTTGCTGCAGATTGACAGTGTTTGTCTATAACTGAAGGTCGTGGTAAGATCCTTTCACTCGCGTCGCAGTGAACCACCCACTGCTGCCACAGGAGCCGACGAAGAAAATTTAAAAAAAATAAATATACACACACATATATATATATATATATATATATATATATATATATATATATTGTTTTGCTCTGTTCTGGTTCTACCTTGTTTTGGAGCTCACACAGTGATAAAGCTGTGTGTAGTGTTCTCACAGCCTCGTCATCCACAAAAACCCTGATGGCAGGCTTCGTATCACACACTCCCTGTTTGATGTCGGACGCCTGCTGTGCCCTTTCAAAGTAAGAAATGTGATGATTATTTTTGACAATGAGCTAATTTTTTTGTAGCGCGCTGAGCTGCTGACTCCCTCTCTGGCCCTGGGACGTGATATTTGGAGTCATCACTTGTGTAATCAGCTTTTGAAATGGGTTTCCACTGCTTGGGTTGTGCTTTGACTGCACTGACTAAGCTTTGATTCTGCGCGCGGAGGACAGTTTTAATCTCGGGGGGGACCTTTTGCTTTGGCTAACCCTCGGCAGGACAGCGAACAACGATGATTTCCCCAAAAAGGTCCGACTATATCTTTGATGTAACCTCCCAAACTTTCACAGATGCCCTGAAATCCGGACCTTTTCCTGCACTTTCCCTGCCAATGTTCGCAAATGTTGCACGGGAAGTTTTTGGTGTCGCCTACATTTATATTCATAGCCAAGCTCCTTCATGTGACAGTGCAGAGCAATTAGCCCCTGAAGAGGCAGGCAGGGCTTATACTGCCAGGCTGATGAGTTCTCCTCCTGCCCTGTGCTCAGCACAGCATCTCCTCTGAGAAGTGCTCGATCAGCTCCGCCGGGAGGCTGCATATATATACACGGGGGGGGGGGGGGCCCGCGGAGGATGGATCGTGCCATTCAAAGGGGAAGGCAAAGTGATGTTGGTGACGATCCACGGCGAGGCGGCTAGAAGCCGAGGCTGCGGCGGAGTGTGTTGTTTCTCGCGCTCGGCTTGTGTGTAACTGTGTGCGTCTGTGCGCCTTTGTCCGTGCGTGGCCTGCACGTCGCTGTGCACGTCGCGATATTGACTACCTTGCGTCGACCCTTGTCCGAGCAAAGAGGCCTTTGTGTGCCTCGTGTCTCGCAAAAACCCGCGCGTGCCGCCCACCGCGGACCTCCGCGGCGAGGTCCCTTCGGGTAAATCCCAGGTCGCTGCCGAAAATGCAACAGCTCCCTGGAACCGAGTTTTCACGCGCCGCCTCGCGCCACTTTATATAGAGCCGTGTGTGTTTTTATCGGAGATGCGGCAGTCTTGTGAAAAAAAAGCCTCGGAACAATCTCAGCGCCAGCTAATCAGCACCTCCATCTCGCACATCGTGGGATCAGGAGAAGGAGAGAGAGAGAGGAGAGAGAGAGAGAGAGAGAGAGGGTGAGGGTAAAGGAGAGATCAGCCGCTGGCGAAGGTGTGAGCGAGCCGCCGGCTGATATGGAAAGGGGGGGCTTTTAATTATGGATGAATACATTATCAGATCAAGGCTAAGGATTTGTTCTCTCAGTGTATGTTGTTGTTTGGAGATTGATATCGGGGAACCCCAGAGACCCCTGCGAGTTCCTATGCTGGTTTACTCACAGCCAGCGAAAGGTCAGCGTTGAGAGTTTTTGCTCTACTTTTTTTTAAACGTGCTATGTAAGAGTAGCACTCTAAAAATAGACTGACGTTTGATTTTTAAACCATCTCCCATGTCCTTGGATTTAGATTATATTGTATGCTGATTTGAATTTGTGGCTCTGGCTAATATAATATGATAAAGCAATATTTATTCACTATTTGGTACAAGGCCTGATGTAAATACAGCAATGTTGTCCCCATGTTTCTCCCTCCCAACGTCTCTTGTTTTCCTGGTTCCTCTCCTCTGTCATGGCTCCTGTCTTTTTTCTCCTTAGTCATTAGTTGATGACCAAAGGCTGGCGGCCACTTCACACCTCCAACTGGGAAAGCGACGGAGAATCGCCCAAGAATAGTTCCTATACTGTAAAAACAGCCTGATCGAGATCAATATGCGGGCCCCGCTCGGGGGAAATTCAAGAGTGCTTTAAATTTGAACAGGCAGGACAAACTAATAGAGCCAATTGCTTTTGACTCGGCGGAATTACACTGTTGGGAGAAGGAAGTAAAAAAGACTAATTAAACCAGTAAATTCTCTCCATGCTTCAGCCGTCCGCCACCGCACCCCCAGCCAGGCGGTCCGGTGGTCCGACCCCGCCGACTCCAACCTCCCGCCAGCTCCCCCGGAACAGCGCTCGAGAACAGAGGCGTCCCAAAATAAAGTTACATAAACGCAATTACTTCCGCTAAGTGACAATAACAGCTGGGTTATCTCGGCGGTATTGTCTTTGCAGCCGTCTTACACCGTATGGTGTCAGCAATGTTCTCAGTCTGTCTGTCGGTAGAGCGGTGTGCAGAATAGTCTGATAGCAACAAATATATATAATAATAATAATAATAGACAGGGGACTTACCATGGTGCAAAGGTAAGATCCAGCAGGCACTTTTGTGAAGCGAGAGTGCCAGGGCTGTGACACTTAACAGCCTTAGCAGACTGACAGCAACAACAAAGCATTAAAAGTGCTTTTTTATTCCCCCCCCCACCCCCAATCTGTTGGTCTGCCAAGCTGCCCTCACTGCACTCTGCCCATGAGCAGGGTCAACTGGGGAGAGCGAGGGAGGGAGGGAAATTTTTGTGTTATGAGCATTTATGGACATGTTTTATTGTATTTATAAAGCCCATGGCTGGAAGGATTTGAACTAGGGATGTCCTGAATCCTGAATATTCCAAATGATCAAATGACCAAATGATCAGATATCGTAAGAAAAAAGAAGAAATAGTGAGAGGTGAGAAATAAAACAGCAGTATTCCATAACTCAGTCATGTGGCTGACCTTGTGTGTCGTCCTTTAGGGGAGTTGATTATTTGTTTCAGAGTTGAGTATGAGGTTTTAGATGGCTTGGTTAAGCACAGTGCATCCTGAACAATGCATTATTAATATTTTATTTTACGAGTGGGGAAAGGATTGTCTCAGATTAGTATCGGATTGGTATCGGCAGATACTAAAGGTTGCAGGATCGGTATCGGATCGGACACGAAAAAGTGGTATCGCCCAATCCCGAAATTTGAACCGTCTGAAAAACTGTTGTTTCTTTCATCAACGAAGAGATGTCCTCAGTCCAAGGTTGCTACTGATCTAATTAGTCCTCTAATTAGCAGTGGTGACATGGGGAGCCTTGACATGAAAAGAAAAAAAACTAAACAAAAAACAAGATGGCCTCTTTTGGCTACAGCTACATCAGGTAACAGAGATGACCTCTGACACACCACAGCTGCTTAAGGCCGCTATACGCTCATCTTCACCGTCATTCTGTCCATTATGCCCCGTGTCTGTCGTCCCCCCCCCCCGTCCCCCCGTCCCCCCCCCCGAAGGCTGCCTGTACTCGGTGGGTTCCCGGGAAAGACTGATACTTCATTAACAGTAATGCCCATATATTGATTTAGACTTTGAGGCTTGCAGTACGGTGCGCTGTGATGTTTGCATGAGGACAATGAGGGCTGATTAACAAAATCAAAATTGCAACTTATCTTCCATGTTTACATTATACTCTATGCTGCATGTCAAGCCCGATCCTTCAATCGAAGGACCATTCCTAATGTGAAGAATGTAAAAGAGGGATAGCATGCAGTCAAAAATCAGTACTTGTTTTTTTTTTTTTGCTTTAATTTGAATTTTGAGTTCATATTTTTGTGCGCGGCATCTGTCACACATGGCGGTGATGAATTGAAAACATATGATGTCTCACTTTGTTTTTGATTTTTTTTAGATTTTTCCCCCTTGTTGACGCCTTTCTCTGCATCATTTTTTCTTTTTATGCAGCCGCATGTGGCTGATGGTCACATTATGCATGGTGGCTGGGTTTCTATTATGTTGCACACGGGTACCGCTCTGCAAGTACATTAGGAGCACACACAAAAAAAGCTCTGTCATTCATATTGTTTGTTTAGTTTTATTGTTTTTATTCGGTTATGAAAGGGAGCGAGGGATGTTGAATCTTAAATAATTGTTAGCATTCTCACATTTATACCAGGGCGGCGACGCTAACACACACACACACACATGCGCAAACATAAACGTTCACACATGTGTTGCCTCTATTAATCTGCTGTTGTCTCTCTTTGGTCCTTGTTTAGAATCACAGTGCACACTGTGTGGTGAACCAGAAGGTGAGTGGGCCTCGCCGTACCCCCATCGTCATCCCCCGGCTTGCTGTTTGCTGTTTCTACTGCAGACACACTGTTCTTCAGTCTTCAGATCAGTAAAGCAATGGCGCAGGCCAGGTTAAATGTTCCATGAAAGGGGGGGGGGGAAAAACACCTATAAAAAGATATTGTCCTCCTGGTTTTGGTTTTATTTACTGTAAAGCATTCCGACCGCAGCCCTGCACATTTCAAACTATTGCAGGGGTCGAATGGAGTAGATCAAAAAATAAAAATGCAATTCCAGGTAACAGCCATGCTTCTGCACTTGAGGCCACCCTCACTGACCTGTCTGATAGACAGCACGAAGGCTGAAGGACACAGCTGTACGGTGCCCCCCAACCACGCTTCTGCTTCTGCTTCACATCTCATTAACTGTTATTATTTGTGTGCACACATGATTTTATGAGTGTTTGTGCACAGCATGCTCCAGATGTATTCCAATGGCCGAAAGCTGTTGAGCCCACCACTACGTCGCCATTGCTCTTCTCGCGCTGATGCCGCCCGACCCAATGCAAAGCGTTTCCATTTGTTTTCCTCACATTTCACTCCTGACACCGAAGCACATCCCTCTGCATGGGCCAACAGTGTTTGGCTGGGCTGACCGCAGTCCGCCGCTGCGTCGACAAATGTCTGTGATTGACTGACTCGGTGACAGAGTTGATTCATGATCGCGTTATACTCATTGGTCAGGCGGCCAAGTGTGGGGAGGTTTCCCCCGTTGCTCTTTCAAAAAGAAATTTGGCGATGGCGTGAACAGAACCCATCCTCGGACGGGGTTGACAGGCACATTTGTCGCTACACGTACTGACTTTTCAGAACACTTCAGTGACTTTTTTTTTTAAAGAGACACATTCAAACGAATATCGTGTCTCCTCTGCAGCAGTTTGTTTCCTACATGGTGGGAACTATTAGACATTAGTTGGAAGTGTAAAGGCAAATGACTGAATAGGTTTGACTGGATATAAAGAAATACACCACAATTGGGTCATGCAGATGCTAATTGGACTTTTGTGGTTCCACAATGGCGTCAGTTTTGCACATTGAACATGCTCGGCCCAAGCAGATACTAGGTTTTGGTTTCATCTCCTCAGCTGTGGCTCCTTATTATCACTCGGGCATTTCCTCCTTCCTATTGTAGCTGTTGTTGGGTTTCATGTGAATGTCTCCCACTACTGATAATGTTACTTAATAAAAGTAACCGGACATTGCCTTTGAATACAACAGCAGCTGGCAAATTTGGATACATTTTGCAGTAAAAAGGATAAATCTAGAAAAATCATAAAACATGTTCAGTGACCGGCTTAGAGATACGATATTTGCCCCTGGACTTAACCTTGTCCAGGAATCAGCCATGTGCCTCTGAGGCCAAATAAGCATTATTCTATGTCTCCAAAATCAATGGCGCTCTCTCTGCTTTGCTTGATTGGATTAAGACATAATCAAATTGAGCGCGATAACTGTGCGCCTGCGACCTTCCCGCTGAGATGGACAGAGAGGAGGGAGGCCTGAGGGAAGGATGGTGATGATCTGTGTGTGTGTGTGTGTTTGTGCGCGTGCTTGCATGCGTGCGTGCATGCATGCGTGGAAGTGTGTGTTTGTCTCTGTGTGGTATTTAATGTGTGCAGACGTATTTGTGGAGCTGGGAAGAAGGGAGCTTCCAAAGCACCTCCGTGATGTTTACTACATGTTGCACAGGGCATCGGGCCCAGAGCCACGGAGAAAAGCAGGTGTCCCTGAAACCTCCAAAGAAAACCAGCCCTAGAGAGAGAAGGTGTGTGTGTGTGTGTGTGTGTCCGCTTGTTTCGGATCAAATGTGTGAAGAAAGACCAGCATCTAAAAGACATGAACACTGAAATTACAAATCACAAATCTGTGATTCGGTGCCTGGAGAGATTATTTTAATGGCTACTCGATAAACACTGCAGCATTTGAAAAGTGTGTCTTTTGGTGAAACAGAAAAAAAGGGATTGTATAGAAAAAAAAGGGTTAAAGCAACAATGATTTGGTCTCCACCAACTGATTTGATTGCTTTTTTTAGCAGCTAAATGCTAATTTATTAGCACTAGGTAGTTGATTTATTCTGTCATTTAGTGCTTTGTAGAGCTGCAACAGTTAATCGATTAATCAGTTTGTAATCGATTACTAAATTAATCGCCAACTATTTTGATAATCGCTTAATTCGGTTCAAGTAGTTTCTAAGTCAAAATTCTATTCAGCTTCTTAATGGGAATATTTTGTGGTTTCTTTGCTCTTCTATGACAGTAAACTAAATATCTTTGGTGTGTGGACAAAACAAAACATCATCCTGGGGGTTTGGGGATGGTGTGCTTTCGGCAAGATTCGGGCCAGTTTTCTCTGGTCCTTTCTTGGTGGACATGCAGCAGTACTCTGGCTTGCTTGTGGCCCCAGATCTGGCAAACAGGAGCCGACCGCCCAAGTGCCATCATTCCACCCGGTGTGTGGGCCGAATGAAGGTGTTGGGTGTGGGCCAGATCTGGGCCACAGCGATTCCTGCTACGTGGGTTAGTTAGTGCAGCTTTAATTTCCTTAATGTACAAAAATAAGCAGCATTTTGTAATCTTTTTGAAAACTGGGGTTTCATATCATCACTGGGGTCTTTCCTGCAGGTAGTAACTGTCCTAAAGGAGACACAGAGAGAGAGACAGTGTGGTGGTGCGACTGCCCACATGTGCTTTTGCACATCTTGACTCCCCGTCTTTGTGCGGAATGCTACAGGGGCCACGTGTCCTTTCGGGGACCCTAACTCTCATATTTCACAATACATACATACAGCATGCAAAAAAATCCTTAGGTGTCAGCACAATATAAAATTGATACTTCGGGGGGGCTGGAAATGGAGTGTTTTTGGCAGAAACATGTTATTGCAAAGTTTGGTTGTTTTGATTAAAGCTTTACAGAGTCATTTGTCGAACTTGGTCAGCACTTGGTAGCAGGTGCCACATCATGGAGCCATATTCTCAATTGCCCTTTTCCAAGCACTTTTTTTTTTTCGCCATACAGTGCAGAATCTGAATGAGACCTTGAAATACTGAAGGCGCGGCTACTCGGTGAACATTAATGCATAACTGCTGTACAATATTTGTGTTTTGGTCATTTCTTCTGTCGTAACTCTCCATGCAGGGAGGCAGAATGTATTGTTATTATTACTTCTTTTTTCTTCCCAAATGCACCAATTACCGGTGTTCCTTGGTTTGCTGGTCGGAATTGATCTTGCGCCTCATTTGCAATGAGAAAAACAAAGACGCGGCTCCAAACACTGGAGAGAAAAACCCACCCCGTGTGGAAGCACTGTGACATGAAGTGAAACACTTTCCTGCAGCACAGAGAGGGAACGAGAGGGCTTTTTTTTCCAGGTGTGTCTGTAAACTATTATTGCTGCAGAGAGAGAAATGAGAGTCCTGAATAATAGCTATTATAGAACAAGGGCAGAGAGGACACTTTCATAGACAGGGAGCGGCCTTAAAACCAAACATTGTTGACAAAGACTAAGTCACTCGGCTCACCTTGACAAGCACTCTTGTAACTCCAAACCCACAAAACTGAAATTAGGGAGACTGATACCCAGAGAATACATAATGCCGCTGATGGAAATCAGAATAAGTGTGGCGAAGGCCTGACACATGGTGTCAGAGTCGTTTTGCATTACGCATGCGGGATGACAAAGAAGTCGGAGCTCTTTCTGTGTCAAAATGAGCGCCCTGTCCTTCGGGTCGATGGCGGTTTACTCACCGGCTGCAGGCGCAAATGAGGGAGCGAGCAATGCCGTCATAAACCGAACCTTCACCGAGACCCTGCACTTCGCTGCGAGGCAGAGAACGAAAGAAAATGGCCGAGGCAGAAGGGGTTAGACGGAGGTGAAGTGTGAGACGCGTCGGGGAGGAGACAGTGAAAGAGAGAGGAAGATGGTGAAGGGTGACTGGGCAACTTTTCCTCTCTTGAATTGAGCTTGTATGTGACTGCTGCTTGGCTGATGTTCACTACTTTACTGTAACAGACAAACCACTTTAGTTAGCGTAAGACAATGCACTGGGTTGTGTTTGCAGGCATATAGTAATCGTGACTTTGTCAGTACATCTGGACATTGTGTTGCAGTACATAGTACATTCACCTTATGAAGAAAATTAAACCTTATGACTAGGTTTAATTTTTATATTTTTCTGGCGGAATCTGGTGATAAAGTTACAAACCGCAACCAACTGAGCACCTGACGGGGGACACTTTATGGTGGCGCACCGCAAATTCCATTTTCTGGTTTCTGTCAGCGCTGGAAATTCAACGCATATGTGACGTATTCTGGACCGTTTTCTGCAACCGTATTTAACGCTGCGTTCCATTAAACCTCGTAACTCGGACCCCAGAAGTCGGGGTGGTGATTTTTTCCGACCTCCCAAGTCGCAGTGGAACCGGAACACAGCACAACACCACGTAGCAAACATGGAGACTCACACGGAGGTCGGGTCCCCCGAATGTTACTGTATTTCACTCAATCAAAGTTGACGAAAAAACATCGGATCTTTGTTGCAGGTGATTATACATGTATGGACACACAATTATGGGCAATATATTCAATTTCTGTGAATACGTTCTTCTAAATATTAAACACCGTGGCTTTAATGTTGAGTAACCTTTTGTCCTCATTATTAGGTCCAAGCAACATTTCAATTCTATCAAAACATGTTTGCCTTTTGCAAGTTATCAATAAAAATAATTTCAATGGGGAAGAGTTACAGTGGCAGGATATAGAAAAAACTTTGCAGATTGTGCCACAAACTCTACGGCAGATGGCTGTCTCTCAGTAATATTGCGGTGCAGAGACTCGTCCATATTTATTGTATGTACAGTATTCAGTGCCCTTCTAGACTATTTCCCCGGGAGGCTGTGTGGTAATATCTTGGAGTTGTAGGTAATATCATTGTGTCCTAATGCATATTCCCCCCTGTGCCCAGAAACGCTGTCCTATATTGAATTGGGAAGCATGGATTTTTAATTTTCAGGAAAAGCATTTACATCACATGTTGGCTAGACAAACAGAAAGCACGCCAGACCGCTGGCCAAGGTCAGCGTCCAATATGGAGGAGACTTGTCGGTGGCTGTGACAGGAGTACTGATGCTGTGCATTATACAACTCAAGAGAGCCTTGATGATGCACTCTGCTCCCCCCTGTAGTTTCCATGTGCACTAAATTGCTGGTTATGTCTAATTAGAGTGAATTGTGTACACTCGGTCAAACTCGTGATCACCAAAAGAAAAAAGAAAAATTAAACATTTTCATACCACCTGTGTAGTGTCCACGTCCGCGGGCTGTACAGGCTCCGGTTGGTAAACACACCACAGAAGTTGACGGCAAAGTCCACCAATGGATGTCAGTCAACCGTTGTCGGGGGATACCATCCGCCAAGGCGCGTGGAGTTTAAATATTTGTTTTCACACATTCCACTCGAAACAATTCCATCCTCTTTTGAAAAATTGTAAATAAGCACAATTGCTGTGTCAATCTGGTTTTGAATGCCCCTTAGGAAGTAAAATAAGAAGGATTTCAATTTTCCATTCGACTTTATATCACAGCCACTTAAAATTTAGCACCATACCACTCGGCGCAGTATAGAAAAAACGCCAGGGGCCTCAGTAGCTTTGACTCCTTGTTAGCGCCGCGCGCCGAAAGCCTCACAAAGCTGAAGTCTCCTGCCTTCGATTGCTCGAGTTGGCATATTCAGAGACCTCTGGCCCTTCGGCTTGACAGGTCACGGCTCTCCGCTTAAATCCTGGGCTGCGGCATTGCCGACCTTTGCCAGTAGACCTGGCTGCGCTCCACACACACGCCCCACTGCCCGCGGTCCGAGGAGCCAGGCAGCCCGACCTTGTATTCCCAGGCCTGCATGGGAGGCCAACACAATGTTTCAGGGACTTAGTGTTCGAGAGGAAAGCAAAGCAGCAGCTTTAGCTCACTGACAGCCATCTGAGAGAGAGAGAGAGAGAGAGAGGTGGGGAAAAATGTAACGCTGAAGATTGCCTGAAGCCACCCGGCGAAGTGTGATTGAGAAAAACATGCTCTTTAAACTGCAAGCACCTTTTTTTTTCCTTTTTTCCTTCACAAAGCAGCACGGGAAAAGTACAGCAGGCAGTCAATCATTATGAGCTTATCATCAAGTTACCAAAGTTGCTCTTTCAGCTTTTTTTTTGTCAAGGTGCGGACGTGCACAGGGAAGCACAATACCACCGCTGGCTGTCCCACAGCACACCTTCCCGACGCTCTCCTCCGCCGCTTTGATAGTCCTGCACTTAATGTTACCCTTCAGTACATTTGAAATGAATTTCTAATGTCCCGGGGGGGAGACTTCCATTTAGGTACGGGACGTATAAAATCTCATCAGGGCCGACAAAATGAAGGAGTCTGTGAGGAGAAAGTTGTGGCACGACGCCGGGCACTGCATCAGATATTCACGCGCCGTCTAATCGAGCTCCAATCTGAGTGCAGGCTTGACAAATGTGCGGGGACGTGACCGTCCTGGAGATTGAAATGGAACACCCTCCCTCTCTCTCGCAGCGCTGCCACCGATTCCCTTCCGCCTCTGACTCCCCGGTGAGGCCGAAATCGCTGGCTGGAGTAGTGAGGAGGCAGAGATACAGATGCCTCAGCAGTTGACGGAAGTTCAAATCCGAGGCGCTGGCTTTCTTGCTCGTCCACCCTCGGTATTTTGTTTTTCCGCGCTGTGACATGAGAAGGCTGCAGGTGGGAGCTGGAGCTTTAACTGTGCGTGTGTTTCCCAGGTGAGCAGCCGTCCGAGGCTCGGCTGTAAAGGCTGCCGGGGAGCAAACACAGGGCGGCTTTGGCTCTGTGGATCCTGGGATAGAGAGGGGGAAAGCTTGACTTCGCTCCAGGCGAATGGCTGATGAGCAGCAGGAACATCGGGGGAAAGTTTGAACCAAATCAGTTGGGAAAAGTCTTGGATATACGCTTTTTTTGTGCGTGCTCCCGTTCATGACTCATTTAGAAAACACAGCGAGAGCTTGTTGGCAATCTTATAGTTTTTTTTTCCTTCATTGAGATGACTCACAGATGAATACGCCACCCAATATTTGTGTCGTTATCGCCCATAAGCATCGTGTTCCGAGGCAGAATACGGTCAATAAAAAAAGAGAGTGATAGTTTTGAATTCACTGCCGCCTCTAACTTTACTGTAGCTCGTGTGGTTTTATGGGCCTCTGGGGGTGATAACAAGAGCAACTGACCGTCTGCATGCAAATAGTCTCATTACCAGGAGAGCTCCCCGGGGCTGTGGTATAAATTGGCCAGGGGAGGTGTCATCACTCTGCTCCTGGTGCAGACATCATTCATCTCCCATATGATGACGGCGGCTAAATACCAATCACTCCCCCCGAACATTTGGATAAGCATAAGTAGCAGCGAGAACAAAATAAGGCAGAGTGTAACTAGGGCTTAGTTAACGCTTGTGACGGAAACTGGAAAATAAAAACCCTGCAGATGTTAGGAATTTCTTTAGGATGTTTAATTATCTCACAATACCAACGCCATGATGTTTGAGTCTCACTTTCACCCAGAAATTTACTTTAACATTATTCTGAAAAAAAACAAACTAAAAACTTTCACAGTCCACCAAGTTCAGGTGGAGGGTATGCAAAAAACAAGTAGTTCCTGAATAAATTGCATATGCAGTTGCTCAGAATCCTAATGTATCTACTAGGGAGACGCCTGTCCAGCAGGACAATATTTTGTCAATGTCGACAATAAGCCGATCCAGTGTGAGCCATGACAGTGAAGTGTACAACAGTGTTGATCGGCTATCAATTACATTCATTTAGTCACTATGCTCAGGGTTTTAGTATAAATGAACCCTAACCCTCAGTATCGGGAGTGACAACGTTAGAATGGTTTATGTACGTATCCACAACCTACAAAGTTTAGATAGTTCTAGTGAGGTGACTGGCATCGTTGTTCGAAAAAGCACCCCACAGTTTTTCTGACCTTCACCCATAGCGTATCTGCTGAACTGGACGCATTTGCATTGTCATACGCTCTTGGTTGGATTCAATCGCTGAAAGCTCGTTTCTCTTTTGAGCGTGAGAGCCGATGACCGACTTTGCAGAAGTTAGATGGAGGAAGATTCGAAACTCCCTATGGCATCACAGCACCGGGCCGGTCACGGGAGTTGAACTACGCCTCAGCAGTAGGAGTTTAACTGTGTCCCGCTTCGTCAGTAAGAGGAGGGCACAGGCCTCGTCTGGATTGTTCTACTCCCTCTCCCCATTCAAATCTTAAAATTGTAGAAATATGTGGGTAGGATGGAGATGGAAATTAAAGTTCTGGGTGAAACGGTGGCCGTATATCGCTCAGCCTTGGCGGAGGGTCAGCCCTCTCGTTATGACACCGTATGTGCGGAGCGTTAGGTTAACACACGGCTCATAAACAATATGGAAGGATTGACACCGAGTCAGGTATTATGACTTTTATTAAAAACATTTATTCCTTATATTGTAAAAGTGGAGCAGGGGGGGTCAAAATTCAATGTCAGCTCAAACTGACCATTAACATTTAGAATAGGGTCGGGAAGTTATCTTTAACGCAAAACTAATCCTTTATGAGTGTGATATCTCTTCCTCTTACTCTCTGTCTCTCCTTCTCTCGGTCAGTTTCTTCCAGTGGCCCTTGTCTTTCACGCGTATCCTCAAGTAATCATACTTTACATGCAACATACTTGATATCAGAATCCTGCACTGTACAATAACTGATAACCCACGGAGCATTATTCCTCTTTTGTTGTTTTCCTTTGCAGCTCATTTTAGTTCATCAGCCCATTATATATTACACATTATGTCAGTTAAGACCGCTTCTAATTTCTGGTACATATCGCAGCATTGTCTGGTGATTAAAAACCTAGAAACATACAACACCCGCTGAGGTTTTTTCAGGTAAACTGAGGGCGATAAAAGGAATTGATCTTCCCAAAAACACAGAAGCCAGCAGACGAACCAAGGCCCCATTCTCTGCGCTTCACATCCATCTTTCCTGCCTTTGTTCCGCTCCCTAATGTGAGTGTGTGCACCGCCTCACACTGCTGTGGTCATCAGCGCTGAGGTCTTCTCCCCCCGGGCACTGCCTCGTTCTTCAGAGCTGCTTATTAAAACCCCAGACCTGGCCTCTGGGAGCCTCTTACTCTCTTTTTCGCCGCCACCACCACCTCTTTCTCTGTCTCGGTCTTCCCCCTCCTCTGAACACACACAGTCGGGGGGGGGGGGGGGGGGCAAAGGTGCAAGTCTCCTCTCCGGTTTGTTCCACCCAGTCGGGCGTGAGCTCTCCGGATTTTTTTTCCTTCCCTTTCTTTCGGCAACAAGAACCAATTGCTGTAATAAGACTCATAAAATTCCCCTCCTGAACCACCGATGTCATCATTTCACACCATTCCTCCGCCGGCCCCTTTCATTGCGGACGACGCTGGCCTATATGATCCGGAGCCCCGGAGAAATGAATCACCGCTTTGCAAAAGTGATGACACCTTAGAGATGCCAGTGATTACCGAGCAATGCAAACTCGCCATATTTAAGCCCTGCATCATTTTTTGATTGGAATCGAGAGTTTACTGCCACGTCTTTTTATTCATGAAGCCTCCACAGTTGCATCACTTGGCCAGTCAAGCGCGGGGCAGGGCCAGAGATATCGGATGATGCACTGGCGGGCTACGGAATCGCGAGCACACTGTTGCTATGTATAGGCTCGGAGCACTGAGAAGAATGGATCGGGAGAGTACAAGACTGATGGCTACTGTCGGGCTGCGGCACGGGTGAATCATGAACACTCCTATTTTCACCCATCTGAATTTCCACATAATGTTTCGCTCCTTTGCTGCCGGAACAGTTGTCTCTTTTTTTCTCCCCGCCATTTTATTTCTGTATGAATGCACGGGGTTGGGAAATGAGGTCCCTGCTTCTTTCTTCGTTTCAACCGAACTGATGTCATTGACATTTTTGACGATGCTCTTCCCGGGGAGCTCGTAGAACAAGGAGGGGACGTGGCCCCGGAGACACGGGGCTCATCCGTTTATTGCGGGCGCATTGTTTACAAGTTGATATGCGCAAACAGCTTGAGGTCACAGGGAAGCGCACAATCCCTTTACGTAACGGGCGGACTCAGTCCTCTGTGCCCTATGACGGACAGTTAATTCTCTCGGTGACACTAAATCACCGGGACGTGGAAGATAATGAATGCAACACACATCCCGCGGTTCAACGTTGGAGCTCTTTTTTTTTTTTGTTGCACTCAAGGTTGTCCCGATCTCATTGTTGAGCACTGACTCTCACTTCAGGTTGTACCTCTGCAGTTCTGCACCAAAATCCCATTACTATGCTCTGCAGCCTCCTCGTTTCGCCCGATATTTGGCTCAGCAGTGCTCGCAAAAGACGTTCGATTCCTGAGAGCATGTCGAAGAGCAGGAAGACAGACTTATTCTTAGTCCCTTTTCTGCCCCGACGACAGATGGCATGCCTCGTCGTCCACGTGACAAACCTACAGTGTAACACGCTGTGCACTTAATCATGTGGAACACGCACGTCCACTTAAGTCCAAATGACTCAGTGCAACTCAGGTGAACCCAGAATGAGTTGAGCGAGTCAGACCCATTTCCCAGTGGTTCCAGAACTCATTGACTCCAGCCGGGCCAAGACTTTGTGGCCACATCACACACATTTGCGCAGAGGACCGAAAGTTTAGCGATGGCAATTGAACGACGCAACGCCGCCACTATCGCCGGAAGCATGGCGCGTTGCCGCAGTATTAAACCTCACGTAAACTTTCTGGTCGATAACTGACTGCTGTCTCCAATTTCTTCGCGCCCGCAATGGCGTGGAGCACTTGAAACACAAAGCTTCACCGTGTCTGCGCGGCGCCGAGCTGCAGTCCTAGAGCCGGGGACACACTTTCATTGCTAAAAATAAACACATCTCACGCTCCCCCCCCTTCCTGATTTCCGAGGAGGGAACACGCAACCAAAGAGCAGGAATATGCGTGGAAGGGACAATGCTCACAGCTTGAACTGCTGAAGGGGACTGACATTATTTTCAGCCACAATTATGACAAACCTACGCCTCTGTGTACCCCTCTCCTCCGCGAGTGAGGCGGATTGGCTCAAGAACGAGTATTTTCGGAGAAGTGTTATTTGTAAGTCTTAGTTCAGAAATGATTATTGGTAATACGATTTAGAAAAATCTTCCCAGTGATTACCAAGGATATTGTTGTTTGATTCGGAACTGAATTTGAGCCTCCGATGATGATGATGCTGATGATGATGATGCGAATCACGCCCAAGGTGTCACAGCTGCTCCGCTGATGGCTTCATATTTGGTTTTTCTTTGCACAGGAAATCCACTCTGCGCGTCTGAAAGGAGGAACGAGTGCAGCCCTTTGTTGTCGCCAACTGTGTTCAAACACGGCACCTCCTGTGGCAAGCTAACCCCTGGACAAAGTGGCCGGCCCTTGTTGGCCTGGTCTGTGTGTGATAACCAGTTTTCAGTCCAACGTGGCAATAATCCAAGATCAGTGGGGTTAATGGTGTGTACTCTGTCCTCACCCTAAAGGCCCCCACCCCCCGCTTCCCCAAGGGGTTTTCGTAATGACTATGCGCGTGGGCACGATGTGGACCTCTGGAAACATTAATCCCTCACCCAGCCTCAGTTGAGGTCACTTTGGGTTAATCTTCGTGGCAGGAAACTGGCCAGTGGAGCCGCGGATGATGGATGCGCGCCGTGATTCATGGTCCGCCGTCGAATGTGTTTTCGCTGAAATGTAACACACCCTGTCGTTGTGTGAGGAGCAATAATCGCATGCAGGTGCAATTAAACCTGCTTTGCTCTTTTGGTTGTTGTGTGAATTCAAAATGCGGCAGGAGGGAGATCCTCATACTGTGCCACTTTGCAAGCAGGCCACTGTGCTTTCGAAGGGCACAGAACATACTTAATTGTGGTTCACTTTGGTACCCTGTGACAGCCAGGCCCACTTAAGCGTTCATTCTAAAAACCAAACCATCCATCCCTGTCGGCCACACGGGCGCTCCTGTGGAGGTAGTGCCACCTGCGGTACTTCCCCCCCTGGCACCCCGAGGTGCTCTCTAACCTGTTGAAGGCTCCCCCGCACATCCACTTCTCTCACCCTGCGTCGGCGGAAAAACATTTTGACGGTTAAAAACGAGACCCTCCGTCTGAATGGAGAAGACGCTCTCTGCGTCTCTCTTTTTGTACCCGTGATTCATTGAGATTGATTCCCGTGCTTTTTGTAGACGTGGGACGACACAAGCGGCAAGGCCGCCGTGACAACGGCTCGACAGAAGCTGCTTCATTAATGTCTGTCATCAACAGTGGGAGGTGGGGAGGTGGGTGGATGGCGTCGTCCATGTGTTCTTGCCGTAGAGTGAGTTTGATTGTGACTGAGACTTCACTTTGTCTACTACATTAAGTATAGGAAGGCAGCAACTTAAAATGATTTCAATTATCAATTAAATATTGATTATTTAATAATTAATTGATTCATTGTTGACAAAGTAATGTTGAAATACTTACAATATACTTATCTTGCTAGCTGTTGTTTTTTTGACTCATCCAATGATATATCTGCACAGCTAACAGATGGCGACAATCTGAATGTAATAGACTGTGTATGACACTGGACGTAGACAACGGAAAGTGAAGCCGTTGCGGATGTGTATGTAAGTGGAACCTGTATTCTCTCCAGTGACCAGCAGAGGTCAACCTCACTGGTTGCAAAAAGACTTACTTTTCGTTTTCAAAAAACCAAGATGGCGCTGACCAAAATTAATGTCCACTTGGAATGTCTGCGCTGGTCCGGCAACTTTACTGCTCTACTAGTACTAGGAGGAGATTTTGTGCACAAATCCAGAAGGAGGACGGCACTGGGGTGCAGTGGTTTGCGCTGTCACTTCAAAACAAGAAGGTCCTGGGTCTCAACCTGCCGGCTGACCAGGGCCTTTCTGTGTGGAGCAAGTTTGTTCCTGCAGACGTCTCCAGTACTCCGGCTTCTTCCCGCTGCGATGGACTGACGACCTGTCCAAGGTGTCCCCCGCCTCTCGCCCAGTGCCAGCTGGGACTGGCTCCGGGGGCCCCCAGAGGACACGGTACGCCCTGAATGTCATTCTGGACATTCAGAATGAGTAATGATTGGAGAACAGGGGCAGACGTTTATTGGACAATTTGTCCTTGGTCTTAGTTTTTGCTTCATCACGCACTAAAGTGTGAAAAACATTCATTACTAAATATAGAATTGTGGTAACACTTTGAAGAGATCTTAGAGTTCAGAGCTCAATATCAGGCTGGGAAAAGAAAATGTAGGAAATCAAAATGTCATATTGTTAACTGCGGAGTCAAAAGAAACAGCCGTTGTTGAGGTCAAGACATACTGACCTTGGCTATTGACTCAGTGCACACTAATCTGCTGACTTAAAGTATGTCTTGATCCTCATTGGAAACCCCATAAACACTTTAATTAAACCCGGAGCCATTTAACTTTATATACTCATGAAATCCAGCTCTGTGGACTTGTGTCTGCGCTGCCCCTCCTGCAATTGTAATAAAGACAGTGTTTACAGATTCATCCCTCCGTCCCTCCTAATCTGCGTGTCATCGCGTTTTGCTCGATTGCATCCCAGCAGAACTTAGAGAACGATGTCGCGCACGACGTTAATAACTCAAGGTAATGAGTTAGTATCTTCATCGGACTGACAGAACCCCGTGGCATTCACAGTGCCGAACAAGGGGACCAGCATCAATTAAATCACCACCTCTCACTTCACGTTCGGCCGGCATTAACGTAGGACGAGTGATGCATAATTAGGGAATTAAATTGTATTAAATTGACCATTGAGTGAAACAGATTCACACCATGTTTCATACCTTCCCCCGATAATTCATGCAAAACAGCGTTAATCCATCATAAGCGTGCCACGGTGCAAGCTTCGTCTTGACTCACCTTGTCCTGTGCTAATTTATGCTCTTCTTTGGCTCCCGTTACTCTTCTCCCCGCCTGTATTTGGGCCTTTTCTCAAGTCAAAAAGGATGCGGGACAGCACAGCCCTTTGCTCTCATTTACGACACCATCACATACACCAAGCGCAGACTTCACTAACCACAGAAGCTTGTCGATTTTGAACCACACCTTTCAAGTCCTCCCAGGCTTGTGTCTTCTATCGGATGGGGGACAGGAGGCAACGAAAAAAGAAAGAGACAATGAAGATGAATCATCTGTGTCTCCCAAACTGTTCTGTTCGTCTTGTCATTATGATCCCCGGATGCGGGCTCATTCATTTGCATCGTGCGTACCCGTCGCATATAGGAATCTTTCAAAGCTCAGGCCTCAAGGACAAGCATTAGAGGCCAATCAGAAAGCAGTGTGATGCAACGATGCGGTCATTACCCTCAGGGGCGCGCCTTGTCGGAAATGGAGATGAGGGCGGGAGCGGCCGCTCGGATTGATCGCAGTCGAGGGACGGACCGCCCAGATGTTGTGCAATTTCTATATTCACACCAGTGAATACTAAAACATCCACATTTATAGCGCGTTTTGTTGTGCGAGTGTTTTACTGCATAATTCAATAAATGATGTTAACAATGAGGCAAAGTGTCATTAACGACCCACAGTGATGTAATTGCCAGAGCGGGGACTGGGGGCATATTTAATTGGTCTTCTCTCCTCCCCTGGGTTTGTTATGCCTCGTCCCTTTCGATTTTGAAGATGTTACTTCTCCTTTTTTTCTCGTATGTCATGATCTCTAAGATTTTTAATGTGAAGTTGCCTCTACTCATCAAAATGAACTCCTGTCAAAAAACATCAGACTCTAAATCTAGTCTGTCCTATTCTACATGTGCCTTCCGTCATATAAGACTGTGGCTATAACTAGAAGTATTTTTTATTATCACTTAATCTATTAATTATTTTCTCAATTAATTGATAGGTTTGTCCATACAATCATGGAAAAATGGTCGACGAATTCCCATCACATTTTTCCTGGAGCTCTTTTTGACATTCAGATTGCTCCCTTGAAGATAATCGTATTAACAGGTGTAAATCCAGAATCGGACAGCTTGTGGCATTTGTGCCTACAAACCTGATATTTAATCAATTATGAAAATAGAATCACAGTGTTCTGTTAATCTGTAACACTGTGTGATTACATATCCATGTTACTCGCGAGTACAAACCATTTTAGTTTATACATTTTACATTCAGCAGCAGTTGGTGTGATGTATTTATTGGTGCTAGATGTAGTCACATATGATAGCATAATATTTTACTTGATAACCATCGCCTGGTTGTAACATAACAACGATCAACTAGTGCACATTGGATTACACTGACATTTTTTAACATCTTAGAAAGAAAATACTTCAAGTTAAGAAGTTAAGACAATTGATAACTTGAAGTTGAACCAACTGAATTGATTGGCGTGTTAACAATTCAAGTAATTTTTCTGGGGTGGAAAGAAATGTTCCTTTTTTTCAATACATGCTCTAGTGATGACTACAGGGAAGGTACTGGATGTGTTCTCCAAATTTGGGCGCAGGATGCGGAACTCCTATCAGCCTCTCAGATGGGACGAGCACTGTTGTCCGTGTCGCGACGTAGTTGAAATTCAGACGCTGGAGGATCTCTGGCGACTGTCGCATCTCGCCGTGCGCTGCATGTGGCCCCCGGGCGAAGACTAACACTCCGGTCCTGTCTGTGATGCGCCCGAGCTTTGTTTCTAAGCAACCTCCAGCTCTCAAAGCTCGGAGTTAATGAGCGAGAGAGGGTCGCTCTGGAGTCTTGGTGGGGTGGGCGGGTGGATGGGGGGATGGATGGGTGTCTGTTGTGGTGGTTCCACTTAAAAGGGTCGTGCTTCAGAAATGGTTTTGTCAGAGATTGTTTCTTTTGGGAGCACTTCAGCGGGATCTCGAGGCGTCTATCTTTACGTTGAGGTATCGGCAAACATCTCATCTGTGGCTCATAAAATGTTCCTTTTCAGGCCTGTTTTGCCAAGCAAATGGAGCGAATGGGATACTGGAAGGTTATCTATTTTTGCTTTTCACCAGAAAGCAAATACTAGAGCATTCCCACTGAAGGACGAGTGTTATTCGTCATAACGCTGTGTTTTCCCCCGCAGTTGTTTTGTATCAGAGCAGCGTGGAGCATTCCCACGAGTAGAGTTGTACCTCACCTCCAAGTCAAATTGCACCGTCACTGCCGTTTCTTTCACCGACTGAGTGTTCCTGACAGACTTTGCTCTGTTGTTGCCAAATGCTGCCCTGCCTTTCACCCACTCTCTTCCCTATTTTGGCCTGCCACTCTCGTTCACGCGGCCGCTCAGTCCGACGGCGCTCGGATTCCCGCGCACAAACACACCATATGCTAGCCAGTGTGACATTATGAATTACTGCCGGTCACGTCACGGATATTTCCAAAAAAGAAAATGGCTTGCAGACGAGCGAGAGAGGCTGCAGCGAGACCCCGGGGAATTTGGATGAAAGGGGTGTGAAGTCTGGAATACCAACGGAAAATGGGGAACTTGTTCGGCCTGTTTTTCTTCTCTCTCTTTACGTGGCACACTTCAACGAGCAGGCGGCGGCTCGAGCATTTAACGGCAAGCAAATCCAATCCGGTCTGTGTGTCCTCAAAGCCTTTTTCCTTGTCTTCCATTTTTCCCTCTTATCCCATTAGAGCTACTCGCGTTGGATCTTGGGATGGGGGGGGGGGGGGGGGGGGGGGGGGGGGGGCACTACATCAGCCCACTCTCTCCATTGAATTATTACTATAATCACTACCTGGGGGAAGCAAATGAAAGCCAACCTGCCCCCTCAGGAGTTCTGTGGCGCACATGTTGACGTTTGAGGCAGCTTGTAGTGTTCATGCAAATATCAGATCTGCATTACTCTTTTCAAGTCACATGTGTAGGACAGCAACACGTGCTGTAGGCGGGAGGACGCGCGTGCAGCAAGTCGCTTTTAACATAAGCGGTCGTAATGTCCTCGCCCACTGTAACTGCCGGTGCTGCATAGCCTACATACAGGGATGTGAGTTATAAATGTGGAATTGAAGACATCTGTTGTGTTAAAATGTAGATTAGCATCCAGATACACTGTTCAGTCTTCTTTGACCTTTTAGTCCCGGATTCCTTTTCCCTCTATGGTAATCTTTGGGACCCCCCCTGGTCTATTATCCACCCTGCTCATACTGATCCTTCTCATTACTGTGGGTGACCTAGGCCATCAGCTTTCCCCTATTTGGATGCGTCCAGGGAGCTGTGACCTACCAGACAAGGTCAATCCATGCAAATGCAAAGGAGCTGAGTTCGTTTTGAACCATTTTCATGAAATGAATTCATGAATATACAGACACCTTTTCCTTCATTGTTCCTTTTTCATAACAAAAATATTCATGTCCATTCACATGCAGCTGACGCTTGAACACGTAACACAAGTGTGCACATTTTAAAGAATCTAAAAGCCGGAGCAATTCGTCAATGTGACCATGTGAAACTACTGCGACAGTAAGCTGAACAGAATTGGGTTTTAGACTGTTGGTCGAACAAAAAAGGATTTTCTGCAAACATTTAATGGGCATTCGTAACTATTTCTTCTGATATTTTAAAGAGCACCCCACTAATAATCTGCAGATGAGTCAATAATAAGAATAATCATTCAAATTTAATTCATCCTGAACACAAGGGGTTAAAGGGAGTCCTACTGTTACATTTTGATTCACAGTTGGAATGCACCAGTTGATATCTCCTCCTCCACTTCACCACACAACATGTAGATTTTAAAGTTACCAACAGGTTGCCTTGCGGTAGCTGCAGTTTGCGTTCATCCATTTGTGCCGAGTGGCGCCTGCTGTGATCGGAGAAGACCACTGAGAATCACCAGCAGCCAGTCTGAAGTTACGTTAAAGGAGGATTGCACGTGACGTAGCCTACTGCATAATAGTTTTTAAAGCCGAAAGAGGCGACAGGACACTTTCATGTCCCCAGTGGTTCCAGATGGTGTTATTGTTTTGTCACTGTCTGTAAAGGACGCCGGTGAGGACGCAGGTACTTTTCCTCGGAGCCTCCTGAGGAAGTTGTCAACGTCACTCTGGAGATAACAGAGGAGAAGAAAGAAGTGGGATGTGCTGTAAACTGATGGTCCCACTTCGTTGTCGGGCTCCTAGTGTTAATTAGTTAGAATCGGGGCTGACTCAATTCCAGCAGACTGGTGCCCCGAATCGAGTCATCATTTTTCTGCTAAAAAAACGCGTCCCGGTGGCCAGGAGAATAACACGGTGAGAGCCATGCTTATAGGGGACATATATGTATATATATATATATATATATATATATATATATATATATAAGCACAGATGGTGTCATTTTTCTATCACCATCACATTGTGCAGTCAGCGTTAACATCATAGGGAACGAGTTTATTTCCACTTAAAGATGTTGCATTATCTATAGGAATTATCCACAAATAGTATTACGTAGCAATAACAACAAAACTGTGCGGTCTCATTAATGACAACGGTGGCAGCTGTCCGCTGAACGTCACTCGAGAGGGTTGATTGTGAGGCCTCATGTAATGGCCATAGCTGCTGCTTGGCAGCTCCACCACTGACGGGCAAATACCGCCCATCGCTGTACGACGCGTTTAGAGTGCACCCGGGGCTTCGGCGATAGCGCTTATTTGGTTTTACCGCTGCGAAATTAGGCCGGTAAAGCACCGGGACAGGCACTCACGCTAATGACATTTTACCGTCAGATGCGTGCAGGTTCACCTTCGCTCCCCCGAGGGACACCCCCCCCCCCCCCCCCCCCATTCAGATCAACACGTGGGCGTTGTCGTTTTTGAGTGGTTTTCGTTTTTTTGGGTTGTTTTTTTTTAAGTCCGTGAAGGTCGAGTGTGTGGCAGTGCGGTTACGTCACGTTCACGCCGTCCTTTTGCGGTAATCAATGCGTTGCATGCCACCAGTAGCCCTTGTTTCCAGCCACAGATGTTGTCAGTGCACTTCATTTTTTCCTGATCTTGATCTGTGATTAACATCACAGGACAAATCGTTCAACTCACTGATTGACTTTGCGGCGCTAATGTTCCGGCTGACTGAGGAGGGAGAAAGGCGAGTGAGGGACAAGGATCTGAGCTGGACTGTCTGTATTACTTCCTTCTCCAATGGAAGTCATTATGCCCCCCCCCCCCCCCCCCCCCCCCCCCCCGCCGCTGTCTGGGCTGCTGCGGTCTGCAGGGAGGAAAAATGACATTAGAGGGGAAGAGGATTTCAATTGTCCCCTTCAGGCTGAGGACTGTGGACGCCTGCGGGGCCCGGGGGATCTGTAGTGTTTTTAAAGTCAGTCCCCTGATAGGATTGTCTCTGGGGACTGAGGGCTGGTCTGGACTTCTTCCTCGGCCCGGAAACATACGAGCTGGATCCTGAACGCTCGATACAGTGAATGAACCTGCTGCTTAAAACACGGAGCTGCCTTTGACGCGCGTCTGCCTCACGTCATCCCCGCGAATGATAAGGCTATGACAATATCAAATTATCTCCCGTTTTCCCCTGAACTCCACTGTGGCTGCAAAGCATGTGAACTCTCGAGAGCATGTTGCCATGGCAACCAGGGACAGTTCTGAGGCTTCCTCTAACAAGTTGCCTGGCAATGCGGTCCTGGCTCTTACATAAGATGCGTCTTACTCTCTCTCTCTCTCTCTCTCTCTCTCTCTCTCTCTCTCACACACACACACATACACATACACATACACAGGGATTTTCCTGTGGCAGGAACTCACAATCAGTATGATTAATTCATAGCTGCGCTAGATTTATGAGTCCACATTTTAAATGCAGTCACATGCAATCCACCACACTTGGCAACACTTAACGCGGGGGCCTTGTTGAAAATTAAAACCGACTCAGATTGGGGAGATTGTTGCTTGAATCCCAAATTTCCCCGTCGAGGGACGAATAAAGAAATATCTTTTCTTATCTCGTATAAAAACGTGACACAAAGATAGCGTGACAATTTGGCACAGTCGCTGCCGTTGTGATTTTCTTTTCCTGGGATGAAATTGTCACAGCAGAAGGGCGGCTGTAAATTCTCTCTAAATCCAGTCTTTTGCGTTTTAATTCAGAAATACAAAGGGGGAACCAGAGAGTTGGCAAGTACAAAAGCCTTCGGCTTTGTCATTCAGGGAGGGACGGGGAACGCTGATTCTGTTGAATTTCTTTCTGTCACCTATCGTTCCGTCCTTACTTTGACTGTCGGTGAGCGAGGGGGCAGCTGAGGAGGAGCGCTGAGCAAAGCGAAGATAGCGCACTTCATCATTAGTGGGCTCACGATAAGTATTCAGACGTTCGGCGGCTCCTCCTTATCTGGCCACCGTAATCTCTCTGCGGCTAAATACTACTGGCCGCCTTCAGCTCGCCACTCTGCCGGTGAAATTGGGTGTTAGAGTGGGAGAAATTGCCATTTTACGTTTGTTGGGACAGGCTGCCAATAGCCCAATCATTCTCGGAGAGATTAGTGCCGAGGCTGATGGACTCCGAGCTCTTCGGGGGGTTTACAGGAATATCTGCTGTTATAGCTTCTGTTCACTTTGTATCGGTATCAGTCTCCTGTACCTGTTATCTTCTCCAGGACTCGCCCAAAACATACAGCCTCTCACAAGCTGCCTTCATGTAGGCCTAATCCACATTTTCGTTTTTTTAAAATGCACCATGGCTGCTAGGTATGCGCCCGCCGTCCGCACCACTCCGTAGTGTTTGAGCAGCTGAAATGAGACGTTTGTAGTATGGACGGGCAAAAAACATACTTTGGAAATCAATGACGCAGTCGCCCGCATTGGCGTCATCATCGGTTCTTATCAGTCGCGACTCCACTACCGGCGACGAACGCAAACTATGGCCAACACTTACCGTCGGTAGCAGATCCACCTCGTCACCGGTCCAAGAAAAGAAATCCCTGCTCTCTCTTTTCACCATTGTGGTTTCCTCGGGCGTAGTATTTTCTGTAACCAAGCAACCTGCAGAGTAGACAATCTGTTTCCTGTTTACACTGGTACAGTGTGCGGTATATGTATAGTCTTCAGGTGTGGGATCAATACTGATATGGAGCAAAAACGCTTGCATGGACGGAGACCGTTCCCGTTTTAAAGTGCCATTTTAAAATAAGAACATAGAAGCATGCGAGAGAGAGATCGCGGGGTGCAGGCTGTGATGACTGGGAAAGTGAAGGGGAGTTCTCTGCCCGAGCATAACTACAAGCAGCTCTGTGCAACAGCGGCTGCAGAGGCCAGAGTGCAACGACCCATCTGTCAACAGTGGGACACTTGTAATTTCACAGAAGTGAGCGTTTGGACTGCTGGTCTCATTTTTTTTTGAACAGAGTGAATCATTGTATAGATTCATGTGACACATTTCAATATCCCCCGAGCATGAATTCCCAGTTTGCCCGGTTTGATTTAGGGCCGTTGGTCTGAGGGGTATGAGGGGCCATGTGAGCCAAGCTGTCCGTGTGTGACACATGCAGCGCTGGCTCGGCACACTGTGGTGGAGCAGAGTCTTTGATTATCTTTTTTTTTTTATATCCCATGTCTCAGCATCAGTTGTCAGTCACGGCATCGAACATGAAAGGAGCCGGGGGGGGAGGTTTTCTTTTCTTTTCTTCCTGGCATTTGAGGTGTCGCGCTCGGGCCAGAGACGGATGATGGAAAGATGTCAGTGACGGCAAGTAATTGGCTCCTAGTTGCTGTGGCAGTTTGAAGCTGCTGTTATAGTTGAGTGTTGCATTAGCAAATAAAATGTAAGCATTAATCGTCCTGCGCCGTCACCTGGATGGACAAGTGGGCAGGATGTATGTGCCAGAGCTGTAAGCCGAGGCCTTCAATTTGATCCGCGTCGCTGTGGTGGATATGATCAGGCTTGCAAAGCCGATTGCACTCGCTGCTTTTCCTCTATGTCTATTCGATCCTTCGTAGATCTAATAGCCCAGACCTTTGCTGATTTGCCCCAAAGGTTTTGAGGACACAATTCCCCTTCCTTTGATTCTCTTAAGAAAGGCCAGAATTCTGGCGAGAGGGCATTTAACCTTTGGGAGATGGATAAGAAAGCTGCTTGTTCGATTTGATTTGCCTAGAAAATAAGGGCGGTGTGACTTTGCTCTGGCCAGTGGGAAAAGGATGGTGGTCAAATAGCTAGACATTATTGGAAAACATATGTAGAACCTTTTGTCTCGGCTACTAATGCAAAAATACTTTTGCCTCCCTTTGACGGTTTGTTGCACGATATACAGTATATTTGAATGAATTCGAAAGCATAGAGGATTTAAAATACGTTTTGCATCTGTTTCAAAAGAATGTAGATACATTTATTTGTACAGCACCTCTCGAGAGCAGGTTGACATATTCTGTCTGTGATGCAAAAAAGAAATCAAGGCTGTACCTCAACAATATTAGGCTACTGCAGCCAGCGACCATGCAAACCACCGCCGGGTCTGAAGGTCGCACGCTTCTGATCTCCCAGTCGAGTCCAGCGCTTTATTATCTTTTAACTTTGTTTTCAACTCCAGTTAGGGGTCTGGGCCGGTGGAAGAGTGGGAGCTGTCAGTGATACTCAGCGCAGATATAATGCTATTTAAATGCTAATGTGTTAAGAGGAGCACGACGACCTTTACTCACACTCCGCACGCGGGCGGAGCAGCGGCACAGAACAGAGGCCCGCGGTAAATGAGCCTCTTCCTTTGACTCTGTTTCCCTCGCGTCAGATATATGGTGTGTTCATCACAGTGGAGCGCAGGGGGCCCCGACGACATCAGAGAGCCGAGTATCGGTCCGGGTGTTAAGTCAGACACGACCGGGCGACTGCGGGATGTGCAGAATGTTAAGTCGAATGTGATTGTCTCTGTTTTTCATTTCTGGGGAAATGTCTTCACAAGCCAGGGGATTCTTGTCACTGCAGGGAGAAAGTCTGGCCAATTGGTTTAGTCTTTCGCGTAAAGGTCAAGGATCCCTTGCCTTTTCCTTTTATTAAATATCCTGTTCTTTTTCATCTGTTTTTACTGCCAACATCTAACCCCAGCCCCCCACTACATGTGTGCTGTGCTGAAATGATTTGCCATCCAGTTTCCAAATTCACCACCCACCCTGACAGTCCGTCTAAGCACTTTGCAGAGAAGCCGATAATGTGATGGCAGGCGCTTGTACCGGTGTAAAAAAAACAAAAAAAAAAACAAGCCCTCTCCATGTCCACAGATGTCACCGATAGGCCTTCTTGTCTCCGTGTTTGCGGAGCACTTGCCACGATCCCTTCAGTGCCAGTATGTAAATATTAAATAACCTTCAAAATGCTTTGCGCTGTTTCCTCTTTGAATAGTGTGTCGACTTCTATCTTCTCTCCCTTTGGTTAAAGTACAACTCTGTATTAGCAGAGGAAGAGGCGAAAAAAAAGGAGCGAGACGGAGGGTGGACCAGTCAGTCATCTGTCATATAATCCCATGAAATGCCAAAACACCGCGGGTAGATAATTCTATTCAGTGCAGCTCCGCGAGATACCTTGAGGAATAGTCGGGCCTTGGACAAAGAGAGTGACTTAACCTCAGACAGAAACGTAGTAGCGCCGCTCCTCGATCAATAATGCTCCGTCGTCCTTTCGCTGCGGCGACTGGGACTGACCGGAGACAAGCGTGTTCACCTGATTGAGCCTGTTCAATTGTCCTCAGTAGTAATATTTTTTCAGCTTAGTTACGCGCAGCCTCACAAAAACAATTCCACCCGAGGCGGGGGGAAACGTCTTATCCCCCCCCCCCCCCCCCTCGTGCATGCTTAGAGTAGCTCGGATTAATTTTTCACATCAGTCTGCCAAGTAGACATCCCTGCGTAAGACTGGTAAACAGTGAGAGTTTGTTTTCATCTCGACAGATGGGGGGACGGCGGCAGGCAGAAGAGCAGAGCTGCACCTCGGGGGTTGAGATCTTAGATCTCATTAAAAATAAGTTTTGAAAGGAATAAACTTTTATCTAATTTGAAAGATGAAAAGAAAGCTTCCAACCCTCGGTCACAATTCACTGAGAGCACAGTAAGTCATGCTCATTCTCATTTTGTGTGAGAGAGAGAGAGAGAGTGAGTGTTTTCTTACAGTTCTCATCAATAGAGTGAAATCCTCAATACAGTCAGTGATTAACATCTTCTGGGTGTCCAACTCGTACCACACAGTGACACTTATACAGTATGGAGTGTTGTGGTATCCAATAATTCTTTTTAGACATCAAAAATGTCGTTTTATTTTCAACACTGGCGGGGTAGATGCTGGAAGGGTTGGGAGATGTGACGATACAGAGTGAGAATCAATATAAATGTGTCAATATCACAGATTTTCCCATATCAGGTATATTGTGGCAGCCACTTGGATATATGTTTCATGGCTCACCTCTGGTCAGTGATGTAATGATGGGAACTTTTAGATTTCATGTTGTTTTTGTTATACTGCATGGGACTTGAAGACTTCTGTCAGATAGTGTCCCCGTATCTGAAGTTAAATACATTACTACATAAACACACTATACTCATATCCCTCAACTCCTTATACAATTTAGTCACTTCATTGTCAGGTTAGAGCTAGTTTCCTTTCACTTATAGTTCTCTGACAGGGCCCAAAATCTTGATGCACTCTCCCTCAGCAAAAGGTAACTGAGATCAAGAGCCCTGCGACTGAATCTTGATTCATCAGGTTGAAAAGAATAACATAATTTTAAAAAATGAAAAAAGAAAATTCCCTAATTTTCATGGTAAAACTCTAAGAGAACTTAGGAGAACTTCATTGACTGTACACATCAACTTTTTTTAAATTCCTTTTTACAAAGGAGTACTACTACATACAATGTAGGAAATCAAATATTGTATAAATGCGCTTGTGGCGGCGTGTGGTCTGACAACTTAGAGGGGTTAAAGTTATAGGTACGCTGATATGAGAAAATGGCATACTTAATGGCACATAACAGGGAGACGGAGTTGTTCGGTGTGAGGAGTGTTTGGGATGGACAATATCATTTGTCACCGTCAGTAATGAGAAAGGAAAGAACAGACAGGAAGCAATTATGTTATGGGGTAATGTGGCCTTAATTTTGAAGAACAGCGGCGCTAAGACTCCCACCAGCACGAATAACATTTAGTCCAAACTCCAACCCAGCAGTGAGAATCACTAGTGCGGGGACAAGGATGTGATGGTGTGCTGCAATTTAACTCAACAATCACACGATCACAGTATCAGAATTAAGTTTATGATGACGTTAAAGAAAAAATATTGATATGCTAATGCATTAATATACTTCAAAGGATCTACAGTTTGGCCCACATCTTTTCTCTCACTGTGGCAGGTCGCTAAAAACTCTCGTTCGTGTCATGGGGTTACAGTGGGCGTGGAAGTGCAGGGGATTTATGAGGCACATCATTGGCAGGAAAGTGAGCTTGGATATGATTATTCTTTGTTTGTCTTCTTTCTTTTTTTTTTCCTTTGGTGTTTTGTTTGTGACACTGCAGTGTAGATGAGTTTGAAACATGGAAGAAGCTTTTCCACCGCTCTAATTTTTAGCTTTTATATTGAGGACCAGGTAATAAGCAAAACCAAATTAATTGGGTGACATAATATTGTTTTATGAAGTACATTAAACTTGCGCTTATGATTAATAAGATTGACCATTTTAATTATATAGCATCATTTAATTAAGAGTCGTTAGATAGTTCATAAATTAAAACGGGGGGGGGGGGGGGGGGCTGAAGACCTTTAGACTAGAATCTATTTTTACAATCTGGGATCTTTTGAACAACTTTATCATTTCCAAGATAAAACCATGTTAAGACAGAAGATCAAGTGTACTATCCATGGTGCCATTAATAACTTAGCACTCATTTTAACCCATGAAATTTTAACCCCCATAGTCCTGGCGCTAATCAAAAGATGGTCATTGTAATTACAGTGGAGGCAGATGGCGGTGCGGCGTATAGATAAAGTAAACGTTTCCTCTGATGAAGTGAAATACAATTGAATAAAGTGTGAGCACGTCTGCCCTTGGTGACCAATCACAGAGAACTGGGTGTTAATCTCAGACTACATGGCCGACAGAGAGAGACGGAGGGAAGGTGCACTTGGTGATCGCCTCCCAAGGACGCTCATCCGGCCATAAGGCTCACGGCGCTCTCCTCAGGGCTTTGATGGATGACACCAGCGCCACAAAGTGATAGGCTATTACTTCACTTTGCATTGGATAAATGGCAAATGCAGGCTCCTACCTGTCGCCTGTCCCTCTCCCTTGTTTCCCCCGTCTCTGCAGCCGTATGCCGCCACAGACCCGAACTGAGTGTGAAAAATGGAACGGCTGAGATTTTGTCTGTGCAATCTGTTGATTTCACTTCCACATTTCAGATGTGCTGCTTTTTTTGAGTTGTTGTTTGTGTGTGTGTGTGTGTGTGTGTGTGTGTGTTTGTCCTTTGTAGTTGAGGTGGATTTGTAGCATGAGAGTACGGTGGCTAGTAAGCAGCCTGTTGGAAGAACACTTGTGATTTGGCACCAGACTTTTTCCGCCCGTGTGTTTAATGCATTTCTGAGAATGATTTTTTTTACACTGGGTGAAATTTGATAGTCTCTCTCTTTTTTCTGCTTTCAGACCAGCAGTATTCATGGTCGCCCTCGCAGTACTTCGATGAGGACAGCTACTCCCCTCCACCCAGGAACATGAAGGGTCTCTCCGGTGGCCGGCCTTCCCAGCTCCAGCTCACCTCTCCCGCCTCGGCCCACACCTGTGGCCTGGCTGAATGTGACCATTCCCTGGACCACCACCTCCATCATGGTGACTCGAGGTCACCCTCCTACCTCCTTAGCCCCACTGAGAGCTGCCCCCTTGATGGCCACCACTGCTGCTCCCCACGGAGCTCCATCCACTCTGAGTGCATGGTGATGCCGGTGTCCATGTCGGCCACTGACCACTCCATCTCTAGTAGCACTTTCCCCCGCATGCACTATGGCAGCGCTTCACGGGACAGCGGTGGGAACACCTCTGGTGGCAGGGACTCCCGAGACGACGGTGGCTCATCCTCGCATGGCGGCAGCGGCAAAATGAACAGAATCCCAGCAAACCTCCTGGACCAATTTGAAAAGCAGATGCCGCTGCACCGGGATGGCTTCCACACGTTGCAGTACCAACGCACCTCCACCACCACCACAACCACAGAGCAGCGCCATGAGAGTCCCGGGCGAATACGCCACTTAGTTCACTCGGTACAGAAGCTGTTCACGAAGTCGCACTCTCTAGAAGGATCCTCCAAGATGAACGGTACCAAAGGCGACTCGCACCGGGACAACTCACACCACCACCATCACCACCACCAAGGCCACCACAAACACAGCAAGCGCAGCAAGAGCAAAGACCGCAAGTCTGAGGGCAGTGGCAAGCAACGCTCGGGAGGCTGGTGGAGCTCGGACGATAACCTGGATAGTGACAGCACGTACAGGACACCGAGCATCATGTCGCGGCATCCCGTGGACCATATCAGCCACTGCTACCCGGACTCCATGCACAGCCACCTGGCGGGAGACCTGTCGCTAAAGACCTCCAAGAGTAACAATGACGTCAAGTGCTCAGCCTGCGAGAGCATAAGCATGGCGCCGGAGGGCAAGTTCATGAAGAGGAGCTCCTGGTCAACGCTCACAGTCAGCCAAGCCAAAGAGGCCTACAGGAAGTCCTCACTCAACCTGGAGAAGCCCATGACACCCACTGACCTCAAGGCCAACATCAGGCCCTGTCACTATCTACAGGTGAGTTATTCTACTGTCACTCGTCTCGTGCTTCTCAAGCAGTGGGTGTGGTGGTTTTTGCAGTCAAACACGGCAGCTTCTAAATTTCACTGATTAACAAAAATTGCATGCACACTACTTTTAATGCCGCTTGATTGGGGAAAGTCACACACTGACAAACGCATTTGGTCTGTTGAAATGCGCGGATCTGTTTGTGGCTAGATGATGGGTATTTGGAGGATGTGCTGGAGAGCCGAAGACAGTGATTTAATCGCAAACAAGCAATTGAAGAGATGTTAAATACATTTTTATCTCTCAGAGTGATTGAGTGTCCATTCACCATTATGGAAAATTCATAAGATGTTTATGCAATGCAACACAGTTCAAGAGAAATCATTCTTTTTCCATAAGGCGTTGTCGATCAAAGAAGAAAAAGTCCCAGCTGGACATTTAGCTGTGATGAGCGACTGTTCTTCCTTGACAGACAACGCCTATTGATCTGAAAGAAAGTGTTTTGTTTGTCGCTGGATATTACAATGTCAACCTGTCCTGTGGCTCAGCATGTTGCTTGCAGCCGAGAGAACTATCACAGCGGGACAAATCAATTAATTCCATACAACGAATGGCCTGCGCTGGAAGGGAAGAGTCAGCAGTATGAGAATAAAGGAACCAGAAATGAATGCTGATTCTCACCGTGTTGTTTGCTTCGATTTTGCATAGGTTTAGCCCTGGGGAAGGTTAACATTGAGCCGAGGCCTATGATTGGCTCTGCATGAGACCCCATAGCACCGCGGGGATCAATTCAAAGTGAGTCAGCGCTTCTCACGGAAGTGTTTCACAGGTTTGAGATGCACGGTGAAGGGTATAATCTGTGTGGGGGTGGGGGGGGGGGGGGGGGGGGGGGCATGCTTAGAAATAGATAGTTTGCCAATCCAAGCAGCGAAAAAAATTGACTTTGGATCAACGTTAGTAGACAACAATGTGGTATCCGACAGCATCATGTTTGTACCACCTGCAGCTAAAATAATCGTGAGCACTTTGGGAAACTTGAAGACTCTGTAATCTGAGCATCGTAGGGATTAGGGACTGTTGTAATCAGAAAGCCAATACATTACTCAAATCAGCCTCCAGAGTCATTTTGATAAGCATGCTTTTAAACATAACTGATGATCATTTTCTCGGACAATCGCTTTAAGTGCAGTAATTTCCCAATGACGCACGGGCGCCCCACCCCCCCAACCCCTTCCTCCCTTCCATTTGGTCATTCAGCTGAGGAGGTGTCCAAGTCATTGCACTATAAACACTTCTAAAAATACCCTCCTCTCCTGCTTCCTGCCGCAGGGCTATATTTAGCCCGGCGTTATCAATCCAATCCATGCAGGGTGACACATCTTCCCCTCCCCGGAGGAGAATCAATGCCCTTTCGGAGCGCTGGAAGATGCATCGAAGGAGAGGGACTGGGAAAGTTTGAGACGCGTGCAACCGGGGCCCGTTCCTCTGTGGATGCACGGGAGATGCTCCAGGAAGCAGCGGGGAGGAAACGGCAAAAGGGATGGCTATTTTCGCTCCCCCACGGCTACTGTTGTTGCTCATCAGCAGGAGCAGTCAGGCAGAGAGATGGAGCCAATAGTCAGGAGCGGTGCTCACACCGAGGGGGTCACATTGAGAAGTTTTCACTTCCTGCGTCTGCTCATGTGGATCTACCCACAACTGTCCGCTCTGCACTGCACTGAATGGGTGTCCACGTGTGAGTGCGAGAGAGGGGGATTTGTTTTTACAGACGTGAGGCGCCTGTGCGTTAATTCGTGCCCCTCCGGCGGGCGGGCGGGCGCGTGTGCGCGAGATCGATTAACTGGACATTGGGCAAGACAGAGATAGATTAATTTGGGCTGCTCTTTCTCTGAAATGATAAATGTTAGAGAATCGGCAGTGGCATTTGCCATCACTCACCGTCTCTGAGTCATTTCACAAATTAGCCCAAATTAACCCCTCCTGAAAACACACACACACACACGCGCGTACACACACATTTTGCTATTCCTTCATGGGTTTGCCCGAGAACTTGATATTAATGAAAGGAGGTGGTTGTGGATGACATTTGTCAGCCATTAGTGACAGGCTCACCTGGAGGAATGTCAGTGTTTGGTCCGCCATCTCTGTCGCTCTTTCCCTCACACACACACACACACACACACACACACACACACTCTCGGGGTGAGATATGTAAATAAACCTTCCTTGTGCCTGGCCTGTAACTTCACGGCGCAATAAATGTCTGTCTTCCTGACAGCTCTCAGGCCTGATTAAGGTGGCGGCTCCGGCAAACGCTGCTCTATGCTGGGAGAGCACACCGTGGTACAAAGGAAGGATTAGTCTTTGATAGTTTTGCTGATGGGGCATTGCGGAAGGGATTTAATAAGCCAATTAATTGCCATGATGGCTTGCCAAAGGTGGAGCTTGAGAGGCAGAAAGGCTGACGGTTGTGCAAAGCAGCAGAAACAAAACTGGCATTGTGACTTAAAGCTACAATAACCTGCACACACACACACACACACACACACACACACACACAGGGGTTCCCTAACTTTGTCATCATAGGATTCCCAGTTAGCGTCCAGGCCATGAACCATTACTTAGTAAGATGTTGTCCCAGGAACGGCGGGATCAGACAGCAGCTTGTCAAGAAATGTTACTCATCTGCCGCCTGAGGCGACGGGGTGGCTTCGTGGTCGCCACCGTGTCGGCAGGCATCTGCTCATACTTCTGTTTTATTATTAACTTATTATCATAATCTCAAACCTTTGACAGGGAGACTGTCTGGCTGTAACCATTTAAAGGGTAAATTGGCCCACACTTTATTCCACATTGTTTGAGTTTAATAGCAATATTTGTTGCTTTATTTGCATTTTCTTGCCAGGAATCCTTCGCACCATGAGAGACTCAGCGTGACATTTTCGAGACATTTGGCACAAAGTCCAGGACATGGAGAATGTGGAGGTCTTGAATAGAGACATACTTGACCATTATTGTATTGGCCTTTTCTCTAGTCTCCCAGAGGCAGCCATTTCCCACTTAAGGTATTGAAGGACATATGAAGCTGCAGCAGCTGTGAACAAAGTGAAAACCTGAAGAGCCAGGTGTCTTTTGTTGATGGGGACTAGAACATACAGTAGCTAAATATAGAGTGAATATTGGGATAACGTTTAAGGGCCAAATAATTAATGCTAAACCTTGATCGTCCCAAACCATCAAACAGAGATTTTGACGAGGAGGAAGTTCACACAAGAGTTTCACTCAGATTAAAATATAACTCTTGAAGTTCGCAGTTATCGGGGTGTGCAGATAAAAAGGCATCAGCCGCGAGAGACCGTCGCAACTGTGTGCGCCGTGCGTCGTGAAGGTGTCAACGGTGCAAAAGAAGATGATGCAGAGCAGATGTCAGCTGAAGGGAGACGGGCAGAGCGAAGCGCAGGGGGCGAGCTCTTCTACTGATGAGCTGACAACCCCTCCGCTGTCAGCCGGTCGCCCGCTGAGCTTGACAAGGATCGCCTCCGAGGCAGTGTGGGAGGTGATTTGTTATGAATATTACACTGCCAATGGTCGGTCAGTGACGTGCCGCCCATGACAGCGAACAGGAGTACGTCTTTCCTGTTATTTGGAAGAGAAAAGCAAAAGTTTAGTAAAGAACAACAAAAGGGAGAAATATCACGAGGAATATTGTAGAAAGAAATATTTTCAGAATTCAGAATTCTTGGAATTTGGCCAGGATGTCTGTTGCCTTGGCATTTACCTCCCGCTGCTTCATGGGGCAAGAACAGCCCCTCTCTTTTATCTGCCATCAAAATACATCCAACAACAACTGGATACTTTTTTTTTCTTTAGAAACGTTCTTTTGTGTGCTGTATTTTAAGGTTTCCTTATTTATTTTTTTTATCTCTGCAATGTTTTCTTTTTTTCCAATTAGATTTAGATTTTTAATTGGCCTCTTGGTACAGATCTGCCGGTGTGAAGGGCTTGATGTGTATCGATTGAGTCAGTTTGTTCTGGGTTTTTTTTTCTAATTCATAGGAAACATAAAGAAAACAGCAAATCTGTTAAATAAGCTGTTTTATCCCGGAGAGTCAGGATTTTCCCAAAAATGTTAGATCCTTAAATGTAGGCAAAGTGATAGTGATCCTAAGAGTGGAGCTGGATTTATGCTTGAAGCATCGGCCCGTCCGCATGGCGGCCGTGACGTCAAATTGATGTCACCGTGTCGTCAGGAGCGCAAAGGTTCCACTTCACGAGGACGTGCACCTCTCATTTTTTGGCCCTGTAGAGTTATCTCCAAAGTGGACCAGGAGTTAAGTCCCACAGTTGCAATTTCAGCTGCTGCCCCAAAACATCTGTTCATGTCTATAAATGGTATATTTAGATATATGTCTATGGGCTCTATTGTTTAGTCTCATGATGCTATAAGGAAAATGCGCCACGAAAAAACAAAAGAATCCAGCCACGCAACAGAAATCGACAGCATGCCGGTGGCACAGATGGAGTGATGTCGATGTTTGGCCCGCTGGTTGGTCTGTACACCACTTCGGCCCTCACTGAAATATCTGAACAACTATAGCAGTTTCATTCTGTAAAGACATTCATGGTGCCCAGAGGATGGGTCCTAATGAACTCAGTCCTAACTTGTCCTCTATCACCACGAGGTTGATATTTGTGGTCAACAGTGAAGTTTCTAATCGGCTATACTTGAAAGACATTTCCTGTCAGCCCGAGCTATATTTTCCTATTGGTGCTTATCAACAAAAGTTTAAAAAATAGCAGAAAATATCAGCATGTTAGGGTTTGGCTGTAAGGCTAGACATTGACTCTGGATATTTTTGCTGATCCCAATAAGTCTATTGGTGGACTTGTACTCAGAGTTAGCCTGATAGTATTGGTTTAATGAAAGTGATGTCGATTTTTCGCACAACTTCCTGTGCACGATTGTCCTTTTATCCCCGGCCATGTCACATCCAATGGTACAAAGTGTCGAGATGTGTGGGCGTGCATGCGGTGGAAGATAGGCGACGAGAGTCGGCGGTGGGAGCGTGGTAGGCGTTCGGTCCGTCGGGGCGGCTGGTAAGGAATCTGTTTATCCGTTCTCCCCTGTGACGCAGGGAAGAGGAGACACTACAGTCGCCCCCTCACCGAGAGCGTATCCGTGCAATCCTGTGGGAGGACGTGAGGGGCTGCAGCGTTCCAACTCTCTCCCGGCCTTCCTCTCCCTCTCAGCCATTTCTCTGTCTTAATCAAAATATACCTTCCATCTCTCTCTCTCTCTATCTCTCAGTGACTTATGTTTCTTAGCGGGAGAGGGGGCCGTGTATAGATAGAACTGCAGAGTTAATCAATGAAGTGCACTGCTGCACTGCAGGAGCATTAGCCTAAGGCCTGCCTGGCCACACACACACACACACACGCGCACACACACACACACACACAGTATATATGCCGGTGTCTGCATATCCCCGCTATGGCGTCTTTGTGAGCCATTTCAGCGATGCCATTTATTGGCAAAGTCGCAGTAGCCGTGTTAACATCTACTTCGTACCCCAGTGGGCCGCGAGAAAAAACTCTCATCACGGCATTTGAAAAACATACAGATTCTCCTGCCGCGTGTTATTCAGGAACAGGAGAGATTTTACATGGCAGTGAGCTGGTGGGTGCATGATAACCTCTGAATACCATGTCCTCCCAGTGGGATCTGTAAGTCAATGTCTATTTTATTTGTTCTTTTTTTTTTTTTTTCTATCTGGGTTTTACTTCATCATAAAGTCGACACCTGCTCTGCCTGTGAAGCTCTTTGCACTGCGCTGGCCTGCATGAAAGGTGCTATGCAAATACACTTAGATTGACCGATTGAGTTACGGTGAAAGCCCGTGTTGAAAAGTGTCCTCGTCGCTTAGCATGCTGGGACGCCGTGTGCGTGTGTGCGTGTGTGCGTGCGTGTGTGTGTGTGTGCGTGTGTGCGTGTGTGTGTGTGTGTGTTTTTCCATACCTTTCACCGGGAGACACCCTACAATCTATCCGGTTTGTCAACAGAACCCAAACGAAACAAACCTCACCACAGCTTGCGCCTGTCCTCCGGCGTTCCGCTCATTAATTAGACGTCTAAAAATACCAAACCCCTCCAAGACTTAATTAACCCATCGACTCAGTTTGATAGCCGCTGCAATGCCTGTCTTTGGAGGGGAGATGAATGGCTGCTATCGGGATGTGGGCTTGAGTGTGGTTATGCGTCCGAGGGGATAAGAGCCGGTGCGTCCGTGTCTCTGCATGCGCTGGGTCGAAGACGTCACAATGAGCTTGTTTGTCCCTGATGCGTGCGCGAATGTCGGTGACTTTTGCTGCTCATGTGTGCCACGTATGTAGATCTAGCCTAAGTTCAGTCAGGAAGACTATTCCATGCATGCTATTCTATCATACAGTAGTATGCTTCTCATTCATCCTGCCTTTCCTCCCCATCACGCATGCTCACTCGCATTTCGCCGCTGTCATTTCCCTGGGCGTCATTGAAGCTGTAGCCAGCTGGTCATATCCACCCAGTAGAATTATCATACGTCTGCCTCGTGAGCATATCGTATTGTTGCTGTGTATTTAAATGTGTCTCCTCTCAGTGCATAGTTCTCTCATGCTGCTGTCAGACGCACCCTCCTCCTCCCCGTCTCCGCCTGGTCTTCAAAGACTCATCACATTCATCTCTTCAATCAGTATCAGCAAGTCTTCAAACCACCATCGCCACCGGTGTCTGGGCTCCATGGGTGGACCTTCTTGCTAAGGCTTAGGGCAGGTGCCCTCAACTACAAAATCTCCCCATAGAGTCCAAGCGCCAAAGACTTTTATCAAGGCTCATCATCGCATGAAATTGTTTAAATTGGAAGAAATATTGTTCATTCACTAGTCTCTCCCGATTGAAATGCATTTACCAACACCTTTTTTCAAGATGTTACCCTGCAGCTTTGCCCTGAAACTTGCTCCCGAGCATGAAAGACCTGGAGGCCACACCGTGATCCCCATCAGTCAGGCCTTGCCCCATGCTTACTTCACATCATAGGCGTCAAAGGCTGCTTCCATGCAGATTTTACAAACAGTGTGTTCGCAATGAAGCCATTACTGATCAGTTATTCGAGTCAATTTATTTTGACGGGATACTTGTTAGAATAGTTATTGTGGTGGGTGGGCATCGATACCTAGTGGTCAGTAGAATTTAGAGGCTTTCAAATATTCACAGTCCAGACATTTTCCTGAAACTTTCCAGATATCGCAGAGCACATGTCTGAAAACAGCTGCGGTGTCGGTGCTTTATTTTTTGTTGTATATATATATATATATATATATATATATAACTAAAATGAACAGATACCTTTAGAGCTATCAATGGTTTCTACGTCTCATCGGTGTCATAATGTGCATTTTGCTGTTCCCAACATATCATGTTTGAAAATACCGTCTGCTTTCCACAGTAAGGATCAACCGTATTGTTTTTTTAATCTTTGAATAACAAATCCCATTTCAGTTGTTGTTTTTCCATTAGATGACATTCGCCTCAGAAAACAATTAGAGTCACGCGCTCGACGCACTGATGACATTTGGATGTTGCCTGTCTCCTCCTGACATTTGCCACAGCCCGTCAACTTGCCACCCAGTTCACTGTTAACCAGTGAGTAGCGAGTGAGTCAGTAGAGAGTGTCAAAAAACCCACAGAATCAGTATTATCCGTATAATCACACGTTTATGCAGTGTTTTAATAACCAATAGTCACGGGAGGGGGGGAGGGGGGGGGGGGGGGGGGGGGGGGGGGGGGTTACAGCTTGTCTTGACTGCAGAATTGCTGTAATGTCAACGAAATATGGACCCAACTCGGATTTAACTTAATGAAATCTGGGCCCGGGTTGACTGGCACCGCGCCGAGGCTGCTCCGGCTGCCAGAATGTTAAAGTGACGGATGGCTCCGGCATTGGAGAAAAAAAAACCTTCAACTTCCACACAGAGTTTCACGATTAGTGACAATGTCACATTTTGTGCGTTCAGCTCATCGACCAAGTAAATGAGCGACCAACGAAAGCTTGTGACCATCACACACAACCGACGCTGCGGCGAGATAAATCTGGAGCAGGGGAGAACAGGGGAGGAGACGCAGGGGACGTCCGTGCTTTCATATCACAGTGTGTGTGTGAGTGTGTGTGTGTATGTGTGTGTGCTTGTTGCGTTGTATGTGTGTTTATGTGCAGGGAATGCTGAGACCCTGACTCAGCTGCTCGCTACCGTTGTCGTAATTGAACAGTAATTGAACCCTGTTGTGCTGTTTTTGTGTGTGTGTGTGTGTGTGTGTGTGTGTGTGTGTGTGTGTCCGTGTGTCCCTGTGAGGTAGAAAGAGTGAGTGCGGCGTTGTGTATAATGAGCTTGTGAACAATCATCAGCAGTTCATCGTGTGAGTGGGTGATCTTGGCGCACCAGATTTTAATAAGCCACACAAGCATCTCCGGAACAGAAACCTATTAGATGCTGTTTCATGGCATGCACCATGATGGACTCACATTTTTTTTTTTTTTATACTTTGCGCGTAATCTTGTTGAAATTGATTCCAATAACAAAATTTGTCCGTCTGACCAAAGCATGTACGACTAATGTGGACATTAACCCGCATTGCCGCCAGAGCACCTGTATACAAGATGCTCTCTTTTATATTTTCTTCTCAAGACTAATGCTGCCTGTCCAGTGTGAAACATTCACTCCATGTGCAGTACAGACAGGCGGCGAGTGCATGTTCTCCCTCTGAATGGGATGATGATGGTGATGATGACGTCCCTGCGCTCAACTACCTGCTTTTAAAAAAAAAAATGGATGAAAATTGCCGCATGCGAACTGCCCGGAAGGTTTCCACACGGGACAAATACGACGGGGCGAGCAAAGACGGCTCCTCTAGCTCTGTTTTCCGAGAGTCCTTTTTTGCCAGTAGGTGTGATTAACAGCTGAGCCAAGTTTTTTTTAAACAGCGATTCAGTCGAGCTTCTCTGCAGCCGAGCAGCTGTGTGACGGTTTTGATGTGTGTTGACTCATCATGAAAATGGCCCCGCGTCGCTCAGCGGATGGTACTAACTGTCCCGGGGGGTTTTGGGGGGAGGCGGGGGCATCCATCAAATGACACATTGCTTCATCAAGGGAACATTTTATAAATCTGCTTTTGATGGTTTTGGTGCTTTGCCCAGAGTCTTGTTGGTAGAAAGATACAGGCATAAAAGCAAGTGGCAGCCCACCGTGACGTCACCCATCTTGTTTTTTTTGGAACCAGCAGTAACCATATTTGGAGGAGCAGGCGGTGGGCCTTACTGAGAGCTCGTCCCCTGCACGTCCACCTACACCTGCACCCATAGGACGGCAATAACTGTCAATCGCGCTGTCTCCACGCCTCAATGCATACCGTCATCATAATTTACATAATTAACATCATGCTGTAATGTAGAAGACGTAAAACTGGCAATTGAGACCATAAAGTGCTCAGGAAAGTGTTTACTGAAAATAAATCGAGTGAGAAGTCGAGAGAGTCATTCTCTTTCATGGACACTGACTTCTTTTTGCAGCCAGTGGAGTCGCCCTCTGCTGGTGATTCCAGAGAATACCGGTTTCAGGCACTTTGAAATTGGCTGCTCTTATTTTTATATACAGTATATGAATAAATGGTGTAACTTATGGTGACAAACCCAAAGAGCGTCATCACATGATTCTATCGTATAGCGACCAGCTGGTGATCAGAGAGAAGCATCTTGCAGATCAAGTAATCATACCTCATATGAAAATTGCTTCCCCTCAGCCATCAAACCGCAACCCATCACAACCCTTCCTTGTCCCCCACTGTCCCACCCAGGTGCCCCAGGATGAGTGGGGGGGTTACCCTGGCGGCGGGAAGGACGACGAGATCCCCTGTCGCCGGATGCGGAGCAGCAGCTATGTCAAAGCCATGGGGGACGAGGAGAGTGGCGAGTCGGACTCCAGCCCAAAGACGTCGCCTCAGAAGTCGGTGCGGCCGGACGCCCTGGTCAAGGCCATCATCAGACCCCGGGACCTGCTGGACTCTCAGAGGTACAACACACCTAACTCAAAGGTTCCTATAGAGTTCATAGATCGGCTATTTATGTATTCTCTCTTTATGCATTAAGGGAGTATTGTATCACTTTTAAGACACGCCTGTTTCCCTGTTCCAGCTTGAAGTCATAGCCGTTAAGAGTGAAACATTTTTTTTCAGCCTATTATCTGTTTATGTTCTGAGCGAGGACCATGCCCGTCATTTATTTGCCAATTTGCATTCCCTCTGGCAGTGTTGGCAGTTCTCTTGTTGCCTGGCCCCCGCCGCTATACTGCCGTGTCAAACACTTGATAGCTGAACTCTGTTCTCATTAAAATCCCTTTATGGATATTCATATCGGTGTCTTCAACTGTAAGAAAGTGTTGCGGCCGCGTTCTTCTGGGATGTGTCCTATTAAAATGCTGAGGAAATCGAGGGCTTTTGTTTTTCGGGTAGCTCGGCGCGGCGGCGGCGGCGGAAGAAAATGCTCGTAAGAGGATTACACGACGAGACAAGCTGGAGACCATGTCTCAGGAAAGTAAACACAAGGAACTGTGCTATGCAGAGATAGGGGTAATGATTACTTTGAATACTGCATTAGCAAATCCATTAGATCGGAATGAAATTAGATAAGAGTCGTCCGATCAATGAGGAAGAGTAACGTAGCCTCGCCTGCAGTGTATGCTTTAACTGAGAGACCATTAAGCAGCGGCTTTTCGACCCGGAGGGATTCGCTGGGTTGTGTTATCATCGACATAAATGTGGAAATGATCACACTTAATATTTATATGTGAACAGCACTGATGGCAGAATGAGATACAGGTCACAGAGGTTACTCCTAAGCTGATTTAGGTCATAAGTGGATTCCCGCGTCCATTCTGTTGCTTTTCGCTGCATGTTGTAATCGTCTAATTTATTTTCCCGTGTTTTCATAGCGGACATTCTAATCTCCATCTTTATTTGTTAACAATTCCAGCCCAGTTCACTTCAATCTTGAGCAAACACCAATCACAAATACAGTTATAGAATAAAAGAAACTTAAAGAGAGGTTGCCGTCATCACCGATTCCCGAATTTGTTAGGAATCAATTGTTTAGCAGTTTTATCAATTGTTCTTTTTTTCAATTATGAATCCAAACGAGAAACTCTTCAGAAGTTACCTATCTTATTTTGCTGCCTATTGTGGTTTTAAATTGTATCGTTGTAGTATTTCAGACCTCAAATTATTGTATTGTTCATGGAAGATTCGTCTTTTCCCCCGTGTCATTTTTTTGAAGGGTGACAACAGAAGAAAGCAGAATCCCTTTGGCTCCCCCCCTTCAAAGGGACCTGTTCCACTTTGTGAGCAGCAGAATGTGACAAACAGTAATTACAGCTGAGTTTCACAAGTCTATTTTAATAATTTGACAATTAAAAATAAATATATATCCCAGAACTGCTCTTTGAAACACAACCTCTTTATCTGCCTTTGTTTTCTGTTGTATGTCAGTTTTATGTCAGTTTTGAATCTATCAGCCAAGGTTTGAGTTCACCGCGACAACTTCAAGAGCACGACGCCTGGATTTGTGGCCTCATTTTTGACAGTCACATTTCTTAAGAAGTAATTTGCAGCACATGAGTGACCCAAGAGTTTGTACAAAGCTGTATGACACAAAGCACAGTCAGGATTAGAGAAAACTGATTTCTGCTAATCGCTTGCTGTTACAAGTAAAGTTTGGTTTAAAAGGAATTTGATTTTAGAATTGGTTGTGGGCCCTGATTAGATGTGCTCTATCTGTTCTATCAATTTGGTGTCTGTTAGTGCCACTAATCTTTCCCCAACGACTAAAACTAATGGCTTCATATTGAAGTATATGACTCTTAAAATACCAAAAAGCCTGTGAGAACAAGTGAAAGCAACAGACTTGTCTGATCTCAGTTATTTATATATTAACTGTAATATATTGGGTATGCAGGTATACATAAACAATTAATTCAGTGCTCCCCTCCTGCATGGTTGAGGGCACCCTGACACTTTGATCAAAAATGTCCAATGTTAATTGGTTTCGCTGGTGTGAGCACACATCTATCAATACCAGATACTGACTTATTTTTCAATTGAATAGCATAAAATGTGTAGTATTTGGGTCGATAGGGAGAGAGAAAGAAACAGAGGAGGGGATGTTTCGTCCAGTGTAATTGTCACATCTCTCTATAAATGGCTGAAAAAAAAGGCATGCAGTTGCGAAAATGGATGTCTGTGGAGATTCTCATTCATCCAAGTCATAGTTATTCACGAGGGAGTTGAATTGTGATTCAACACCCTCGTGCGAAAATGGACAACAAAAGAAACACAATGTGAGTACAACCTGTTTCATGTCTCGGTTTACTCCGGCGGGGGTTTGCTGGACTGTGGAGAAAGTCTCTCCTGTGCCTAAACCTCTTCGGGTGTCCGTTCTGCTTCCAGTCTGCACAGACCCGGAGGCAAATGATGTCACATAAATTAAAGATATTATGCAAATATGACCTTGCGTCTGACCTCGCAGTGGCGTGACAGACACGTAGCGTTAGTGTGGAACGGGCAGTCACAGTAAGAGTGATACACACTGATGATTCCCTCACTCTTATTGTCATATCAATAATGATTGATTATACCGTGGTCTCTACCATTCAACAGCAACCATGCAGTTTGCGCATGCACATTTCCACTCTCTACCTGACCCTGTTGAAAATCAAACAGATTCAATGATCACGGCATGACGGTCGTGTGACGCGTCCCTGCAGGACGTCGGAGATCCGGGCAGCGGAGATCCACATCCAGCTTGTGCAGTTGTCTGCAGTAGTAAGAGTTTGATCTCAGGGGATATACAGTATAATGATGAATCACATGTTATGGATTGAGATCTGGCAGGACGATAATGATATTCTGTCAGAGAAGATGCAGTTGTTTGGCCGTTGGAACCACTCTTTCAGATTATAATGCAACGTCCCGGGGCCGCCACAGTGAAGTATATGCTCCTTTTTTTTTCGAAACCTCTTCCCGAGCATCCCGTGACAATTCATTTTGAATAGCGGCAAACAGTGAATGATTTATGGGGATGCAACAGCGGGAAGGGCTATCCGTTGCAGTTATTGTACTCCAAGGCCCCTCTGAATAATCGCTCCCTCAGTGGTTGTACTGAGAGTGTGCTGGGCTCTGCTGAAAGGAAGATATTGACCAGCATGGACGAGGCTGTGTGGCCCGCCTCTCAGTCCATCGACAGCAGTGGCATTATTATTGAGTCAGGAGGAGACGGCTTGTTGTTGCGTCCGCTTCAAACACCGGCAGCGTCCCCAGGGGTGACATTACTGACGGGGCCCTGATACTCCTCTGAAGCCACCATAAGAACGCTATAATGTGGTGTCTTTCCTCTCGGATTATGATGGACACATCTTCTGGTCTGTTCCTGTGCCTTTGTTCGTCTGAGTTATCCAGTTCTTTTTTCTTCTTCTTCTTCTTCTGACTGCAACAGTTTGAAATTGATTTGGTGCAGCTCCAGACCAATAAATCAGCCGGGTCCATATTGGACAGTTGATTAGCTAATGGTAGGTACTGGATATATTGATATTGAAATTACACAACATGAGATCATATTTTATCGATCCCATGAGAAAGATTTGGCTTGATAGCAGAGCAGGAGGGACAGTAAATTTGATAGTGACCGGATGCAGGTAAGTAGAATAAGGACTGTGTACTGATAACAACAAAATAGGAAGATTATATCAAGCATGCCACCCTAATCAGTGTGTAAAAAATATATTGGCAAAACAAAGGTTGGGCAGTTGATACCGTGTATTTTGAATGGATTTTTTTCTTCTTCTCTGTTATTTCTTAAATAGAAAGAAAAGTATATTAGCAAATATCATAAGCAGAATTCTATTTTCTTAAATATCAGAATGAGTATCATCATCTAAAATTTCATCAGCAACCTATTTTTGATAAAAGTCTGAATGCAAATCCGTCCACAACCTGTTGAGTAAACAAACAGCTGACAAGTCGAACCAATCACACAACCTCCTTGGCAGAGTTTAGAAATTGAACTACAGATCCCATAAATCATCTTGCATGAAAGATTTGTAAAATCTGTGACAGGAAAGCAAACAGTGATAAGGCCAGTTTTTGGATGAAAAAAGGATTTACATAGAATTCCCATACATTATCATGTTATATGTATTATTAGATTAGATTAGATCAGATACGATTCCATTCCATTCGATTGTCGGCATCATACAAAAAGTCTCTCGTCATTTGAAGTGGGACTATTTCCCATTTTTTATTCTTGGCACTACAGCACTGTGGCCCATATCCAACACTTGTTTGAGCCCACACATAAGAGTCCCGGCGGAAGCGAGTGACACCTGACATGAGAGCTCTCGTGCTATTACGGTTCATCTGGCTTTTTTGGGGGGGATGGAATTAGATTGGATTCAGGACAGACATGGTGTAGTTTAGATTTTCCCCGCACTCGCAGCAATTTGAAGCCCCGCCGGGGCATTCAGATGGGCCGAGCACAAATTTGACAGCGGCGGCTCCCTGAAGCAAATCACGTTGAAAGTGAGAACAAGCTGTCAGGTGGTGTCAGCTCCCCCCTCCGTCTTCCCCCTCTACACCGGCTCTCTTACGCCGTCGTCGCGGTTGACAGCGCCGCCTCTTTGTTCATCCCGCCAATAAGGAATACATCACGGTCGCAGGCCTGCTGAGCCGGAACATCCTTGTGCACCGGGGGGGGAAAGTTCGATATCATAGATTGTTTTAATTAATAATCTTTTACGCCCGCCCAACCCCCAACAACCCTCAATTACAACTTGGCCCTCAGTCCCTGTATGTCCCGTAGAGCCGATATGACAAAGTAAAGAAATGAATCCGCCTGACAAAGATGTTTAAGGAATGTAATGATGATGATTGTATCTGAATGACACGTAGCAAATTTCACTATTACCCATTAGCATAACGATTCACTGAGTGTGTTATGGTTGATAATGGGTCGCGTTGACACACATGCACAGAAGGACATCGACATTAGCCTCTTCAAATGACGGAGGTCAACACCGCCAGCGAATCAATCAGGCCCATTTTCTGGCAGTTTCTAAAATAGCTCACGCCTTGTTTGCCTCCCAACCATGATTAGCTTCTTGAATCACTGTAATTAATCAAAGTTAACGCGGGCAAAGCATTCAATAATAATTGATTTGACATAATGTAATTACTCATTCAAACATCGCTGCGTATGTGCACTTCTCCCTCACATATCAAGGTCAAAGTGGAATTCCCTTCCGCTGATTTGTGGCTGCATGAGACGTATCAAGCATGGATGGGATTATTTTTTCTGTCTCTTATATTCCACTTTTTATTCCGCCACTATGAATAACGCAACCTTTGTCCCCTGTTACCTAGTAAATTTGAATGTTTTTTTTAATACTTGTTTGGCTGTGACGCAAAGTCAGTAGCTCCGAGAGAAAAAACATTTTTGGCAGCTACATTTTAATCTAATTTTAGTCTTAACTCTTTTGAGAAACATGTGTGCGCTTTTCGTCGCATTTAAGTCATTACATTGGATTTTGATTATCAAAACTGAAGGCATCATTGCCTAGTTTTCTAATCTCATCCTCACACATTTGAATGTTGTGTGTCTTCGGGCCATTTTGAGGCCGCAGCTGTCACCATCTGTTTGTGCAGATACTGTAAATCCGTCAGACTGGGTAGAGATTACAGGTGTAACTGTAATCTGCTGTAGTCCAGACTAAATCACCACAGTGAGTTCGTCTGAACAGAACTAGAACAGAATCGAATCCCGAGCAGTTGCTCCCTCTGACCCGGGATCACTGCGGTGAGTCTTCCACAAGATGGATTCACTCGCTTGTTTGCTAAAATACTGTAAATCTTCTGGACTCACTTCGGAGAGGAGACGCTGTATCGTCACATAACATTGTAGTTGTGAGTTCACGCGGCGACTCGTTGCCGACCGAACCGGGAGTATGAACTAAGCATTGGTCCATCTGCTTCTTCCGCAAACAGGTTACACTATAATTTCCGACAGACGACCTAACTTTGCGGGGCCACTGTTACACAACAAGCCAAGCTGTAAATTCATCTTCTGAACAATAGATATTTCGGGCCGTGGAGGAAAACGCTCTTATTCGAATCAGGAGCTGCAGCGTGTGCTCCCACTGATGCAGGCCGTCTTTGACCACTGACCACGTCTTTCACACGATTGTTTCATGTTAGTTGGTGAAAACTTTAACATATTCTGTAAACATTCTTGCTTTTAAAACGTTACCTTTCATTTAGTTGTAGTCTTGTTGTTTGTCTATATTTTTATTATTTTGTAAGTGTATATCTTAACCCTACTTGCGAATTCTTCTCTCCTTCTGCAAACTATTTTTCATGCAGCAGAATTGTCTTCTGACCTTGTTTTTTTCCCCCCATGCAGCATGTTCTGTTCAATCAACGCCTTGTTTTGAGCCATTCTCCTCAGAAATTAGCCCACAGTGGTAATTTTCATGGCAGGACTTGGTTTAACCACCGAAAGAGTAATTATAGTGGCTGCATGTAAAGCAGGAAGTGTGAGATTGCCATCATTCCCAAGATATTTTTCATTGTCATTGTAAGATGCAACATTTTCATTTTAATTTGTGTCTTCAATATTGCTTTATTTACATGAAAAATCATGTTACATTGTTCAGATTGCATTTTAACTGTCAAATTTGAAAGAACCTGTGAATGTTAATCATTGGAGTAGAACTTTGAAAAGGAAATATCACACAGCTTGTCCATTTTCATTTTAATATGGTCATAGAAGGCCCGTACATCTATATAAAAATGATAATGCCACTGGATTATTGCAATTTGAATACGAACATACTTGGAAAGTTAAAACTCTCTTTGGGACTTTGGTGTTCATTTTCAAGTTCACGTTATCATTTTGAAATAGTCCCCTATATGCTTCCGTTGACATCAGAGCAAATTCGGTGTGGCGTGATTCGATAAAGGGCCGATACAGTACATTCTCAAAATAGCCTCACTTTACTCAACTCTACAATCCTGGCTTCAGTAATGTCGGTGCACTCATATCTGATCTTGTCAGCTAAAAGCTCTGGTAAGTTTCACTGCTCGGGGAAGGACGTTAGGAAGGTTTTGGGTTTTTTTGCTTTAACTCTCATTTGGCTCAATTAACCAAATCTAATTAGCCACACAGGGAAAGAAAGTGTAGTGTATATTGTAGTTAAAACACGTTTTTGTGTGTGTGTGTGTGTGTGTGTGCATTTTTTAATCATCAAATGCTTCGTTATCATTACTGGTTGGTGCTGGTGGGCAGTGTGTATGCGTGTGGGTGTGTGTGCGTGTGTGTGTGTGTGTGTGTGCGCGTGTGTGTGCGTGTGTGTGTGTGTGTGTGTGTTTGTGTGTGTGTGTGTGTGTGTGTGGGTGCGTGTGCGTGTGTATGTTTGCTCCTCCTGTGCGACATGACTCATAATTCACTCCTCACCACGTTCATTTTGTGTACGTGCATGCGCCTCATTTAGAGGGTTATTGCCTCGACCGACCAGGCGGGGCTACCTCTGCTTTGTCAATGTAACCGGAACGTTCTCCCAAATTGTTGTAGGTGACATCGTATCACCCTAATGTTTGCAGCACTTTGGGTGAAAACCCCAAAGCAAACAATCAGGCGCGCCGCAAATGCCACACAGGGCCAGTTCCGTTGGACTGGTTCCCAGTGACGTCACATCCATCCAGCTCCCACTTGTGGGAGCCAGTAACTCTGTTTTTCTTCTCTACCCCACAGCTCTTACCGCCTGGATAAAATCAACAGTGACATGCGTAACTACATCACCAATTTTGCTGCTGACTTAAGGTGAATACAGGCCCAGCGCCTCCCCTCCTCTTGCCTCTCTGTTGCTGCCGTGTTGCAGTGGTCAGACTCGGATGTGGGAGCCAGTTGGCTCGCTGCCCTGCTGACATACTCAATATGGACGTCTCACGGAGCAAACACTCAGGACCAGTCAGTGAGAGGTCACCTGGGGCAATCTGCTTATACGGGCGAAGGCATAGAGCCCTGCTAAACACATCATACATATGATTTGACGGCAGCATGGTAGTTGATGACTTTCGTTCATTAAAGCGACATTGTTAGATTGTGTTTTTGGGACATATTAACCACATCGTTTAAAATGAGACTTATTCCCATTTCACAGCCTCCTCATTTTTACCAATTCATTCAGACTTAATCTCTGGGATATTTCTGCTCCAGGATGCCTTTGGATGTGTTGATGGTGCTTTGCTAATACGCACACAGCCTTGCCACAGCATGACAAGATGGATTGAGGGACCGTTAATCACACATTTTCCTCACTGCCAAACACCAGCGTTTATCTCTATAAAAAGCCACGTCGGTCGTTCCTAACGTGACTCACATAGCGCTCTTTAGCTCACTTGAAGCACATTTCTCCCTCTGTGTCATTCTGTTTATCTTCTCTCCAGCAGATTCCTAACCGGTCACAGGTCTCCGAGCGTCTCTCTCGCTCTGCTTGGGGTAGCACATTTATTTGACCCGGCTGACACAGGGGGTACCCCTCTGAAGTGCTTGCTGGTTACCTCGCCCCCCCCCCCCCCCCCCATTTGCATTTCTCTCATTTCCGAGCATTGATTAGACGTTTCAGCAGCGCAGAAATCGAAAATGCCCTTTTAAGGACACCGGTGACGCCTCTTGGGAAACACAATGTCATAACCTGTCTCCCTCTCAGGTTCAGGTTACCCAGAGGAGGCCCCACTGCGATAATAGCACTCAGTTGTTTTTGTCAATATGTTACACTTGTAGCCACTCATCAAACTACACTTTCCTATGACTTAAATCATACTTTTAAAAAAACCATCACCATGACTGTAGTCCCACTCTCTGCCTGCCTCTCTTTCGTTTCTCTCCGTTCAGTCAGAGCTACCACATGCAAGCCGCCAGGGACATGCACCCGAGCATTGCCCTGGATCCCTGTGCCAACTACAACTCGCCCAAGTTTCGCTCCAGGAACCAGAGCTACATGCGGGCCGTCAGCACCCTCAGTCAGGCAAGCTGTGTTAGCCAAGTGAGCCAGGTGAGTCTTCGCCCTGTTCAGTTGAGGGGCAGTTTTCGAGTCCGTATTCCAATCCCTGCAATGAAGAACAGTGTTTCGTAAACTGCAGACCGCTGAGGGGCCCAGAGGAGGTCCCAGGGAAATGAATTCACCATACAGCTCATTTAAAATCCCAGTCAAATAGCATAACTTTCCTAATCAAAGTGTTCTCCTTCACTGCAACTCTTCATGTATTTGATAGATGCATGTTTTTGAAATCCACACACCCTGTTGACTACTGTATTTGACTTAGGCTTAGACTCCAGCAGGGTCTTATTATGTATACACATCCTAAACGAGAGGGTATTGACTCGTTCAGAGTCTTAAAAGCTCAACTAAACTCCTACCAATTCTGAATCCCAGTTGAACAAGATGTTTACCTTTGATTCTTGATATCGCCAAATGGGAATGGAATGATAACCCTCAAACACGTTTATATTCAGTAAACAACCACTTGTAACAATTCAATGTCACACACACACACACACACACACAGTACAAAGACATATACACCTGAACACGAAACAGAAATGTTATTGTCAAGAAGAAATCTGTTTACACTAAACTCTGATCCCGACTTCATCAAAACTGACATCATGTTGTTTGGTTGTTTTTCTTCTAGTGTCAGAATATGATGGAGCAATTTCTAGGCATTGATCCAAACAAATAAATCTCTGTTACGCTATAAAAACGCATTTGTAATTAATTCCTCTGCTGCCTTTTGCACCATTTCATTCCAAGCCTTGTTTCTGTTCGAGGGGAAATTGACAAAGAAAACATTAACTGCGTTTTTATCAATCTATTTCTATGCACATTTTGAAGTATTTCAATAGAAAAAGTTGATGGAAACGGTGAGATAAAAAATAATCTAACGCTAATTCTCAAAAAAAAGTTTATACGCTCGCTTGAGGTAGTTTTTGCATTTTGCAAAACAGAGTTAATGCGCAAAATCCGAGATGGATCCAACTTTGCGGAATAAATTCTGACGTAACGAACATTCAACTCAAATGTCTGAGCAGCTGTTTCTGCCGTTGGAGTCTTCCTCCGAGCTTTGGTTGCGTAAGTCGTCTTATTGCCCTTGCTGCCGCTCCGTGCATCAGAATGGCGTTTGTCTGTCTTTGTCTCCGAACATGAACAGCATTAGACATTGCCAAAACTAACTGAATTGAAAGAACTTGCTCATTTAAATAACTCCTGCAGACATATCTATCCTACTTGTCTAGTTTATTCGCTCCAAACCAGTTGATGGAAATGCACATCATTTGTAATTTCCAAAGTACGCTTAAAATTGGCTTGACATTTAGATGGAAACATAGCTATTGTCAAGTTCTGACCAATTAATATATCTCGATTAAAAGAGAAAAATCCTCTCTGTCTCATAGGTGGGGGGAAAAAGCATGCTCATGGCTCTTGTTTCTTACAGGTGAGTGAAACAGAAATCAATGGGCAGTTTGAGTCGGTGTGCGAGTCGGTCTTCAGTGAGGTGGAATCCCAGGCCATGGAGGCTTTGGACCTTCCCGGCTGCTTCCGTACCCGGAGTCATAGCTACCTGCGAGCCATCCAGGCCGGCTACTCCCAAGACGATGACTGCATCCCCCCCATAGCCTCCACTGTCACCTCCACCATCAGGGCCACCACAGGTAAGGACAATTGGACATACATTTAATTTTCACAATACAACATGTGACATTCTGGATGTTTGCTAAAGTAGAAGTGACAAACTGACGCCAAAAGCTTACACTTGGCGTTTCACGTGTGGTAATGGATGAAAATAGAACAGATAGTGCAAACTGGTTGTGCTGTCAAACAGCTTCATATCTTTGCATGAATCACTCCTGTATGTTTCCATTGTTTTTGATGGAGGCATGATTACCGTAGTTATCACTTCTGAGCTGTACCAGTTCATCTTACTGTATGGATACAGTGCTTCATCTGCTCATCCATTGGATGCATCAGAGAGTAAAACTATGAACCCTATTGAAAATCACAAATGGAAATGATCTGAAAAATAAATCAGGTGAGAATAAGGACGCTACATTTTGGATATGTGACTCGTTCCTGAGGCCACATGGCGACACTTGTGAACATACTCACAGCTTTATTGCAAACTGGTCAGAGAAATGGGGAAATTTCCATATGCAATGTTTGCATTCTTGATTTGTAAACTCAATATACACTGTGGTGCAAACACTTTAATATCACAGCATACACTGAAATTTGTTTTTCCCAGAGATTGTTCACTTCATTCAAATTATTTTGTCCCATTGCAAAGATCATGTTTAAACACGATGAGATCCCGTTACAACGCCGCACACACTATTGTGTCCACACAATGATAATGGACAATGTAAAGCTGGCTAGGAATTTATTTGGTATCCGTTCTATCCCACTGATTAGTCACAGATATCACATATGCAAACCTGCTGCAATAAATCTAAACCTACTCGTTCATTTTTTTCTGGTACGGAGCCTTGATTATAAATTGTAAGCTGGTGGTGGTTTGAACAATTCCCATGATTGCTGGATTCACAGAGGAAATGATACGTCCTTGTACAGATGAAGAATGTGGGAAGAAAAGAAGACATTATCTGGACAAGAAGTCTATGCGGATTCCACCTCTTCCCTCAGTAGATCCATGAACTAACGACAACAGTTGGTCAATAATAGGGAGGGTTAGAGGTGTGGACATCTGGAGATGTGCTTGTTATCAATTCCTCATACTTTTGAATGTTTGCTTACACTGCTTTCTCAGTAAACTCAAACATATCAGCATTTTTCAGATGCAGAGTTTGGTATTTGATGGATTTTGCAATTATTTGGATACTGGGCAGTTGATGCTTCGAATCAGTCGGTCAAACTGGACATCACATTTTCAATAGGGTTCATACTATACTTCCTGATTTATGAGAAAGTGTTTTAAAGCTTTGCTCATCTTTGCCTCTTTTCATTGCACAAAGTACATCTTGTTGTATCTCAAATGAAAACAGAAGAGCATGCAAGAATTTTTTCTTACACTTTCATTTTTTTTAGAAATATCGTCCATTCTCTGTGATTTGTTCCTGGAGCAAGGAGTTTCCCCTTTGTGCATTGAAAAGATGTGAAGAATGCATGCTACAAATTAAGGTTGAGAAGGCAGTGTAAACCATTAATGGAAATGAGTCAAAATGGGAGTACTTCCTCACTGTTACACTGTTTTTTTTTTACACAGAAATGATATTCAGGTCATCATTGTAAATGAGAGGCTGTTCTCGATTGATCTTACCTGGTAAAATAAAGGTCAAATATGACAGATTATTGAAATCATAGTATGAAAATCTTCAATATACATTTAAAGTCTACAGATTAACAAAATTGGGGCGAAAAATCATAAGATTAGACTTAATTGTTGTAGATCTCTTCTATTATCTTATTTTGACTCATGGCATTCAGTGCATGACTTGATATTACTGCTTTGTGGCAATTGAAAGCACATTCTCTCCAGCTGCTCACACCTTTGGCCGTAATACAGATACATATTCACATTTGTCTTCCAGACAGAAATTATATGCAGGAAGACTCTTGTTTACCTGACCAGACCAGTATACACGAGGATTTGGCAGACACAGCCCCTTTGGCTCATGATGATCTAGGCTGCCCCATCAGAAGAGACAGGCTTTACCAACAAGACAACATGGGGGCTACAGCCAAACCTCTGTCTGGACCACCCGTTTCTCCAAGCCTTTTCAGATCCCCCAGATCTAGTGCCCCAGAACGGCCATCGCCAAAAGCCATCCAGGCCAGTATCAAAGAGTCAGCTACCTTGGCTGCAGCTATCAGCATGCAGTGGAAGGAAGAGGTCTCGGCCATGCGTCGGGAGCTTGCTGAACTTAGGAGGGACCTATGTACAGAGCTTCGTGCTTTCAACAGTAATTTCAACACTTTCACACAGCATTACAACACATGGTCTCCCCAAGGTGGCCACGTGGCAGCTGGAGCTGGGGTAGGTTTAGGAGGAGGTGTTGGAACTGGGTCAGGAGCAAGAGCAGGGACAGGAGCAAGGGCAGGGACAAGGACAGGGGCTGGGGCAGGGGTAGGGTTAGGGGTTGGTGCAGAAGGACTTGGAACCTCTTCAATCGATAGAGGCACTGGGGGAGCAAAAGAAAAGAAACCCCTAGTGTCCAAAGTGTCTGTGGGGACCCAGGCCAGAAGCAAGGTCCTCGTTCGGCAAAGCACCGCAGATGCAGCCGTCAATTGTCCAGAGGAGAATGAGGAAAAGAAAAGTGCCCGCAGAAATCTGCCAAAGCAGCTCTCGATGGACCCAAGCATTCTTGCCTGTCCCCAGTCAATGTATGTGGAGAGCGCCATACCACTTTCTCTGGATCCAATACTTCCAGGTTCTGTTAGATCAGTCCAACTCGAGCCATTCGACTTGACTACTGTGCCCTCAACCACAACCAGGGCTCAACCACAACCAAAGCCAGAGCGAACAGAACATGCAAGTTTGAGTTCAACTGACACTGTCACAAATGAGCCAGCCACCACTCATGGTACAGTGCCACTTCCATCCCCTGAGAGCCCCAAGGATTCAGTGACAGGGGAACAAGAAATGCTAATCACTCCAAAGCTAATAAACATTGACCCAGTTAAAGAGTCCCATTCAGATACTGAACCATCTCGACCTGAAGACAGGAAATCCCCAGATAGTGAACCCATTGAAATAGATAAGATACAGCTACCATTCCCAGTCCCTGTAGTTACTGTGTCGCCACCAGAGGAACAAGAGGAACCTTTTGATGTCGTGTCAGATTCAGAGTCCACAGATACCAACACTGTGGACCGGCCAGATCCAGTCTCTCAAGATCCTACAACTGTGTCTTTGCCATATTCAGGAGTAGAAGATCCTGATCCTGCAGAATCAACAGAATTAGAACCAAAACCCATGGTGTCTTCATCTGACCCAATTGATCAAGACCCACTCTCATTTTGCCATTTACCTGTTGATCTTGATGCTGTTACATTATGTAATTTAGAGACTGACATCAGATGTCCATCCATTGTGGTTTCAGAGTACATTGACACAGACTGTCCGGTAAGTCCAACTGACAGTGACACAGATCCAGATCCCATTATAATCGTTCCGGCTTATCCTTTTGACCCTCCTCCAGAGCAAATGACGCTGGCCTCAACCTTTGCTACCACTTCAGTAGAAGCTCAACCCAACACTGAACCAGACTCCCAAGACTCAGAGTGGCCACCCCTTCCAGAACCACTGGATACCACCTCCATATATCATGCTGATCTGGTCCACTTTGACTTAGTCATGCTGACTTCCCTTGATCAAGATGATCTAGACTCAGTGTTCATGGACCCTGAACCAGAGCCATTTGACCTGAGTATTGACTCTCCATCAAATGATGAAGATTTTGACCCACTCTCATACCAGTCAGATTGTTCACCACTACCCACTGTTGACCCCCCAACACTGTGCCCCTTGGATCCTCCACAGTTAACAGAATCCATCTGTTTGGATCCAGCTATGGAGAATATCCTAGCTAACTTGCCTCAGGAAGTTGACTTGGAATTACATGAAGTCCCACCATCACAGGTCACTGTCACAATATCCCCTCCAAGTTCAGTTTCCCCAGATACGTCACTGGAAATGGACTATGGACCCACAAATCTAGACTCCGATCCTCTTTCACCAGATACAGATCCATTGCCACCAGATCTTGGAGTCATACCCTCAGTGGATCTGGCACACATTGAGCCAGACAATATCATAGTAGAGACACTGCAGTGTATGGCTGTATACCAGGAGTGTGGAGAACGTGTAGAAGAAGAGACCCCAGGTAGTCCTGAGAGGTCAACAAGTGAGAAGGCCTTTCTGTGGTGCAGGTGGCAGAAGAGGGGCCACAGACAAGAATCAATGCATCGGAGTGCAAGTGTGGAACTGTGGAGCGGTAGATACGAGTACAATAGTGCAGAAATCACATACGTGTCTCTCACTCTGTGAGTTCATACCTCAATCACAGCAGACAAAGTGTAGCTCAAAATATGTATACATAGCTCATGGTTTGTAGCGGAGAGCGTGCCATAGAGCAGTGTGCAGATTGAATGTCATCGTTGGCATTCAAGCAAAGACTTCCCAGTACATAAAGCTGCATTGATATTCCAGGAAAAGGATTGCAATGGTAGCAGTAAGAACCAGAGAACTAGTCATGGACTGCAAGAATGTAATGAACCCTGTGTGGTGACGGAACAATGATGCAGCAAAAAAACACTTACTGAAAGCAGTGTGAACTTCTCAGAAACAGTTGTCACAGCTGATGTGAACTCTCTTCCAGGACATTACTGCTTATTTCAGAGTACCCTCTGTAATCACTGGATGCTCTTGTAATGAATGTTCCTCTTCAGTCAGTGGATTGAATCAAAGACATTTTACACATATAGACTCTTTTTGAGCTCTGTTATAGACTACGGACAAGATGGCCTTATGTATGCAAGGTCCAGACAATCCTTGCGATGACAAAGGAAACCTTGACTCGTTTTGGGCTCTGTGTTTTATTGTCACCCCAGAGTGGAGTGAACTAAATGTTGACAGTTATTATATAACTATAAGGACATACTGTTTACTATGTGAGCTGTTGGATGGAAACGGATGGAAAAGATGCTGTGGAGTGATGTTTGCACAATGTTAGAAGACTATACTCTTAATCTGTTGTGAAAAATAACTCAAATATAATTCGGAACCATTACCGTTATGATATGTAGCCTCACAACCTCATGTTACCATCATGCACATAACACTTTGCTGCCAAACATACAGCAAATACAGTTCACACGCATCTAAGCTGGACATTAAGTATAAATACATCTATTTAAGAAATATACACATTGTGATTACATTTGTCTGATAATCTGACAACAGTAATAGCCGGCCTTGTTGGGAGGTGATATTGTATTTTTATCCTAAGACATCACCTTAATGCTCAGGAATCAAAGATTGAGAATATAATGCAACTGGGACATGAGCGTAATGTAATTAATTGAATTGTGTTCCTTCCTGAAAAAAGAGGTGTACATCCTTGTGTGGCAATTTTTTGACACTGAATGATGAAAATTATGTTATAACAATGCATGACAGATGTCCTCAGTATTTTGTGTATTTCATACACGGTGCCTCGCTGTATGTGTTTGGTTCTATTCATAGTTTCATTTTGATAATCAGCGCAATGAACAGAGCCTACATACCACCAAAGACGTGGAAATTCTGGTACCAGCGGTGAACAGCTAAAAAGCCAGGCAAATCACAAGATATATGTCTGTGCTTTGCGTCCAATTAGTGGGCTCCGTACAGAATCCCCCACTGGCGTCTGTGCTCTGATAAAGTCCAATGGAACGAAAAATAATCTTTCAGCTGCCAGAAAAGGATCTTCCTGTGTGTTGTTTTTAAATTGAATATGTGCGGAGCACTTTATGAAAGTTTGCTAAATTGACTGAATCTGAAAGGTTTTCAAAGGGGAGGGAAGTTAATTAGGTTGTATTGTTTTATTCTTTACGCTCATTTCACCGGCACAAAACGCACCAGCCTTTTCTTCCCCGGACCGCTTCCTCGTTTAACTTTGTGTTTGCTAAATTGTTATATAAAACCAGCACATAATTCAACCTGTACTGCAGTGACATTATGTTTATTCATAAGGTATAGTCTGGGAACAAACAGCATCAGTATTCATTCGTGCAATGAAGGATACTGGCATACTATAACAGGTCTATTTTTTTTTTCTCCTGTGAACGGTGGAACAAAGCGAACGGTGGCGGTGAGTAGTTTTAATTGAAGGTTTGCAGATCAAATTTGACATGCTGGCTGCGTTTGTCAGAACACGGGATTTACTGTTGTATTATTAAAAAGCAAATAAGCCAATTGCCACGGTGTCATGTAAACAAACAACTGCCCTTATTTAGTTTACGTAATTGTATGGATTGCTTTCGGTTTTTAAGAACTTCATACATTTTAAGGAGCGGAAACATTTGTCAAGGTTTACCAAATACCAAATATCATGATCGTTGCTTTTCACTTCACCCAGTCCTTGCAACACAGGGGGTGGTTTTACTGTCACTCTCTTGTTAGCGCTCTATAAGAGAACCTTATTCTTGACTTAAAACTAAATCTGGAAAAGTGAAGAAGTCATACCGTATGTCTAAGGCAAAATGATGGTGTGCTGCCTGAGAAGCCTTTTCAAAAATACAAACTAGATTATTAATGTGATACGAAATCATGAAAACTGAAAAAAGAGGCTGGCACTTTTAAAACAAATATTGCCTTTATTAGACATACACTGACTTATGCAATCACTAGTATTTCCAAACATATACTTAGTCTATGTACAAGGATGTACAATGTACAAGACACTGACCACGCATTCAGTCACAATTCATACCACTCTGCTCATACTCACTGTTGCCATGTCAGCACGGTGCACATGCAGGTCACCTGTACTGTAACTGTGACTCCACACACATCGCTGCTGATTCACAGAATTACAATATACAGGTCTATTGTAATTTAATTAAAGGGGTTGATATGATGACTTGAGTATGTTTCAGTTCAGTGGTGACCGTGTGGGGAGCAGCGTCACAGAGCCAGGTTAGATGACGTGTGTTCACACCGATCTCAATCACATGGTAACCACCTCTGTCTCAAAGTGTAGAATAATCGACATGTTTGAGCCTAATGAACATTCAAAGATAAAAAAAAAATAAAAAAAACTGTATCTGGAAATAAAAAGTATTTCGATGAATTCTTCCTGTAAACCTCTGTGAACAAAATGAACAACATCCAGTGCTTCCACTCAGTGTGCACACACAGGGTGAAGCCGTGTTTTGGAATAGTGTCTTTTTTGTCGTGAACATACTGTACATCCCACTGTGCAGGGTTATCCATATGCCTGCACACTCTCTCTCTCTCTCTCTCTCTCTCCCTGGATCCACTCTTCCTTGTGTCATGTTGATATGATGTACTGTATGTCCTGGCACGTGTGCCCATTCTTCTGAACATCCACCCCGCTCCCTTGTTTCCAGGGATCCAGTTCTGCCTCCCCTCCACCTGCAGCATTGATCGGACTCCCCAGCAAACCCCAGGTAAACCTGCTGCCGGCTGGGGCGTCCTCCATCGCTCTTTCTACGAAATGATGAAATATTGTTTTGATGGAAAGCTGCGCTGCAAATTCTTCTAAAATGTACATTTGAATGATCTTGAGCATCTGCAGTTATTCTCACATTCACAAAGAAAGAAAGAGAACATTCATTTTATCAAGGGCCCTTATGATTCATGAACTACAAGTTTATAAAGTCAAGTACATGCAGTTAATCTCACATTCACCAGTAAGAAAGTAAGAAAGAATCTAGTCAAATTTAATCAAAATTCTTCTCCCAAAAAATGTAACTTTGAATAATCTTGAGTGTATGCAGTTATCCTCACATTCACAGCTAAGGACAGAAAGAGAGAAAACTATTTATCAAAGGCCCTGTGATCTATGAACTACAAGTATACCAACACAGTGTGATACGAGGAGTTGGAGTAGGGAGTTGGCGTCTTCTTCCCCTTCAGTTCTTTGAGGCACAAATATCTGTTGTTCATCCACGAGGCACTTGACTCTGTAGCGGCCGGGTTGACTGGAAAATGCAGTCGCCCCGTTGCACCTGCACTAAATCACCCGGCTCTTTTGATCGAGAGGGACCATTGTCTTGACAGAGCCTCAATTGTTCAGAGTGTTTTCTCTGCCGTCGCTTGACATATTTACGACTGCTTCACTTTCTCCAGCGTCGACAGCGGCGCCAGCAGCCTGCAGCATCACACGAGCACCGACCCGCGTGTGCACATCGCCCTCGGGACCGGGCTATTATTAGCTCGCCTTGGGTATTTTAGTGATCCATCTAGTCGACAAGAGGCCGGTTTGTTTTTTCTTAAAAGGGGACGCGGTGACGTCCGCGGGGACGTGCGTCTCAGTCGTGACATACAGATGCTGCTCAGTTTGCCACCGGGTGCTGAAAGCAGATATTCTCTCTCCCTCGCCGACCGCAGCAGCCGTTGTGTAAAGACACGCTCGGCACTCTCATGGACAGCGGGACGACGTTCCGGGGCGAAAAAGAGAGACGCCCTTGTTCCACGGATCCGTGAGACGACAACATTCGCAGCCACAGGAGTTTTGTGTTTGTTGCGCCCTGTGCTTTTTTTCCGTGCTCAGGGATCCATCGCAATGCTCGGGACAACTTTTAAACTTTTGCCAACTATCCAGGGTTGGCCCTAATTAGCCTGAGTAACAGCTCACGTCCTCTTGTTTCTACTATCTATTGTTGTCACTATTTTCATGTTAATTTCCTTGTTGTTTTTTTGCCTGCAATAATCGTGACAGTGCCAATAATGGATTTCACCATCCATCTTCCTCCCCCCGATCATTTGCATATCCTTAAAAGCCTGCTGCAAAACGAACTCTGCTGCATTTCGTTTACAGTGATAAATCCAATCGGGGAGAAAGACTCTTAATGACGTGCCACTCAACCCCCCCCCCCCCCCCCCCCTCCCACCATCCCCACCATCCCCACCCTCATGTTAGCCTACAAGCCAGTCCTGATAGATAGAGCGGTCCTAACAGAGATGGAGTGGTTGAATCACCTCCCTTGTGTCTCACGTTAATCAGCCTCACTGGCACAGTGGTGGTTGTGTGTGTGTGTGTGTGTGTGTGTGTGTGTATGTGTGTGTGTGTGTGTGTGTGTGTGAGAGAGAGAGAGATTAAGTAGAGAATTCACACTGAATGTATTTATCCACCTCTATCATTTGAAGTGTACTCACTGTACACACTGCCTGTTGAGCCCTCACCTGTACACGAGGAGACATTTTGTTGTCATGGAGACATTTGGCACATTTGGCAGTTGAATAGCTTCATATCCACACTCGAGTTTGTTTTCTTGCGTGCCACATGATGTGTTACTCGTCGAGAGTGACGAGGTCAGAGCCAGGTTTTCCCGTTCTTTGTAACTTTCCTCTTCCGGAGAAACTCTTCGGCGGAGGACGCTTGGTGACCTGACAAGTCAACTTGAATTTTATTTGAGAGTGACGGGAAGAACGTGAACCGCATGTTTCTTTTCACACGGCTCTCACTGCGCACTGCGGGAAAGCGAGACAACCGTCACAGTTTGGGATTTGACTGTCATGTTTGTTTGAGGAGCAATTCGTCTAAATCCTGGTGGCTCACAATCAAACCGCTTGTTTGCTTATTGATCCCTCATAAGTCCGACTCATTGGACCCTCCCAGTCGCCCGAAGTGGCGGACGTGTCCCCTGCAACGGCACGTCCGCCAGTTGGACCACCACTTGTGTAAACTTAATGAAGTGAACTTTATACTTTCACAAAGGGCCCCTTTACAAGAAAGGGACACATGATTAGACAGTAATGCAATGACGCACATTAGTCTCTCTTGTACTCCAGCGCACTTGAGCAAATTTCTTCCTAAATTTACAAGTGATCCAACAAGTTCTCCACGGAAAACACTGCATCGTTTGTGTTTGCCCCTCAGAGAGACACGCCGAGAAGCGTTTTGCCGCATCAGCAGGACAAAGTCCCTTGTAAGTTTGTTGTGGATTTCCGTCTGAATAGCTGAACACAAACACAAAGAATGAGAGCACACGCCGCTTTTCTCGAAGATTTACAAAATGATATCGATCAATGTGGGCACTCAACTTGGCGGCAATCTGTTTCATCCCAACTAATACAGAGTAGCGTCAAGCCTTTATAGTATTCTTGAAGACAGGGAAGATGCACGAGGAGATTGGCTAATAGCCTATCAGCTGAGAACAGAGCTTGCAATTTTCTTCCACAAACCTTTAGACCGCATGTCTGAGACAAGGTGAGATAAGACACAGTAAACCAAGGCCCCAAGCCTTAATACCTGTGACCTTCTAACCCTTCGACAAGTCCAGGCCAGCTGAGTCAGGATCTGGATCGTGAACTCCACAGCTACATTTCAAATTACAAGGAAAGTTGTCCATCATAACTTGCCTTTCTAAAATATTAAACTAACCATTCAATCTTTTCTTCACTTCTTCACGAAATTACCACAAATCACTGCAAATGTGAAAACCATTTTCTGGTCTTACTCAGTAATAACCACATGGTTAATGTCATCCACGGACTGTATTGAAAAATGGGACTCTGGGTCCGGAAATTGAACCCAATGCGGAAGAGCCCGAAGCCTGTATTCTCTGGAATGACCAGCAGAGGGCGACTCCACTGGTTGTAAAAAAGAAGTCTGTTTCTACAGAAGTCTATGAGAAAGTGATTCTTCTTCTCACTTGATTTATAACCTCAGTGAACATTTTCCTGAGGAGTTTATGGTATGAATTGCCACTTTTCAGACATCGTTTATGCAGCATGATGTTCATCATGGTCCCATTTACAGTAGAATAGATGATGAAGTACTTCATGCAATGGAGCGTGACTACAGGGTGATTGACAGCCAGCACCGTCCACCCGGTGCGTGGCTGCAGGTGTAGGTGGGCGTGCATGACGCCGGTCAAAATGCCAAACTCAAGACTTCAAAACGGCATTTCACCAAGCAATGGGTGACATCACGGTGGGTTGCCATTTTAGAAGGAGCCAATTTTTGTCATCAGTATGAAATGGGGAAACTGCTGACTCTCGTCACAAAGACAGACGGAATTCATAATTCCTTGGATCTGGCTCTGGTTTGGGACTCTGGGGCAGTTTCCCGACTCGGCCCTGGACTTTCCATAGAAACGCAGAGTGTGACACTTTGTTACAGTGGCCGCAGTTTATGACATTTTTCCGTCTGCGCCATCATCACTCCTGTCTAATTGTCAGATTTCTGTTTGATTATTGTGAATCGTTTTTAGTTTGATAGTACGGTGGTGTACGTAGCCCAGAACACTGAGTGAGTGAGTGAGTATGAATGCTGAGTAATCCTGCCACTGCTAAGAAGGGCACGAGAATTATGACTCCCCCTCTGCACGACTGGCTTGCTAATAATTGCTCTATTTCGGTCGTCCTGCTGAATCATGCCCCCTCTCCTCCCTTGAACTTTCTCCATGCCCTGATTTATCCTTGCTCTCCTCCACACAAACACACCCCCCCCTCTCTCTCTCTCACCCTCTCTTCTCCTCCTCCGTGCACCAGTCCCCCCTCCCTCCTGCTCCCTCGCTTCCCTCCGCAGCCCCGTGTCCTCTCACCTCGTCTTCCTCACTTATGCCTCCCTCCGTCTTTGAGAAGTTCATTTTGTGAATGGACGGCGTGCGTCATAAAGCACCCGGAGCAGAGTGCTTTTCATAGACCACACGTCTCTTGACTATTTATAAGCCCAACTGAAATGCGTCCGAGAGGGAGGGCCAAAAGTTGTTCCGGGTCTGAGGTGAAAGTCTCGGCTTAATTCTAAACGTAAAGGATGTTCTTCCTCCAAAAAAAAGGGGGGGTTGCCGACTGACAAAAAACAGAACAGGAAGAAAAAAGACAACCGTGGGTTTGCTCTGTAATTGTGTTGTTCGGGCTACAATTCAATTAGAGTGAAATGCGATTCATTCTGTGCCGTCACTTTTTTTTGTGGGGGGGGGGTCCTGCGTGAAGGATGCAGCTCATTAGAACCGAAAACAGATCGGCTCTCGGCCTCATAAGGACTTCCCTAATTGCTTTGTGTGATGTAAGCATTTGTAAGACTGGAACGGGAACAGGGTTCAACCTCTCTGTCAGGGAAAACGATAACCCATAACTTGACCTGCAGCGTGACTCACTGTCGCTCCTCTTTGCCTCCCCGGCCCCCTCCCTCTCCTCTTGGCTCTCAGCTACCTGGCACGCTCTCAGCTCTGATCAGAACTCGCTCAGCGCAGCTTGGGCCTTAAGATGTCTCGGCCTGTTGCTACACCGAGCGAGCTTTTCTCCCAAAGCCTCGCTTGGACATAAAGATGCGTCAGAGCCTGGAAGGCGTTTCGTGACCCTTTCCTCAGCCCGTGTCTCTCTGTGGATTAAGTCCACGTTGTCATTTGCACTTGAAAGGGAGTAATAAAAGAGGACGGAATAAGACGATGAGCGCCGTCAGCCTTCCATTTTTCACCGTCGTCCACGTCTGATGAGGGCGTCGCCTCACTAAGCCTCTGATGCTCTCGCCTACTCCATCGACTCATCTCATTATCCGGCCATTTTTCGCCCTTATCTGAGCGCGCAAAGTGAACAAAGGAGGCGGAGGGAGGTGTCCACACCGGACTGGTGAAGAGGCAAAGCTCACCTCTTGAAAGGAAATGACTCGCTCAGCCCCGGAGCTCAGATCGCCAACATCGTCAGGCGCCAACATTTAACAACCAGCTGTATTTTATCAACCCCGGAAATAACAATGGAGAAAATCGGGTGGTTGAGAAGATTAAAGGATTAATCGGTCGATGTTCCGCATTTTTTCTCGTTGTCGACGAACCACAGGAGCAAAAGCGAACAATGCGTAGCTAAAAAATCCGGTCGGGATGTGCCACGGAGCGGGGTTGTCCTCGGCCCTTAACCTTGTTGTTGCGCTTCATTTGCCTTTACAACAATTGGTGCGGCTGCAGGTGTTTGTTTTGAGTTTTGTGTGAATACTGGAGCTCTAAATGTGTATTGAAGCGCAGCAGAGGTGTAGCCACTTCCCTTTGAGTAACATTTGCCAGAAAGTCCAGTGCCCGGGTGTTTCAAGGAAGAGACCCAAAACCTTATTCTGAAAAAATGTACTGTGACAAACCGAAACATGAAAAATGACACAAGGGTTTTCCCAGTCCATAATAGCAACGCGTGGCAATCCTGTCTCGTCAACACTCAAAGTGTCTTTCCACCTTTTCCAGCCATCACCTACACACCCAACTACAAGAAGAACCCGCCGCCGGTCCCCCCGCGCACCACCTCCAAACCCCTCATCTCCATCACGGCCCAGAGCAGCACCGAGTCCACCCAGGACGCGTACCACGACGGGAGGCACCCCCACGGCGGGACGTGGGCCCCCGACGGCCTGGGCCTGGGCCTCGGCCCGGCCCGGGCCCTCTACAACTCCAACGACAGCCTGGACAGCACCAAAGCCGTGACCATAGCCATGGAGGCGGCCGGGGTCATGGCTGGAAAGAGGCACCCGTCCACAGACAGCCACAGCTCGGTGCTCACCTGCGACAAGGCCATACTGGTGTCCAAGGCTGAGGAGTACCTCAAGACCCCGCGATCGTCTATAGGGATACAGGTGAGTCTTGTCTCTGAAGGCATTTTTCGAACCAAGGTTCATGTCTTTGTTCACGTTTTGGTTTAATTTAGGAAGTGCAGGAAAGAATTTCTTCCTGTCATCGTCAACTGGGTGGGCTGCGTCCACCTGTGCTTGACATTGATTGGGTTTTGGGTTTCGAATGGAGAAAATGAATGAACGGGTTCATGTTGTTAATTTTGTTGCCGCTGTAATATCGTCATGGTATTACCAGCAGCATCGCCAACGTCAGGTGCAACACTCTACACTAGTTCGAATGCACCAAATAAACATCCTCATTCATTGTATTTATATATTTCACCCCTCCCATGTGGTACAATGGCTCATTTTCGCTTCTCTTCCATTTCTCTGTCCTCTTCCAGTTTCGATGCTTCCTCGACTCCCCGCATTTAGTTCGGAAGTCCGAATGATCGAAAGAAAAGTGTTTTCAAACTGCAAACGAACCAAACCACGGTTCCGTCTCAATCCGGGGCGGAGACCACCTCATTTGGTCGGACAAAAATGTTGGTCCGCTGGACTGGACCGTGGTGCGGCGGACCAAACCAAAAAGTCCGAAGCTCAGGACCAAACAAGGTGGATGTGAAAACACCCTGAGAGTGTGTGATGAAGAGATCCGACATGAGACTACAGGAGCACTTCAATACACAACCACAAATCAACCGCAAATCTACAGAGCGCGTGTTTTTTTGTAATGCTTTAATGCTCAAATACACGCGCACAGCTCACAATCTGTTTTCGGTTGCTAAAAATAGCCAGAACGACTCATATTACTGCGATCCATCACTTCAGATTCTCCTCCAGGAGGAGCGGGTCTTAGTGAATGATAGTTCACACCATGGCTCATTCACTCCCTCTCCACTTACCGTACCTTTCTCTCTTTCTATTCACTCCGATTACTGCTCCCTGTCTCTCTCTCTCCACCGCCCGCCCTCCGTGATCTCACCATGGATTTGTCTTTCCCACTCTTCAAAATACCGTAGCCGAGGCCCCGGTGTCGTTGGTCTCATGTGGCAGTCTAAAGGTCGCAGGAGTCTGTGGCAGCTCACATCGTCACTTCAGGGCCATTTGTAGTAGTTTATCAAAGCAGAACGCCAAAGTTGCCGACTGAAAAGAGTTAATAAGTCTCTACTTCATTTCCTTGCCTTTATCCTCTTCCCCGTATATGCGAACTCCATTTTCATTCACTTTCCCACACATAAATCTATACATTCACACGCTCACTCACTTCCCTGCCGACCGTCCAGTTTGCTTCGACAAGTGCAAAGGTGAGCTCAGAAACCTTTTTTTCGGATATTTGCAGAGAAAGAAAAGGGCCGACCACTCCGTCAATCTCACCCTGGAGGGGTTTGAATGTCGCTGGGTGCTGTTCAGGTTTTCCTCCTAAGATAAATCAAGCACACCTTAAAGGGTAATAGCTGTGGGGGGGGGGGGGGGGGATCGGTCTGACACCCGCATTACACCGAAGCACCCTGACTGTCCGACGGGGAGTCGGCCAGCGAATAAATGATCCCCTCAAAGTCAGTTGATCCTGCTGCACTCGCTGCGTTGTGTCACTTCCAAACTTCGGGAGGATCCAGCAGCACGTTTCACCCCAAGACTTCACTGGGATGTGTAAATGTGAGCAATCAAACACAGCATCCGACACATTCGATCATTAAAATGATGTGCTGGAATTTATGAGCATTCCGTTTTGTCACAAGTCACTAGGTTACTTTATGCTCTCTTAAATGACCTGTTTCCCTAAACTTTGTACAACCTGGGAGAGTGATAACCTTTATCAAGGCGAAGGATTAAGAGAAACTTGATCGGGTGAACTCCGGGTCAAGTGGACACACAACTACACTTCTAACAGCATCGTTGCACGTGTGCCTGTGCTCACCCAGACTTAAGACTTCAGTATCGCTGCGGCAGAATTGCCTTAGAATGAAAAAAGATCACAGATTGTTAGACTTTGATTTAACAGAGATGTCTGTGTAAAAGTCAAACTGCAGGGAACATCACTGTGCCCGGAAATATTTTCGCGCCTTAGACATTTGCTTTTGTTGTTGTTGTTGTTGTTGTTGTTGTTGTTGTTGTTGTTTTAGGATGATATTTTAATCGGCCCCCGCTGTTGCTCACTAGATTCAAACTTTGAGTAGATTGTATTTCTGCAGCTTGTATGGCCGTCCATCCCAAACTGTAAAAAAAAATCAAGATTTGTTTGTCACATATTTTGCCTGTCCTCAGAAGAGGTTTGATTGTCTCCGATCAAACGCAACCCCTCCGCAAGATCATTTTGAATAATCACATCAATCCACAACACTTAAATCCGAAGTGCAACCGAAAATAAAACTGAAGCTAAAACAAACATGATAATAGCAACTGAATGTAAAAGAGTTTAACAGTTACCAGGTACCTCGTCGTCTGTTCATTCATTTGCTCACTGTCTTACTTGGATCAACATTTCTTGAAGCACATGTCCCAGGAGCTCTCTTTAGTTCAATATCCAACCCCTCGACGATGGTCCACCAACACGCTGCCTGTCTGTTTGATTTTCAGAACATCATAGTCTCAGGAAATTGGTCAGCTACCTTTGAGTGTTTGTGTTGTTTCCGTGAATTTTATAAATATGTTAATAATTGAGTGACTCTACAGTTTGGCATTGTTGAGACTGTTTGTCCTGGTTAATTATAGAGTAAATGGAGCTATTTCTCAATATTAGAGTGTCGTTTAGAGTGAGTTTGCATCATTTGTTTGAATTTCGGGAGGAATTATTCCAGGAAGATTAGCAGTTTAATTGTTTTTATTATTTATTGTTGATTAATTCAGAAAAGGATTCTGGTCGTTGCCTTTGACTTCCATGCAGACGGCGCTCTGTCTGACGTCGAGCCCATATGGCCGCTCTCAGCAGCTAGATGAGATGACAATAATGTGTTGCAGCAACTCTTGGGACTTAGATATTGATTTATCGATGAGGCAGGTAGCTTCGGGTGACCTCGTCATACCAATCAGTCTGCTACACCTGTTACCGGAGGGACTGTATAATTAACCTGAATTAGCCTGCTTCCCTATTGATCAGCAGCTTTCCTTGGACGCCCTCCTATCTCAAAGAGGTTAAACTATTTTTCTAATCTTTGATCTCTGACCACGTCTTGACTTCCCATGGCGCTTGGGGGCCACTCTACAGCTGCACACTCGCGACATTAAGAGCTGCGACACGCTCGTGCTCCGAAGCGCTGAATGGTTCATTTACAAAAAAATACTTTTTAGTTGGCGACGTGATGAGGTTGTGTCGAGCTTAAACGCAGTCACTGGTCGGTGGCGTTTTGTGTGTTTTCGATGGAAGGCGCTCGCGTCGACTTTTTCGCTGATGCTCGCAGTTTCCGCACCTGCGCTGACGTTGGGACTGTGATCACTGATGTAGCTTTACTTTACTTTATATAAATATGTGTGTGTGTGTGCACACACACATCTTCAGGGTAGGAAAGCCTAGTGGACCCAAGTCTCCCAGCCTCCTGCTTGATTCGTCTTCCCTCAGTCCTCATCCATCACAGACGTGAAAACTCATTCTCTCTTCATGTTGTGGACTTGGCTCCGCCGCTCACACAAAGTAATGGAGGTCACCTCGCCGAGCTGCTCCGCGCTCATTTTCCTGCCTGCTAACAGCTTTTCCCAAATGGCCCCGACAGAATACAAAATGGCTCTACCAAAAATGTCCCCCCGCAGCCCTAACGCTGACCACTTCCACACCGAAAGGTACGGTTGACATTTCTCCATAGCAGAAGCGCGGCCTGTTTTGAACCGGGGCCTCTGACTCTCTCGAAGCCATACTGCCACATTGAGCTGAAGAATGTCAAGAGTGTTGTGAATGTCACAGGCTCTAAAGGCCTCATGTGGATGGTAAAGGCAGGTACGATGTTCCCTGCATAATAGAGATATACACTGGCTCCTTTTTATTACACCCCATACCATTAGAAAAAAACAATCTAATTAAAAGATATGTGGAAAAGGTGTTTTTACAAAGGGGCTCCATTCATAAGGCAAGAAACAGCACTCTGCCTCCTACCAGCGATCATATCGCCCATATCAAATTTGTTGATTCGCAAACCGTCTCTGCTACAGTCAAAATGAAAGAAATGCACAATTGGCCAATAAAGAGGAGAAGACTGAAATGAGAAGAAAAAAAAGACAAAGGGAAGCTTAACACAGCAAAGACAGACACATATTGTGACAGTGAGCCAGCAGAGAAATTATAAATGCTATACAGAGATAGAAAGCAAAGAAAGAATTTTTTTTTTTTTTATCAGGATCTGAGTCAGGGTCACCATCAGACCAAGTCTCCAGTCGATCCTAGTTATTGCTTATTTTTTTCATTGGCACTCTCAATATAAATCCAATGTCAACTCCCCTGCAGGCTCTGGTTTGGTATAATACAACTTTTGTCTCCAATATACGGCAGTCTACGTTTCCCAGTGAACTTTGTCTCTATGCCGTTTGACCGATTTAGACTTCATATACTGTGCAGTGAAACATGCAGCACGTCCTCCTTCATCCCTTTATGTTAATTATACAGTAGAAACATTAAATGCTCTGCAGTGAGCAACCTCCGTCGTGTTGCCTTTGCAGGTGCCATAAATCATGCGGTGTTTACTTTCTGATACAGCCCCGGTACAGTTAGTGTGCTCCCATCCAGTCCCACACCAATAAACCCAGTAACACTGGGGGGAATCGTGGCTCCCATAATGAGAAGCGCTGTTGGTTTGTTTCATTTTCTTTGTATTAGGTGGAAGCAGCCACTGACTCCGAGTCGGAAAGCAAAGGCTCGCCGGAGTACCACTCCGTGGGGATCCAGGTAGAGGATGATAAGAAAGGGTGAGATAAAAATTCAAACCTTATTCGAGAAGCTAAATGTCGTTGCCCCATTTGTCACTGTCACTGTGTGTCATCGTGGCCTGTGCATGTGTGCTATTGTGTGCGGTTGCAGACAGGGCAGGTTCAAACGCTCCAACAGCGTGACGACAGCTGTGCAGGCCGACATGGAGCTGGAGGGCTTCCCCACCATGGAGGACAAGGGCCTGCAGTTCGGCGGCGGCTTCCAGCGCCACTCGGAGCCCAGCACCCCCACGCAGTACGGGGCGGTGCGCACCGTGCGCACCCAGGGACTCTTCAGCTACCGCGAGGATTACCGCACCCCCGCCGAACCCACCAGCCCCAGGGAGGCGACCAGCGAGAACACCTGGCAGCTGGAGCCGCCCTCCCCGCGGGAGAGTGCGGTCTCGTCGGTCGACTCGGGCAGGGCGTCCCCCTCCCTGCGGAGGGACGGGAGCTGGTTCATGCAGCTGCTCCACACGGAGACCAAGAGGATCGAGGGCTGGTGCAAGGAGATGGAGGCAGAGGCGGAAGAGAATGACCTGTCAGAGGAGAGTGAGTGATCTACTGAGAGCTTCAAATATTTCTCATTCGATGTGTTGTTGTTTTTTATGTACTGTACACAGTGTGTGTGATGTACAGTATTTGAAATGCTGTTTGTGTTTCAGTCCTAGGCAAGATCCGAAGTGCGGTTGGAAGTGCTCAGCTGCTCATGTCTCAGAAGTTCCAGCAGTTCTACTGGCTGTGTCAGCAAAACCTGGTGAGAAACCAGTCACCTAATATTCCGTCTGATCAGATTTTTGTCCCCAACTGCCTGGAAATTTTTAGAAAATTCGACAGGATTCTTTACGTCAATCTTTCTTTTTATTGACCTTCATGCTTACTGTGGCTCGTATAAGTTGTGGTGCAGTCCGAATTACTAAGTCGGGCATCAGACAGGGCAGGTTGGTACGCTCCAACAGCGTGACGACATGGAGCTTGAGGTATAAAGGATGTCTCAGTCTTGGCAGAAAAGTCAGATTTTCTGATTTTCATAGCAACTCCAAACAAACTGAGCATTTGAGTCACATGCACAGTAGGTCACATCCAGTGTTTTAGTCCAGATCAGAGTTTAAATAAAGCAACAGACTTAATTCACCTTTTTTTTTCTATTTGCTGGAATCAGAAAACATCACAAACATCACAGGTGATGGGGAGACATATGGGTTTGCCACAGCTGTAATGTGAATTTAAAAAAAAACAACAATATGAATGTGTTGCAAATTAACTTTTGTTCTTCACAACCTCTGTTCTCCATACCTTTAAAAACACATGTAATGCCCCTAACAAATTAAAACAAAACCCCCTAAATATGTCATTGATCGTGGAAAGCTACACTGCTGAGAATCGATATCTTTCTAGCACATTTGCAGGTGAGCTGCGCGTCTTTCTGAGATGAACATCATGCACGTGGTGCATGCGTTTTTGGTGATGCTGCTCCGTCCTGAGGGGAGAAGAGAAAAGAAGTGAGAGCTGAGCAAAACCCTGGGTTTAAATAGACCTTAACACCCCGACAGCAGCTGCTCTATTGCTCAACCAGGAGTAAAGAAACACATGCAGGGTCTGTGATCCCTGCCTCACATTTTCATTGCACTATTCACCAACTCGTTTCATCGATCCGAGCCAAATACCCGATATTTCACATGAGGTCGCTGCGGAGTTATAAAGGAGAGGGATGCTTTTTTTCGCAGTGTGGATCAGAAACTGCTCATTCAGGGGGAATGGGAATTGCACGGGGATTAGATACTGTGAAGCCTTTTAGACTGAGTCGAGCGCTTTCAAGTTTTACTAAAACAACTTTTCCATCACCAGCAGCTGCGCCATTTCACCACAGGACTAAACCCAGGAAGGACAATTTTGATCCACATTTTGGCTTCATTTGTAAAAAACCTAAATGCTCATGAATTGGCATCTCAAAAAAAAAGATGTTAAATTGTGTTTCATCGGCCCGCTTCTCTCCACCTCGTCGATCAACTTTCATGAAGCTTGACTTAAAACAAAACCATAAAGATGCTGGGGGGGGGGGAAATGCGTGGAGCTCTTCTCTGGGAGGAGCTCCCGGATTAGAAAAACACACACTGACACAGCCGGGGCTTAAAGCTCACCGACTCCTCCCGAATCTGTCAGCTCCAGATGCTCAGAGCACTAAGACCTCTGAGCAAAAAGTTCACAGAACATCACAAGATGTTCTGGGGGTCAGGATAAACCTGATCAAGTGCTGAGGCGGTGCCACGGTAATTACAGATATCAGAAATGTGTGCAAAATTCAAGAACTTTATGTGCAAGCACAACAAAATGAAGTGTCATCCTCAAATCAAAATGTGCCTGTTATAAAGATTTAGATTGACGTATTATAAATATAGAAATGCGCAAAAGAATTATAAAATAAAGTAAAGTATAAATAGATGATTTGAGTATATTATTAAGAGTCGAGGCTGGGGGGGTTTAAGGTGGCATGATAAGTATGATAAATACATGTTGCACAGTGGAGTCTTGTCAGAGAAGTTGCTTTGGGGAAGATGCTGTTTTTCATACTATTTGTGTGTATGACGAGGGATCTGAAGCGCCTGCCAAAGGGGAGGAGCCTAAATAGGTAGTTCTTCTACCTTCCCCTCTTGCCCCACATGATGGATAGGTCATAATATTTCAAATCTAGTGTATTACCTTTATATATTTTTTTGCTGTAGAAAAAAAGAAAGTTACTCATCTCATAACGCTCTACAAACAAGAAAGTAAAACTATGACTCTCGAGAAGAGTACCACGCATCGTGACGTATGACATTAAAAACATTAAAAGAACATTACATGACGTTGCTAAACCTTAACTCTTGGCATCATTTAGCAATGCAGATTTTGTTTGAAGCCATCTGATACATTTCTGTAGAGATTTTGCTTTCAGATGTTCATTAATCTCTAAAGTCAAGGTAAGATAGCAATTTGCAAGCATCCTGATGAAACGTTGGCAGGAAATAATGCCTAATAAAACATACACGGGATATAAATTATAGCTTCCCCGCGACTGTAGCTTAGATAGCACCGAGCAGCACTATTCTGTAAATCTGTTGGAGCATCAGGCTGCGGCGCCCTTCACCAGCCACCTACTCTAAATGTCACAGGGTTGAGTGTGAGTGTGGGGATGTTGCTGGGATTATAGTCAACCGTCGTACGCTAAAACAATGACCGATACCAACACTTGGACACCTTTATCGTACACTGTGTCACTAGTGCTTGGTTTCTTGGTGGACTCGTACTCTTACGTTGCCTCTTAAATGTCCATAGATCGTACAGAAAGCAAACTCGTGACCTTTCTTATTATAAGCGTTGTGTTCTTTAAAGGTCCCGAGTAAATAGCACAGTGTGGTGGGTGAGGAGATGCTCTGATGTTTGGACCGTCGGTACGGAAACTGTACCAGTGGTCACTCAGGGTTTCACTCCAGTTCTTGTTCAACCGAATTGACATGTTGCTGCCAAACACAAATCACATTTAATGATGAGATGATCAGAGGTGAATCTTAGACTTAAGTCTTTCTGGATAAACTGAAATTTCTGTTTGGGAAAATGTTTTGGGTATAGGGACATTGTTTAAACATGTTGACGTTGTTTTATATATATATATATATATATATATATATATATATATATATATATATATATATATATATTATTCTTTGTTTTTTATTTGATGCTATAAAGCTACTGGGTACTGTATTTTTCTAATCACATTCATTGTGATGACCTAATCACAATCAGCATTTGAGGTGTTGTATTATATCGCCAAGATGGCTTCTGTATTTTCTTCTCAAGCCTTTGGAATCGTCTCTCCTGATACTGTTTTGCTCTATAAACAACGGAGCAAAACAGGGGTAATAGAAGAAAAGGCTCAAAGCAAAGACAAGGATGTGGACTGACACGTGTTACCTCCAAACAAGTGTTTGTTCAGATTTTCATGGCACAGTAGAAGCAGAGACAATGAGCCGCTCCTCAATCTGATGTTAATTTAATTTTGAGCAATGCAGTGATGAATTGGACCAAACTGACATCGGCAGTTTATCATTTCGGAGCTCATCCAAGAAAATATGACAGGACCGAGCTCCATCACGAGTTGTCATTCCAACCAAAAGCCCCCAAACTGCCTGTTCTGATGAGTCTGATAAGGACATCTAGTGGATCTAAGCCGAAGTGCAGTGATGGCGGTGTCTTCATGTCCATTGGTGCCGCCTGTGTTGTGACTCCTCTCCCCTGCATCTCTTGTAGGACCCCAGCGCCATGCCGCGGCCCACCTCTCAGGACCTGGCTGGCTTCTGGGACCTGCTGCAGCTCTCCATCGACGACGTCACCATTAAGTTTGAGCAGCTGCAGCAGATCAAGAACAACAACTGGAGGCCCGTCGACAGCCCAGAGAAGAAGGTGAGGGGTGTCCGAAGCCACGCGGCTCCACGGTGTCACCGCTCCGTCAGTTGCATGCGTTTTGTGTTGCGATCCTGACCAAACTCTACAGATTGGAAAGGTTCAGTGTGGTTCTTTGGAGGCATTAACAAAACAGACCGAAGCAGGGAACCGTCGGAAGTTTGAGGTTTTGAAAGATGCTTGATGGAACATTTTTGATTAGGGATTAAATATTAATAGGTGAGCAGGGAGAAAAAGGGGGAGGGAGACGGACATGTTTTTTGGGGGGATGATATACTGTAAAAAATGTACATTTCGTAGTATTTTTAATAATTTATGCTTTATAATTTGGGAAATAGTGTCGCAGTTTTTCTCTTACTCAAGGTGAGGGCCCAAAGGAAATATTCATCGCCCTGGGGGAAGACGTCCGCTTTTAAAAGAATATCTAAACCTTACACACCACAGTGATTTTCATACAGTGCTCTGACAATGGGAGATTTTCTGTAGACTGTAAAACCACCTCACAGTAATTCTCTCTTCTCCTTCTTCTTCTTCTTCTTAAAGCCACCAGCTCCAGTACCAAAGAAGACAGTTCGGCAGAGGAGTTTGATCACACGGGAGAAATCCTTGGACCTCCCCGATAGGCACCGGCAGGAGGCTCGGCGGCGGCTCATGGCAGCCAAGCGGGCAGCCTCCTTCCGGCAGAACTCCGCCTCGGAGCGAGCGGACAGCATCGAGATCTATATTCCCGAGGCTCAGACTAGACTTTGAGAAGATAGGGTCAGGGTGTCTCCCTGCTCCCACATTCAAACAACTTTAAAAACTAGCCTTTTTTCTAGACTGCTCCTCTCTTTACTCTTCCTTTATCCATCTGTTGGCCGCTCTCGAAAAAAAAGCCATCCCCAGTATCCATCGCCATCGGCCTGTAGGATGTGCCAAGCCTCTTCTCCCATCGCCAGAATATGTGTTAGCAGAAGTGTATGTCTGACATGGGTCAGTTGGGTTTCCTCTCGGTTTGCTGGTGGTCCCGATATCCAGCCTACAAGCTCTCTCGCCCGATGTCCTGGATGGGTACATCTGTAGTTTTTCAGCATTTGCAAAGTGCCAATTAAAAAGTGCAGCTTTGAAAACCTACCAGCAACCAGGCCTTTGAGCTAAAACGAGTAAACGAGAGAAATTATATTTGATTTCAAGTGGTTAAAATATGGTCAAAGTTAGTGAACCTTCAGTATTTTTAGATCATTTAAAGTTACTTTTTTTTCCCCCTCTGTTCTTTTTGGAGTAGATGTTAATTACAAGCTGAATATCACAGAATTGTTGTCAGTTCAAAACTTTTAAAAGTGCCAATGCTTGAAATACCTCAACTATGTGCAAGTGGCACTGATCACCCACTCAAGGTTATTCAGGCAGCCCTTATAAGCTCTGGACTGGTCAGTGTTGAAAAATGCAGCTTTCTACCCAATCTGGTTGTAGTCTAACATTTCTCATGGTCTGGATTGGTGGACGAACGACATCCGTCAGCTCATTACCGTGCACATGTCAAAATACTTTCCAAGTTATCTCATGCTCCTGTTGCCAACTTTTAAATATGGACATTTACTTGAAGCAGAAAACATGCAAGTCTCGTGGCAACATGTTCATTACGTCAGTGCAGTAGAAGACAAAGAACAAAACATGAAAGTTTGTGTAACTCCTTAGATCAAAATGTGTAGACAAATGCACTTATGCACTTATTACAATTCTCTCTATTTCCAAGGGAAATGTACATACCCAAGTTCACAATAGTACTGTTGTATTTTTGAATTGTGAGCGGGAAGAATAAGAATATTTCATTGTGTAATTATTTTGTCTCTCCCCCCACATGTCCACTGCTTCCCTGCCCTCTCCATTGCTTTTGACAAATCTGGATTTCTTGCAGCATGTTCACACACACGCACGCAAAATCAAACTGCTGTGTTTTCATCCAATATGCTTCTCTCAGGCCCCCCTCCAAGTAGTGCCCCCCCCCCCCCCCCGACACAGTTAATGAGTGATAGAAAAATACAATCAAAACATAAACAAAGTATCTGCATTCGAGTTTCTTTAAATAAAGAAAGAGCCTCGCAATTTTCATATTTCTTGAAAAAGTTGCTGAGAGTCCATCTAATCAGTATCGTAGTTGCCTAGTTGACTCCTTCTAGGAAAGACGGAGAAGTAATGAAAAGGAATTGGGGCAAAGGCATTCCACAGGGATGAAAGGAAGCAAGGCCCCGATATCTAAAACATTTGCGAGTCCCCCATTTAAATGAAACACACGAGGAACAGGATATTAACTGTCTGTGGCTGTGCAGACCAGTGTGTGATATATTTTGTGAGATCTGTGTTATTTGTCGGTTGCACTCAGCTCTTTGTAAATTCAACCTAGCTTTACTGTAAGTGGAGAATTCCACGTGAATTAAAACGGGGGGTTGCACCATGCAAACAAGTTCACAGTAGTAGACGTGGTAATGGATATTTACGAATATCTGGTGCAACCCTTATCCTGGTACGGGATGCAGAAGTGGAAAGCCAACGTTTAAATTCTGTGGGCCTTGGATCCGAGTCCTAGTGGTCACAGTGTCCCCTCCCAGGTTTTTATAAGTAAATGAATCATAAACGATAATCCCATCCTGAGCGAAAAACTACAATTCCGCTTCTCTCTCTTCCCCTACATTCAAAGCGCTGCCCTGAAGACCGAGGGTCTGTTGGTGGACACTTTGAATAATCCATCAACGAAATGGTGCTGCTTTTTATTTAATCAATACCGTACGAGACAAACAATCAACGCAACACGGTGTCCCGATAGCTAATCGAAACATCACTTCAACAAAAAACTATTTTTATGACTCAGAAAACTTTTGGTTGATTAATCGCGCCAGTGTGCCCGGCTTCACTAAGCATTGGACCGGGGAGACTTATCACACCGAGCAGTCACGACAAAAGGTTCGCCGCTGTGATTTTGACCCTGCAACTTGACTGCAAAACATATTTTAGATACCATGGCATATCATTTACTTTTTTTCGTGCTACAGATTGTATTTTTGATAAAAATACAATCCAAATTTTTTAACCTCAGAGGATCTCTGGTAGATTTAGGAAGACAAAAGAAAAAAGGCCCCTGAACCAATCACGACTCCAAGTCAACGGTAGACTGTTTTCCGGAGTTCAAAAAACCCGACCTCCACGACCAACCGAGTCCAGTCGCCCCCCCCCCCCCCCCTTGATTCCACCTTCCTCGGATAGCCGTGACCTGGACGACGTCAACCTCTGACCAAGTCAGAGCGCATTGTTCACTTTGTTATTCACCTTCGAATCTCCTAGCGGATCTCAGACGACACGTTTCCGAGAGCTGAGGAGTATTTGTTTTTCAGTCCAACGAATACTCGAGTAACCAAAGGCATCCGTGGGGTGAGGGTGTTTCTGACATGTTGTGCCATACTTAAGTTTAAACACCCCGCCCCCCCACCCCCACCCACCCCCTTACAGAGGCAGGGACCTTTAACAGTTTGACAGCAGGTTTCTGGAAAGCGCCAGTGTGTGTGTGTGTGTGATGCCAGGCAGTTTGGCAGAGCAGAGACGTGCCCCTGCTGTTGCCACGGTCGCAGGCAGACGGGGGGAGCGACAGACTCGGCCTGACATATGCTGGCTTAGAGGAGCCGAGAGCTCCGCGCTGAGCCCCCCGACTGCTGGTGTCGTACGCCGTTGTGTCGTACGCTGTTGTTTTCGAGCTGCGAGGCTGTTCTGTGCGGCTCGCCCGGGCGCTGCGCTGGGTGTGTGTTTTTTTCAGCCTTCCCTTGACTGAAGCAAAGCAGCTTATGTAAGATTTTTGGGTCCTTGGTTGGGATCAAAAGCCTCCGAGGCCTTTCAAACGCTTATTTTGAGAGATGTTTCGCTGAGTAGCGGCCCCTCACTGTAGAGCTTAAGCATCAGCACTGTCAAAAATTTCAATCTGGACCTCCGCTGGGCTGCGTTGACCGAGGGGCTGCCGTCGGAACACATCCGAGGTGTTTCCCTCGTATGCAAACTGACCAGGGCCGCGGACGAAATGGACTGTATCCGACGCCTTGCTTTTCGGTTTGAGGCAGTTCTCTGGCTCCTCTGAAGAGACATTCATATAATTGCGATGAGACCGTTTGCCTAGTTGGACCGTGACTGAACCATTTCAAACAGCGGTAGCGAGATCAGTGCCAGAAGTCGTGTGGGAGCGGGAACAAATGTTGAAAAGGGGATTTGTGCAATAGAGACTTTAGTGAATTTGCAGCTACAGTCAGAAAGAAAGGTTTGCAGATATGTCATATATTTAGTTTTAGACCCATTTCCTCTCTGGAAAAAAACCCCACCTCGGTAAGATCTCACATCTTATTAAACGACTTTCTGCTGTCAAGGTTACTGGAGGTCAAACTTGTCCCTGTGAAATTCATTTTTCCACTAATAAGACGTGTGTTTTTTTGTTTTCTTGCACTCATTTTGTCCAAAGCTCTAATGGCCTCCCCTTGATTTCAGTGATGGTGTATTTTCTTGGCTGTGTGGCTGTTGTACTTTGGAATCTGTCGGTTGGCGTGCATGTGATACTGTGAGCGTTGGAGGATTCCTCACTCGGTAAGAAGTACTGTAGCTGCAATTATTTATTCATTCTTTTTAGGTTAAAAGATTATGGTACTTTCACAGGTCACCCATCAACACCTCCTGAAAACCCAGAGGGCAGGAGATGTCGTCATAGTCACTTCTAATATCGTAAGGGCAGCAAATAACTACAAGTGCCATCTTATCCAGCATACTGTAAAACCATTACTCCCCACGTTCACACATCCTTCGTCAGGCCTGTGTCAGCGGACCATGTCCTCCATCGCCCATGATCTCGACCCACACGTTGACATCCTGTGGCCTCTCTTCGAGTATGCGACTGTCCGTCTGCTTTGGGCTCTCGAGCCCACGATGTGAAATATTTCAAGGGGACTTTTTTTCGTAAAAAACACGCCGTGGAAAGAGCGTCAGACTCTCTGAGATATAGCCTGATACAACACTTCCTTGAACTTGGAATGTGAAACGACTCTATAATTACTAGATAAAATGAAGAAAAGAAAAAAACAGTAGTTGTTTAGCTAAAACTATTTTCATCTCTTGTATATCATATCTATAGTGAGGATGAATATAATTCCAAATATTCATTAATTTGTAAAGAAATATATATATATAGATATATAAATATATAATATATGCTTCATTAAAAGACATAACTATTTTCTGCTCTTGCTCATGTTTAGTTGTCATTTTTACTTTGTTATGGTTTGTTTTATAAGCTGATATGATGGCATGCGAAATACTGATTCTGAATGTAGGCTTTTTTTTGTCACAGACGATGACACTGTCCCACTGATGTACATTTGTTACGTATTTATTTAAGTCGATCACATATGCATTTCTAAATGTGTGTTATTTCAGTGCAAGTTACTGTATCCCCTGGGTTATTTTTTTGTATTATTTGAGTAGTTTGCAACAACATATGCATCTCCCTCCATTCTTTCCTAGCTGAGCTATCGAAAGATTTTGCCTCTTTTGAGTAGTTTGATCATTGCTGAGGTCATCCAGTGTAAATAATTCTGCGATTAAATTTTTGGAGAAAAAGTTTGGAAACGTTTGTCTGTGTGGCTGCTTGAAAAAAACCAAATACATTTACACTATTTTAAACTTAGACGATTGCTGTTATGGTAAAACATATTTAAACCATTAGTAAAATGTTATGAGTTGGTTTCATTACACATTGTCCGACACCAGCAAAAAAGCAAAAGCTACTGAATTGCTTCACCCAATAACAACAGTATTCCCAGTGGAAGGATATTAGGAGGAAGTGGACTTAAGTGAATTTATCAAACTGTTCTTGACATTTCATGCATTTTCTACCTGTGTGCAGGTTGCAATGAGCTAAAGATGAAGGGTTTCTTTGAATCATCAAAGACATTACAGTTCTGTTCACTGTTCTTGGTTATGAGTCAGCAGGGTCAGCAGGGTCACCAGCGACTTGGCATTTACACGGATCAGCCACAACATTAAAACAGATAACTGGTATTTCTTGACTTAGTCGACCCACGAAGCCTTGGAAGGTTATAGGTGTTGTATTGTATCATATTATCCTTTATTACAAACTTTTCTTGTTTGGTTTATTTTCTCAGAGCTTTTAAGGGAGTCAACAAATAAATGTGTAATAAATTTTTAAGAACACAAAAAGAATTATAATTCTGGTCAGATCATCTTTTAAGTTTTGGCGGCGGAACAACAGATTGATTCCTAATATACAACGTGGTATTTGTCTGAGAACAGATTTCACAATAAAAATATGGCAAAACTGCTACAGAACAACACACTTTGTATTGGAAGGTCGGCTGTAAATGGTATGTAGTTATACTAAATGTTTTTCATACACTCTAGTTTAATCGTAATCTGATTGTTCCAATACAACAGCAGGGTTCGTGGACCTATTCTGATTCCACTCGTAGCACATTTGGTTTGTTTGCCAACTTGTCTAATGTAGATTTAAATGGGGGATTTCTTTCTTTAATAGTTGGATTTCTGCAGATTATTGTTGCATGCAAGATTATGATCATTGCTAGGATATATCAGGACTCTGCTTTCAAACTTTCCCTAATCGCTCGTCTTAAAGGCTCCTGCACACGTGTTTTCAGTTACTCTGGCAGATTAAACCTCCTCTGACTCTGAAGTTAGGCAGAGCTATGCTTGGAATCACCAAACAGCATGCACTTAAAAGACTATTAAAGGTGTAAGTGGCAGGAAAGGGAGAGGCTGTGTGACTCAACACTGCAATTTGCAAGCTCCCAAAAGTTTGTTTTTTTTAATGCGACATTTTGACCTTCAAGGTATTTGTCAGGAAAACAAAAAGGTGTAATGTCCCACTCTGCAAAGATCAACAGGGGACTGAAGTAGATGTCAATCCTTTGAACGTAAAATGTACTTATTATACTTTTCTCTGAAATTTAACATTAGATTGTCATTTATATGATCTCGTAGTCAATTTCTTTAGAGGCCTCACAAAAAACAAGAAACATTCAGCAGCCATTCATCATGCCAGGAACTCAACTTAAGCCCCTTGACCTGTCTCCTGCAAGCTCAAATATATGAGGTGAGGTCGCCACCTGTTGGACAAAGAAATAATTCCATGCATTGTTCAAGTTACAGATATTGCAGTTGGATTTCTCTTTATTCACCTCTCTTCCTTAACTACCAAGATTTAATTGGACTTAAATATTTGACCATATTCATCATATCATAATTTGCCTCAAGGTATTACATCTTGAAGATTTTTTAACCTTTTGTCCAAGAGGTTTTATCAGTTCTGACTTATGGTGAAGTTCCCATTGATGTGAGTGATGTCTTCAAGACTTTAATAGTACTATGTCTGTGTCAATGTGTGTTATCAACATTGGCAGTGACATGATAGTTCAGAATGTAATTTCTCTGTCTTCTTTTTGCAACTTTTGCAATTCAATTCTGCTCATTACTTTCTCAATTGAATCACATTAAAATAACTCCATATCGATTGAAATGATTTGAATTCATCGAGTGTATTGTGGACATTTTATTTGAGCACATATTTGTGACGTGTAGATGAATAACATGTAGTTTATATGAGCATGTTGGTTTCTTTTACCACACACCGTGCCCCTTAAATGCACAACAACTACATCAACATCATAATGAATCATGAAATCAATTCCTTGTGGTGGGTCACCCCGGCATATATACAACCCTGGATTAAACTCGAATTTATCCTTAAAATTTCCCATCATGCTTTATTCCTAATATTCTTGTTATTGCAAATGTAATTAGTTGGGTGAATTCCTGCAGCCCTTCCTTTAACTGATAATTCTAGAGACAACCAGTAGGATTCTGTCTCTCGGCGGCGCAGACCAATGGGTTGCACGGAAAGTTCAAAAGAGGCGTGACTTCCTGTTTGGCGGTCACATGACCGAAAATTGAAGTCGTGTGATGTGAATTGTGGAGCTCCTCTCTCCGGTTGTTGTCGCTTCAGATCGCCGGCCCGACGCGTCCACGGGAGGCCGCTCGGTACTCGGTGTTCTCCGGACGAGTTCGGTAGTTCCTGGTGAGCCATTCTCTTTTTCGCTGCTTCGGACCTTGTCGCTGTTTGTGTCCTTAGCTTAGCTTCTTAGCTACACCTTTTTGTTTGTTGTGCTAATGTGACTTCACGGTTGAGTGTACCGCGAGTCTGCAATGTGACTCATCACGTTTGAGACCTTTTGTGCTTCTTTTCATTCGGCGTAGAACTGGAGTCAGTGAGTTATTACGAGGAAAAACAACTGTGAGAGCGACAGAACTGTTGAAGAGTCAACCGACAGAATGTCACGTGTAGTTGTGGGCCCACAGTGTTGTGTTTAATTCGTGTGTAGTCGCTGAGGATGTGATGTGTGTGTCATCTTCAGCAGGCCTCCGTTCTTTTGCACGTGACCCACACGCCATGCGCGTGCCAGCCTCTGCTCACAGCCCCCCCTGCAGCTGAGCCCCCCACCCACCCCACATCACACCTTAAAGCCCCAGTGACCCCCACCACCACCCCTCCATCGACCATCACCATGGATCCTGACCCGCAGCCCGGCCCTCTTCCCCGGCCCAGTGCAGAGTACTTCCAGTGGGACCACCGCCTCCGGCTCGTCGGCCTGGGGTTCGCCTTCTACGCGGCGACCTTCCTCCTCTCCCACCTCCTGTCCATGGCGCTGTCCCGCACCTACAGGTCGCTTCTCGCCAAGGAGAGGGTCTTCTGGGACCTGGCAGCCACCCGGGCGGCGTTCGGCGTCCAGAGCACCGTGGCCGGTCTGTGGGCCCTCACCGGGGACGATGCGTTGACCGCAGACAAAGTGCGGGGCCAGGAGGACTGGTCGTGGTTCAACGTCCTCACGGCCACGGGTTTCTTCGCGTTCGAGAATGTGGCGCTTCACGCCTCCAGCGTGGCGTTTTGGTCGTTTGACCTCCCGCTGGCGACGCACCACTTCTTCGCCCTGTCGGGGTACGCCGGGGCGGTGGTGTGGGACTCCCTCGGCCACTTCCTGCCGATGGTCACGCTGCTGCTGGAGGTCAGCACGCCGTTTACCTGCATATCCTGGATGTTACTGAAGGTAGGGGGCCATCGAGTCACTGTGTCAGGAGTGAAACTGCACTAAATCACTTTGCTCTACACATCGTGCACACGTCTCTTTCCCTCATCTTGATTCAGAGGATTTGCAAGTTCCTAACCTGTCTTTTGTAAGTGCGGGTACTTTACCAGAGTCTCAGGGCTGTAATACCACCCGATAATGTTAAATGATCATCTCTACCCAACAAATCACTCGAAACGTCACCAGGTTTCAGTTCCTAATGTGCATCTCAAGACGCTGCTTATGAAAGAGGAAGTTCCATAAAAAGTGACTGAATCAGTTTCTAACCTTTCAACCTTCCTTCCCAAACTTTTGACTTGAATACAAGTACGTTACTGAGATGTAGACGATGTTATGGTATTGAAACATCATCTTTGTTACAACATAAAAACTGATCTGCGTTTCTTTCACCCTGACAGGCCGGCTGGGCACGCACCATGATCTGGAGAGCCAACCAGTGGGTGATGATCCACATGTTCCACTGTCGTATGGTGCTCACCTACTACCTCTGGTGGGTGGCCCTGTCCCACTGGGGGGAGCTCAGCGCCCACGTGGCCCTGCCCCAGCGGCTGCTTTTCTTCACGGGCCTCGCTCTTCTCACGCTCATCATCAACCCCATCTGGACGCACAAGAAGACCATGCAGCTGCTAAACCCCGTGGACTGGAACTTTGGGAACGCGCCGGCTCCCCTGAACGGCGCCGACGACGGCCGGCCTGTGGTTTCCGTCAAACCTCACGCCAGCTGAGGGCTCCCGCTGAGGTTGTTTCTTATCCGACTGATGCCACATTTGTTTTTTCTTGTTTTTCTTTCATAATGGACATGGGAAGTGACTTTTAGCATGGTGGGAGTAATATGGATATTTTTAAGATTTATCTTGTTAGCTTCTTCATAGGTGCGTGCGGTTGTGTAAGGCAGTGGAATGGGTCCCTGCTTGCACGTGTCACTTTCACAACACAGTGTTGAGAAATATCCATATTACCAGACCAGTCTTATAAATGCTTTGTTTGCAGGAGGACAAATATGCAAGATAGCAGATGTTGCAAGAGCCATTAAAAAGCACAAACTTACAAATTCTAATCCTGTTTGTTATAAGGAAAAAAATCAGTGCACAGAGTTAAAGGGCCGATATTATGCTCCAGGCACCTTTTCAGCCTGCCTCCAGGTATATTTGGTTACCTGGGGTGTCTGGCAGCCTAGGAAGAATGAAAAGAAAACAACGAGTCGTTGATTCGTGGTTTGGGTTGGCCGTGCAGACGGTCTGTAAACGAGCCATTCACAGCCCAGGCGTCAAGTGACGTAAGTTGACTCCTGCTACTGGGGCAACCGCGCAGAAAAGGGGGGGCTGTGTGGCTTGATCCTTGAGGTGTTTTGACATGGACTGGCAAAAACAAGTAGTGCACACACCTGAAAACCAACGTAACAAAAAGGGGGCATAATATGGGCCCTTTAATTGATTTTACCTCCGTTACCCATGGTATTTAAAGATTTACATCCTGTCCTGCCTGAGGAGGTATTGCACTGTAAATCTCTTTGCAGCCACAGCGGCTTCTGGTTCGATGCTGCTGATGGTGAGGTGAAGTCTGGTCGCTCAGTCAGGTAAAAGAAGACGGGCAGTAACACGTCGTGTGCTCCGGGGGAAAAGGAGGAGGTGAGAGGTGATGTTCTTTTCGAGTAGTCACCAAAACGACTCTGTTGTAAAGTCTCGTCAAGAGTGTGGCCTTTGCCAATGGTGCTTTCACAACAGACAGGAGTGCATTCAGCACTTAATTGGGCAGCGTAGGCAAGAAAACTGAGTTATGCTTAAAGATTCAGACTCTGAAGGTCACTCATTGGAGCTTGTGGATACTAAGTGGATAATGGCATCAGTCGAATCATGATTCTCATCCAGCAGAAGAAATGATTTGTCATAGCCTTGAAAGAGAAAGCCTCTTTATCTGAATCTTCTGTCGACTCAAAGAAAACTCAGGACTGGTTCACTCAACAAAGGCTCTGTTGTTCAAAATGGAGATAAT